>NC_041732.1:44304289-44929289 GCF_004115215.2 Ornithorhynchus anatinus | reverse complement strand
CTGCAGCTCCCTTCCCCCGACAGTCTTTCAGTCCTCCCCTGCCCGCAGACAAATCCCCCTCAGTTTACATGATAGCCACCCCCACCAGCTTCCAGACTCTCATCCTGGTCCTATCTGCCCCAAACCAGCACTACTGGGTGATTACTACAAGTCCCTGGCTGCAGGCAGCACCGGCAGGACATCTGGTCCTCTGCCCCTTGTGGGTCCTGGGCCAAAGCCACAGCTGCGACAATTGGAGGCTTGTGTACATTTCTGATGCCCCTCCTGCTGTCCTCTGAAGCAAAAATGTTTTGGCAATTGCCTTTGTTATAATTTTTTTTTAATTTAAATAATCGATCCAACAGTCAGGTCCAGTCCTGGCCCTACCCCTATTGCTTCCTGCACCAGGACTTCTGCCCACCTGGACCTCTCACCCAACAGTGACTCTGAGCCCAGGATGGCCATGTATCTTCACAGCTGCCATCTTGGAAATGTTGCCTCAGGTACTACATGGAGCAAGGAGAGAGAGGTCCTTCTGAAGACAGCCCCAGCTCCACCCAAATTCCTGCCCCTGCAGACTATGTCCTGCTTCTCCATGGGACCAGAGTACCTTGGTGACCCTGCCAGGTGACCACTCTCCAGAGAAGAGGCCGCTCTCCCCTTTGGAGCCCTTGTTTCCACATGTTCCAAAGAATTCAATGAGTCTGAAAAAAGCAGCTGCATCTGAGAGAAGCAGCATGGCCTAGTAGATAGAGTCCGGGCCTGGAAGTCAGAAGGGCCTGGGTGCTAATCCCAGTTCTGCCAACTGTCTGCTGTGCGGCCTTGGGCAAGTCACAACTTCTCTGTGCATCTGTTATCTGTAAAATGGGGATTAAGATTCTAAACCTTATGTGACACAGGGACGGTGTCCAACCTGATTAATGTGTATCTACCCCAGTGCCTAGTACAGTGCCTGGCACATAGTAAGCACTTAACAAATACCACACACAAAAAAAGCCACACACAAAACCTAAACTTCTTGTTTAGCTTTCAACCGGTGAGGTCCCTGACATTAACATCCCCAGTGAGTCCAGAAATAGGGAATCTAGCTTTATCTTGGGAGGTTGGAGTGGAGGAGCAGCGTGGCTCAGTGGAAAGAGCACGGGCTTTGGAGTCAGAGATCATGGGTTCAAATCCCGGCTCGGCCATTTGTCAGCTGTGTGACTTTGGGCAAGTCACTTAACTTCTCGGTGCCTCAGTTACCTCATCTGTAAAATGGGGATTAAGACTGTGAGCCTCACGTGGGACAACCTGATTCCCTTATGTCTACCCCAGCGCTTAGAACAGTGCTCGGCACATAGTAAGCGCTTAACAAATACCAACATTATTATTATTATCATTGAGTCATTCAATGGTATTTATTGAATGTTTACTGTGCAGAACACTGTACTAAGCACTTAGTACAGTACAACAATAAATAGACACAATTCCCTGCCCACAATGAGCTTACAGTCTGGAGATGCAGGAGGAAGAGGGACAGAGACATAACATACTAAATAGTATTCATTCCAGGACAGGAGTAGAGTGGGCTGCACAGGGCTCTGAGAGTTATGAGTGTGGTCTGGGGCTGTAAGTGTTGTATATTGCTCTGTAGGGGTGTGTAGGGTTGTAAAGGGCTTTGAGAGCTGTGTGGACTGTGGACTGACTGTTGTGTAGGGCTATGCAAGTCTGTGTGGGTTGTGAGGTTTTGTGTATAGCCATACAGGGGTGTGTAGAGGTGACTGAGTAAGGCTGTGAAGGCTAGAAGGGCTGAACAGCTGTGAGTGCTACCTAGAGCTGGTTGGATAGAGGGCTGGGAGGGCAGAGAAAAAAGAAGGATGGGAGGGTAGAGAGGATGGGAGAGTGGAAAGGGAGGGAAGAGCAGGGAGGATGAGGAGGACCAGAGGACAGATAAAGTGGGGAGACTGGGGAGGGTAGGGAATGGGGGAGGGCTGTGTGCAGAGCTGTGGGGACTTGGGTACCTCATGTGGGACAGGGTAGGTGAAAACTCCCTATTCTGGACTGCCCCTCATTCACAGCACAAGCACACTCCACACATTGTTTTATTCAAATGCTAGGACAACACTTACCATTTAGGTGTATTTTTAAATGTCACTATTTTAATTTTTTTTTCAGTCTCTAAAGGAGTGTGTGTAGGAAGCACATGGAGAGGGAAGATGAGGGAGGTTGCTTAGAGCTGAGGGAAACAGTCGAGACACTGGGGAGAGGTTATTAAGGGTCGAGACACCAGTGGGGGCTCAAGTAGCCAGAGCAAGGGCAAGGCCGGGTAGGAGAGGGGGAGAAACCATGGATCTCATGGGTGACTGTCTGACTACGCAAAAACTGTCCTTGGCTTCCCCACCTTCCTGGGGCTGGTTTAGAAAGGTCAAGTGGGATCCCTGCCACAAGAATGGGGAAACTTCCTGTGTTTGGCACTGAGAAAAGGGGCTCCCTTTGGGCTCCATGGAGTTCAAACTCCCAACACAGCTCTGAGGTCCCTTCAGTTCCCAGGGCAGTGGCGAGTGTCTCCTGAGGTATAAATGCCTGATCCACCTGGGCTTCCCGGAGAGCAAACACAGTGCTGTCACAGAAGCTTAGACTTAGGGGGCACAATCACAGCTCCCCACCCATCGCTGTGAGGGAGGGAAGTTTGGAGAGGAAGCAGGGCTGGATCATGGAGAACCAAGGAGTCATGGAGAACCAAGGACCTGTCTCCCCAGTCTCTGCCATTCAGCTCCCCTGGGGCCCAGCTGTGAGGCAAAAGCATAAATCACTGGTCTCAGGTTGCTCCTTGTTTATTTTAAATCCAAAGTCCAATATGAAAAGAAAACATTTACAAAGCCTGCACAAATACCTCCCACCCCATCCCTTCTAGGGAGGAGAGGGGACTGAATGCATGCAGCACAGAGCAGACAATCACAACATCCTCGGAGTGAAGGTGGGAACTCTGATTTGGGCTCAGGGTGAGCCTGGCTCCTCACCACCACCGCCTCGCCCCGAGGGCCTCATTGGCTGCAGAGCCCCTCTTCCCGTCTGGCGCCGCCTCCATCAACCACTGGAGGACTGGGGCCAGGTCCTGGGTACAAGGACAGGGCAGTCCTTCCCACAAAGGACAGGCAGAGCTCAGCTTCCAAGTCAGCTGCCGTTGGGCTCCTCACCTGTCAGAGGAGGCCGTCCCATGCTTCCTCTCCTTCTACCTCCCTCCTTGGCATTGGGCTCTCACAACCAGGTGCCCCAAGGTGGCTCTGCCTTCTCCCCAGGACACGCACACACACACCCAGGCCATGCCCATGGCCACACCACACTACTTCATTGCCCTGAAAAGCGCCTCCAGCTTCATGGCCACGTTCAGGTCCCCCTTCACCCGGAGTCGGCCACTCATGTAGGCAGCTAGAGGCCGGAGCTCCCCGGAGAACAGGGCCTGCAGGTCTGCCTCTGCCAGCTCCAGGACCACATCTGGGGGGCCTTCAGGCACTCCCTTTCCAGCCTTCCCGGCCCCTGCAGTCAGGAGAGAAAGTTGGGGTGGTTAGATTGAGGGACAACTGGACCTTTTTCCCAGACAGCAAGAACTCAGAGGACTAGAAGGGAGGAGGCTAAAACCAGCTCTGACACTAACATGCTGGATCATCTTTGCCAAGTCACATTGCCTCTCTGGGCCTTGTTTCCTAATTTGTCCAATGCCCTAACCTCCCTGCCTCCTAGGGATGCTCTGAGGACATATGAGACAATGAGGGCAAGTAATGCCACAGTGTAGGAGAGAGACTAGACAGGTTTGTAGAATTGTGACTGGAGCAGAACCCCTACAATCCTCCACCCCTAAGGATGGAGTTTTATGGCCTTGGCCTCTGAGCTACCTCGAAGGCCTACTCTGGGGCAACCCCTCCCAGATGACTTCCCCCCCAGGAAGGGCTACGTGAGGCCCAGGGGGTCTGACCTGACAGAGAATGCTACAGAAAAGGGCCGAGACCTGAGGCGAGATCTATGAAGTAGGTGCTCTTGGCTTTGGAAGGGTGGATGATATCAAACTGGTAAGAGGCCCCCACTTGGTTGACCAGGGCCTCTGACAGGAAGAGCTCCACTGCAGACAGCAGCTCATCCACGCTGGGCTTTCTCTGGCTACTGCTGCTGCTGCTGCTGCTGCTGCTACTGTTGGTGCTGATGACAGGAGCCGGAGTTTCTGTTTCATTCACCGTCTCCACCGAGTCCACTGGGAACAGACGAGACCAGAGAGCAGGGGAGGAGGGAGAGGGTGAGAGGTGCAGGGTTCTTGGGTGGGAGCAGTGCTAACGGCTTCAGAGTTCTCCCTCAACTCACCTCACCTAACATAGCTACTCCCTGTAACTGCGGCTCCCCAGCCTGATTTCTTGGCTCCTCCCATGCCATCCTTCTAACTGCACCTCACTCTTGAATCCCCCACCTCCTTCCCCCAGCTCATACAATTCCCACTGCTTGGAACTCCCTCCGGCCCTAAATCTAACCACAGACCACAGCTCTCCCCATAATCAAAGCCCTTCTGGAAGCCCCCCTTCTCCAACAAGTGAGGCGCAGTTTGGCCTGGTGGATAGAGCATGGGCCTGGGAGTCAGAACTACCTGGGTTCTAAATGCAGCTCCTCCTCTTGACTGCTGTGTGACCATGGGCAAGTCACTTAACTTCCCTGTGCCTGTTGCCTCATCTGTAAAATGGGGATTACAACTGTGAGCCCCATGTAGGACATGGACTGAGTCCAACCTGATTAGCTTGTATCTACCCTAGTGCTTAGTACAGTGCCTACCATAGTAAGTGGTTAACAAATAACAAAAAACATACCAAAACACCCTGCAAACCAAAAGCCTTTCCTGATTCTCAGAATCCCAACTGTAAGCCTCATGTAGGATGGGAACTGTGTCCCAAATGATTAGCTATATCTACCCCAGCACTTAGAACTGTGCTTGACACATAGAAAGTGCTTAACAAATATCATAACCATAATAATATAAACCCATCAGCCACATATTTTCTCATACCTATCCTCAGCATTTATGTACATATGCCTTTTCAATTGTACATTCAAGTACTGATTTTGGTAGTTCGACATGCAAATACTTTTGTTTCTGTATCCCCAGTTAAAGCACTCCAGGAGTAGCTGAGACCAGGGTGAGAGCAGACAGGGCCGGGGCTGCTCACCTGCCTCAGGGCCACCTGCCTCAGGGCCACCTGCCTCAGGGCCACCCCTGGGCCCGGAGGCTCCAGGCACAGCAGCACTGCCACTGAAGAAGTGAACGGCGAGCTGCTGAATGGCGCTGTCCAGCCCGTCCAGTCCAGGCAGTGAGGGGCTTGTGGTGAGGCCTTCCTGGGGCGGTTGCAGCACGGCCTCGAGGATCAGTTCCACCCGGTCGACCTCCAGCCCCCAAGACTTGGTCGTATCATTGATTTCCAACTGATGGCAAAGTGAGAAGTGAGGAGGACAGGAATGGCTACCGCCCACACCAGCTGGTGAGATAGGGCTTCCTCCATGCCCCAGGCACCAATGCCCAGCAGATCTAGCTATGGGCTTCCCTTCTGGGGACCTCAGGCTTCACCCTGGGCACTGGGACTGCAGGCCCAGGTATCAAGGACAGGTTACAGCTGAGGTCACAATCTTCCTTTTTAAACAAGCCTTTGAAGAGGGGGCATCGGGGTGTGAGATTCACAGGCTGTCGATTCGCTTCTTAGCTTCATCCCTAATTGCCTTGCCAATGACAGCAAGACCCTTCCCCTCTTCCTGTAAAAAATGCCCAGGATCAGTCAGGGAGCCAATATCTGGTGTTAAATCCTGGCAGGACTCCCATATTCTTCTAGCCTCCCCAACTTCCCTGTCCCCTCCATTTCCACCTCTGGTTCTGGATAAAAACTTAGGAGGAAAACAATTGGTGTGTAGTCCTGCTTGGAGGCAAGGGGCTGGCCTGATTGATCCCTGCCAAGTTCCCTTCCAGGCCTATGATGTGGACTCCTGGGTGCTTGAGTGCCCTCCAATTGGTGTAGTCTTCTTTCAGTTCCCCAAGTCTCAGGAATGTGACAAGAATCTCTTATGCAAAGTTCCCCTCCATGCCCCACACCACTGGTTTTCTTAGCCTTGCCCGCCAGACCCTGAGGTTGCCTGCGAGTTAGAGGATCTGCACTCTTGGGCAGGACCGAAAGATAGGGAGGAAGCCCTGGCAGGGCAGAAGGCGGCCACTGGACACCTCACCAAGAGCTGGTCTCCGATCCTCAGCTTCTCCGCCTGGATCTCCCGCAGTGGCTTCTTCAGCAGGGTCTTGGTCATGGCATTCTGGGCTGTCATGCGGGTGGCCGCGTTCAGGTCCTTCACCGTCATCACAGACAGTACCGGGTCCCAGACGCGGAACTGGACATCCGCCCCGATGGAGATCACAGCTCCATCCTTGGAGGTCAGCTGCCAGGGTCAAAGTGGGACCGCTCCGTTTCTAGGACAGCTGGCCAGCCACTCGCCCGGGAGGCTACAGACTTTGCTCCCTCCTGGGCAAAGGGCAGGGATGACCATACTGACGGGGCAGGGGTGATGGGCTGTGTGAACTGAGATTGGGAGAATAGTTCAGTCAGGGATTGATAGCTGGAATCCTTAGGGAGAGGGGGACAAATAAGGCTGGGCAGGGATGAGCGAGTTTGACCTTTCTCCCTTCTCCCTCTGTCATGCCCCTGTAGGAGCAGGGGTGGCAGCTGTTGGGCTGATCCTGTTGGCCAGTCCAGTTTGTATGTCCTGGACCACATAGGAGGGAGAGGCAGACAGACCCAGGGAGGGGAAGGGGGAGTGGGAGGAAGCGTCACCCAGACAACCTCCTTCCCAACCATGTCCCAGTCATTCTGGAGGGCAGTCAGCCTAGAGACAGACAGACACACATATACACATACTCTCTCTCTCTCTCTCCCTTTTCTCCCCCACCTCCCCATCCCCCCCCCCACCTGCTCCCCTGCAAGAATCACAATGCTAAGCTGCCAGCAGGGTCCGGCCGCCTCAGGATGCGCAGGTGCAGAGACATTTTCCCAGCTTTCTGCCAGGTTTCCATGGTGAGCCTTCGCTTGTTATTTCCAGAATAAATAAGATGACAGAGCCAGGAAGGGGGATGACAGAGCAGAAGAGGCCAGGATTTTCCAAGTCCTCAGGGCCAGATTCTCCTAGACTCACCCCTCCCATCTCCTCCTAGAGGCCTTCCCCATTTCCTCACTCCCTCTCCTTTGTCCCTTTTAAGCACTTAATATGCACCCCACCCTCAGTCCCACGGCACTTATGTGCATATCCATAATTTATTTTAATGTCTAGTTCCTCCTCTAGACTGTAAGCTCCTGGTGGACAGGGAATATGTCTACCAACTCTCTTACATGGTACTACCCAAGCACTTAGTACAGTACTCTGTACACAGTAGGTGCTCAAAATAGACCACTGATTGATTCATTGAACCGAAAGAATCAGTGAAGATTGGCTTCTGACCTGGAGTTCTCTCGCCATTCAATGACTGTGTCCTTCAACTGGAATCTGGCCAACATCACTCTCCCGAGCCTGTCCCAGCAAGAGCATGGCCACAGTCCTTTTCCCCACTGACTTTTAGATCCAGGAGCACCAGTTTCCTGGGACTGAGCCACTCATTCATTCATTCAATAGTATTTATTGAGCGCTTAATATGTGCAGAGCACTGTACTAAGCACTTGGAATGTACAATTCAGCAACAGATATAGACAATCCCTGCCCACTGATGGACACCCAGGGGCCTAAGCCAACTTCCAGAGGGGGAGCGACCCCCTCCAGCCAGCGCAGCTCACCTTGCACGGTGGGACACTGAAGGCTCTTGTCCTCAAATCCACCCGCTGCCAGCTGTCAATGAAGGGCAGCAACAGGACAATGCCTGGCCCCTGGGGGGCCCGGATGCGCCCCAGCCGGAACACGATCATCCGCTCGTATGTAGGGACGATCTATAAATGACATAATGGGAACAGAACAGAAAAGACTAACCTAGGATCAGCTCAGTGTGTCCCCTGCCCCACACCAAAAGCAGCCAATTGTTCCTTCTTGCCCACCCTTGGCTCATCCTTGTATCTGCTTCTCCTTGGCCTCACAGGGTACTGCCGTGTTTCCCAGGCAATAACCATCCTCATCTTTTGATCTCCAATCTCCAAGAAACTCAGAGCACTCTTGCCACTAATACCAGCTCCTTTCTAGCCCAAACTTCTATGGGAATCAGAGAAGGAATGAATAGCTCCTTCCCTTTTCCAGACTGGGAAAGTGAGGCACAGAGAAGTAAGCACCTTCCCCAAGGAAACACAGCACTTTGCTGAGGATGGGTCACATTACTCCCAAGAGCCAACTAGTGTGATGGAAGCCACTCAACTGGTTACAATGGTAAAGATGACCCAGAACAGTGGAGCCACAGGGTGAAAATTCAGGTAAGAAGGGGAGTGGGAGGAAGGAAGAAAATCTGGGGTGTGAAACTTGAGGTCTTCCCCAATTAAGTCCTCTTTTCCCTGACTCATTCTCCCTTCTGCATCATCTATGCACATCAATCTGTGACCTTTGGACACTTGATATTCTCCCCACATCCAACCTCAGTACATACCTTTAAATTGTATATTATAAATTACTTGTTTACTCATATTAATGTCCATCTCCCCCTCTAGACTGTAAATTCATTATAGGCAGGGAACATGTCTGCTAAATCTTTTGCACTATGCTCTCCCAAGCACACAGTACAATGCTCTGGGCATAGTAAGAGCTCAATAAATGCAGTTGATGGAATGATTGATGTGGGGGGGAATTCCGCTAAGGGGGACGTTTGAAGGTTGTTCTCACACCATAGGAAGAGCCTACTGCAAATGTCATAAATTAATAATAATTATAAAGGATTTATTAAGCACTTACTATATGCTTAGTACTGTGGAACTCAACATGAGCAAGACTGAGCTCCTCATCTTCCCTCCCAAACCCGGTCTGCTCCCAGACTTCTCTATCACCGTGGATGGCACGACCATCCTTCCCGTCTCTCGGGCCCACAATCTCGGTGTCATCCTTGACTCGTCTCTCTCGTTCACCCCACACATCCTAGCCGTTACCAAGACCTGCCGGTTTCACCTCTACAATATCGCCAAGATCCGCCCTTTCCTCTCCACCCAAACGGCTACCTTACTGCTACAGGCTCTCGTTATATCCCGGCTAGACTACTGTGTCAGCCTTCTCTCTGACCTCCCTTCCTCCTCTCTCGCCCCGCTCCAGTCTATTCTTCACTCCGCTGCCCGGCTCCTCTTCCTGCAGAAACGATCTGGGCATGTCACTCCCCTTCTTAAACAACTCCAGTGGTTGCCTATCAACCTCCGCTCCAAACAAAAACTCCTCACTCTAGGCTTCAAGGCTCTCCATCACCTTGCCCCTTCCTACCTCTCCTCCCTTCTCTCTTTCTACCACCCACCCCGCATGCTCCACTCCTCTGCCGCCCACCTCCTCACTGTCCCTCGGTCTCGCCTATCCCACCGTCGACCCCTGGGCCACGTCCTCCCGCGGTCCTGGAACGCCCTCCCTCCTCACCTCCACCAAACTGATTCTCTTCCCCTCTTCAAAACCCTACTTAAAACTCATCTTCTCCAAGAGGCCTTCCCAGACTGAGCTCCCTTCTCCCTCTACTCCCTCTACCACCCCCCCTTCACCTCTCTGCAGCTAAACCCTCTTTTCCCCCTTTCCCTCTGCTCCTCCACCTCTCCCTTCCCCTCCCACAGCACTGTACTCGTCTGCTCAACTGTATATATTTCCATTACCCTATTTATTTTGTTAATGAATTGTACATCGCCTTGATTCTATTTAGTTGCCATTGTTTTTATGAGATGTTCTTCCCCTCGACTCTATTTATTGGCATTGTTCTTGTCTGTCCATCTCCCCCGATTAGACTGTAAGCCCGTCAAACGGCAGGGACTGTTTCTATCTGTTGCCGACCTGTTCATCCCAAGCGCTTAGTACAGTTCTCTGCACATAGTAAGCGCTCAATAAATACTATTGAATGAATGAATGAATTAATGAATGAATGAATGAATGAATGGTAGATGTAAGATTAAGAGAGCAAACACAGGCCCTACTCCACTCAGGGATCACAATCTACCTTACTCCCTTTTTACAGATGAGGAAACTGAGGTCCAGAAAGGTTAAGTGGCTACACATAGTAGGCCAGGGCAGAGCTGAGACTTGAGCCCAGGACTCCTAACTTTCACTAGCCCACACTGCCTCCCCTCTCCAAAGTCCAAAGCCCAGACCTAGCAAAGCCTAGTACTTCCACTTCTCCAATAACACAGGGGTGGTGTTCTTAAAAACCTCTGTGTAATGGAAAACTCTTTGGTCTGTTAAGACCAAAGGGAAGGCTTCTAATGTTGGTATTTGTTAAGCCTTTACTATGTGCCAAGCACTGTTCTGAGTGCTGGGGTAGATACAAGGTAATCAGGTTGTCCCCTAGGGCTCACAGTTTTCATCCCCATTTTACAGATGAGGGAACTGAGGCACAGAGAAGTTAAGTGACTTACCCAAGGTCACACAGCTGACAAGCGGCAGAGCCGGAATTAGAACCATGACCTCTGACTCCCAAACCCGGGCTCTTTCTACTGAGCCACACTGCTTCTTGTATTGCTTCTTTCAGTTTTCCTGTATCTGACAGGCAACCAAGTTATTTTTTCTTTTATTTTTCTAATGGCTTTTTTAAGTGCTTACTACATGCCAGGCACTGTTCTAAGCACTGGGATTGATACCAAATTATCAGTATGAATAGAGTCCATGTCACACATGGGTCTTATAGTCTAAATCCCCATTTTACAGATGAGGTAACTGAAGCACAGATAAGTTAAATGCCTTGCCCAAGGTCACACAGCAGACAAGTGATGGAACCAGAATTAGAACCCAAGTCCTTTGACTTCCAGGCCTGTGGTCTTTCCACTAGGCCATGCTGCTTCATGCCAGCTGTGACCCTCTATGATTCCTGGAGCGTTTGGTCAACAATATTCTTCAGTCACTGATCCAGGATTTCTCTGTGAGGATCTCGCCAGCAGTGGAGAGTAATGAGATTCCTTCTTGAAGATGATGACAGTGACAACCTTTAGCTCCCGTGGCACTTCCGCAGTGTTCCATATGTTGAGGAAGAACTTGAGTAAGTATGTGAGCAGAGTGTCCCCCTCCATGCTTACAGATTCAGAGATCTGCTGTTAGGTCCAGGGGCACTGCCATTCTTCATGGTCCTGACTGCTGTCCAATAGTTGGGCTAAGTGTCATGTCTGTAGAGGGTAAATGCTCACGCCCTTGGGAAAATCTCTGAAAAGCCTCTGTGCTCCCTTTTCATACAGTTTATTGAGGGAGGAGATCACTGAGAACCAGCACTGCCTAGTGAGTAGAGCACAAGCCTGGGAGTCAGAAGGACCTGGGTTCGATTCCTGGCTCTGCCACTTGTCTGCTGTGTGACCTTGGACAAGTCACTTAACTTCTCTGTGCCTCTGTTATCTTTTCATTCATTCATTCAATAGTATTTATTGAGAGCTTACTATGTGCAGAGCACTGTACTAAGCGCTTGGGATGAATAAGTCGGCAACAGATAGAGACAGTCCCTGCCGTTTGACGGGCTTACAGTCTAATCGGGGAAGACGGACAGACAAGAAAATGGCAATAAACAGAGTCAAGGGGAAGAACATCTCGTAAAAACAATGGCAACTAAATAGAATCGAGGTGATGTACAATTCATTAACAAAATAAATAGGGTAACGAAAATATATACAGTTGAGCGGACGAGTACAGTGCTGTGGGGATGGGAAGGGAGAGGTGGAGGAGCAGAGGGAAAAGGGGAAAATGAGGGTTTAGCTGCGGAGAGGTAAAGGGGGGATGGCAGAGGGAGTAGAGGGAGAAGAGGAGCTCAGTCTGGGAACGCCTCTTGGAGGAGGTGAGTTTTAAGTAGGGTTTTGAAGAGGGAAAGAGAATCAGTTTGGTGGAGGTGAGGAGGGAGGGCGTTTCAGGACCGCGGGAGGACGTGACCCAGGGGTCGACGGCGGGATAGGTGAGACCGAGGGACGGTGAGGAGGTGGGCGGCAGAGGAGCGGAGCGTGCGGGGTGTTACCTCATCTATAAAATGGGGATTAAGACTGTGAACATCATGTGGGACATGGACTATGCTCCACTTGACTAGCTTGTATCTACCCCCAGCACTTTAATGCAGTGCCTGGAACATAGTGAGTGCTTAATAAATACCATTAAAAACATTACCTTTAATCCTTTCCAAGAAGCCCAAGAGATGGGCCACCAACCATGACAGGGAAGCAATCCAATTGGCCTGGAAACAAGGTGGACCACAGAGAGGAAATTCTCCACCCTTACCCAGTCGTCCCCAACCTGTGGTTTTGGTGAGGTTGCAATTACCCACGTTATTACCTTCAAAGCAAACCACCCGGAAATGGGGAACGTGACAATCAGCAGAAGGAAGACCAGGAAGCTCACAACCCCATGGCAGATCCATGACAACCAGCCCTGTCGGGATTCTGGAAGACAGAGGGAAAGATAGGGAGTGAAGGTCATGACAGAGAGGATGAGGAAGTGGTTTTTCCTGTGCATTCGAGGAAACACATTAGACTCAGTGTTGATGGGGGCAGAGAATGTGTTATACTTTTCCAAGTATTTAGTAGAGGGCTTTGATTGATGAGACTTCCTGAGCAAACCCACCAGCTGTCCTGGGGATTTGATACAGCCCTCTAACTTGGATATTTCAAAGCTGGCCCCATCTCACCTACCAGCTCTCACCACCATCCCAGATTTCCCTTTGTTGGTCTTTTCTTTTATTTCTTTTAATTTTTTATAATATTAAGGGCTTACTCTATGCTAGGCACTATACTAAGTGCTGGGGCAGATACAAGCTAATCAGTTTGGAAACAGTCCATGTTCTACATGGGGCTTACAGTCTTAATCCCCATTTCACAGATGAGGTAACTGAGGCACAGTGACTTGCTCAAAGTCACACAGCAGGGAAGTGGCAGAGCCAAGATTAGAACCTAGATCCTGCTGACCCACAGGCCCCTGCTGTATCCACTAGGCCATGCTGCTTCTCCTGTCTTCTGTTTCCTGCCAGTGTCTTTGCTGTCTTCTAGACTGTGAGCTCGTTGTGGACAGGAATATGTGTGTATGTTGCTATACTGTATTCTTCCAAGCACTTAGTACAGTGTTTTGCACACAGTAAGCACTCAATAAATATGCAAAATGGGGATTCAATACCTGTTCTCCTTTCAACTTAGACTGTGAGACCTATGTGGGACCTGATGATCTTGTATCTACCCCAGCACTTGGGAAAGTGCTTGGCACATAGTAAGCTCTTAACAGATATTCCAAGGAGATGACTTCCTCCTAAACTGCCCACAGACTAGATGGCACAACACCCATCTTGGCACTGGGGTTTGGCCAATGATATGTTGCTGCCTATGGATTTGGTTTGGTGACACCCAGAGTCCATGAAGTTTCAACAGTGAGTACATATTGAAACTGAAGCCACAGAATAATTTTCCTTCCCCAGCTGAGTGTTAGATGCTCAAAGGTTCGAGAAGAAAAGAAGTGCATCAGGAGGAAATAAGACCTAGAGTGGATAAGCTAGGCAGATAGATCCTCTAACTTTCTTCAAACCCCAGGAGGCAAATCAAAAAATAAAGAGCAGGACAAGTTAGAAGCAGGGAATCCAGAAGGGAAATCCACAAGGAAAGTTTTTCTCCCCATCTTCCAACTGAAAATTGCCATTTAACTCCTGCCTGGAGCAGGTAACAATTTCTGTCAAATCAGTGGGAATGGATGCTGATAGCATTCATTTAGCTATCAGTATTGGACTATGAGCCCCAGGTGGGACAGGGACTGTGTGAACCTGATTATCTTGAATCTATCCCACTGCTCAGTACAAGTGCTTGGCAAATAGTAAGCACTTAATAAGTGTCATTAGTAGTAGTAATTGTGTAGTAATAGTAATAGTATTGCTCCCGCCCTGAGGTGGCTGGGACACAGCAACGAGGGCTGGTAAAATAGAGGGCTGGTTGAAGTAGTAGCATTTATTTAATGCCTATTGAGTGGAGAACCACCTTCCAAACAATCCTCTACCCCCATCAGCAATACTCTACCCCCAGATATAAAATGCTACAGTTTCAGTAGCAGCATTTATTTAGCACTTACTGTGTACAGACTGCTGGGAGATGATAAACAGGTGAAAATTAGACATGGTCCCTTATCTCTCATGGGGCTCACCACTTTCCCAAGAGGGCTGCATAAACAGCAACTACTTCTTTTGCCCCATTTCACCTGGAGATGCAGCCACTCCTGGGGCGAGGCAAATAGTTTTACAGCTACAAGAGCAGCATATCACATCTCATCTTGCTGACTCGAAGGGATAGGGATGGATCTAAACACTGGGGCTTCGGAGTCTGCAGGGCCAAGAACAGGACTGTCCAGTAAGAGGAGGCTTAGCCCAAAAATAGACACCTGAGTCCTACTCCAGGGTTTGCCCTGATGGACTGCAAAACATTAAGTAAAAGCATCCTGGCCTCCCTGTGCCTTAACTGTTGAACAGTTTCTCTTGAGAACATGGGGAAAACCAGTAAGAACAAAATAAGCACAATCTAATGCCCTCATATTGGCTTTGGGGCTGTTAGAATGGGTACTCCACAGATAATAATAATAATAATTGTGGCATTTGTTTAGCACTTACTATATGCCAGGGACCGTGTACTAAGCCCCGGAGAAGCAGCATGGCACAGCGGATAGAGCATAGGCCGCGGAGTCAGAAGGTCATGGATTCTGATCCTGACTCTGTCACTCATCTGCTGTGTGACCTTGGGTAGGTCACTTCACTACTCTGTGTTTCAGTTCCCTCATCTGTAAAATGGGGATTGAGCATGTCAGCCCCGCACAGGACACGGGCTATGTCCAACCCGACTTGCTTGTATCATCCCAGTGCTTAGTTCAGTGCCTGCACACAGTAGCACTTAATGAATACCACAATAGTAATAATAACATTATTACCCAATGTGATCTTTGCAGCAGGAGAGGCTGGTTTGAGCTAAGCTAGGATCATCCACACACTCTGAGGAGGAAATCAATGGTATTTATTGAGGGCGCAATAATTGAAGGTATTTATTGAGGGTATCAATCAATCAATGGTATTTATTCTGGGCTCACTCTGCGCAGAGCACTACTAAGGCATTTAGGAGAATACATTACAACAGATGCTCCCTACCCACAAGGCTCTCACATAATGAGTGTATTTATTGAGTCAAGCACTGTGCTGAGCGCTAGGGTAGAAATCAGACAATCAGATGGGACACAGTCCTAGCCCACATGAGGCTCAGTCTAAAAGGGGGAAACACTGGTATTTATTTTAATCCCCATTTTACTGGTGGGGAAACTGTGGCACAGAGAAGTTAAATGGCATGCCCAAGGTCACACAACGGGCAAATGGCAAAACTGGAACTGAAACTCAGGTCTTCTGACTCTGGGTCTCATGCTCTTCCCACTAAACCAGGCTGCCTCTTCTAGAGGAACTCAGAAAACAGGTGCTTACTTCATGCGCATGTGCACCAGGCCCTATCTCCCATCCAAACAGTGTCAAGTGAAGCTCAGCAGCAGACTTCTCTTCCAGGCCCAGAATCAGACCTGAGTTCTTTAGTTCTTTGCCTTGTCCTGTGCCCCTCCCTGGGAGGCCTAAGTCAGTCAATCACATTTACTGAGCACTTATTGTGTGCAGAGCACTGTATTAAGCTCTTGAGAGAGCACAATAAAACAGATACACATTCCCTGGCCACAATGAGCTTACAGTCCAAAGGACAGGAGGGGATGTCCTGGAGATGCCTTCACCTGGGAAAAGACCCCGGCCTCAAACCTTGTCGCCTCCTGAGGGCTTAGGGTTCCACTCGTGATCCCCCCCCCCCCACCTCCATCCCTTGACACTCACCTGTGTCCTGCGTGTGGCCCATTGGATCCTGCCCATGTCCCAGGGAGAAGAAGCCTTTCTGAGATCCATAGAGCCCAATACTGGACTGCTGGAAGCGGTCAAAATCGCCCAAGGGGAGAGCCTGGTATCCTGACCTGCTGAACATGGTGAGCCGGCCTGGCCCGGCCGGGCCTCGAGTGGGGGCTCAGACTCACTCGCCTTCCGGGGTTCCCTTCTGGGGGTCTCCCCGATTCCCACAAAGCCTCCTGGACCGGCCCTGCCGGCTCGGCCTAGAGCTCTGACCCCTCCCGGATCCACACGGAGTCCCCACCGGAGCAAGGGCGACGGATGCTCTCTGACTGCAGGGCGCCGTTGCTAGGGGCGTTGGGAAGGACCGAGAAGCTGCTCTTTCCCTGGGAAAGGAAACCTTAGCCGAGACCCCTTCGTCCTTCGTCCTTCCCTCCAGGTGGGCGGGCTCTCCCGAAGGGACTATGGCTCTACGTCTTTTGCAGCCAGCCTTATCCGATCACCCAGATCAGATCACCCAGTCCCAAGCCCCCCGCAGGGCGAGCCGAAGGGCCTGGCGACACCCCTCATTCGGCTCCCCTAATTTCCCGCGATCAGGAGGGGAGGTTTCACCTAAGGGAAGGTCTTGGAGCTGCCGGCTGGGGTGAGGATAACCCCCACCCGGGCTCTGCCGGGATTCGGTTCTGTTGGGCGGGCAGACGGTTGACACCGCACCCCCCAGCCCCCAAGGTCCCAGCCCCCCGCTCAAACCCAGTGTCTCTCCTCCCGGGGAGGAGCCGGGCTCAGCTCCCACACCCCCATCGGCCGGGCGGCCACTGCTACCCGGGATCCGGGCCTGAATCAGCTGGGGAGGGGGCTGCCGCTGGGGAGGGGGCTGGGGCTGCTGCCAGAGCTGGGGCTGGGGATGCGGGGGAGCTGGAGCTGGGGTTGGGGAGGGGCCTGCGGCTGGAGCTGGAGAGGGGCTTGGGGAGGGGGCTGGAGCTAGGGTGGAGCTTAAACTGGGACCTCCTGGGGAGGGGGCTGCGGCTGGAGCTGGGGAAGGGACTGCGGCTGGAGCTGGAGAGGGGACTGGAGCTGGGGCTGGAGAGGGGGCTTCAGATGGGGCTGAGGCTGGGGCTGGGAGGGGGCTGTGGCTGGAGCTGGGGAGGGGACTGGATCTGGGGCTTGGGACTTGGGAGGGAGCTGGGGATGGGGAGGGAGCTTCAGCTGGGGCTGGGAGGGGGGCTGGAGATGGAGCTGAGCTGCGGCTAGAGGTAGGGAGGGGTCCGGATCTTCGGCTGGAGCTGAAGCTAGGGGCTTCAGCTGGGGCTGGGGCGGGCGCCGCCTCTTCTGCCAGGCGGTTTGTTCCGGGACAGCGGGCAGCTTCCTGCTGTTCCCTGGCCTCTGCTTGCCGGGTGCTGGGGGGCTCCTGCCTTCTCTGCCTCCGCCTCCTCCTCCTCCTCCTCCTCCTGCCCTGGGGGTGAGAGCCCCTTCGGTGGGCACCGCCCCCTTCCCTGCAGCCCCAGGCCGCTCCTCCCGCCCCCTCCTCTCGGAGCGGCCCTGCCCGGTCCTTATGTCATTCGGGAGGCTCAGCGAGGTTGGAGGAGGAAGAGGAAGCCCAGCAGGGCTTTAGGCATCGGGCGGGAGCACTGCTCCCTCTAGTCTTGGGAGGACCCAGGAGGACGGTCGTCTGCGGGCTCGTGGGCTTTCCGATGCAGGCCCGAAACTGTTCCAGAAGGAACTGGACCCTCCCGGGTGAGGACGAAATCTGAACGTTTTTATTACCCCGTCTGGCAACTCTGACAGCCAGTCGAGTTGACTGCTCGTTCATTCGATCGCATTTATTGAGCACTTACGGTGTGCAGAGCACTGTACTAAGCGCTTGGGAAAGTACAATACAACAATAAACGGTGATAGTCCCTGCCCACAACGATCTTGCAATCTGGGGGGTTGGGGGTGGGGGTAGGGGGAGACAGACATCAATACAAATAAACAGACATCGAGACAAATTCATTCATTCAATCGTATTTATTGAGCGCTTACTGTGTGCAGAGCATTGTACCAAGCGCTTAGAAAGTACAATTCGGCAACAGATAGAGACAATCCCTACCCAACAACAGGCTCATGGTCTATAAAGTGACAGATCTGGACACAAGTACTTTGGGGTGGGGAGAGGTGGGAAGAGCAAAGGGAGTAAGTCAGGATGACACAAAAGGGTGTGGGAGATGAGGAAAAGTGAAACTTAGTTTGGGAAGGCCTTTTGGAGGAGAAATGCCTTCAGGAAGGCTTTGAAGAAGGAAGAGTAATTGTCTGTGGGATTTGAGGAGGGAGGGCGTCCCAGGCCAGAGGCAGGATGTGGGCTAGGGGTCGGGGGGAGACTGGCGAGATGGAGACACAGTGAGAAGGTTAGCACCAGAAGAGTGAAGTAGGTGGGCTAGGTTGTAGGAGAGAAGGGCGGTGAGGTAGGAGGGGGCAAGATGATGGAGTGCTTTAAAGCCAATGCTGAGGAGTTTTTGTTTGATAAGGAGATGGATAGGCAACCACGGGAGATTTTTGAGGAAGGGGGCGACATGTTCTGAACGTTTCTTTAGAAAGATAATCCGGGCAGCAGAGTGAAGTATGGACTGGAGAAGGGTAAAACAGGAGGTGGGAGGTCAGCAAAGTGTCAGATGCAGTAACCTAGGTGTCCCCAGAGAGCAGCGAGCCCACCCATCTCTCCCCAGGGAGCGGCACTACCCCAGCTGTCCCCCAAAAGTAGCACAGCCCCGGCTTGTCCCTGGAAAGCAGCGCGCCCCCAATTGTCCCCAAAGAGCAGCACGCCCCCCAGCTGCCCCCAAAGAGCAGAGCGTCCCCAACTGTCCCCAAAGAGCAGCGCGCCCCCAGCTACCCCCAAAGAGCAGCGAGTCCCCAAGTGTCCCCAAAGAGCAGTGCGTCCCCAACTGTCCCCAAAGAGCAGCACAACCCCTGACTGCCCCGGAGACCAGCGCGACCCCCAGCCGTCGTCAGAGAGCAGCGTGCCCCCCAGCTGTCCCCAGATAACAGCACTGCCCCTGGCTGTCCCGGACAGCAAAGCGCCCCCAGCTGTCCCCAGAGAGCAGCACTGCCCCGGCTGTCCCCCAAAAGCAGCACAGCCTACTGTCCCCAGAGAGCAGCGTGCCCCCAGCTGCCCCCAAAAAGCAGCGCGTCCCCCCAGCTGTCCCCAGAGAACTGCACTGCCCCGGCTGTCCCCGGTGAGCAGCGCGCCCCAGCTGTCCCCAAAGAGCAGCGCGCCCCCCAGTTGTCCCCAAAGAGCAGCTCGTCCCCAACTGTCCCCAAAGAGCAGCGAGCCCCCCAGCTGTCCCCGGAGAGCAGCGAGCCCCCCAGTTGTCCCCAAAGAGCAGCGCGTCCCCAACTGTCCCCAAAGAGCAGCGAGCTCCCCAGCTGTCCCGGAAAGCAGCGAGCCCCCCAGTTGTCCCCAAAGAGCAGCACGCTCCCCAGCAGTCCCCAGAAAGCAGCACTGCCCCGGCTGTCCCCGGTGAGCAGCACGTCCCCAACTGTCCCCAAAGCGCAGCGAGCCCCCTAGCTGTCCTCGGAGAGCGGCACAGAGCCCGGCGGTCCCCAGCGCGAGAAGCGAAAGCTGGGGAAGCCCCGCCCCTGCCCTCCCCTGCCCGCCCCTGCCCCCCTCTTCCCCCAATGGCTGCCGGGCTCCCCGTTCGGCGTCAGCCTCCAGAAACGAAACTCTGTGAGCCCTCCGCCAGCCGGAACCCGCCTCCATCCCCCGGGACCCAAGCTCCGCGCCACAGCTCGGCCGCCGCCGCCGCCGCCGCAGGTCCCACCGCCACCGCAGGTCCTCCCGCCGCAGGTACCCCCGCAGGTGCCCCCGCAGATGCCCCCGCAGGTCCCGCCACCGGGTGCGGGGAGGCCGCAGGCCCGTGCGGGGCCCGGGGAAGCGCGGGGCCCCTGGCCTGCAGAGGGAGGAGAGGAGAGGAGCGGGGGCGGGGCGGGGCCCGGGGAGGTAGCGGGCAACCAGCTCAACCCTGGCTCGGCGCTGGACGCTGCGCTCTCCCCTCCGACGGCTCCAGTCCTGCCCCTGCCATGCCCCTGTCCTACCCCTGCTCCTGCTCCGCCCCTGTCCTGCCCCTGCCCTTGCCATGCCGCTGTCCTGCCCCTGCCATGCCCCTGTCCCTGCCCCTCCCCCGTCCTGCCCATACCCCGTCCTGCCCCTGCCCCTGCCCCTGCCATGCCCCTGTCCCTGCCCCTCCCCCGTCCTGCCCCTACCCCGTTCTGCCCCTGCCCCTGTCCCTGCCATGCCCCTGTCCTGCCCCTGCCCCTCCCCCTGTCCTGCCCCTGCCATGCCCCTGTCCTACCCCTGCCCCTCCCCCTTTCCTGCCCTTGCCCCTGCCATGCCCCTGCCCCTGTCTCTCCCCCGTCCTGCCCCAGTCCCTGTCCTTCCCCTGCCCCTGTCCTGCCCTTGTCCTGTCCCTACTCCTGCCCTTCCCCTGCCTCTGTTCTGCTCCTGGCCCTGTCCTTCCCCTGCCCCTCTCCTGTCCCTGCCCCTGCCCTGCTCCTGCCCCTACTCCTTTTCCCTGTCCTGCCCCTGCCCCCACCCTCCCGGGAAGCCGCCTCAGTGTGGCGGGGATCCAGCCCAGGGGAGAGGTCGGGCCTCGGAAAGGAGAGGAAGGCAGGGGTCCGGGGTGAGGGGGCGTCCTCCCACCGCGGATCCAGGCTCTCTTCCCCGGGAAGCCTCCGGCTCTGGCCTCAGAACCTCGTTAGCCCACCCACCGGGGTTCCCCTACAGTGCAGCTACAGCCCTGGCTCACCACCCTCCCCTAGGTTTACTCATTTGCATCCGTGTATCTATACCCATAACTATATTAGAGAGAGAGGTGGCAGCTGAGGGCACAGAAGCCATAGGCCATATGCCCTCAGGCGGTGCCATGTGATGGTGCCTTAAAATGTGTTTACAGGAAGTCCGACTTGAGGCTTCCTGAACTTGTGGTAAGAATACTAGAGTACATACAAATGATAAATGCAATCTTCGAATAATTTTGACCTCATAATTGGTAGATCTGACTAGAAAATCTTCACAGAGTTGTGAGTAGGATGGCCACTGCTGATATGGCACTGGACTTCTTCCCTGGTACTTTTATTTTCAGCAGTCCTCAGCTTCCGTCTCAGAGTTTCACATTTCAGAAGCATGCACATGGTTAGGAGAGGCTCTGCAGCAAGCTGGGGGTCTTGAGTCCTGCATGAGAGACTTTCCAGAATGGGATGGCCTCATACCTGCTTCTCCTCTCCTGTCCTCATGGTTTCCAGCTGGGTCAGCTTGGCCTACACTGCTTAACTTTCTAAAAGTCTCTCTGCTCCTGCCCTCACTCTCTCATGCCTTCCTTGGCTTGCAACCCTCACTGGCTCCTGGTACTGCCAAAGCAGGGTCTGGGACCAGCCTGGACAAGAAAGAAGGCGTGGGAGGGAACCACCGTCACCCTCCCTCATCCTGACTCTTCCGGCCTGGCCCACAGCATAATCAGTCCTGGGAGCTGGTTGGGGGCAGCAAGCCAAGGAAGGGGCAGGTGGTGTCAGTGGTGAGGAGATAAAATAAAAAGCAATAAAGTTGCAGGCCCAGCCTGGTGATAGTCATAGGACCAGCCTAGTCACAGGGCCAGCCTGATTGGGAAAGAGGGGAACTGTGAGAACAAAGGAGGGAAGGGGGCAGGGAAGTCCCGAGGATGGAGGAAGGAGAAAAAGGGAAAAGGAAGAAGGAAAGAAAAGAAAGAGGAGAAGAGGGAAAGGGGAATGGAGATTATATTTTCCGTTCCCCCCACCTCTCTTCACTTCCCCCATTTCCCCATTCCCATGGCCCCAAGTGCAGGGGGGAGGAGGGGCAGTGGGGAGCCAGGACTTCCGTCTTTCCAAAAGCAACTCTCCCCACCTTGCCCCCCGTGTCCTCACTTCCCACTCTCGATGATCAGATCTCCACTCTCAACTCCACCCTCTCTACTCATCTCAACTCTCTCGCCCCCCCCTTTCCCTCCGCCGCTCTCGCTCCACTAACCCACAGCCCTGGATCACCTCCTCTGTCCACCTCCTAGGCTCCTATGCTCGAGCTGCTGAGCGCTGCTGGCGAAAGTCCAAGCACCAAGCCGACCTCATACATTTCAAATTTATCCTTTCCTGCCTTAACTCTGCCCTCTTCTCCACCAGGCAAAACTTCTTCTCCTCCCTCATCGACACCCATGCCCGTCACCCCCGCCAATTGTTCCAGACCTTTAACTCTCTCCTTAGGCCCCCTGTTCCTCCCCCTCCCCCATCTCTCACCCCCAATGATCTGGCCACCTCTTTCATCACAAAAATCAACACAATCGGGTCTGAGTTCCCCAAAGTCACCCCTCCCCTTCTCCCCTCCCCCCCACCAACCCTCTCCCCTCCTTTCCCATCCTTCCCTGCAGTATCCTCAGAGGAGATCTCCTCCCTCCTCACAAGTGCCACCCCCTCCACCTGCGCCTCAGACCCCATTCCCGCTCACCTTATAAAAACCATCGCCCCTGCCCTCCTCCCTTCCTTAACTTCTATCTTTAGCCACTCAATCTCCAATGGCTCCTTCCCCTCTGTCTTCAAACATGCCCATGTCTCCCCCATCCTAAATAAACCCTCTCTCGACCCCACTTCCCCTTCCAGTTATCGCCCTATCTCCCTACTACCCTTCCTTTCCAAAATCCTAGAACAAGTCGTCTACACTCGCTGCTTAGAATTCCTTAACTCCCATTCTCTCCTGGACCCCCTCCAATCTGGCTTCCGTCCCCTCCACTCTACCGAGACTGCTCTCTCTAAGGTCACCCATGACCTCCTTCCTGCCAAATCCAATGGCTCCTACTCCATTCTAATCCTCCTTGACCTCTCAGCTGCCTTTGACACTGTCGACCATCTCCTCCTCCTCCACACCTTATCTCACCTTGGCTTCATGGACTCCGCCCTCTCCTGGTTCTCCTCTTATCTCTCTGGCCGGTCATTCTCGGTCTCCTTCGAGGGCGCCTCCTCCCCCTCCCATCCTTTAACTGTTGGAGTTCCTCAAGGGTCAGTTCTTGGCCCTCTTCTGTTCTCCATTTACACTCACTCCCTTGGTGAACTCATTCGCTCTCACGGCTTTGACTACCATCTCTACGCAGATGACACGCAGATCTATATCTCTGCCCCTGTCATCTCCCCCTCCCTTCAGGCTCGCATCTCCTGCCTCCAGGACGTCTCCATCTGGATGTCTGCCCGCCACCTAAAGCTCAACATGAGCAAGACTGAGCTCCTCATCTTCCCTCCCAAGCCCGGTCCTCTCCCAGACTTCCCTATCACCGTGGATGGTGCGACCATCCTTCCCGTCTCTCAGGCCCGCAACCTCGGTGTCATCTTTGACTCGTCTCTCTCGTTCACCCCACACATCTGATCCGTTACCAAGACCTGCCGGACTCACCTTTACAATATCACCAAGATCTGCCCTTTCCTCTCCACCCAAATGGCTACCTTACTGCTACAGGCTCTCGTTATATCCCGGCTAGACTACTGAGTCAGCCTTCTCTCTGATCTCCCTTCCTCCTCTCTCGCCCCACTCCAGTCTATTCTTCACTCCGCTGCCTGGCTCATCTTCCTGCAGAAACGTTCTGGGCATGTCACTCCCCTTCTTAAACACCTCCAGTGGTTGCCTTTCAACCACCTCTCAAAACAAAAACTCCTCACTCAAAGCTCTCCATCACCTTGCCCCTTCCTACCTCTCCTCCCTTCTCTTTCTACTGCCCACCCCGCACGCTCCGCTTGACTCGTCTCTCTCGTTCACCCCACACATCCTATCCGTTACCAAGACCTGCCGGTTTCACCTCTACAATATCGCCAAGATCCGCCCTTTCCTCTCCACCCAAACGGCTACCTACTGTTACGGGCTCTCGTTATATCCTGGCTAGACTACTGTGTCAGCCTTCTCTCTGACCTCCCTTCCTCCTCTCTTGCCCCGCTCCAGTCTATTCTTCACTCCGCTGCCCGGCTCATCTTCCTGCAGAAACGATCTGGGCATGTCACTCCCCTTCTTAAACAACTCCAGTGGTTGCCTATCAACCTCCACTCCAAACAAAAACTCCTCACTCTAGGCTTCAAGGCTCTCCATCACCTCGCCCCTTCCTACCTCTCCTCCCTTCTCTCTTTCTACCGCCCACCCCGCACGCTCCGCTCCTCCGCCGCCCACCTCCTCACCGTCCCTCGGTCTTGCCTATCCCGCCGTCGACCCCTGGGTCACGTCCTCCCGCGGTCCTGGAACACCCTCCCTCCTCACCTCCGCCAAACTGATTCTCTTTCCCTCTTCAAAACCCTACTTAAAACTCACCTCCTCCAAGAGGCGTTCCCAGACTGAGCTCCTCTTCTCCCTCTACTCCCTCTGCCATTCCCCCTTTACCTCTCCGCAGCTAAACCCTCATTTTCCCCTTTTCCCTCTGCTCCTTCACCTCTCCCTTCCCATCCCCACAGCACTGTACTCATCCGCTCAACTGTATATATTTTCGTTACCCTATTTATTTTGTTAATGAATTGTACATCGCCTCAATTCTATTTAGTTGCCACTGTTTTTACGAGATGTTCTTCCCCTTGACTCTGTTTATTGCCATTGTTCTCGTCTGTCCGTCTCCCCCGATTAGACTGTAAGCCCGTCAAACGGCAGGGACTGTCTCTATCTGTTGCCGACTTGTTCATCCCAAGCGCTTAGTACAGTGCTCTGCACATAGTAAGCGCTCAATAAATACTATTGAATGAATGAATGAATCCTCTGCCGCCCACCTCCTCACCGTCCCTCAGTCTCACCTATCCCGCCCCTGGGCCATGTCCTCAGGCGGTCCTGGAATGCCCTCCCTCCTCACCTCCGACAATCTAATTCTCTTCCCCTCTTCAAATCCCTAAAGCTCACCTCCTCCAAGAGGCCTTCCCAGACTGAGCTCCCACCTTTTTCCCTCTGGTTCCTCTACCCCCCCCTTCACCTCTCCACAGCTAAACCCTCTTCTCCCCCCTTTCCCTCTCCTCCTCCCCCTCTCCCGTCCCACCCCCTCAGCACTGTACTCATCCATTCAACTGTATATAACTTCATCACCCTATTTATTTTGTATAATGAGATGTACATCACCCTGATTCTATTTACTTGCCATTGTTTTTATGAGATGTTTCTTCCCCTTGACTCTATTTATTGCCATTGTTCTTGTCTGCCTGTCTCCCCCGATTAGACTGTAAGCCCGTCAAAGGGCAGGGACTGTCTCTATCTGTTGCCGATTTGTACATTCCAAGCACTTAGTACAGTGCTCTGCACATAGTAAGCGCTCAATAAATACTATTGAATGAATGAACGAATGACTCTCCAAGGTAAAGAGGAGGGGGCACCCATGCCAATAGCCCACAAGAGTCCATAGCTAGGACAAAATTGAAACCTCAAGGCACGAGCTCTCCAAAATCTTTCCCTCACGCCCCTGCCCCCAACTCCCTCTCAGTCCCCTTCCACCCCCTACCCCATCCATTCTCTCACCTTTCCTAAGCCATCTCTCCTGAGATCTCCTGCCCACCTTTAAAATCTACCCCCTCCAACTGCACCTCCCACCCCATCCCTTCACAACTTACAAAAGCCCTTGTGCCTCCTCTACCCTCCCTTACCGACCCCCAGCTGACAAACACACACACACACACACACACACACACACAACATCTTTTGATGGCCTGATGGCTCCCTCTCCGATGGTTCCTTCCCCTGATTTTCAAATATGCTCATATCTCTCCTATCCTAAAAATAACCCTATCATGATTCCACTGTACCCTCCAGTTATCACCCCAGGTCCCGCCTTTTTTTCCTGTTCAAGCTCTTCGGCAGGTTGTTTGTGCCCAGTGACTCCATTTCCTCTCCTCCAATTCTCTCCATGACCCTCTACAATCTAATGTTCTCCTTCAATCCACTCTAACAGTCAGTGCTCTCTCTGTACTAAGTGCTTGGAATGTACAATTCGGCAACAGATAGAGACAATCCCTGCCCAATGACGGGCTCACAGTCTAAATGAGCACTTGGGAGAGTACAATATAACAGAGTTGGAAGACATGTTCCCAGCCCATAGTGATTTTACAGACTAGAGGGGATGACAGATATTAATATAAATAAATTACAAGTATGTACATAAGTGCTATGGGGCAGAGGGCAGGGTGAATAAGTGCCAAATGCCACCTTAAGAAGCCCACACTTAGAATAGTGCTTGACACATAGTAAGCACTTAACAAATACCATCATTGTTATTACAATAGAGGTGAAAGACATAGTTTCTGCCCTCAAGGAGCAGTTGAGCTAATGGGAAAGGTATGCAAACACAAATGATTTATATTTAGTGGGAAGAATAAAGAAGAGCAAGATGTTAATAGAATAGTCAAAGGAAAGATGGGAAGAGGAACAAATATGTGAATAGGTAGAGCATGTAAATTGATATATAAGAAATGCTACGGTTGGCTGGAAGTGCAAAGGGGGAATGTATCTATAGAAGGTGGGGAATGTTGGGATTGTGTGATCTGGGGTAGTGCAGTTAATAATAATGTTGGTATTTGTTAAGCGCTTACTACAGTGCTCTGCACATAGTAAGCGCTCAGTAAATACCACTGAATGAATGAATGCTCAGTACAGTACTGTGTACACAGTGAACACTCAATAAATACGATTGTTTGATTGATTGAAGAGGCATTCAGTAAATACTGTGGATTGGAAGCAGATGAAACTTTAGGGATTTCAAATAGTCCACCCATATATACTTGAATTGTTATTAAGATGTGCCCCCATTTTCAAGTTCTTCTGACCACCTACAGCACTTATGTACATATCTGTAATTTATTTATTTATATTGATGTCTGTCTTCCCTTCTAGACTGTAAACTCCTTGTGGGCAGGGGATATGTCTACCAACTCTGTTACTTTATACTCTCTGAAGTGCTTAGTACCGTACTGTGCCCTGTAAGCACTCAATATATTCAATTGATTGAGTATCACCAGTCTGGATGAGCTATTGGACAGCTTTTATGGTCTTAGGCTTTGGAGGGTTTTGGGGTTGGGGGAATCTTTGTCATGGGGCATTTTTTAGCACCAATCTGCCTAGGGTGGTCAGGAGGTGACCAGCCTGGAGGCAAAGAACTGGACAAGGATGACCCCTTGAGGGTCCCCCAACTCTGATTCTCTGGTCCTCCCAGGTCATGGAAGAGGAGTTCCAGTTCCTGAAGTGCAGCAGCTGCCAGACTGAAGGCAACTGCCCCAAGCTGCTTTCCTGCATGCACACCTTATGTTCCAGTTGCCTGGAGACAAATGGCCCCGAAAGCCATTGCCCCATCTGCTCTGCCACCCTCCCCCTCGGTACTGACAACCTCTTGTTTGAGAGCTTACAGCGCCGGATCGACATCTACCGCAAGATCATCGGTGCTCAGGAGGCAGTGTGTGACTGCTGCAAGCAGCCGGCTGTCTTCTGGTGCTTCGAGTGTGAGCAACTCATCTGCAGCAAGTGCTTCGAGGCCCACAAGTGGTTCCTGAAGCACGAGGCCCGGAGAATGGACGATCTGAGGAGCGAGTCGGCCAAGGACTTCCTCGAGGCTACCCGGAAGACCAACAACCTGTTTTGTCCTAATCCTTCCCACCGGACACCCATCTTGACCAGGTGATCTTGTCTGTTGTGGTCACATTAGTTAGTGGATCTTGCAGGGTACCCCTCCAGGGGTCCAGGACTGGATTGTGGGCTGAGGCCCATGAGGAAGACTGACCCTTATCCCCACCTTGGGTAGCATGGAGTCTAATGGGTGAATGGTCCCGGGGGTAACACTGGGAGCAGCAGAACTGGAGACTGAGGCAGAGAGGCTGCCCCTGCGTGCCCCTGATGGGAGGGGTTTTTTCCTGTCTTTCCTTTTTTATGGAGTTTGTTAGGCTCTTACTATGAGCCAGGCACTGGGACAGATAGAAGCTAATCAGGTTGGACACAGTCCATATCCAACATGGGGCTAACTTTCTTAATCCCCATTTTATAGATGAAGTAAATGAGACACCGAGAAGTGAAGTGGCTTGCCCAAGGTCACAAAGCAGGCAAGTGGCAGAGCAGGATTAGAACCCAAGTCCTTCTGACCCCCAGGCCTGTGATCTATCCATTAGACCATGCTGCTCTATGGCATTGCTATATGGGCAGAGCCTATAGCCTTGAGGCAGCTGCAGTGGCAACTTGGGACATTCATTCATTCATTCAATAGTATTTTTTGAGCACTTACTATGTGCAGGGCACTGTACTAAGCGCTTGGAATGTACAATTCAGCAACAGATAGAGACAATCTAATGCCCAATGCCGGGCTCACAGTCTAATCGGGGGAGACAGACAGCAGAGCTAAACAGAACGAAACGAAAACAAGACAACATTATCACAATAAATAGAATCAAGGGGATGTACACCTCATTAACAAAATAAATAGGGTAATTAATATATGCAAATGAGCACAGTGCTAAGGGGAGGGGAAGGGGGGAGGGGGAGGAGCAGAGGTTGGGGTGGGGAGCAGAGGGAGAAGGGGGTAGCTCAGTCTGGAAAGGCCTCTTGGAGGAGGTGAGCTCTCAGTAGGGCTTTGAACAGGGGAAGAGAGTTAGTTTGGCGGACGTTAGGAGGGAGGGCATTCCAGGACAGCAGTAGGATGCGGGCCAGAGGTCGACGGCGGGATAGGTGTGAATGGAAGACAGTGAGGAGGTGAGCGGCAGAGGAGCAGAGCGTACAGGGCGGGCAGTAGAAAGAGAGAAGGGAGGTGAGGTAGGAGGGGGCAAGTTGATGGAGAGCCTTGAAGCCAAGAGTGAGGAGTTTTTGTTTCATGTGGAGGTTGATAGGCCATCACCTGAGGTTTTTAAGGAGGGGAGTGACATGCCCAGAGCGTTACTGTAGGAAGATGATCCGGGCAGTGGAATGAAGAATAGACTCGAGTGGGGAGAGACAGGAGGAAGGGAGATCAGAGAGAAGGCTGATTCAATAATCCAGTCAGGATATTATGAGAGCACCCTGGGCCTGCTAATGGCTGGAGCATCCTTTGACCTCTCCCTCTTGTAACTGTCCTTGAGTTTCTGCTTTCAGGAGACATGGGCCTATTCTCAGCTTCCCTGGGCAATGGCATTTCCTTGACCCTTCAGATCAGCCCCCCGCCCCCCCAAAAAAACACACATACTCCCCAGCCCTACACCTGGGGACAGCTGCAGAGGAAAGCTGAAGGCCACAATGCCTTCTTTGAAACCAGAGGCCATACTAGAATCCAGGCCAGCAGTTCAGTTCACAACTATTTAGTGAGTTCCCTCGATGGGTAGAACCCTGTGCCAGGCATTTGGTTTCTCAGACTTGAGCCCCATCAAGGATTCCCCCCACCCCTCGTGCTCCATATTAATCTTTACCTCCCTTCCCCCTCCAAAAAAAAAAGGCAGGGTGGCATGGGGACTTGGGCAGGGGGAAAGGAGGCTGGTCCACCCCTTTCAGATATCCCACATTGGTACTAGCCATTAGGTCTTTTGTAGTCCCGGTGTCTGCAACCTCCTCAGAAGTCTACCACAATCCTCTTGGCGGCCCTGACCTGCAGCTTGAGAAACATGGTTGTAGACCGCTGGCTGGGCATGAGATGAATAACCTTTGTTTCAACAGCATTTATTGCCGAGGGTGCTCGAAGCCTATCTGCTGCTCTTGTGCGTTGCTGGACAGCACCCACAAGGACCAGTACTGTGCCATCAGTGTGGAGATCCAACTGAAGCAGGAGCAGCTGGTGAAGATGACCCAGTCTCTGAGGAACCAGAAGGATATCTTCGACACGGCCCACAGGGAGCTCCAGTCTGCAGCTGCCAGCTTGAGTCAGGTGCAGCTGGAGACCCAGGAGCTGATCCGCTCCAAAGTCCGTCTGATGATGGAACAGATCCAGGACAAAGAGAGAGAGCTGCTGGAGATGGTGGACCAGCAGTACCGCCGTGGCTACGAGGAGATGGCGAGGAAGCTGACGCACACAGATGCCGTGTTGAAGAGGATCCGGGCCGGTGAGCTGATAGTGGAAAAAATGCAGCTCTATGCCTCGGACCAGGAGGTCCTGGAGATGTATCCCTTCATCCAAAAGGCCCTAGAGGGGCTCCAGAGAGAGCTCCCAATGGATATGAGACCAGCGGTCCAGGTGGAGTTTGAAGAGTGTAAAGCTGAACTGCAGGCCCTCTTTGCCCGAGTCACCGAGGACAGAGGTAAGATGGAAGACTTTCACTCTCCCCACCTTCAAACCCTTATTAAAAACCCATCTCCTCCAAGAGGCCTTCCCCAATCAAGTCCTCATTTCCTCTTCTCCTAATCCCTTCTGTCACTCTTTATTCAACTCACCCTCAGCCCTACAGTTATCCATAATTTATTTATATTAATGTCTCTTACCCTCTCTAGACTGTAAGCTTGTTGTGGGCTGGTAACGTGTCTACCACTCTTGTATTGTAGTCCACCAAGCACTTAGTACAGTGCTCTGCACATAGTAAATGCTCAATAAATACCACTGATTGATTGATCAATGGTTTGGGTTAGCAGTTTACCTCTCTTTAAGCTATGGCAATAGAAAGAACAGCCCGCCTATCCATCAGCAAACAAAACTGACTGAGGATTCATCAAAGGCAGAGCATTCCTGCAGAGGGAGGGTGGGGCTCACAAGCCTAGAATAGAAATGGTTCCTGCCCTGCAGGAGGTTACAGGGGACAACTGAGAAGCAGCGTAGCCTAGTGGATAGAGCACAGGCTTGAGAGTCAGAAGGACCTGCGTTCTAATTCTGGTTCAGCTATGTCTGCTGTGCGACTTTGGGTAGGTCACTTTACTTCTCTGTGCCTCAGTTACCTCATCTGTAAAATTCATTCAATAGTATTTATTGAGCGCTTACTATGTGCAGAGCACTGTACTAAGCGCTTGGGATGAACAAGTCGGCAACAGATAGAGACAGTCCCTGCCGTTTGACGGGCTTACAGTCTAATCAGGGGAGATGGACAGACAAGAACAATGGCAATAAATAGAGTCAAGGGGAAGAACATCTTGTAAAAACAATGGCAACTAAATAGAATCAAGGCGATGTACAATTCATTAACAAAATAAATAGGGTAATGGAAATATATGCAGTTGAGACTGGGAATCCCATGTGGGACATGGACTGTGTGCAACCTGATAAGTTTATATCTATCTTAGTGCTTAATATAGTGCTTTGCACATAGTAACCCCTTAATAAATACCATTTAAAAAAAAAACTGGCCCAGGTGGGTTAAGTGGCTTGGTACAGTGGCTTGCTCAAGGCTCTCCAGAGGCCGGCAGAGCTGGGTCTAGAATCTAGGGTTCCCAGCTCTCCATCCAGGGCTGTTTCTCCAGTCCCATTCTCGGATAGTCACAGGGACGTCACTGCAAGTGGAAGCCATTTTTTAAGAGCAAGAGAGGCAATGTGGCCTAATGAAAGAGCATACACCTGGGAGTCAGCGGATCTGGATTCTATTCCCGGTTCTGCGACTCACCTGCTGTGTGACCTTGAACAAATCATTTCACTTCTTTGTGGCTCAGTTCCCTCATCTTTCATTCATTCATTAATTCAATCATATTTATAGAGCGCTTATTGTGTACTCTACTAAGCGCTTGGGAGAGTACAGTATAACAGACACAGTCCCTGCCCACAATGAGCTTACAGTCTAGAGGGGGAGACAGACATGAATATAAATAAATTACATAAGTGCTGTGGAGCTGTGAGGGGAGAAGAACAAAGGAAGCACGTCAGGGTGATGTAGAAGGGAGTGGGAGAAGAGGAAAGGGAGGCTCAGTTAGGGAAGGTGTCTTGGAGGAGATACACCTTCAATAAGGCTTTGAAACAGGGGAGAGTTATTATCTGTTGGATTTAAGGAGGGAGGGCGTTCCAGGCCAGAGGCAGGACGTGGAATGGGAATTCAGTATTCATTCTCCCTTCTACTTAGTTAGGCCAATGTGGAATCTGATCATCTGTATCTACCCCAGCCCTTAGTACAGTGCTTGACACATAGCGAGTAACAGATGCCATCATTATTATTAAGAATAAGCCCATGTTTGCCCTCTTCTTTTTTACTCTGGCAGATGCTGCTGACCCAGATAGCACTCATCATGCTGCCTCTGGTGGACTTACTGTCATTACCACGGACAGCAACTCGGTGAGCTGGGATTCTGAACTTGGAAATGACTGGGGAAATTGGGGCAGGGAGCCAGGAGTCATGGGGTGGGGGCAGGAAGGAAGTTCAGGGTGATCAAAAGGTTAGGGATTGCTCCAAGAAAAGCAAATATACATTTTCCTGTTTGTTGCTTCATAGGAATAAGAAAAGGATGTGTGAAAAAGCATTGTAAGAGAGGGGCAGTGTCAGGTCAGTGCAGCAGGATGGAGGCAAGGTAAGTTAAAGAAAGGATTTAGAGATTGTTGGAGTCGTGAAATTCTGAAATGCCTTGTTCTGGGAAATTGTGCAATTTTCTTTTAGGAATCATGTCTTTGCCTCTCTGGGCTAGATAAGGTCCATTTTATAGGGAAAGGAGCGATAGGAATAAGAGTTAGATCAGCCTGGTTAGTATATTTCAAAATTCACTAGACCATGGAAATTGGGCCTTGTTTATAAATCCCTCACAGGTCCCACCAGTTCCTACCCCCAACCCCAGCAGACTCCACCTCCAATTAGGGCTCTCTGAATCCTGCGGCCAGGTGAAACAGCGTGGCATAGCGGAAAGAGCACAGGCTTGGGAGTCAGAGGACGTGGGTTCTAATCCCAGATCCACCACTTGTCAGCCGTGTGACTTTGGGCAAGTCACTTAACTTCGCTGGGCCTCAGTTACCTCATCTGTAAAATGGAGATTATGAGTGTGAGCCCCACGTGGGACAACCTGATTATCTTGTATCTACCCCTGCACTTAGAACAGTGCTTGGCACATAGTAAGTGCTCAACAAATGCCATCATTAGAACCCGAGCACCAGGAAGTCCTTTACCTTTAAAAACAATCAATCAATAGTATTTATTGAGCACTTACTGTGTGCAGAGCACTGTACTAAGCATTTAGGAGAGTACAAAATAACAGTGTAACAGACACATTCCCTGATGACAGCTTACAGTCTAGATCACCGGCTTCATCCCTAGAGAGGTGGATGTCTCTCCATGCTCTGGGCCAGTTCTATCCTGTTGCCTGGGAAGGGTGAGTTTGACCAGTCCTTCCCCTTCTCCAGGCCAGGTAAGGCCCACCGGGCTACCAAGGAACAGCCTGGTGAAGGGTGCAAGAGGAACTGGGTAACTGAGTAACCTCTCCCCACACAGTTCTGAAGCAGCCAGCAGTCGAGGAGCTCTTGGGTCAGGTCTCACTCCCATTCCGAGGTTCAGAGCTCTGACGAGGCAACGGGGAAAGGGATTCCTCCGGCCACAACCTGTTCCACCCTGATGCCTTTTTTTATGGTATTTTTTAAGTGCTTACTATGTGCTAGGCACTGTACTAGGCATTGGTGTAGATACAAGATAATCTGGTTGAAACAGTCCCTGTCCTACTTAGGGCTCACAGTTTTAATCTTCATTTTACAGATGACGTAACTGAGGCACAGAGATGCTAAGTGAGTTGCCCAAAGTCACACAGCAGACAAGTGGCAGAGCTGGGACTGGAACCCAGGCCAGGCCTGGGGTCTATCCACTATTTTGTTCATTCCAGCAATCTGTTTTGAGGGGATCAAAGGTGAAAAAGAGATCAGGCATATGATCAAATTGTTTCCCTTACCCTTTTTCCAAGAATCTCAGTCCCTCCCTTGGGGACTTGCTCCCATCTCCCACCATCCCCCAGTGATCTCCTTCTATGACCTACCCCGGCTCCTGGGGTTTCTTTTCTCCCGGGTTGTCCTGGCCTAGCCCCCAGCTCGGGCAGGAGAAGAACCTGCTCCAAGTTCCAAGGTGCAGAGCAACCTTTTCAAGGAGTTTGTTTCCTTCTTATGCTCCAAAGCCCAGCAAGAGCAAGAAGGCTCAGGAACACCATGAACAACTAAGCCCAGGCTAATCCAAGGTCAGACATCCAAGGGCAAATTGGGGGATAACAGCAGTCTACTACTTCAGGCTTCAGCTCTTAGGAAGGTGCTGAGAGTCCCACCATGGTCCTGACAAGACTTTACTCCATCCAAATGGCCACCAACCTGGTCCAGGCTCCCATCATATAATGCCTTAACTACTGTGTCAGTCTTCTCACTGACCTCCCTGCCTCCAACCTCTCCTGCCTCCAGGCCATACTTCACTTTGCTGCCTGGATTTTTTTTTTATATCATTCTGCAAAGCCCTCCCTATTCCTCAAAAACCTCCAATGGTTGCCCATTCCTCTATGAATCAAGTAGAAACTCCAGGTCAATCACACTTCCCCACAGCCCTTCAAAGCCCTACTGAAGGCTCACCTCTTCCAGGAGGCCTTCCCAGACTAAGACCCCCTTTTCCTCAGCTCCCGTTCCCCCCCAGCTGCCACGACTTGTTCCCTTTTCTCTATCCCCCTCCCCGCCCCACAGGACTTTTATATATAGGTACATATCTATAATTTTATTTATATTAATGCCTGTTTACTTGTTTTGATGTGTATATATAGCTATAATTCTATTTATTTAAATTGATGCTACTGATGCCCATTTAATTGTTTTGATGTCTGTCTCCCCCATTCTAGACTATGAGCTCGTTGTGCATGGTTTGTCTCTCTTTTTGCTGAACTGTGCTTTCCAAGCATTTAGTACAGTGCTGTGTACACAATAAGCGCTCAATAAATGCGATTGACTGACTGACTGAATGAATGACTGACTGAATGAATGAATGAATGGCTTTAAGGCTCTCCCCCTCCTACTTATTCTCACTCCTCTCCTCTCCTCTCCTTTCCTCACTTGCATGCTTCCAACCTACTCTCTGAGCCTCATTCTCATCTCTCCTGCCTCCAGCCTCTTGCTCACATCCTTCTTTCTGCCTGGAACTCCCTCCATTTCCACAATTGGCTGGTCACTGCTTCCCCATTGTCAAAGCCCTTCTGAAATCATATCTCCTCCGGGAAGCCTTCCCTGATTACTCTTTCTCATTTCCCCAACTGCCACTTCAGCACTTCTGCATCACCTAAGCACCTGGGTACTCATACACTTCCATGGCACTTATCTACATGTGTTTACATGCTATGTCTTCCTTCTCCCTGTGATCTGTTTTAGTATCTGTCTATGTCACTAGATTGTAAGCTCCTTGAGAGCAGGCATAGTGGCCACTAACTCAGTTGTGCTCACCGGAGCTCTGAGCACAGTGCTCTGTACACAGAAGATACTCAATAAATATGACTGATTGATTGATCTATCCTTGAAAGCTCAAATGTGTCAGTGCATGAGCCATTAAGTCAACAGAACATCATGGTGGGTTCTACAAGTCACACTAGAATTCCTCCCCAGATGGCAGTGGCCATGGTATTATGGTACTTGTTAAGCACTTACTTGTAATAATAATGTTGGTATTTGTTAAGCGCTTACTATGTGCCGAGCACTGTACTAAGCGCTGGGGTAGGTACAAGATAAGCAACTTTGACACAGCTCCTGTCCCACACAGGGCTCACAGTCTTAATCCCTGTTTTTATAGATGAGGTAACTGAGGCACAGAGAAGATAAGTGATTTGCCCAAGGTCACACAGCAGATAAATGACAGATCCAGGATTAGAAGCCAGGTCCTCTGACTCCCAAGTCCATACTCTTCCCACTAGACCATAGTGGGGCATATGGGTGGGGGCCTTACAGGACAAGCCAGTTTTGGCCACCCCTCAAGAGAGCAACCACATTAGTTAGGACAGAGAGGCAGGACCACCTTAAGAAGCAACCAGAAAAACTGCCTTATGACCCCTGGGTTTAGGAGCACTAGGGGTTCTTGTTACCTAGTGGCATCCTTAGAGAAGCAGCATGGCTCAGTGGAAAGCGCATGGCTCAGTGGAAAGCGCACGGGCTTGGGAGTCAGAGGTCATGGGTTCGAATTCCCACTCTGCCACTTGTCAGCTGTGTGGTTTTGGGCAAATCACTTAACTTCTCTGTGCCTCAGTTACCTCATCTGTAAAATGGGGATTAAGACTGTGAGCCTCATGTGTGACAACCTGATTACCCTGTATCTACCCCAGCGCTCTGCACATAGTAAGCACTTAACAAATACCAACATCATTATTATTATTATTATTGTTATCCTGTCCTTGGAAGTTCAAGCATTTTTGATCTTTCTGGTTCAGAACTTGGAGCACGCACCATGGAAGAGTTCCTAGCTCCCACCGGACATGCTCCAAGCCCAAACTATTAGTCCCAGGTGGAGGTGGGACTTTAGGCTTCCCCGACACCATACCTCTTTGTCAGATCGCTGCTGCCTTCATGTTCATCATGCTTCACACTGAAATGATGCCCTGGGACTCTCAGCCACATTGGTCCCTGGTTGATGAGGAAAGGGCTTTTACTCAGTTATTGCTTGACCCAAAGAAATTGGGGGATCTGGATAAACTCTGGACCTGAATTTCATCACTCTCAAGGAGGAATTACACCAGTTTTGTCATCATCCTAAGTGGCATTTATTGAATGCTTCCTGTGTGCAGACCACTGTGCTAAGCGCTTGGGAGAGTAAGTATAACAGAGTTGGTAGATGTATTCCCTGCCCTCAGTGAACTTACAGTCGAGCTGGGGAGGCAAGACATTAATATAAATAAATAATTTGTAATATGCAATTTATAGCTAGGTATATAAGTGCTGTGGACCGAGAGTGGAGCAAACACCAAATGCCCTTAGGTCACAGATACAAGTGCCCAAAGAAGATCATTGACTTTCAAGCCCTCAGTCACCTTGCCCCCTCCTACTACGTCCCTGTCCATACACATCACTCCTCTAAAACTAGCCTTCTCACTGAACCTCAGTCTCGTCTATCTCAAAGCGAACATTTCACCCATGTTCTCCCTCTGGCCTGAAATGCCCTCCCTCCTTATATCCAACAGACAATTACTCTCCCCATTTTCAAAGCCTTATTGAAGGCACATAACCCCCAAGAGGCCTTCCCTGACTAATCCCTCCTTTCCTACCTCAGGGGTTAATACAGTGCCTGGCACATAGTAAGCACTTTTTTAAAAATGATATTTGTTAAGTGCTACTATGTGGCACACACAGTTCTAATTGCCAGGATAGGTACAAGTAATCAGGTTGGTTACAAAGTCCCACATGGGGTGCACAGTTTTAATCCCCATTTTACAGATGAGGTAACTGAGACACAAAGAAGTAAAGTGATTTGCCCAAGGTCACACAGCAGACTAAAGGCAGAGGTGGGACTAGAACTGACACCCATGCCTCTTCTTTATCCACTAGGCTATGCTGCTTCTCAAGCGCTTAACAAATACCATTAAAAAAAAAAAGCAAATGCCAAGAGTCTGCCTGCAGCCACCAGGCTCCCCGTGCTCACCCAGCCACCCAGGCCTATGACAGTATTTAACACGGCAGTAGAAAGGGACAATAGAGCTTGTTTGGTTCCACGGAGGTAACCTGACTGATACCTTCTGGGCCTGTCCTGGTTTGCTGGAGGGGCTGAGTGTGTGGGCCAATGCTGATTTTCATCTTTGGACTCAGGGGTTTGTCACTCTATGAAAAAAGGCCCATGAACCCCTGTCATTTGTTAGTAATGGATAGCGACATTAAGACCTTGAAAGGCTGTAGCACCCACCCTCTGTAGAAAAGCTCCAAGCCCTGCCCAAATATTATCTCTTCGATCATCCCAACGTCCCTGGATGGAAAGAAGAGAGATCCCTGGCTAAGCTCTTTCGCCCCCTTCCCCAGAGCAGGCAATGGTTTGGACCAGGGGAAAGGGCAAGACAGCTGAGCTCATTGATTTGGGGCTTCATGGTCCTTTGGCTGTAATATACTTATTTTCCAGGCTGGTTGGTGTGGGTTGCTATAGCCAGGAATCCTCCTCATCTCCACCAGGTGGTGCCTTAGGTTAGCTCTGGGCTGAGTTTCATGACCTTTTCTGTCTCTTCTGTGTGTCACCTTGCAGCATGAGGAATCCAGGAAGCCAAAGATTCAAGTCCATTCCACACCTATGTTCACCTTCAGCTTTGACGACAGAATGGTAAGAGCCACGTCTGGTCACCCCTTTCCCACTACCCTCTGCCCCCTGTAGTCTCTCCTAAGCTTCGGGCTTCCATTTCCTAGGTCAGGAGTTGGCAAGGCCGTCTCTGTCCACTAGTTTCCCCTACCCCCACCCTCCTCCACACACACACACGCGTGCGCGCACACACACACACACACACACACAGAGTCCAACAGGAGGCAACTCCCCTCAGCCAGAGGGATTCTGAGAATAAAGAGAGGACGTTTTCTGAGTTCGTAGATCATGGCCAAAGTCCTATATAATAAAAAGAAACTTGGTTCTGGGAGGTAGCATAGCCTAGAGCATTGGACTGGGAGCTGAGAGACCAAGGTTCTAATCCCAGCTCCACCACTTGCCTGCTATGGCACCATGAGTAAATCCCTTAACCTCTCTTTGCCTCAGTTTTCTTATATGTAAAATGGGGTTAAAACACCTGTTCTTCCTCCCCCTTATACTGTGAGCCCTTGTATGGACAGGGACTCTGTCCAATCCGATTCTCTTTTATCTACCCCAGCACTTAGCACAGTGTGTGACACACAGTTAACACAAAATTACCATCACCATCATTTTTGTTATTGCTGTTGTTGTATAAAGTGTTTGCTCCCCTTCCCAGGCCCCCTCTAGCTCATCCACTCTAAAGAGGAAAGCAGTGCAGACCAGCATCTCCTGCCACAGCCCCAGGAAAGCCATAAAGGAGGAGGCTGGGGACAGATATTTGAAGACCAATGACGAGCTGGAGCAAGACTCCCTGGATCTGCCTGGCACCAGCAGCTCACAGCCAATGCCCCGGCAGAGCCAGGACAGCCCGCTCAGCCCAGGCCAGGGCTCCCTTGTGCAGTCTCCAGGTGAACAGAGCTCTCTGACTTCTCTGAATCAGGTAGGGAGGACACCCGGTGGGGTCACCGTGCTCAGGCTGGGGCAGGTTCCCTTGCATTGCCGGGAGGCCCCATGGTTAAAGAACTCACACATACTTAGTAGTACCCTCAGAATTCTAGCCCTCCTGGGCCCTAGAGCCCCAGGTCCTTTGAAGGTCAACTGAGCAGTTCATCTCCTCTATACCCTCTTACCTGAGTACTAATTGTGGGCAGGTCACTATCTAGTAGACGTTTTCATAAAAAACAGGGCCCTTGTTTAGCCTCCCCTTAGATTCTGGCCAGCACCTGATTGCTGCCCAGTGTGAATTCAGCACCAGACGCCTCTGTGATAAGTATTTCTATTTTAAACACTTAGTGTCCCTCTCCCTGACTCCTGCTGATAAGTCTCACAGCTCAGAAGCGGCACCTGTGTTTAAAAGGACCTGAGAGGAAAATGAAAAGATTCTGGAGCGGATAAGGACGGGATGAGTCTGGAGTCCCAACACTTCTCCCCCAATGAGGCACTTTAGGTGTAGGAATTTTTCTGCAAAATACACTGTCTTCATCCTTTACAATATTCTACATGTCCAGGTTGACACAGGTTCAGTCCCATGGGTATACCTACTGTCATTGGCCAGCCTACATTTAGTATGTAGCCCTGTGTCCTGCAATCCTTTGCTTAATATTGAGCACCCACAAAGTGCAAAGCCCTATGTGGTTACAATAGTGATTATCTGCAAAGACCAATTAATCAATTGTATTTAGTGAGCCCTTACTGTGTGCAAAGCACTGTACTGTGGACTTGGGAAAGTATAATACAGCCATATAACACAGTTATATGTGTTAACTGCACAACTGCACAGGCAAAGTGGTGCTCCCTGGAAGAAGCCCTGGGCTCCCTTCTAGCTTGACCCAGGGGCTCATACCGGTCCAACCAGCAAGTTGACCCCAGTGTTTCCTAACAGTACAGAACTCCTCAAGTTCAACCCAGGGTTTCCCCTTCCACCAAGGTGTCCTTGAGTCGAAACCCATTGAATCCCACTATTATTCCTCCTACCCATAGGCGCATGTGCACGTGCACAGACAGACAGACAGACACACACACACACACACACACAAAGTTCCCCTCTGGCCCTCCCACCTGACGGCCCACTTCTATTGCAGATCCTATTGTGGTGATCAGCAGTTCCGAGGACACCGATGATGACACAGTGGTGAGTGGACTGGTCACGCACACCCCAAGGGTCCACCTTGCTGCTTCCCCAGCTCACACCTTCTCTTCTTCTGATGATCCTGGCTGGAATCCCCTGATGATATTTTCCAGCGAAGCAACTGCCAGCTCCTCGCTGCCCTCACTGGAAACCTCCAGAATCCCTAAATCCATCAACTGCATCAACACAGCCCCTGGCTCTGGGAAGCTCCCCAGAGCTCCTGATGACTCCTCTCCCTTGTGAACCTGCTCTAGGCTCAGAAGTGAGAGAGAATGTCTTCCCCCTATCCTTGGTGGATCAAAGCTCCACCCCCAGTACCACCAAACTTCACCAGTCATGGAGACCTTCTGGGGCAGAGGCCCTGGCCCTTCACTCTGCCGCCATCCAGAAATAGGCTGGGGAAGGAGCCTGTTTCACTCAGTCCTTGATATGAGACCACTGGCCCCTTGAGTCCATCCAAGAGAGTGGGAGGGGAGCCAGCATGGCAGACACCCCTTGGGACCAGCCCAGCTAGGAAGGGGATAATAGTGAGTGGACCTGGGCCAGAGATGCAGCCCTGACTCCGAGGATCCATTCCCAGCTGAACCACTTTTTTGCTGTGTGGTTATAGAAAATTTGCTTCCCCTCTCTGAGTTGGATATTCACTGACCCAATGACCCTGGAAGCCCAACAAGTTCATTATGTTCTAAAGCAGCCCACTCTTTGGTGAATTTGGCCTTTAGGAACTCCATTTTCTACAGGAAGAGGTGGTGTGGCTTTTCAAGAGAGGAAAACACTGGCCCAGGGGTAGCTGGCCAGGAATGCCAAGGGGCAGGAAGGGTCTGGATTTTGCTCTGGACTGGTGAAGCCCCATAGTGTTATTACTGGCTCTGCTTTTAGCACATAGAGTTTGTGCTATTTCCTAACCTCTCTACTATGTCTTCTATCTCCAGTTGGATTTAAAGTTAGCACCTGCAGGCAGGGAACTCCCTCATCATAAATAGGTACTAAATCCAACATCTAAATGAGCTGAGATAGAGTCTGCTTTTATTTACTGATGTTCTTATCCCCTCCCTCAGCCCTCCCAGGGAGATTTTCACACCCTCAGCCCTCTCCACTGGGAAGGGCACTGAAGCTTAGCTCTGCATCCTGCCTGCTGGGTGACCTTGAACAAGTCACTTAACTTCTCTGTGCCTCAGTTTCCTCATCTATAAAATGGGGACTAAATCCTGTTTCCTCCTATGTAGACTGTGAGTCCCATTTGGGACAGGGACTGTGTCCAAACTAATTACCTTGTATCTACCCCAGTCCTTGGTACAGTGTTTGGTAAATAGTAAGCGACTTTATTAACAAGCACCATTAAAAAAAAATAAAAAGTGAGACTGGTCCCACTTTCTTCTTCCATCAAAACCACATTAGAGTAAAGTTGAATGGCTGATAGTGTCTTTAATAATAATAATAATAATGTTGGTATTTGTTAAGGGCTTACTATGTGCCGAGCACTGTTCTAAGCGCTGGGGTAGACATAGGGGAATCAGGTTGTCCCACGTGGGGCTCACAGTCTTAATCCCCATTTTACAGATGAGGGAACTGAGGCGCAGAGAAGTGAAGTGACTTGCCCACAGTCACACAGCCGACAAGTGGCAGAGCTGGGATTCGAACTCATGAGCCCTGACTCCAAAGCCCGTGCTCTTTCCACTGAGCCACGCTGCTTCTCTTTCCCCATGGCTCTAGAAGTTTTACTCTTGTTTTTTGTTGTTTTTCTCTCTAGTAATCCCCTGTTTTAAGGGAGAGATCATACTACTCATCCCTGGACTGGACCAATCCTGAAGCCCCAGGCGGAGCAGCCTGTTCCCTCAGCGGAGGGGAGGGCACGACCTTCTCTCTATTGACCTTCATAGCAGTTGCAAAGGACCAATCAGACATTTAGTGGGCCTAATTAGTACTTAGAATAAATGCCTCGAGGTGCAAGACTGAACCCCCACAATTAGTAAAAGATTTTGAGCATTTGTCTTTCCATCAAGAGACCAGAGCTGGTTGTCGACTGTAGATCCATGCCAGGCAGCCAAGAACCCTCTGCAGCCAGCAGGATAGGACTCCCTGAGAAAAGGGCAGTCTTGCTGGATGTAACAGAGCAGACCTATAACCGTGAGGGCTACCACCTAAATGCAGTTCAGTCTGGCTAAGCTGTTACTTGAGTGCTGCAAGGTGTCCAAGAGGGCCTTCAGTTTTATTTAGGCTTCTCTCCCTAATCTCTCTCCCCCGACACCCTGTTCACTGTCTTTGCCTGCCCTTCTAGTTCTGCGTCCCTTGGACCTTGCGATTCATTCATAACCTTGAATGGTTGAATGAACCTCAGGTCTAGATTCAAGAGCTGGAGCAGGTGTTCTCAGGTCTGCAGAAAATATAGGTACCCGTCCACCTTCCCAGGCACAACAGTTCTGTCCCTTGAACTGAAAATGGTAGCTTCCCCTCAAAAGTAAAGAGCAGAGTCTGCATTTGCCTCAAAATCTTCTGCAACCTCCAAAGGATTCCAGAGGTTATCCTGGATTCCAGAAGCTCCAATCCTCATTCTGGTGGCTTCAGGCCCTGATGCAGTCTCAACCAGATCTCAGAGCACCTATCCATTGGCCTGGGCCCCTCTGCTGGGCAACCTGAGGCCCCACATCCTTGGAGAAGAGAAATGGACTTTTCCAGTTGGACTCCTGCCTGCGACAATCAGGGAACCAAGATGCCTCAGTCCTGCAGGGTCTTGCTAACTCAAGGACGAAGACGCTAAAGGTCATTCCCACAGGAAGAGTTTGCTGTGCCATTGCTGCTGCCTGGATGTGCCTCGGGTCCGGCCCCTGTGTCTGGGCCCCACTCCTAACAACCAGCTTTCTAGCTCAGAAGGTCCATTTGGAATGGAGGGAGAGCAGCACTGCTAAAGGTGTCCTGCATATGGAAGCGGAGGACACACACCAAAGAAATAGGCCCCGCCCTCTGCAAAGAAAATGAGGATTGGAGGATCTTGTCTGTAAGGTACTTGGAGATCTTCGGGAGTCAGTCAGTCGGTTGTATTGTTGACGAGACCCGGGGCATTGAAAAACTCTGTGCTCTGCCAGAGCACATTTCAGAGAAACTCAGTGAGCTCCCTGTGCTTGGGACATGGCAATCCCGGTGGGAATGTTTATCACTCTCCCTTCTCGGGCTGACCCTGCTGGCTTTCCCTGGGTCTTCTCTCCCTTTCCCCAGAGCTCCATCCCACGCCTGACTCGGTCTCTGTCTATCTGCACACACAACCCAGAAGATTGTTCAGCGGGCAGCCATGAGTGGAGAGAACGGCTTCTGAGGGACCAATCAGCTGCTGGACTTCATGCTTTTCCCAGGCGTCACCCTAGAGACAGACCTGCAGCAATCCCTCTGCTGCCTCCATTCTGGCCCCAGGCCCTTCCTAGCCAAGTTCCAGCTCCAGTCAGGCAAACTCCCCATCTCCCTTGAGGATCCAGAGGGCCCTGGCAGTCTGGGACAGTTCCTTATGCCCCTATGCAGCCAACCCTTAATCCGCAAAGAGGTACCTGTAGCGAGGAACTGTAAACCAGATGTCTTTGTCAAGACCTACCTGGGGAAACGAGTGCATCGGGGCAGCTCCAGGGTCTCTGTCCATGCCCTGTGGGATCTCAGCAGGAATCTGGAAATCCACTCAGGACCAGGCTTGGCTCCTCATGACCTTCTCCTTTTGCAGCTTGGTGGTCTGGGCCTCTCCAACCCCTGCTGTATCAGGAGCAGTTCTCAGCTCCAGGCCTATGTACTCTTCCTCCAGGCCAAGACCCAGACCCAGATAATCTCCCTTCAGACCCAGGCCAAGGCCCAGAACCTCTTCCTCCAGGCCCAGACCAAGGCTCAGATCCTCTCCTCCAGACCCAGATCCTGGGCCAGACCCAGCCCAGATCCTCTCCCTTTGGACCCAGGTCTGAGCCAGGTTCCTCTCCTTCCATATCCAGTCCCAAGCCCAGCCCAGATCCTCTCCCTCCAGACCCACAGCCAGCCCAGATCCCCTCTTTCCAGACCCAGAACTTTGCAAAATCCTGGGGGTGATACATGAGAAGCAGTGTGGCCTAGAGGAAAAAGCATGGGCCTGGGAGAAGGACCTAGGTTCTAATCCCAGCTCCACCACTTGTCTGTATGTGACCCTGGGCAAGTCCCTTAACTTCTCTGTACCACAGTTACCTCATCTGAAAAATGGGGGTTAAGACTGTGAGCCCCATGTGGGACAGGGACCATATCCAAACCAATTATCTTTTATCTACCCCAGTGCTTAGTACAATGCTTGGTGCATAGTACTTAACAAATACTACATACACAAAAAAAATATCTGGGCATCTTGTCCTGTAAAGTGCTCTCTCCCACCCTCTCTGATTTGGAATCAATTGTCATCCACCAGCTCAAGAGAGTCGTCACAGTAAGAGCCTCCTCACACTCCACTTTCCCAGAGTACCCCTTGTATGGGATGTGTGTGTGTGTGTGTGTGTGTGTGTGTGTGTGTGTGTGTGTGTCCACCCTGGGCAATGGGGTTTGCCCCAGCTTCTTTTCTGCCAGAATGAGTCTTCCTCATCTTCTGTTCTAACAATAGTTCACTTAGTTCCAAGTTACTGTAGAGCTGAGACACCAAGATACTGACAATACTCCCTTGCCCAGGGCAAATTCCCCTGGCATGTCACCTGACCTCCTTTCACCTGGTCTTGCCCTGAGCTCCTTCATCCCCTTCCTTTCCAGTCCTCCCAGCTCTCTACTTATTGCTGTTCCAACTGTGTCCCCTGGAGAGAAAAACCTTCAAACTGCACTGAGCAGCTTGTTTCAATGCTCATTTTCATCTAGCATCAGCCCTACCATGTCTCTGTGAGGACGTCCATATTTTACAAGCAAAGGGAATGCAGGATCAGAGAGGTGAAGTAACTGACCCTAGATAGCACAGCAACTCTAGTTGAGTCAAAAAGAAAAATCCATCTCTGACGCAGCCTAGAACTCTCACTCCTAGAAGCAGCATGGCTTAGTGGAAAGAGCATGGGTTTGGGAGTCAGAGGGCAGGGGTTATAATCCTGGCTCCACCACTTGTGCTATGTAACCTTGGGCAAGCCACTTAACTTCTCTGTGCCTCAGTTACCTCATCTGTAAAACGGGGATTAAGACTGTGAGCTTCATTTTGGACAACCTGATTACCTTGTATCTACCCCAGTACTTAGAACAGTGCTAGGTACATAGCAAGCACTCAACAAATATCATAATTATTATTATTATCCTAGCAAACCCCAACTTTGCACAAATAGTTGAGGCCTATTGCTGAGAACAAAGAATAAAATCTACTCAATAGAAATGGCTTTGGCTATTGGGTACCAAGTCCTTTGCTCTGTTCTCTTCCATTTTAATTAACTAAGCTGGCAAAGCCAGAAAATAGTTCAAAGTCTTCAGCTTCCAAGCTCCCCATGCCTCTCTGACCAACAAGTGAGTGGAGATGCACAATGCCTTGCTGAAAAACTCTCTGGCGATAGGTGTGGCAACAGACCTCTCCTGCTGAAAGAAATGGCTTCTCTCTGCTCAGAGCTCCTTACTAATACCTATCTCATATCCCTGGTTAACTGGTTTCTCTTTAAGTTTCAGAAACTGATTAAGTTGATATCTTTATTCTGCTGAAATGAGTGCCATGATGTTTTCCCTTGTACATCCTCACTAGGCTTCCATTTTTACAATAAAGTTTTTTATGTCCTCTCTACCTTAGTCTATCACTGAGTGTGGACTGTTGTCCCCTCCTCAGTGATAGTGATAGTCTTTCTCTACTAACCTGGGAAGAAGGATTTCCAGTCCTCAGTTATCCACACCAAGACTAGCTTGCAAACTTCCAATGATGGAGAAAATGGACAGTGCACCTATCCTCTTCTAGTTCTTTCTCTCTGGCAGCTCATTCTCAGTCTCTATCATGGGCTCCTCCTCTGCCTCTCACCCCCTAACTGGGAGTCCCTCAAGGCTCAGTTCTGGGCCCCCTTCTATTCTCCATCTACACCCACTCCCTTGGAGAACTCATTTGCTCCCATGGCTTCAACTACCACTTCTATGTAGATGATTCCCAAATCTACATCTCCAGCCCAGATCTCTAGCCTTCTCTGCAGTACTGCATTTCTGCCTCCCTTTAGAACATCTCTACTTGGATATTTACTCATTCAATGGTATTTATGGAGCTCTTACTGTGTGCAGAGCTACCATCACCACAAACAATGTCCAAAGCAGAACTCCTTATCTTCCCACTCAAAGCCTGTCCTTTCATGACTTTCCTGTCACTGTAAACAGCACCACTATTCTCTCTGTCTCACAAGCCTGTAACCTTGGTATTATCCTAGATTCATCTGTATCATTCAACCCACATATTCAATCTGTCATCAAAGCCTGTCGATTCAGCCTTCACAACATCATTAAAATCCATCCTTACCTCTCCATCCAAACTGCTACCCTGTTAATCCAAGCTCTTATCCTATCCAGCCTTAATACTGTAACAGCCTCCTGGCTGACTTCCCTGCCTACTGCCTCTCCTGACTCCAGTCCATACTTCACTCTGCTGCCCAGATTATTTTTCTACAAACATGTTCAGTCCACATTTCCCATCTCAAGAACCTCCAGTCGTTGCCCAACCACCTCCACATCAAACAAATCTCCTTACCATCAGCTTAAAAGCACTCAATCACCTTTGTTCCTCCCTGATTTCCTACTACAACCCAACCTGCACACTCTGCTCCTATAATGCCAACCTACTCATTAAACCTCAATCTCATCTATCTCATGGCTAACCTCTCACCAACATACTGTCTCTGGCCTGGAATGCCCTCCCTCTTCATATCCAACAGGTGATCACTCTCCCCCCATTCAAATCCTTATTGAAGGCACATGTTCTCCAAAAGGTCTTCCCCAACTAGACCCTCATTCCCTCCATCCTCCTCCCTCACTCCCTGTCCCTTTTACTATCCTTCCCACTAGCAGCTCTCCTCTCCGCCTTCCTGCCTCCCCTCACCCTCTGCCCTCCCCAGGTTGGCCCCTCTGGACCCAGCAGGGAAATAGATCATGGCAGACACATCAATTCGTGGAAGTCTGTCTGAGGCTACCTAAACCTAGCCCATTTCTAGCAGAGGCTTCCTGTCTCCCCACGCTGGCTCCAGGGTCTTTGTGTTCCCCTCCCAGGACTCTCAGAACATGAGCACTACTTCCAAGCCATGGAACTCAGTGGCAGGAGCTGAGGGGGAGGAAGACAGGGCTTTAAAAATAAAAATTCCAGACATAGGATGGCCGGTGCTGTATCCATGCTGACCATGGGACAGAGTGGCTGAAAACCTGACTGTCCAGGATAAAACAGAACAAATGGCCACCACCTCTTCCCTTTCTCCTTCCCTCCCTTTCCTCTCCTCCTGTCTTCCTTCCTTTCCCCACCCCATGTTTTCTCTCTCCCTGCCCCCTTCATCTTCCCCTCTCCTCTTTCTACTCTTTCTCCCCATCCCCTCCCTGTAGAAACAGCCACCTTTAATAGCCCATTCCTGGCTTGGGAGAGGTCTGCCAACCTGCTTGTAGCCACTAGAGTGGGCAGAAGTACTCAATCAATCTATTAGTGGTATTTAATAATGTTGGTATTTGTTAAGTGCTTACCATGTGCAGAGCACTGTTCTAAGCACCAGGGTAGATAGGTGGTAATCAGGTTGTCCCACATGAGGCTCATAGTCTTAATCCCCATTTTACAGATGAGGTAACTGAGGCACAGAGAAGTTAAATGACTTGCTCACAGTCACACAGCTGGCAAGCGGCAGAGCCTGACTCCCAAGCCTGTGCTCTTTCCACTGAACCATGCTGCTTCTCTAACTGAGCACTCACTATGTGCAGAGCACTACTATGCACTTGGGAGTATACAGTACAAAAGAGTTAGTTGAGAGTTCCCTGTGCACAACAAGTTTACAGTCTAGAGGGGGAGACAGACTTTAATATAAGTAATTTATATTAAATTAAATTTAAATTTAATTTATAATATATATTTTAAAGATATGTACATAAGGGCTGTGGGGTTGGGGTGGAGCCAATATCAAATGCCCAAAGGTCATAGATATAAGTGCCTTTTAAGTGCCCCAAGGGCACTTTAAGCTCACAGACAGAGAACATATCTACTAACTCCGTTTATTGTTATATCATACTCTCTCAGGGGCTTCGTACAGTGGCCTGCACACAGTAAGCACTCAATATATATGATTGATTGATAAAGCTAAATCAAAGGAAGGGTCTACCTCTCTCACAGGAGCTGAGCAGAGTTGACTTTACTAATTCACTGCCACTGCAGATACCACAGAGCTTCTCCTGGGGTGCACAAGATTGCTTCTCCTCCCCCGGACCCTTGCCCCATGCCGGGGATCCCCCAGTCATCCTTTTTGGGCTCTGGAGAAGTCGGAGTCAACGAACAGCAGCCAGAGGCTCCTTAAATGGACCAAGGGTAAGTAGGCCCAGGAGGGACCCCACAGCAAACCTGCAGCTGCCCTGCTCGTCCAGGAGAGGTCTCTCTCCGTCCTGCAATTACAACCCAAAGGCCTCCTATCCCCTGGTATGTTCCTCCAGGGCCTGGAGAGATGGCCGGACCCCAGCACCTGGCTCTCTGCCTCTCCTGAGTGGGGAAGTACCTTTCCCTATGAACAGGATTTGGAGGGTGAGGGGGGCAAAGGCAAGATTGTGGTCTCTGCAGACTTTTCATCTCTCAGAGGATATCACTTCCCTCTCAGCATCCATTCCCATTTTACAACTCTCAGGATTCAAAGCTGGGTTTAGAGTTGATAATAGTAATAATAACACTCGTGGTATTGTTTAAGCATCTACTATGTGCCCAGTGCTGGGGTAGATGCAAAATAAACAGATCGGACACAGTCCCTGTCCCACCTAGGGCTCACATTTTGAGGAGGTGGAAGAGCAGGTTTTTAATCTCTGTTTTACAGATGAGTAAACTGAAACACAGAGCAGTTAAGTGACTTGCCCTAGGTCACCCAGTAGACAAGTGGCAGATCCAGGACTGGATCTCAAGTCCCCTGATCTCAGGCTTACATTCTTTCCACTACACCCCACTCTCCAAGAGGGGAGCTGGGGGAGACAGAACCGGGCTTGTGGAAGGCAGGATTTGGGGTTCTGTTCCTAGTGTTAGGTACAGTGGTTCCTTGTTCCTCCCCTACTCTCCTTCTGAGAGTTAGAGATAACTTCCTTCCTGGGGTGAACAGCCCCAGTTATATATAAATACAAGTCTGCAGAGACCACTGAAAGGCCTGAGAAGCCGCATAGTGGATAGAGCACGGGCCTGGGAGTCAGAAGGATCTGAGTTCTAATCACATCTCCACCACTGTTACCTCATTTATAAAATGGGAATTAAGGCTGTGAGCCCCGTGTGGGATACAGACTGTGTCCAACCTAATTTGCTTGTATCTACCCCAGAACTTAGAAGAGTGCCTGACACATAATAAGCGCTTAACAAATACCATAAAAAAATGGAACCTTGTTGACAGGGGCTTTCTGACACAGCTGGTGGTTTAGGGTGTCTGAGTACAGCCTTTGAGACACATGCCCTTCCAAGCGGTGGTCTGGAAGACAGGTCTCCCTGCCACCACGCATCTGGGATCTGAAATATAGAACCGCTCCCTCACAATGGCCCCTTATCTCCAGAGCCAGCTGGGAATGGGAAGTATTTATTTTTCTCTGTCAGGACACCTCTCAGCCTCTTCTGTCTCTATTTGCTGTTTATTTAGACTGCAAGGAAATGACCTTCGCATTCACTTCTTGGGCTTATTAAAACTCAGTGCCTGTGTGCTATTATGTCTGACCTCGGTGGTGTCAGACTTGCATCACCCATGAAGGATGAGAGGAAGGCAGAGAAAAACAGCAGTGAGATCAGTAGGTGGAAGGGAGTGGTTGGGAAATAGCCTCAAAAAGCTCACTCATCTTTTGCCAGCCCTTTTTTCTTGCTGGTCATTCTGATTTCCAACTTGGAATCCATTCTAATCAGTCCTTAAATGCACTCTATACTTTTGGTGGATGTTGAGTCAGAGTCAAAATAAACAACTCGTTCTGTTTCCTTGGCCTCTCCTCCCCCCAGCCAGCTCTGCCCAGGGACCAGCAGAGTCGAAACAGGAGCCCCTCCTTGATCTCCTCTGGCCAGCAGCAGCCACCCAGGTCCAGTTGGAGCAACCGGCTTGTGGGCTGGGCTGCAGTTAACTGATTCATCCTCCCAGCTTAGCTCCCAGTGAGCACCCAAATCACCAGTTGTTCTAACAGTGGAGCTCACTGTGGGCAGGGAATGTGTCTGGAGAACGGGTGTCCATGGAGTCACTATGGCTCAGAAATGACTTGGCGGCATTTGAAATAGAAGACTCTCTCAAGTGCTTAGTACAGTGCTCTGTATACAGTAAGGGCTCAATAAATGCACTTGAGTGAATGAATGAATTAATGGTCCTGAGTAGACAAGAACCATCAACTTGAAGGAGCATCTTTTGAAACAGGGTAGATATCCATCCTACTACCCAGGTTCAGATGTGGATAATGGCAGGGGGCTGGACACAGTAACCTTGAGGGACCCCTTTTCCCCTCCAAAAGTCACTGCTCAACAGTGAACCAGGCCCTGATCCTGGTAGGGGAGGGAGAGGTGACAAGGGTGTTTAAAGCCCGCCTTTGGTGTAGGGTGGATTGAGAAGACTGTCTGTGTCCTGCTCTGTGTCCAAGGACAGACCTGTTCTGAGAGAGCCATTGGGGACGAGCCGGATTGGGTCCATAGCCATGCTAAGTGGTTCCTAGCAGCCCTAGGCACGGCCTTCTGGAAGCACTCATTCTATAAGTGCTGGGGGATCGGGCTCCCAGCTGCTGCCCTCCAGACAACAGCCAGGACCTCAAGGCCAAAGTCAAGAAAGTAATCATCCAGCTATGTTGGAGAACCTGGGGCAAAACAGGGAAAGAAAGAGGAGACCTAAAAGCCCTTACAGTCTAGGGATTGTCTTGGTTGCACCCACACAAGTCCCCAAAGGAGGATGGAGTCATTAGGATGTTGTCTTTTAAGAAGAAGGAGCCAGCAGAGCTGGGAGACTGTCATAAGTTCAGCAAGTCAAATTGTGTTCTCTTCCCTCCCTTCTTGTTGTGCAAACCCAGCTCCGCAGTCTCAGAATCCAGGCCAGAGGGATGGAGCCAGGGAGCCTGGAATCTGCCCTGCCCTGCCCTGCTCCCACAGCAGGAAAGCCCCTGGAGAGAAGAGATGGAAAGGGAGGGGCTGTCTTAGCCTCAGTCCCCTCCTTAATATGGGAAGGGAAGAGGGGAAGTAAGTTACAAGACCCTGAGTTCCTGTTGTGCCCAGAAAGACTTCTATGATCAGAAAGATTTAAATGCTGAAAGATAGCTTGGAGGCTTAATTCTTTGTGCTTGTTCAAGTGAACTTCCCAGATATGGGTGAGTAAACAGTACCCTGGATGACTCCTTCTCTGAGAAAGAAGAAGGGTCTATAAAAAGGAGAGTGTTGTCTTGGCCTGGGGTCTCTTAGCCATGGTCCTGCCTGAAGGCTGGGGGATGGATGAGGTGACTTTCCATGTCCCCTTTCAGTCCCAGGTTCCAAGGTTATGCACATCCCATGTGCTGCTGCCATGCAGAGCCCACAGTCTGGGGATGCACCAATCCATCACATTTTAAAATTTGTTTTAGTTTAATGGATGTGATGGTTTTTCTGTTTTCTTAAAGGACAAACTCACTGAAATGGCAACGCCTTGTGAATTATTGTGAGTGAGAAGCAGTGTTGCCCAGTTGATAGAGCACGGACCTGGGAGTCAGGAGGACTTGGGTTCTAATCCTAGCTCTGCGACTTGTCTGCTCTGTGACCTTGAGCAAGTCACTTAATTTCTCTGGGCCTCAGTTACCTCTTCTGTAAAATGGAGCTCACTGTGGCTCACAGATGAGCTCACTGTGGCTCACAGATGAGCCCCATGTGGGACTTGGACCTGACTATCTTGTATTTACCCCAGTACTTAGCACAGTGCTTGGCACATAGTAACTGCTTAACCAGTACCATAAAAAATTTCTGTGTATCCCTTTCTCGATAAACATTTTTCATGTGTTAAAACATTTAACCAATAAACTGAAGATATCCATCATACTTTCTTGCCAGTGAAAAGTGTGAAGGATTATGGATTTGCTGTGATGGTTTTGGGCCTCTTTTGGAGTGTATGTTAATAAATAACAAACTAATTAGCTTCCGTCACTTCCAAAATAACTCTGAAGCCTGCTTATTTCTGTCTGTTGCATACAGCACATTTATTTTATAGCCTTGTGCGGGGTTTCCTTTTGAAACCCGAAGGTCATTTTGTTGAATTATGAATTCTTCAGGGCAGAAGAAGAGGAAATGGGGTGAACTTCAGTACAGTGCCCTGTCCCTAATAAACACTCAACAAATACCATTGATTGATTGACTGATGTGACCGGAAGGATTTATTTAGATGAGATGCCAGGAGGAATCTAACTTAGCTCTCACACTGTGCCACTGTCCCATACCCTAACTGACGTTCAGATCAGTGAGTTTGGGCCATGGCCATCAGTTGGGATAATCACAAAACTGAATCCAATCACAAAAGCAAATGAACCCAACATCTGGAGCAAAAAAGGCAGTCTGAAGTGGTGGCAAGATCTGTGTTCTACACCGCTTATGAAAAGCAGCTTCCAAACTGACATCGTCAGGATTGCAGGGTGCAGAGGTTCAACAGGAGGCCACGGCCTCAGGACAAACTCACCTACCTGAAAGAGCCACGTAGAGAAGCCAAAGTGTAGACTTAGAAGCCTGGATTATCTGGACAACATGCCTCCTCTCTGCCTTCATAGGTCTTGGTGCCACTCACCCTAGCCAGTAATTGACAGCCAGAAAAAGCAAGCTGTGATCGAATTTATTGGTGGATCTGATCACATGATCATAATTTACAGTCATCCTGGCTGGGGCTCACTGCCCTTGATGTAAATTCCAGTGCAGAGCTACCTGTGTTTCATTTCATTCTGCCCAGAGGAGACACGGCCAAGTATATTTTTAGGCTTCATTTATCCAGATAATTAGCTTGCGTAGATACATGCTCATAATGGAATGAAAATCCCTAGTGAATTGAGCTGGCTTCCCCAGAAGGATTTTATGAAGGTGGTGCTGCATTGGAGGGAGTGTGAATAATCTGCACATACAAGAGAAGATTTAAATACCACTGCTTTTGAGAGGAAACAGCATGTGGATTGGGGATTGTTGAGAACATTTACATCATAGAATGGGGTCTGAACGTTGTGCTCTGTGGGCTTAAAACTGGTTCTACTTATAGTGTGTGTAAATAACCATACTTTGCCTAAAACAAAGTCAGGCCCCTGAACATAAAATGGAGAAACTTGCCCCAATACAAAACTATGCCCGGTAGGGAGTAATTGTTGATAAATGTAGTTAGACAAAAGGCTAAATAAGAGCGATATTTCTTCAATGAAAAGCTCACTGTGGGCAGGAGCATGTCTATCAATTTTGCTTTCTTGTACTCTCCCAAGCGCTTAGAGCAGTGTTCTACACACAATAAGTACTCAATAAGTACAATCAATTGATGGATTGATTGAAAATTTCTGCAATTCCCATTTTTTATGGTATTTGTTAAGCACTTACTATGTGCCAGACACAGTATTAAGTGCTGGGGTAGATAAGAGCTAATCAGGTTCGACACAGTCTCTGTCCTAGATGGGGCTCACAGTCCTCATTTTACAGATGAGGTAAGGGAGGCACAGAGAAGTGAAATGACCAAAAGTCACACAGTAGACAAGTGTCAGAGACAGGATTTGAATGCAGGTCCTTCTCACTCCCAGGCCCACGCTCTACCCACTAGGCCATGCTGCTTCCCTAGAGCATAATAACAAAAGGTGCCATCCCTGATTTTTATGAAAATAGTCTTGCTGTCATATTAAGCACATCAAATTAAGCCAAGGAAAATGTAGAGACTATGTAATAGGCCTGATTGGGAGTTATTAATAATGTCTAGCTCAATTAGACCATTCAGGAAATTTCTCTGGAATTGCCCCCAGCAAACAGCTACAGGTTGCTGCCTTCCTGCCAAGTTTCCAGTCTTGATTTATTAAAATGGATTTTCCCCCAAAATAATTAGAGCCACAGAATTCAATAAATATTTAACTAAATTATGGTTCAAATTAAAATCTTTCTGCTAAGACTTCAAGTGTGTTTCTTTGAGCTCAGAGGGAAAAGACTGAAATGTTTGGAGGGTCCAGGGCCCCGATGTTTATGTAGTGACCCACAACAGAGAATTGGTGAACACATTTGGAATCAGAATCAGGTCTAACTCTCCAAAGAATACACTCTAGCATGCTTTCAGAGAATGTCCACTAGACTGTACAGTACTCTACCACATTGTACTTTCCTAAGCACTTATTACAGTGTTGTGCACACTGTAAGCACCCAGTAAATACCACTGATTGATTAATTGATTGACAGCAGGTATCATGTTTACCAACACAGTTGTAATGTATTCTTCCAAGGGCTTAGTACGGTGCTTTGCACACAGTAAGTGCTCAATAATTACAATTGATTAATTGATTGATTGAGGGCAAGAATCATGTGTACCAATGTACCATACAATACATACATACATGAGAAGCAGAAGAGCACAGGCCTGGGACTCAGGAGGTCATGGGTTCTAATTCCGGCTCCGCCACTTGTCTGTTGTGTGGCTTTGGGTAAATTATTTCACTTCTCTGTGCCTCAGCTACCTCATCTGTAAAACAGGGATTGAGACTGTGAGCTCAATGTGGGACAGAGTCTGTGTCCAACCCAACTTGCTTGTATTCATCCCTATGTTGAGTACAGTGCCTGGCACATAATAAATGCTTAACTAATACTATAATTATTATTATTATTACTCTTCCAAGTGCTTAGTACAGTGCTCTGCACATGGTAGCACTCAATAAATGTAACTGATAAACTGATTGATTGAGGGCAGGAATTGTGTCAACCAATGGTATTGTATTCTCCCAAATGCAATTAGTTTTAGCTTAGTTCAGAGCTCTGCGCTGTAAATTCCACTGACTGATTGATGAGTAATTGATTGAATGAGTTGGCTTGAATTTTCTTTCTCAATGCTATAGTTTTCCCAGAGAATTACAAAGTAACAATCTCTCAGGTTCGAGATCACTGGATGAGCAGGGAGGGCGCTCCCAGGGAAGCAGGGCACCAATGAGGTCAGGTGCAGCTGACTGACGCTGCAGGTTCCAAGAGTGTGGAGGTGGATTGGGTGAGCCCATGGCCAAACTATGTTGATTTGAATCATTTTCTGACAACGCTGGGCTCCCTCAGTCCTGCTCTCCATGGCCCTGGCTTGGTGACTTCAGGCTGTGCACACTCCATAGTGATACTTGGACAAGCTTGATCCCTAGACTGTGGGACTTGTTACTACCCAGGGAAGCAGTGTGGTTTAGTGGAAAAAGCAGGGACTTGGGAGTCAGAGGTCATGGGTTCTCATCCCGGCTCTGCCACTTGTCAGCTGTGTGACTATAAGCAAGTCATTTAACTTCCCTGTGCCTCAGTTACCTCATCTGTAAAATGGGGATTAAGACTGTGAGCCCCATGTGGGACAACCTGATTACCTTGCATCTACCCCAGCACTTAGAACAGTGCTGGGAACAGAGTAAGCGCTTAACAAATGCCATTATTATTACCAGCATTTTACAGCCCAATAGCTCTCCTTGGAAGTCATATCTGAATCCTCCAGATTAGCCTAGGTCCACTTCCAGCCCAGTCTTTTTTGGGGGTATTTGTTAAGTACCTACTAGGTTCCAGGAACTGTATTAGACTCTAAATTCTAGATTATAAACTCACTGTGGACAGGGAATGTGACTTTTTGTACTCTCCCAATGATTAATACAGTACTCAATACAGAAGCAGCAAGGCCTAGTCGATAGAGCATGGGCCTGGGAGTCAGGAGGACCTGGGATTCTAATCCCAGCTCTGCCACTTGTTGGCTGTGTGATCTTGGGCAAGTCATTTCACTTCTCTGGACCTCAGTTATCTCATCTGTAAAATGGGGATTAAGATTATGAGGCCAACTTGGGACAGGGACTGTGTCCGACCTGATTATCTTGTATTCCCAGTGCTAAGAACAGTGTCTGGCACATAGTAAGCACTTAGCAAATGCCATTAAAGAAAAAAGGAAGAAAGAAAAGAAAAGACAAGAAATACATTTGACTGACTGTATTAAGCTAATGAGTTTGGACACAGTCCCTGTTCCACATGGGGCTCACAGTCTAAGTAGGTGGGAGCAGGATTTAAGGCCCATTTTGCAGTTGAGGAAACTGAAGCACAGAGAATTTAAGTGGCTTGCCCAAGTTCACTCAGCAAGCAATTGGCAGAACTGGGATTAGAACCCAGGTCCTCTGACTCCCAGGCCCATGCTCTCTCATTAAATCGCACTGCTTCTCTCCATGGAAAGTTTCAAAGGTTCCAAATTCTATGTTCCAGAGTTCTAAAAATGTCCAGAAGCAGGAGTCCAAAGTGTTCATATATGGTTGTGGGCCTGACCCCACTCTGACTTTCCTACTTTTAGGATTTCTGGCTGCACAGTCCTGGTGGCTATCAAGTCCTTTTTTAAACACCACTTTGGTTCTGGCCAGGAAGGCCTGGTCTCAGAGTGGGGGTGTGTGCATAGGCACACTGAAAGCATTTCTTGACATCAAACTAACTCATCGGTCCAGCTTGTTAGGGGGCACTGATAAAACATTTTCTGTAGCAGTTTGGCTCTTGAGCATTCATTCAAGGAGGTGCAATTGCTTATTCATCCATGAGATTGCAGCCTCAACTATTCTTTGGATTGGCTCAGGAGTCTGCTGAATAAACAGTGTTAATAATAATAATAATAAAAATTGTGGTATTTGTTAAGCACTGTGCCAGGCACTGTACTATATGCTGTGGGGGAATGCAAACAAATCTGGTTGGACACAGTCCCTGTCCCACATGGGGCTCACAGTCTTAATCCCCATTTTACAGATGAGGGAACTTAAGCCCAGAGAAATGAAGTGATTTGCCCAAGGTCACACATCAGACAAGTGACAGAGTTGGGATTAGACTACCAGACCCATCTTCTGTCCACTACACCATGCTGCTTCCATCCAATATTGACTACACATTCCCAAAACACCCACTTGCTTTTGTGCCAGGACTCTGGAAGCTGCCCACTTCTTGGTTTATATTCATTCATTCATTCAACAGTATTTATTGAGTGCTTACTATGTGCAGAGCACTGTACTAAGCGCTTGGAATGTACAATTCGGCAACAGATGGAGACAATCTCTGCCCAGTGATGGGCTTACAGTGTTTATACTTTCCCAAGTGCTTAGTACAGTGCTCTGCTCACAGTAAGCACTCAATAAATACTATTGATGGATAGACTGATTATTAACCAGAGGAGAGCAGGGCTAGGAGTTAGACTAGTCTGTTAACCTGTTAGGTGAACTGGGTTTCTCCTGGGTTTGGAGGTTGCTGTAGAGGTATCTGATGTCCTTTCTGTGGGGTCGGTTTTCATTAGAATTAAGTTGAGGTTTGCTATAAGATTTCCCCAGTGCAGATTTGGGCAAGGAGGGAATCTTCTACTGGAAAACCCATCAAAAACTAGGCTTCACCTGCAGTGAAAGTGGGTGAAATGCATGGAAACTTTCAGGCCAAATTTTTTCCCTCCCTGCCCTGTCCCATGCTTCTGTGAGAGAAGCAGCTTGGCTTAATGGATAGAGCACAGGCCTGGAAGTCAGAAGGACCTGGTGTCTAATCTCAGCTCCACCACATATTTGCTGTGTGATCTTGGGCAAGTCATTTAACTTATCTGGGTCTAATCCGTAAAATGGGGAGTAAGAGTGTGAGCCCCATCTGGGACAGGGACTGTGTCCAACCTAATTAACTTGTATCTATCTCAGTGCTTAGAATAGTGCTTGGCACATAGTAAGCACTTAACAAGTATTATTATTTTTATTATTATTGTTGTTGTTATTCTCTCCCCTCCAAACCCTAGACTGCCTTGCTGTGCTCCTTGACCAGATTAGGTGGGGTGGTTTAACCACCAGGGGGTGCATTGTCCGGAGCAGGACCCAGTGAAAAAACAGAGCAGACAAGTCACTTGGATGAGCAAAGGGAAAATAAGGGCAGACACGCCGGCACTTCCCTCCCAGGAATCTCGGCTCCAGGAGACATTTGTGTGACCCAGTTTTATATTTAGTACCTCTCCAGACCGCCTTCCTCCCCCTGCCTTCCCGACACCTCTGAAAGACAAAACAGCGGCAAATTCTGTTCTACTCTAAAGAAACCCAGCAGCTGGTTTTTATTCCTTTCTATCTCTTTCTACATCTCAAAGTCTTAGAGCTATAATAATGACTAAACTGAGTAGTCAGGAGGAAGTAGATGGGGGCGGAGGAGGGGGAGGTAGCAGGAATGGGGTTCTAGGCCATTTACTTCAGATACTGCCTTTATTCTAGTCATGACCTTAAGCCATATAAAACGATTAAATTAAAAAATCAAAATAACTTTAAGCATCCAAGCGGGATATAGATACAATCTCTTCTGGAGGCATAACTTCCCCTTCTGCAGGAGGCCATAAAACCCAGAGAACCCAGGATTCCCTGAATAAGGAAGAAAGACAAAGTGCAGATAGGGCAAAATATCAAAGGCTCTAATTCCCACCTCTGTATTCTTTCCCAATACTTAGCACAGTGCTGTTTACACAGTAAGCACTAAAAAAATACTATTGCTACTACTAGAGAAGTAGTGTATTCTAATGGAAAGAGCATGGGACTGGGAGTCAGAAGACCTGGGTTCTAATCCCAGATCTGCCTTTTTTTTATGATATTTGTTAAAATCTTACTCTGTGCCAGGTACTTTACTAAGCACTGGAGTAGATATAAGCTAGACAGGTTGGGTACAGTCCATGTCCTACATGGGGCTCACAGTCTTAATCCCCATTTTACAGATGAGGTAACTGAGGCACCCAGAAGTGAAGTGATTTACCCCAGGGCACACAGCAGACGAAGTGGCTGAGCTGGGATTAGAATCCAGGTCCTTCTGACTCCCAGGCCCTTGTTATAGCCATTAGGCCATGCTGCTTCTCATACTTATCTCCTGTGAGGCTTTGGGCAAGTTATTTAACTTCTCTGGGTCTCAGTTCTTTGCAAAATGGGGATTAAGTCCTACTCCCCCTTATTTAGACTGTGAGCCCCATGTGGGATCTGATTATTTCATCTACTTGGTACATAGTAACTGCTTAACAAATACCACAATTATTACTAAAGCAGTTCCAGATTGGTGTTAGTCCATTTGCTTTTCCTTATGCAGACTGTAAGATCCTTGCTGGCAGGGAACATATCTATCAATTTTGTTGTATTATGCTCTCCCAAGTGGTTATTACAGTGTTCATCACACAATGAGCAATCATAAATACCACTGATGGATTGATTCAGTAGGGTCATAAGTAAATGAGCCATAAAAGTGGTAGCATCATCAGAATGACAGACCAGCTTAACTACTGAGAGTTCAGGACTGGGAACCTGTGTGATGAAATTGACTTTAGCTCTAAAGATGTGCACAGCAGCACTAGGCATCATCTCATCTGTGTAGGTCATGTTCCTGCTAGGGCACAGAGAGTAGTAAGAGAATAGGCAGGTAGAGATGCAGCACATTGTTAATTGCAATTAAAAGGGTATTTTTCTTAACATGCAGGAAGTATTTTCAGCTGAAATTACAGCAAAAGAATGCCAGTGTTCTGCAAGAGTGCCACAACCCTTCTTTTAGTGGTATTTATTAAGCACTTACAATGTTCCAGCTACTGTACTAAGCACTGGGGTAGATTCTAGATGATCAGGTAGGACACAGTCTATGTCCCGCATGGGATTCAGTCTTAATCCCCATTTTACAGATGAGATAACTGAGGCACAGAGAAGTTAAGGGACTTACCCAATGTCACAAAGCAGAGAAGTGACAGAGCTGGGATTAGAACTCAGATCCTCTGACTTCTAGGCCTGTACTCTTTCCATCACCTAAGTAAGCTATCTAATTTTGAGGATTCTTGTTGGGTTTGTCCTTCTAGCAGAATGCCCAAGGTGTTTTTTTAGTCAGGAACATTCACCACTGAAGGTACAGCCCCAGCCGAGCCAGGACTTAGACTCCATCTCCCGATTGCCAGAGCTGTGTTCTTTCCCACGGAACGACAGCAGGGGACCACATTGACCACCGTATGAAAATGTCAGGATGAAATAGCAAAATAAATCAATCGATTGTACATTTGAAAACACATGCCTACAAAAGTACTGAGGATGGGCTTAAAATATATCAGTGGTTGAAGCCATAAAAGTAGAATGCTGTGGTTATAGACTCTGGAATAGGGGGTTGAAGAATCCCATTCAATGGAGATCTTTAGGAAATGGACAGATCCAGGTGCCTGAACCTAGGCTAGATGCAATTTGGGGATAGTGAAGAACCAGGTTGGTTTTTCTTCTTACAGTATTTGGAGAGTGCTTTCTATGAGTCAGGCAGGTGGTCTCTTCAGGCCAGCTCTCAAATGAGAAAAAATTAGACATGGCCTAGTGGAAAGCTGGGGAGAAAGCAGCAGCAGGGGAAGTATGGCTAAAGAGAAGCAGCCTGGGGAGCTTAGAGGAGAAATGCCTGGAAGATTAGACAGAGTGCCAGTGAGGGGGAGTCAATCAATCAATCAATCAATCAAGGGTATATACTGAGAGCTTTACTTATGCAAAGCACTGTACTAAGTGCTTGAGAGAGTACAATGCAACAGAGTTGGTAGACGTTTCCTGCCCTCAGTAAAGCTTACAGTCTAGAGGGGAAGACTGACATTAATATAAATAAATAAATTAAAGGTAGTACGTAAGAACTATAAGGCTGAGGAAGGGGTGAATTAAGGATGTGAATCCAAATGTAGAGGAGATGCAGAAGGGAGTGGGAGTCCAGCTTTCTTCTCAAATCCCTTGGCCAGGTCTCTTCCCAGTCCCATACTGCTGTTCCTCCACGAAGGCCCTCAGACTGGCTCCCAGGACCTAGGCCCAAGGGTTGCTGAATGGTTGGTTAAAATGCCTGTTGCTTGTTCTGGGGTTTCTACTAATCATCCAGCATCCTTGCCTCCCAGTAGAGAAGGTGGCCACTGTCCACATGTATCCATCCTTGGTTACCCTAGCCCTTCTTCCTATAAGCTTGAACCCTCCTGCTCCTTCTTCTCCAACTCATGCTCACATTTCGTTTCATTCATTCATTCATTCAATCGTATTTATTGAGTGCTTATTGTGTGATGAACACTGTACTTAGTGCTTGGGAAACACTATAACAATAGATACATCCCCTGCCCACAAGAGTTTACAGACTAGATGTGGGGACAGACATCGATATAAATAAATTACAGATATGTACATAAGTGCGGTGGGGCTGGGAGGGGGGATGAACAAAGGGAGCAAATCAGGGTGACGCAGAAGGGAGTGGAGAAGAGGAGAGGAGGACTCCCCGCCCCCACAACCTGTTCCATTCCATTTTACTCTCACGCAGACTCTAATCTCCTGACACATCGGACCCCACCTGGAGGGAAGATCCTTGACCTCGGAGGGAGGGGAGAAGTGGCTTTAGCTACTCGCCCTGGGAATGAGTCGGGTGGAGGGCGTCCTGAAATGGGAAATTGGCGGGGGAATAAAGCAGAGCCGAGAGCAGCATTGTCAACTAACACCTGCTCTACTGCATTTCTATTCACTCTCTCCGACTCTGTTCTCTCTCTTTCTTCCTTCCCTGCCTTTCTGCCTCCCCTCTCCCCTTCCCTCCTTCCTTTCCCTCCTTCCCTCCTCCCTCGCTCCCTCCCTCTCCTCGGTGCGTTGTGCCCTCCGGACCCCGGCTCCCTGACTCCCGCAGGGGAGGGAAGTGGCTCAGAGCAGAGACGAGCCCCTGGGCATGCAGAACGGCTCCTTTTAAGAGACATTTTGCAAAACCAATACCGCCCTGCTCCCCGGAGGGGCCAGCAGGGGCTGGCTTAGGAGACCCCAGACCCAGGCAACTGCCCCCCACCCTCCCGCCTCCTCCCGCCCTACTTCGTCCCCTCCCTTCCCTGTTGGCGACTCGTTGAGCCCCCTAAGACCTTTTCTCCAAGGAAGGTTCAGCTCCGGGCTGGGCGTCCCCGACCTGGCCCTGACCAGCCCCTGAACCTCGCCCAGAAGCCCCCGTCCCTTCCCAGCTGACCGCGGGGGAGGGGTCCCTCTGGAAGGACAGATTGGGGGGAGGGGATGGACAGAGTTGGAGGAGGGGGGATGCCAGGGTCTTGCATTGCCCCTTATCACCAGGCTTGGTCCTGGGGCTCCCGGCTCGGTCCACGGTTAGGAAACCCTTAACCCCCTGGACCGGGCCCAGCAGGACCGGCGCGGGGAATCGGGGACGAGGAAGGGAGGGAAATGAGGGGCGAGGGGAAAAGGGAGAGAGGCGAGGGGCGAGGGGCGAAGGGCGAAGGGCGAGGGGCGAGGGCTTCTTAACCAGCAAGGGAGGACTGTCCCGGGGCGAGCTGCCCCTGGTGGGAACTGCGCGCAGAGTATGTGTGTATGTGTGTGTGCGTGCGCGCGTGTGGATATGTGTGTGTGTGCTTGCGCGCGCATGACCATTCATATTTCATTTAATAAGATTCTCCAGAAATCCAGGGCCCGGGTGGTCGTCTAGATAAAATCCACCCTCCCGCACCAAACCCCTCATTAAAATGCTGGGCATTCAAATATGAGGGAGCATCGCCCGGAGTATTGATCTTATTGGAGACGCCAAACAAATGTGTCCAAGCCCCTATTGATTAGAATTGGATCTTTGCAATATATTCAAATCGGGTGCGCGTGTGTTGTGTTGAGATTATCTAGTGAATGCATATTATCTTCGAATGAAAACATTGTGTGAACGTACTATAACTACACGGGCACCTGTTAGTGTGGATTGGGTATCTGGGTTTGTGTGTCGGCTTCTCGAAGACACAGGCACGTGGAATCTATGCTTGCAGGTTGACATCCACGCTGATATTGACATCCACGCTGATATTCTTATATAGTATGCATTCTTATGTAAATTAGAAATAGGAGGAAGATGGAGATTTATCTCTCGGTTTATGCTGTATGGTGGACCGGTACATTTCGAAGTATAGCTACTGATGGGGCTACAGACCCGTGTGCCCCTTTTCCTCTATCTCTTTAAAGGCATGTACGACATTTGCCGGAGTCGTGACAAGGGTGTGCGAGTGTGTGTGTGTGTGTATGTGTGTGTGTGTGTGAGAGAGAGAGAGAGAGAGAGAGAGAGAGAGAGAGAGAGAGAGAGAGAGAGAGATTGCACAGGAATACATTTTTGTGTGTGCGAGAGAGAGATGTCGCACGTGCACCCAAAGGAATACATATATGCCTAGATATACTAGAATGTATAAAATAAGTAGAGACTCGATGTCGGAGACTAACAGTACATGGGCGGAGGCAGATAAATTTCACCACATCAACTTTACATCTAAGAACACCATACCAACCCTCCCCTCCCCCAAGAAGGGCAGAGAACAGGCTTCGAATCTTGGAACCCACCCATCCAATTAGCCCATAATTGGAGAGGCTTGGCTAGAATGATCCTTGAATGGGCTCTGACTGGCTCTGGAAGCGATTTCGCGGTGCCCCTCTCCTCGACAGGGGTCTGCCGACCCTCAGCTCCCTCTCCTTCCCACCCCTAAATGCTCCTTCTGCCGGACAATAATGGGATTATGACGGGGGACGTTGAAAATGAGGTTTTGCTGTTGTTTGGAAACAAAGGACCGGTCGAAGGGGTTCAACTTGGAAAGAGAGGGTAGAGGGGGTGGAGGAGGCCATTCGGCCCCCTCCTTTTCGTCCCAAAGCCCCCGGCTGCTCCCACCCCCAGTCTGGGAGATCATTTGGAGCGAGGGTGGGGGGAGAAATATGAAATGGAATCAAATCAGGGATGCCTGGTGTTGAACGCGGCGGCTCCAGAAAGAGTGGGAGGGGAGGGAGGCAGGGAGGGAAGGAAAGAAGAAGGGAGGGAGAGAGGGGGAGGGAAAAATCAGCGAGAACACGCGAGGACGCAGAGAACGAGCTTGTTGAGTTAAAAGAGATCTTGACTCACTCTGCTGACCCTGAATCAATCGTTTTTGGGGGGAAGAGAGGAAAAAGTACCAACTGGTCTCCTTCCCCCGCCCCCTCTCTCCAAGTCCTCGAACATCCTCCGCTCCAGAGGGAGGCTTACTTGATCAAGAGCCCGAAAGCCCTTCGCATGTAGACGGGGCTCCGCAGGGTCGGGCGGGCTGGGCGAGGCGGTTCTGGGTGCGAGGGCGCGGACCAGTGGGGAATGTGCGCGGCAGCCTATCGATGCGATAAATATTGCATTGGCTCAGGGGAAGGTGCCTGCTGCGTTAACACACGCAGAATATGCAGGAGGTGGGAGAGGCTGGGCGCGCCCCCGCCGACGTCGGGAGCGCGCTCCGACTCCCCCGCCGACCTGCAGCCTGCCGAAAGGTGGGGGGCGAGAGGAAAAATCGCCGGTCGTCGGGAGTGGAGGGCGGGGGACCCCCTAAACCTCCCCAGGCCCCCCAAATGGCTCTTGCCTCTCGGGTGCAGAGGCCGGGCAGCGGTGGGAAGGGATGCAGAGATGGACTCTCCGCCGGCGCCTGCACTTTGCAACTCCGAGCCTAGAGTTGGGGGTGGGAGGGTCCCTGGCAGCCGTCCCTCCCCATCCTCCCGCCCTGTTCGGCTCTCGAGGAGTCGAAGCGGTCAAGGTAAGGCGCTTTCTCCTGGGGTGCGGGGGCTGCGGGGGTGCGGGGGATGCGGGGAGGAGAGGGGACCCGGGACGGTCCCCGGCGCTGCCGTCCGAAGGGTCTTTGTGCCAGGCGGGCGCGCAGGAGGGGGTTCGAGGCTACCGCCCCCCGGGGTCCCCAGGGAGCCCCGAGATTCGGGTTGGGGGTCCCTTTCCGGAGCGCAGGAGCTGGGGGGAGCGGGTGGTGGGGAGTCTCCATCGAGGAGGACAGTCTCCTGGGGCGCAGGCAGGTAGCCCGCGTCTCTAAAGGGAGGCAGAAGAGGTGTGGGGGAGTCGCCTCGGGGCACTCGGTGGGGCTCATCCATTCATTCATTCATTCATTGAGCGCTGACTGTGTGCAGAGCACTGTACTGAGCCCTTGGAAAGTACCGTTCAGCAACAGATAGAGACAATCCCTACCACCCCTGCCCCGTTCGGTCGGGGCGGAGAAAGTTGGTCTTGGAAGACCAGCTCGATCCCCCGTCCCTCCCAAAAAAAGGGTACGGAGAAGGAAGGGGCACCGGAGTCGGGGAAAACGCTCCGCTCAGCCTGGGGGGCTGGCTGCGCACGGGATCGCGTGGAGAAGGGATCCCCAAACACCTGATAATAATTATTATTATAGTATTTGTAAAGCACTGACTATGTGCCGGCCACTGTTCTGAGCGCTGGATATATACAAGGTCATCAGGTTGTCCGACGGGGGACTCCCCGTTTTAATCCCCATTTTACAGATGAGGTAACGGAGACCCAGAGAAGTTAAGCAGCTTGCCCGAGGCCACACAGCAGACAAGTGGCCGGGATTAGACCCTATGTCCTCTGACTCCCAAACCCGTGCTCTTTCTACTAAGCCACGTTGCTTCCCAAGAGCGGACCTAGACGCCCCATCCGTCTTGGGGTGGCCTGGGGTGGAGGTCGGGGAGGGGAGGGGAGAGGGCTTCATTCGGGTTTGGCTTCGCACTAGAGGGTGACCAGGCTGCGGTCCTGGGGAGATACGGGAGGTGGGGGCCGCTGGCTGGGGTGGACACCCACCCATCCACCCACCCCCACCCCCACCCACGACAAAAGGAATAAATTTTCGATGGGAGGTCGCGGGCGGAGACGGTAACATCTAAGGTAAACGGGATCTTCGTTCACCGGAATGCTCGTGTCCAGCCAGAGAAGCACCATTCAAAGTAGTCCACTGGGCAGAGCTCCCGATTACGCGCACCCACCCTCCCCAAGCCTTATAGAGCATTTCGCGCGGGGAGATCTGATAGTACGCGACCGCCAGGCTGGAACGTGCTTTTCTGCACGCACGCGTGTCCGCCTTCATTGATAGGGTTGCTTTTGTTTTTTTTCCTATGCACACGCGGTGGGGCTGCATCGGTATTGATTGATTTAGACGCACCAAGCGAACCCACTATGATCTTGGTTCTGCGTGTCCCCAGCACACACGTAGGCGTTAGAGAGAGCCGAGCGACAGAGGGGCGAGTGGGCTGGGATAGGATGGGATGGGAGGCCGGATGGAGACAGGGCGGGAACGGGGCGGAATGGGAGGGATGACTCCCTTTTGGATTGCGGGACTTCTCCCAGGTCCTCCGGGAGGTGGGTCTCTTGGACGCTTCTGAGTTGCCGCTGCCGCTCTCTCGTTCGGAGGCTCCTGGAAACCTCGGCGGGGAGCGGGGGCGCAGCTGTCGGGGGAGGGTGAGCGCGCTTGTCTCTCTCTGTCTCTCTCTCTCTGGGTCCCCTCTCTTTCCGGCCCTTTGCAGGAGAGAGGATGGCGCCCGTGCGGGGCCTGTGGCTGGCCTGGGCGCTGCTGGGGACGGCCCGGGGGTGCCCGGAGCCCTGTGCCTGCGTGGACAAGTACGCTCACCAGTTCGCCGACTGCGCCTACAAGGACCTGCAGACGGTGCCGTCGGGGCTGCCCGCCAACGTGACCACCCTGAGCCTATCGGCCAACAAGATCGCGGCCCTGCCGCGCAGCGCCTTCGCCGAGGTGCCCCAGGTCACCTCCCTGTGGCTGGCGCACAACGAGATCGGGGCCATCGAGCCGGGGGCCCTGGCCGTCCTGAGCCAGCTGAAGAACCTGGACGTGAGCCACAACCAGATCGTCGACTTCCCCTGGGGCGACCTGCACAACCTGAGCGCCCTGCAGCTGCTGAAGATGAACAACAACCGCCTGGCGGCCCTGCCGCGGGACGCCTTCCTCACGCTGCGGGACCTGCGCTCCCTCCGCATCAACAACAACCGCTTCAGCGGCATCGCCGAGGGCACTTTCGACGCGCTGACCTCGCTGTCCCACCTGCAGATCTACAACAACCCCTTCGACTGCTCCTGCCGCCTCCTCTGGCTCAAGGCCTGGGCGGAGCGCACGCTCATCTCCATCCCCGAGCGCGACTCCATCGCCTGCGCCTCGCCGCCCTCGCTGCAAGGGGTGCCCCTGGCACGCCTGCCCGACCTGCGGTGCTCGCCCCCGGGGGTGCGGCTGACCACCCAGCCCGACCTGGCCGGCGCCGAGCTGCAGGACGGCTGGGCCCTGGCGCTGCACTGCGCGGCCAGCGGGCACCCGCCGCCCCGGCTCCAGTGGCGGCTGCAGACGGCCGGGGGCGCCGTCCTCATCGAGGGTCCCGACGCCGACGACGGGGATGGCAAGGACCTGCCCGCCGAGCCCCCCCGAAGACCCCCGTCCCGCTTCCTGGCCCTGGGCAACGGCACCCTGCTCATCCCGCGCCTGAGCAAGAAGGAGGAGGGAACGTACACCTGCCGGGCGGACAACGAGCTGGGCAGCAACGAGTCGTCCATCAGCGTGGTCGTGGCCGGGCCGCACAAGTACCCGGCCGGCCCCCTCGGGGAGCTCCCGGGCCCGGGGGGAAAGGGGCAAGGCGGGGAGGGGAAAGTGGCGAGCCGGGGCTACGGGAACAGCGTCCTGACCAGCAAATCCGAGGAGAGGACCAAGACGTGGGGCGCGGGACCGGCCCGGGGCCCCGGCTCGGGGCCGGCGGGGAGAGGCCCTGCGGGGGCCGGGGACGGGGACGAGGGGGTCGGGGAGGGCGGAGAGGAGGACCCGCTCCAGCCGCTGCCCTTCGAGCCTCGCTGCGGCCGCGGCGACCCCACCCTCTACGTGTCCAACCACGCCTTCAACCGCAGCGCCGATCTCAAGCCCCACGCCTTCGACCTGGGGGTCATCGCCCTCGACGTGGCCGAGCGCGAGGCCAAGGTCCAGCTGACCCCCTTCGCCTCCCGGCCGGACAAGCGACACCTGCGCGTCCTCTACCTGTGCGCCGAGGGCCGGCGGCCCTCCGTGCTGCAGTGGTCTCGGATCGAGGACGGGGTGAACTCGTACTGGTTCCGCGGCCTGGCACCGGGCACCAACTATTCCGTGTGCCTGGCCTACGTCGGGGAGGACTGCCAGGTCCAGGTCGTCTTCACCACCAAGAAGGAGATCCCTTCGCTCATCGTCATTGTGGTGGTCAGTGTGTTCCTGCTGGCCCTGGCCACCGTGCCCCTCCTCGGGGCTACCTGCTGCCACCTGCTCTCCAAGTACCACGGGAAAACCTACCGCCTCATCATGAAGACCCAGAACCCCGACCAGATGGAGAAGCACATCGCCGCCGACTTCGACCCCCGCGCGTCCTACCTGGAGTCGGAGAAGAACTTCGGGCCCTGTGAGGCCGGGACCGGGGTCGGGACCGGGGCAGGGACCGGGCCCGGGCTCCGGACCGGGGCCGAGGAGGAGGAGGAGGAGGAGGAAGAGGAAGAAGAGGGGGGCGGCGGGCCGGAGCGGGACGAGAGCCCGGTAGCCGGCTCTCTCCCCGACTCCCAGTCCAAGGCTAATCAGGAGGAGTTCGAGGCCAGTTCCGAGTACAGCGATCGGCTCCCGCTGGGGGCCGAGGCGGTCAGCATCGCCCAGGAAATCAACGGCAACTATCGGCAGACGCCTCGCTGACTCCCTTCCCCCGCCGCCCTGTCCCGCCCTCCCCTTCCACCCTCCCTCCCGGCTTCGGATCCCGGGACCAAACTCTCAACGCTGAAAAGGAAAAAGGAAAAAAAAAGTGTTACAAAAATAAAAACCCCAAACGATCATAATAATTAAAAAAAAAAAAAAACAACCGTCTAGGACGGACCTCGGTCCCTCCGGGCGCCGCCCACCGAGACGACAGAAGGAGGTCACTCCACGTGGCCCAGGAATTTCGCCTCCCTTCCCTTCCTCCATCGTCCCCTCTCCCCGATCCACGGGGGGCTTCAGCATTCCTATAAACGGAGTCACGGCCCTCTTTCCCTCCGTTTTCTCCCTTCCCGGCCTCCGAGGGACTGCCCCCTTCTCCACTCCGGTCTCGAGACCAACGAAACCAGGCGGCGACTGAACCAAATCAAGCAAACGGCCAGCTGTCTCTCGGACCCGCTTGACCCACAAACGAAAAGCAAGGTGCTGGGGCTGGGGCGGGCTCCAGCTGCCCACCAATTTCGATTTTGATTTCCTAAAGAGACTAGGAATATGGTGCTGACGGCCCCTACTCCAGGCTCCTGGGGCGGGGGCGGGTTTTTTTCCCTCCCTCCCTTGGCGGGGGGAGGGGTGGGGATGGGGGTTAAAAGCAGAAAACCCAGCTCTCTCCGGGAGGGTGTGGGTGCTGCCTCGCGTGTTTCGTTGCTATTGTGTTTGGATTTCAGAAAGCGGTGGCGCTGGACAGCTCTCCCCCGCGCTCCCGCAATTTGATCGGGGTGCGGGAGAGCGGTGGGACGGGATGGGGAGGGTTTTGCAGGGTCCTCTCGTCCTCCCGCCGCTCCTGAAATCAACTAGATGTGAAACCGATTAGGTCTCCTGGCCCTAGCCCGCGTCTCGGAAGCTGTACTGTAGAGGTTTAAGGTGTATATTTGTGTGCGTGTGGACTTCACTTCAACCGTGAGTGCTTTAAATTTTTTCCTCCCTGTTTGGCACAAATAAAAGAGAGAGGGAGAGAGAGAGGTTACAGATCAAGGAAGGAATCTCTGTTCTTTGTTGACTCTACCCCTCCTCCAGATATGTCCCTCACCTAGGACCGTCTTTCCTCAATGTGTATCCCTAGAGTAGTGTGCTTTAGAAGGCGTGTGTAATTCTTGGTGTACATTGTGGTGTTAACGGGGCGGGTGGGGAGGAGACCCGGGGCCCACGGGGGTCACACTGCCTCCATCCAATACGGACTTGGGACAGCGGACACCTCCGTGATTTTTCTTCCCTTTCTCCTTGGTTTTAATGAAATATTTGATTTTTATATTGTACTTTTTCGCCTCCGTACAAAGCGCGACCAACCACCCACCTCGGCGGAAAGCAGCACAACCCCGGTTTCCGGGGATTCTCCCTGGGAGAGAGTCAAACTCAGAACTATCGCCGAGAAGAACCAAAACTGACGATACCACCTTTTTTTAAACGCATCTGTATGTCAATAAAAAAATAGATGAAAAGAGAACTGTCGCGATCATTTTCAAAGGTGTACGGGGAGTGAAAAGGGGGAAAATGCCCTGGAATGTGTGTGTGTGTGTGTGTGTGTGTGTGTGTATGTGAGCAAGTGCGTGTGTAACTGAGCCCCAGTTGTTTTCCTCTGAGCAGTGGCACCCTCTCCCTTCCCAGTGGCTAGGCGCTGCTGAGTTTTCCCGGTGAGGGTTTTCTTGTTGTTGTGTTGCTGTTCTTTTTTTAAAATAGTATTTGTTAAGCGTTTACTATGTGTCAGGCACTGCACTAAGCGGTGGGGTAGATACAAGATAATTAGGTTGGACACAGTCCATGTCCCACATGGGGCTGACAGTCTTAATCCCCATTTTACAGATGAGATAACTGAGGCAACATAGAAGGGAAGTGACTTGCTCAAGGTCACACAGAAGACTAGTGGCGGAGCGGAATTAGAACCCAGGTCCTTCTGACTCCCAGGCCCGTGCTCTAACTTCCAAGCCACGCTGCTTCTCCGAGCTGGAGGGGCCCTCCCCTCTCTTCCTCCGGCCCCCCGATTCAGAAGCAGGGCGCTCACCCGAGGTGACAGGTTTCCCCGCACCCCAAAACGCTCTTCTGGTAAAGACCCCCCAGGAGACTCAGGGTGGAGCCTGGCACGGAGAGGGGAGGAGCCTGGAGGAGGGCGATCCGAGATAGGGAGGAAGAAGGGCAGAGAGAGGAGAGAGCTGTCTCCCCCGCAGCCCCACGACCCCTTAATCGGGGCATCCTCCAGATTGTGAGCCTGTGTTCGGTAGGGATTGTCTCTCTCTGTGGCCGAATTGTACTTTCCAAGCGCTTAGTACAGTGCTCTGCACACAGTAAGAGCTCAATAAATACGATTGAATGAATGAACGAATGACTAAATGGCCAGAGGGCGAAGATGGGGCTAGGCGAACAGAGCCTGCAGAGGAGGGGGAAGTCACTCCCCCGGAGCGTGGACTGTCCCTCCGTCATTCTGCATATGAGAAAGGAGACTCTCCACTCGCGATCTGCGGGTACCGCCGAATTAAGTCCAGATCTGAGGGACTCGAGATAGCACGCACGCCTCCGCCGGCCCACTCTCAAACCGGGGTTCGGTTGATGAAAGCGATCCCAGGGATGCAATGCCGCTTTAAGGGGCGGTGCGATTTTAAATGGGGCTTGAAGAGAGCTGGAAAGAGGCAGACAGAGACAGATAGACAAGAAACAGTGCCGCCTTCAGCATGGACCGCTGGCTTGCTGGCAGCTGGCAGCAATTGTTTCAGAGTTTCAGGTTCTGTCCTATAATCTCAGCTCCGCCTGCTCCCTTTCCTATAAAACCTGTAAAACCGAGGGTCCAGAGGAAGGAAGAGGCAGAAGAGGGGGTCCAGAGGAGAGAGAGGCAGAAGAGGGGGGCCAGGGGAAAGAGAGGTCAAAGAGGGGAGTCCAGAGTGGGGAACATGCTTCTCCTGGGAGCCGCACATGGCATGTGCACAGGCCGCCTACGGGAACCTAGGACCGTTAGGTTGGAGCGTGTGAATGTCTGAAATATCCAAGACTCCCCAGTGGAGTGGACGTGGAGTCCGAGTAGATCCGTACCACCGACTCTTCCCGGAATGGCGAGGGACCAGAAACGTGCCATCCTGTATTTTCGATGTGCACAAGTGGGCCCGAAGTCGCGCACAGTCATGGATACAATTTCACCGCTGGCAGCTGCATTTTCAGGGACAACGTGTACAATCAATTTTATCTACTGAGCGGTTACTGCGTGACGCGGGGAAGAGATTTTTCTCCCAAAGACACTCTCTCATGGATGCAATCTCACTGTTGGTGGCATCTCTATCGATCCCAGGAATCACATATTCCCTGGATAGGCGTATGCGTGGGATAGCCCTTGAACCTATCCTGATATTTGGGCCCCTGAAAAAAGTTCTTCTAGAACCTCAAACAGCTCCCGTTCCCCACTCCTCCCAGCCCAGACTCCCGCTACCCTACAGAGAACTGTTTCCCCGGGACTTGTCTGCCGTTCCTCGATCCTAGTGTGTCCACCCCCACGGGGGAGGGAGGTGTCAGGTGGGAGTCAGAGTCTCCCACACACCAATTCCTCTATTTTCTTGGGAGCAGTGGGCGCCACAGGGGCAGAAGCCCCCTGAGAGTTTCCACCTGCAAAGTATCTGGCATCTTCCATGAAAACCAGGAGAACAAAAGATGAAATGATTTCAGCCCCTGGCTCCTTTGAATCATTCCTTTCTACTGCTCACCCAGGGAAAAACTGAGAATCACCTTCCATCAAGGACAAAATATTCTCTCTCTCAGTGTCTGTCTCTCCTTTCTCACTCTCATCACCTGCCTTCGCTTTGGGGCGTGCCCTTCATTCTAGATCATTCCAAATGAATTATTCTCCCACCAGATTATTTTATCCAAAAGCAATATTCATTGCTTTCACCTCCGGATGTCTGTCCCTGCCCATTCCATGTATGCAGTCAGGTACAGGAAGGAACAAAGCTCAGCAAAAGCAACCAGATGGCTAACTTGATATGTGCATATAAAGAAGGGATCATTGTTAGTACAGTGCAGCATGAGACTGTGGAATGGAGAACCTCCTTATTTTTATAAAGCCTAGGAAACACCAGTTCTGCCCCTGAGCAGTGGCCCAAGCTCAGCAGACAGCCCACCAGGGAAAACCAAATTCTCCATTCTACTGGAGATTTTCTAAAAGCACCATCCATTGTGTGGGGTCTCAGCTGGATCAGGCCCTCTGTTTCCCTGCACTTAAAAGGTAATTTTAGAAAAGCAAAGAAAAGAAGAAAGGCTAAGAGAAAATGAGTGCCGAAGGTCACCCTAAAGAGAGGTAGCCAGCCTGTTTCTCTGTGTTCTCAGGATGAGGTGACTTTTTTCCCAATTCCTCAGGTGGATGGCTTAGCTAAATGTTGCTTGAATGCCTGGCCACACAGCAGCCTTAGAAATCACCCTCCTCCCAGGGGAGTAAACATTAATGCTCAGACAGTGAAAAAAGATGCCAAGGGCAATCATCTTCCTTCCAGTGTGTCTCCAAGGGGAGGGTGGGGGTGGACTGACATAAAAGACATTTGGGCTGGTAACATCTGTGCTCTTATTTGCAAGGCTACACAAATATATTGCACTGATCATTTATTAGGCTGAGGGATAATGTGTGTGCAAAGCTTATTTCTTGGTAGTATAGCCCTTGGAAGTCTGGCTAAGGTACCTAGAGCTCCATGAATATGCTGAAACAGCAAAGATAGAATTTGCTGAGTTTGCCCCTTTGAGGAAGAATACTTATTTAGGCACAAATCCCCCTCTGTCAAGACACAGGGCCCAGAGAAAAGGGCATGATCTCAGGGGAATTTTTTTTTTACCTCAACCAGGAAAATAGAAGATGAAATTAAAAAAAAAATGGAGTGAGTCATCAGCATGGAATCTGGGGATCAGTAGAAAACCGATCACTGATCTACCATTCCCTACAGATTAATAATTTGGGGTTAATCCAGCCCAGCATCTCAGAAAACTGCCACTCACCTACTCCACTTCCAAGATTCATTTCTCCTACTTTGGATGGGACTGCAAAGGCTCTGAACTCAGAGACTCTATGTGTTTCTTAAACTCAGCTTAAAATGTCAAAGGTAGCAAGAGGGTCTGTGTGTGTGTGTGTGTGTGTGTGTGTGTGTGAGAGAGAGAGAGAGAGAGAGAGAGAGAGAGAGAGAGAGAGAGAGAAGAAGGGAGAGAGGAAGACTGATTTTACCTAGGGAGAGAGAAGAGTAGCCTTGTTTAAACAGATTCTCAGCTTGAAGACGGACTAAGAAAGTGAAGTGGGAGTGACTGGATCCAGAGGCCTTCCCAAGAGGAGAAGAGGAAGCCAATCAGGTGCTGGTGGTAACCATTGTCTGAGCCAAATGAGCATCAAGGAAGGAAAACCTGGACTAGAATTTAGGTTTTACCCTCTTCTGAATGTCAATCAATTAGTGGTACTTACTGAGCACTTACTGTATGTAAAATGTGGTAGTAAGGACTTAGTAGCAAATGATACAATGAAGTTCATAAATATGATCCCTGCCCTCAAGGAGCTTTCAATCTGTTGTCCTGTCATAATTAGCACCCAAGAACAAAAATTTTAGCTTTAAGAACATTAAAAAAAACTCCTGTGTTTGCTTGTGTTTCTAAAGGAATCTCATTCAAGTTTCAGTATAACACATTTTTAGATAAAAATACGGCATAAGAATAAAGTAGCCAAGACATTAAGTCAAGAAATATTTATTAAATCACTCTATGCCTTTCCTTACTTCCCCCATTTCAGGGTTGTTGCTTTTGAGGGACTTTTAGGGTCAGGAGGCAGATATCCTGGATTTTCTCTCTCTCCTCTACTCATTAGCTGCCTAAAGCAGTACCTGTCTCCTAGGCTCATGACATTAGTTATTTGAAACATCCCCCTGCCATAGAGAACCACATACAAACATGGATACAATATGCTTCCTCCCCACACACACTTTTAATGGTACTTGTTAAGTGTTTACTTAGTACACTGTACTAAGAAATGAAGATAATCAGATATAAGATAATGAGGTTAGACACAGTCCCCATCCCAAATAGGGCTCACAGTCTTGGTCCCTGTTTTACAGATGAAGTAACTGAGGCAGATAGAAGTTAAGTGATTTGCCCAAGCCCACACAGCAGAGAAGTGGTGGGAACTAAGATTAGAACCCAGGCCCTCTAACACACAGATCTGTCCCCTTATTCCACTAGGTAACACTGTTTCTCAAATGTCCCTTAAACGTGATTAAGTGATATGATTATATTACATCAACTGAGTTGTTTGGAGAGGGAGAGGCAGGTTTGCCAAGAGTTTGGGTGAAAAATTGAGTCTGGCCTCATGATTTAACAATTCCCCACAACTTTCCACATATACCCTCACTTTCACTTGCTGCTGCTTAGGGTATTTGCCTGATTAGTACACATATATCCGACTCGGAATCCTTTCTCCTATCCCTCCCTTCATTCTGAACCTTGATCTCTATGAAAACCCAGGGAGGGGAAGATAAGAAGGGACTGGGGAGATGGCTGGTTAGCATCCAGGGAGAACCTGTATCAGTGTTCCACAGGGTCTTTCAGTGGCAGTCAGCCAGCCAAGCGTTTGTACTTGTTGAGCGCCCCCTGGCAGCTGGCCTCCTTACTTGTGTCCCATGGGGGCTAGTGTGCTGCAGATCAAACTAGGGTGGGGTGTTTGAAATGCCGAAGGATCGCAGGATTTGGAGAGTCAGAGAGAATGAGATTGGGGTTAGATCGTGCTTTGGCACACGGTGTGTGTTCCTTGGCTTGTGCACGGAGCCTCGAGGCCAGAAGGAGGCCTGGAAGAGGCACATACACTGAGGAGAAGAGTGCTGGGCTGAGGCATTTTACTTTTCCCCCCGGACCCCATCCCCAGGGTTCCCGCCCAATGGGCTCCTGGCTGCCCTGCTCTGTGCCAAAGTTGTCAGGGCCCCAAGGGCTTAGGCGGGTTTCAGGTGACGTCAAGATCCGGGCTCCACCACCCAGTTACACAGCTCAGGGCCTGCAAATAAGAAGCAGATGTCAACATTGGGAGGAAAGTAATTTCATATAGCAGTGAGGCAATGAACTCACATGGCTGCATCAGATTCTTTAAAATAAAATCCCATACTCATCCTCCCTTCAACCTACCCCAAACCTCAGGCCCTCTGAGGCTTAGATGACCCAATAGTTCAAATAATAATAATAATGTTGGTATTTGTTAAGTGCTTACTATGTGCAGAGCATTGCTCTAAGTGCTGGGGTAGATACAGCGTGATCAGATTGTCCCTCATGAGGCTCACAGTTTTCAACCCCATTTGACAGATGAGGGAACTGAGGCACAGAGAAGTGAAGTGACTTGCCCACAGTCACACAGCTGACAAGTGGCAGAGCCGGGATTTGAACCCATGACCTCTGACTTACAAGCCCATGCTCTTTCCACTGAGCCACGCTGCTTCTCTAAGGGCCATATGCCCGGTGAGCCTCCTTTTTCAGGGCAAGACAGTGAGGAGGTGAGGGGAAGGGGCTTCCACTTAAATTAAGGGATCTTAATTCATGAAGAAGGAAGAGGGATCTTGGTACATTTTCCCAATGATTCTATTCCATCCCTCCTCTCTCCACTGAGTCTATTAGCACCGAGAAGCTACTTGCTTAGAGGATATGTTGGTATTCATTGAAAATGCACCACTGGATTAAGAAACACGGCCTCTGCTAGTGTGTTTGGATGACAGGAAGGACCAAGGTCAAAACTTACTTTCTTCAGCAATGACCTGTGGGTCTGCCCCGGGACTTATTCCCAGACCCCTTTCCCCCATGGCTCTCAGCCATGTGCTGATGTTTGCCTTGGCTTCAGCAACTCTCTCTCCCCTTTACCCATCAAAGAGACTTGCTTTCTTCAGTCCTTTGTATCATGCAAGCTTCTATTTTGTGTATTTCTGGGGCAAATATTGACCACCAGAGAGAGCATTCCTTTGAAACGTACTGAGTTCTCTGCTAACCAGGATGTGTGTGGTTGGGCAGGGCTCAAAGAGGTTCTCTGGGGATGCTGTGGGGGGGTGGGGGGCACGGCGGGGAGGAGCCCCTTGCCTTCTCCCTTCCTGGACCAAAGTCCCTGGAGCTGCCTGAGGCCTCAGGAGTCCAGGTCAGGGGCATTCTGCCTGGCTACCTTGATTTACAGCCACTGATGTTTTGCATGCCCCAGAGGGAAAGGAATGACCATTAAAGCATTGGTAGCTGAAATGAGATCCCCACATAGATCATCTGGGGGTTCCCTGTACCTCCTCTTTAAGCTTTGGGGGGCAATGGGAGAGATGGCAAACTTCTCAGAGGTCTCTCGACCCAAGGAGAGGCATGCTGATTGAAGCTGAGGGATCTTCTCAGGCATGTTTTCTGGGCCTCAGCAACTTCAGGTGATGATACCAACTTTCAGGTGGGTTTCAGATAGAGTCAGGATCTGGGCCCCATCACCCAGTCACATGGCTCAGGGCCTGCAAACAGGAAGCAGATGTCAACATGGGGAGGAAAGTAATTTCATATAACAGTGAGACAATGTAACTCAATGAATAGCTTCCTCCTTAAGAGTCACCATTGCTTTGGGAGAAAGCATGATTTTAAATTCTCATCCTTCTTCCCAAGTAAGCCTTCTTAATTTTCTGGGAGAGTGACTCAGGGCCCCAGCCCTCAGCCATGCACTTACATTCCCCTAAACTTACATGTACAATAAACAGTAAACAGAAAGCAATACAGTAAACAGAGTAAAATAAACAGAATTAACAGGCACATTCCCTGCCCATAACAAGCTTAATGACATTAACAACAATGATGGTATTTGCTAAATGTTTACTATGTGTTAAGCACTGTTCTAAATGCTGGAGTAGATACAATCTAATAAAATTGGACTAAGTCTCTGTCCCACATGGGGCTCATAGTCTTAATCCCCATTTTACAGATGAGGTAATTGAGGCACAGAGAAATTGTTAAACCATTCACAGAAGATGATCTATACCATCATCCAGGTATACTTGTACATATGCAAAGATCATGTACAAGCTCACAAATATACAAAACCATAAATATATATGGACACATACCCCAAAACATATTCATATATGCACACATATATGCAACAATATACAGTCGTAAATATGTACAGATACTCATACAAGCACCCCACTCTTTGATAATGCCAGGGTTATGTTTTTGCAAAACTCCACATTAAAGAAAACTCACTTTATAGTACACATCCTTGGCCAAGACCTCAGGAATGTTCCAGGGTCTATATGAGCGTTACCATTTCTTTCAATTCTATGTTGCCTTGTTGCAGTGAATCCAAACAGGTTTAAATTATCAGAAGAATCTTCCCAAATTCTCTAAACCCTAGCTGAAACATGAAGCGAAAATACACAAATTGGCAAAACTGAATGTATAATCAATAAATAGTATTTACTGAGCACTTATTGTGTGTACAGCACTGTACTAAGCTCTTGGGAGCATACAACAGAGTTGGGAGACATGTTTCCTTCCGCCACCAAGCTTGCAGTCTATATAGTCACATTTATTTATATTTATGTCTGTCTCCCCTTCTAGACTATAAGCTTATTGTGGAAGGGAAGGGAAAATCTTTACCAACTCTGTTGTATTGTACTCTCTGAGGAGCTTAGTAAACTGCTGTGCACACAGTGTGTTCAATAAATACCATTCATTGATTGATTGATGGATTAAATACAAATATATGTACATAAATGTATATATGTAAATATATATCATCTCCCTTCTTGACTGCACACCCCCTGCCCCCACCAGAAGTGATTCTTTTATCTTTTCTGAGGGAGATTCATTTCCAGTCACTGGAGGAAGAGGGATAACAAGTCTTTGCCCAGAACGCAGGGATTGAGTCCTAAACCGTCCCTTGGGTTGGATAATTGGAGCAAGAAACAAGAGGCTTTTATGGCCTGGTGTGATTGGCTGACCTCAATTTTCAAGTAATGGCAGAGGAAGAGAAAAAAGACCTGTGGTGAAGCACTGTAGAGGAAGGGGCAGGTCAGAGGGAGGGGATAAGCAGAGGAAAAGCAGGCAAGGGAAAAATCTCCACAGTCAGGGAAAATATGGGCAGAGAAACTGTGCAAGAGGGCAGGGCTATGGCAAGAAAGGCAAGAAACCACACTCTCCCCACCTTCAAAGCCTTATTTAAACAACATCTCTAATTAAGCCTCCATTTCCCCTACTCCCTTCTAAATCACCTATGCACTTGGATCTGTACTCTTTAAGCAATTGATATTCACTCCACCTTCAGGCCCAGAGCATTTATGTACATATCCTTAATTTGCTTTGTCTGTCTGCCCCAGTGAAGCACTGTAAGCTCCTTGTGGACAGGGAACATGTCTACTGCCCCAAGAGCTTAGCACAGTGTTCTGCACATAGAAAGTGTTCAATAAATAGCACTGATTGATGAGAGGGCTGCATTAGGATGTATAGTGATAGAAAACAGGAAATAAAGGAGATGTACTCTCCCAGAAGTTTAGTACAGTGCTCTGCAACCCGTTAGTGTTCAATAAATATTACTGGTTGGTTGAGGAAGACTGCACTACTCTAATAAGGTCTAACCAACATGCACAATAACAGGAAGGTTACACCTCAGGTCTTGCATTCAATATTTCTGTGCTGCACTTGAGCTTCTTTCCTAACAGTACTATATGACAGACTCACATTCAGTCGGTTGTTGACTATGACCTCAAAGACATTTTCTGCTGGAAGGGACCTAGTCATCTTTTCCCCAGTCTGTGTTATTCTGTCTTGTTTTGTTTTGTCTGCAACTGACTCTCACCCGCTTCTCCAGTCTATCCCTTTGAGTTTCATTCTCAATTCCAAAGTGTTAGTACCCCACCCACTGTTAGTTTCATCTGCAAATTTAACTAATCAATCAGTGGTATTTATCGAACACTGAATATGAGCAGAGCACTCTACTAAGTGCTTGGTAAAGTACAATAAACAGATTTAGCAGACACAGTCCGTGCCCATAATGAGCTTAATAACAGTATTAACAATGATGGCATTTGTTAAGTGCTTACTTTGTTTTTAGCACTGTTCTGAGAGCCGGGATAGATTCAATCTAATCAGGTTGGACACAGTCTTTGTCCCACATGGGGCTCACAGTCTTAACCCCAATTTTCCAGATGAGATAACTGAGGCACAGAGAAGTTAAGTGACTTGCCCAAGGTCACACAGCAGACAAGTGGAGGAGCCAAGATTAGAACCCAGGTTCTTCTTGCTCCCAGTCCCAAGTTCCTTCCACTAGGCAACACTGCTTTTCTGCTTACAGTCCAAGGGTGAAGACAGACATTAATATAAATAAATAATTTATAATACATAATTTGAAGATATGAACATAAGTCCTGTAGATATGTACGTGAACAAGCGTGATTCCTTTAGGCAGATAATCAATAAAGGTCTTGGGTAGAACTTGACCCAGGAGCACCATTTTGCAGAAAAACTTATGATTGCCACCTTCTAGCCAGAAGCACATGCTCCCAGCTGTCCTGGGAAAGCTTCTTGCTTCAGTCAGTCAATTGATAGAACTACACTGCACTAAGCACTTAGGAGAACTCTACAACAGAATTGGTAGACACAGTTCCTGTCCACAGTTTCAGAGAATGGAAACCTTTTTGGAAAGGAAGACTTTTCCCCAGCACTATGGAGAGTCTAGAGTCTCCCCATCTAGACTGTAAGTGTCTTATGGGCAGGGAACAGATCTATCAACTGTTGTACTGTACTCTTCTAAGCACTAAGCACAATGCTCTTTATACAGTATGCACTCAATAAATATCATTGATTGATTGATTGATTAAGTGAAGAAAGGAACTTTCTTCTTGCGATTCAGTTCCTCTCCTTCAAGAGAGAAGGCAGCTCTCTCCCCTCTCTTCTCTCCCAGGATTGACAAGCGGAAAAATGGAAATACTGGGGGTTGGAAGAATGATCTGTCTGCTCTGGGCCCTGGAGTAGAAGTGAGCTGGGTGGACCAGGGAGTAAGGCACAAGCTGGAACCTCCTTGATCAGTGACCCTCACTGGGCCTTGACCCTCACTGGGCTTCCATTTTTCCAGTTCTTGAATAACAGGTGTGGAATTGCATAGAGGCATAGATACGGTGTAGGCACGGAGACACAGAGTAAGACTAGGGTTTCTTGCCTGACACTTTCCGGTTAGGATGTGATGCCAATTTTCATGAAGATATTTGCTCAGATGAAGTTAGGCTTGGGTTTATCATCCACTCAAAGCTCACCAGCATCCCTCAAGAGGAGGGGATGGGCTCCAACCCAAAATTATTTTTCTGATGGAAGAGGGTGATAGGAAGCAGCTTGGCACTTATGGGTCCCTAGGAGTTCACTCAGGCAAGCAGACCCATATCCAGACTATAAGCTCATTATTGGCAGGGAATGGGTCTGCTAATTCTGCTGTATTGTACTCTCCCAAGTGCTTAGAAAAGTGCTCCGCACATAGTAAGTGCTCAATAAATACCACTGATTGATTGATCTCCCCCAGGAGGAGCCGGGCCCAGATATTTCACAGGCTGGAAAGTTTATCAAGGCAACTCTGGAGGCTGGCTCCTTAACAAGGCCGATCTTCGCTCCTAACATTCAGAAGAGTTGGGCAGGAACACCAGCTCATGCTATGATAAGGATGGTGAGGTGGTTTGAATGTTTTAGGAGGAGGAGAACAAAAAAATAGGCTCAACCCATTAGCCATCTTGTCCAGACCAGGGAAGTTGGGATTTAATTAGGTTTTGTTCATCAGTTATTCATTGCATTTCTTCTCCCACAAATTGCAGTGTCTCTGACCAGTGAAGTGGGATTTGTTTTTGTGTGGGTTTTCCCACTCTAAGCAGGGTGACATTGGACCCACCCTGGAGTCTGCAGCAGAGACAGAGGTTATGGGAGGCTCATAGCCAATCCTCCCAGGGTTTGCTTTGGCCTGTACTGTGTCTTTAAAAAACTTTCAGCTGAATGAGAGGGGAGGAAAAAAAAGTAAAAGGAAAAACACAGCCCAAAAAGTTTTTGGCAATTTTCCCCCCTCGTTTCTGGTGTCACTTATGAAACACAGGTCCTTGCCGCTAAAAAGAAAATGTTTGTTTTGCTTGCAGAAAGAAGTGATGAGGCTATTTCAATCTTGCCCTACTTGTGGGACCTCAGGAATGAAAAGAGCCCAAGTCTCTGGGGCAGAAGGCAGAAGCAGTTAAAGAACTGGAAGGTCGGGGTTAGCCCTCACTTAACAGCCAAGTGCCTAACTAAGCTGTGATTCAGGGACTCTCTGGACACAGAACTGACATCGGCAGCAAGCTTTTGCCTTTAAGCCATTCTCTAAGGGGACGCTGCCATATCTGAGTAAGTACTTTTGTTTTTCTTTCTCAAATCAGACCTTTTGAGAGCATGGAGCTGTCAGGACCTCAAGATGTGTTTACATAGAGCGTCCCAACTAACTAGCTCAGAAAGACCAAGAGGAGAGCAAAAGAGGTACTGCTTTGATTTCTTAAAATTTGGCCTTGGTGGAGAAGATGGTGGGGTTAGGGAATTTGGAAAAAGAAAAGCCCAAGGCATTTGCCCAGGACTATGTTTGTGGGAGGAGTGGATGGACAGGGACTCCAGATCAGGGACTCTTCCTATCTAGGGACTGAAACCACTTTCCCAAGAAAGTTGGAGGAGTGAGAATGGAGGAGGTGATGGAGCTGTGGTGTCTGCAGCTTTGCTCACCTGGTGTTTATGAGTGCAGCCTCACAGAGGCTGAGGAGGCTGTTGTATGAGCTCAGAAGAGCAAACCTCCCTGAAATTTGTCACTTTGGGGTACTAAAAACCCATTTGCAGTGGAATTCTGGTAAAGAAAGAGCTCTCAGTGGGAAAAGCCATGGGTGTCTGCTACAAGGTAGCCATGTTTCCCCCAGAGACAGAAATGGGGATTGTTATTTAAACTAAAACTATATGTTATCTTTGTATTAAATTCTGGCAAGCTGAGACCATTAAGCTAAACAGAATGGGCATGTCAGGCAAGGAGGTCTCCTAGAGCTCATTAAGAGTAATGGGAAAGGGAAGAGAACTGCAATCCTGGGAAAGAGGGTGAAGTGGGATTGGCGGTGGGGTAAAAACCATCAGACGGTAGCTGGTTCCCTCGTGGGAGAAAGACATCTCCAATCCACTAGGGTGGATTTTCAGGATCATGGATCCGTATTCTTCCAAAGAGGCCCATGTACAGAGCTGGGCAGGACCCAAGGGGCAATGGAGCAGAGCTGATTGGGGGGAGAGAAGGATGAGATGAGAAACACAAGGGAAAGGCAGGAACAAAGAGAAAGACTCACAACAACCAATAGGGGAAGTTCAAGGACCCAGCTACCTGCTCCTGAGGGTGCTTCTGGACTCTTCCCTTGGAGGACCTAAAGTGGGAAATAACCAGGAGCCTAACAGGGAGATAGGGGAGAGCTTTGGGCTCCAACAGGAGGGAGGAGAGGAAGCAGCCACCCTGGCCAGTTGCAAAAAAAATCAAGCAAGCATCTCCATAGAAAACATTTCTTTCCCTCTTAAGTGGTTTGCAGAATCTCCCAGAGACCTGGCAATCCACACTGAGGAGTTCAGGGGAAACTTTGTGGCAGAGACTTTTTCTCAGAGCCAGAGAAAAATTCCTGGTCAGGAAAATTCTGGGGTTGGATGTGTTTGTGGCTTTATCTTTCCAGTGGGGGAGTTTCTGCCTGGGAGGCAGGCAGGCTGGAGGGCAGCAGAAGGAACACTGGCCAGAAAGCCTTGTGATTACTTCAGTAGGGTTGGGTCCCTTCCTTCTGGTCCTGGAGCTTTTGGAAACAAGAACAGTTTAGAGGGGAGCCAGGCCTGTAGGCCTGGTTTCAGGCTCCTCTTCCACCCTATGGTACAGTGGTTGCAGCGAGAGGATCAACAGAAAAACTTGCTGCTCCCCAAGCCCAAGAGGAACTAGATTCTCCTCTGGCTCCAAGGGCCTTCGGGTTCCCAGCCAAGCTTTCTTCCCACCAGCAACCAGCCCCTGAGGCCCTCAGCCACTGCCAGAGAGCAATGGGGTGGGAAAGGAACTGATGCTCAGAGGAAGATAATGTCTGGGAGGAGACTATAAGCTTCTGGTAAGCGGGGAACATGTCTACCAACGCAGTTGTATTATGCTCTCCAAAGCACTTAGGACAGTGCTCTGCACACAGTAAGTGCTCAATAAATACCATTGATTGATTAACTAGGCAAACAAACCATGCAGACCCAAGCGGATTCTGGGCATTTGGGAGGGCCCTTCCCAATACTCCTGCTTCCTCTGAGGTTTCTCCCCTTTCCCACCTGCCACCTGAGAACCCTGTTTGCCCCTGAGATTCCTCCCTCTCCCAAGATTGCCGCCTCACCCTGAGATCCCCCCCATCTTCCTGAGAACCCTGCTTCCCTCTCTGCCCCGAGGTCCCACCCATCCTGTTCATTCCCCTCATCCTGTTGGGTTGGTCGCTGACCTTTCATCCCTGACCTATCACGAACGCACAGGTGAAAGCCAGTGGGACCCACATCTGACCCAGCCTCTGACTAGCCTGGCCCCAAGGAGACCCAACCTTAGGGATGGAGTCTGAGGGAAAGTGCAGGGAAGGAGGGGTGAAGCAGTCACATGTCCTCAGAGTGCTCAGAGTTATTCCCAAAGTTCCAGAGGGTTGCCCAACTGGACCCAGGAGTTCTTAAACCCAAGTCAGTTTTGCCTACCATCTAGGGTTGGGATCAATAATAATAATTATAATGAGAAATAGCGTGGTCTAGCAGAGCAGAGCTGGGAGTCAGAAGGACATGGGTTCTAATCCCAGATCCAACTCTTGCCTGTTGTGTGATCTGGGGCAAGTCACTTTACTTCTCTATGCCTCAGTTACCTCACCTGTAAAATGGGGATTAAGACTGTGAGCCCCATGTGCGACATGGACCGTGTCCAATCTGATTATCTTGCATCCACCCAGTGCTTAGAACAGTACCTGGTATATAGTAAGTGCTTAAAAATGCCATAAAATAATAAATGTAGTATTTTTTCAGCTCTTACATATGTGCCAGGGACTGTACCAAGTGCTGGGGTAAATATAAGGTGATTGCAGATCCAAAGTGGGTAGCCTTTCCTCCAATCCAGGCAGTTCCGTACTCTCTCCCTTACGCCCTCCCCAAATCTGATTTCCCCAGGAGGAGCCATGAATCCCCTCGGTCTGCTTTGGCTGGGAGTCTGCCTTGGCCTGACCTCTGGCTGCCCCGCAGATTGTGACTGTCACCGGAAATTCAGCTTCCAGATCGCTGACTGTGCCTATAGAGACCTGGAGGCCGTTCCCTCTGGCTTCCTCCCCAATGTCACCACACTGAGTCTCTCCGCCAACAAGCTGACAGGCCTGGGGGTGGCCGCCTTTGTGGAGGTCCCTTTGTTGCAGTCTCTGTGGCTGGCGTACAATGAGATCAGCAGCGTGGAGCCGGGGGCCCTGGCTGTTTTAAGCCAAGTAAAGAGCATCGATGTGAGCCACAACCGGCTCGCCGACTTCCCCTGGGGAGACCTGCACAACCTGACTGCCCTGCAGCTGCTCAAGATGGACAATAACCACCTGGTGGCACTGCCCCAAGATGCCTTCCTGTCCCTGCAAGCACTGAGGTCACTCCAGCTCAATCACAACCAGTTCCTCACCATCGCCGAGGGCACGTTTGACGCACTGACCTCACTGTCCCACCTGCAGATCAACAACAACCCGTTCAACTGCTCCTGTCGCCTCCTTTGGCTCAAGGCCTGGGCTGAGGACACCCATGTCTCTATCCCCGAGCGCAACTCCATCACGTGTGCTTCTCCACCCTCTCTTCAGGGGGTCCCCCTGGCACGCCTGCCCCCACAGAGGTGCACCCCTCCGACAGCACGGGTCTCTCACCATCCCAGCCTGGACAGTGCTGAGGTCCAGGAGGGCTGGGCCCTAGCACTGCACTGTGCCGCCAGCGGGCACCCTCAGCCCCAGCTGCAGTGGCGGATCCAGACCCCCGGGGGAACAGTGGAGCTGCGCAGTCCCAATGTCCAGAGAGATGGGCAGGCCTTGGCCGGAGGCCCCAAGCACCCCCGTTTCCTTGCCTTTGGGAATGGCAGTCTGGTTGTCCCCCAGTTCAGCCGGCTGGAGGAGGGCACCTACACGTGCCATGCAAAGAATGAGCTGGGGCACGCTGAGGGCTCAGTCAACGTGACCCTGGCGACAGCAGAGAGCCCCCTGGAAGATCTGCTTGTCCGGAAGTTTCAGGCTAAGAGGGGGGGCGGGAAGGGCTGCTCCACCATGGACAATGAGGTGGTGCCCTCAGGTGCCGAAGACAACATCGTCATCATTTACCTGTCCGGAAGGGGACCCCAGAAAGGCAAGGCGGGGGGGTCACTAGAGCTAGGCCTCTGGCTCCCCTTGCTCTGCTTGGCCCTTCTGACCATCTAGCTGAATGGCACCTGCCCCATCCCCCACCTCCCAGTTGCCATCTTGTTCCTCTCCCCGGAGCTACAAGGCTGCAAAGCTGCTGCGCTCTTTCACCCCTCCCCTATTGGCGATCCAGCTATCAACAGGAATGTTGCACAGCTGCTAGAAGGCTCCACCAGCCTCTTCAAGACCTAGCTCCTGAGAAGTGCCAGGCTGAGTGTGAAAGGTGCCTCAGAGAGAGAACCCAGCTCTGCCAAAGAGAGATCTCAGCTCCGGTTGGCTGGCTGGCAGGCTGTCTGACTGGCTGGCAGGCTGTCTGGCTGGCTGGCTGGCTGGCTGGGTCAAGCAGCTGCCCCTGGAGGAGCCGGGGGCGGGAGAGCATTTAATCTTGGCCCCCAATGAGCCAGTGAGATTCTGGCTGCCCGGGCCATTGCCAGGCATGTTTGGCTAAGACCAGGCTTTCAGTCAAGGAAGTGTCTGAAGGAGCTGATCTCTCCCCGGCTAGATGCTCCTTTCCCCACCTGGATTCTCCTCGCTGCCGCTCAGCCTTAGTAACCTCTTGTATGTGCCCCGTGGGGGCTGCTCACTACTATTATTTGTCCATATTGTGCCCATGCCTCTTTTGGAAAGGGAAGGCCCTGAACCTGGGGGGGGGGGCAGTTAGCCTCCTTGTCAGATGTGATGGCTTGGGAACCTTGTTGAAGGTGATGTGATCCAGGTGCCTCAGTTCCTAGAATTGGAGGGATGGGAATGAGTGGATAACCTACCATTTTTGCTAGTGTATCAGATGCACTGGAGTATAGGACTCAGGGACATACTCCCAGCAGCATTTATCTTTGCCATAAGCACCATGCCTGGGAATAAGACACATATTCTTAAAGTCAGATTTCCCACAAGAAATAAATCTCATACACCAGCAAATATGGTGGGTAACAAGAAAACTGTCTATAAGCAGATCAATCTCCATCTTTGGCATTCATTCAATGGGTCACTCAAGGGCTGGAACCTGAATTCAGCCACTCTTGTTAAATCATCCCATGTTTCCTAGTTATGTACCATGTTGAGCCACCTCCAGCTAGGGACAGTGAACTAGCATCAAAGCCCAGGCCTCCAGTTAGGTCAGTGGGTACATCCTTGTGACCAGGATACAGGGGTTCCTGGGAAAGGAGTGGGCAGCACTAGAGGTTGCCTAGATAGAGGCCCGAGAGCCAACTGTGGTTTTCCCTGGCCACTGTTCTGCATTCTCTGAGCTAATGAAACAGCTTGGAGAGGGTATGGAAAGACTCTTGGTCACCCCAAAAGTTGAATCTTTTAGGTTTGGATTCCTCTGGGGAATGGAAGGCACCATTTGGGGTTTGGACCAACTCTTCCTTTAAGACAAGATCTCTTTTGAGCCTAGTCCTGGAGCCTCTACTCTTTGCTCAGATCCAAACCAAGCCACTGAAGCACAGCCTGGCATGTCTCCCACAAGGGTCACGGGAAAGCCCCAGAGGGGTCATAGAGCTCTCAACAGCTGCTTGGTGGGAACAGCAACCGGGCATTTTTTGGCAGACAAATGAGGAGAGCCTGGCTCCTCCATCTCCTGTACAGCTTTTATGTTATGCAGCCAGATGGGAGGGAGGCAAACTAGACTTCAGTTGGTGAAGCGGGGATGGAAGCATAGGGAGCTTGGGAACTCCCAAGGAAAGTTTGAGGAGCATCCTGAGGTAGTTGGGGGTCCCCAGAAGAATCCCTGTTATTCCAGGCAGTCTGGAGGTGATAGGGATGAGTCTGTCTGTTGATTTGTCTAGGGAATTTAGGGATTTGTCTGGGAGATTGACCAGAGGAGATCTGCAGACTACAGATATCTATAAACCTCATGCCTTCCAGGGCCACTAGGAATTTTCCTTTAGTCACCCTGACCCTTATACTTTAGAAGAACAGTGAACACACACTCTCCGCTCTCCAGGATCCTTTTCCTGCAGCTCGAGAACACCAAGGCTAGGGTCGAGTCAGCTTGTCACTTAGTAACTGACCCATTGTGAGTTTGGGAGCCAGTAGCCGCCAAATGGCTCTGCCTTTCCTGAGTTAGCTAGAGAGGATGGTGCACAGAAGTGAAGAGCCAACTCCAGCTTCTCCCTCCCTCTCCTCCTTGAGTAAGACTCTCCCTGAGGCCAAGAATTAAATGTCACTGCTCTTCCTTTCCTGGGGAAGCCCATGGTTCTGCTACCTGCCAGGTTTTTGGCACAGGGATCCCTGAGGCACAGTTTAATGCTCTGTACCCAAATGTAGCTTCTGCCCCCTGCAAGAGGCCTGTGTCTTTTCTCCCTCATTTCAAGTGAGGCAGAGTGGCTTGTGTATGTTATGTGTAAGCAGGAGGCCCCACTGGAAAGATGAGTGCAGGGCCCACTAACCACCCCTGAAATGGAGCTGCCCCTACCTCCATGCCTCTCCATGCTTCACTGCCCCCTGTCCCCTCTCCCCCCACCATACAGAGCCCCCCAAGTTAAAGAGGGAACGGGTCAGAGGGCACAGCAGGCCTTCACTAGACCTGAGGTAACAAGAAACAGCTGGCAGGACCTGGGAAGTCACAGTCTCGTGGCAAAATAGGGATGCTTTGGGGAAACACACCTAGTGCTCACCTTGCTGACCATTGCTATCTTGCCCCAAACCACCCAAAGCATCCTGAGGGGATACTGCTCAGAGGTCAGAGAGTTCAAATGAGCTAAATCTACTGAGCTGAGTTACCTGCCCCACTGACCAGAGGCCAGAGCCACAGGGGGATGGGGGTGTGGTTGGTGGAGGTAGGAAGATGGAAATTGTTGCTGTTGCTGCACACGACCTGGCATGTACTGACTCACCTCACCAGGGTTGACTGAACCACCACAGGGAAGTTTGAGTGTCCCATGTAGGCCCAAGTGGGTGCTATACCTGCTAAGATACCCAGTACTCAACTCCCATTCTTGGAGAGGAGGACCAGCCCATCTAATGTCTCCTATGAGCTGCTGGCCACATGCTTTGAATGAAAAGATTCTCAGCTCTGGGGTCACCAACAATTGGCTGGACTTCTCAGGAAGTGCCTGACTGACTCCTGAGCCCTGGGGAGGTACTCACATTCTCTCTGAGGAGATAGAACCCCTGAAGCAGATTTTCTGGGGAGAAGTGGAGAGAAAAAAGTGGAGAGAGACGAGAGACAGAGGCAGAGAGAGAGTGAAAGTGTGTGTATGTGTCAGGAAATGGATTTGAAAGAGCAAGAGAGAAACACTTTGAACTGGACTGTACCAGCATCAGGGGACTGGTGTCTCACACCCTTTCAGATGTCCCAGCAGAGATGCTGTCTGCCCCAGTTCACCTCGCGCTGCCCAATATCCCTACTGGTCATCCTGTTGCTCATTATATATTCTTCTTGTATAAAAACTACCCCTGCGCTGGGCATTTGGGGGTAGGAAAAGTGGGAAAAGGGCTCTGAGTAATAAAAGAAGCTCAAACACCATGCCGTCTCCCAAATGACTTTCCATTGAGAGTTTTAGCAGTTTGGAAAGGGTTGCAGTTCTTCCCCCATTTCACCTTCAGACTCAAATGCCCCAACATTTACGGGAACCCAACGCAGTCTGGAGCCTGGGGGACCCACATGGTCATTCTCTGCCCCAAGGGATTTGTACCTAGTGGGGGAGGCAGAGCTGGCAGAGATGAGCTTAAGAGCACGTGCATGCATGTGCGCACACACACACGCATGCACACACACACCACACATACACTAGACAGTTGTTGAGCTGGGCATTGCTTACCTTAGTCAAGATTTTTTAAAAAATAAGAATGACAGTTATGGCATTTATTGAGCACATGCTCTGTGCCATGAATTGCATTTAAACACAGGGGTTGATTCAATAATAATAATGATAATAATGATATTTGTTAAGCACTTACTATGTGCCAAGCACTGGGGTAAATACAAGGAAATCAGGTTGTCACCCACATGGGGCTCACAGTTCTTAATCCCCATTTTACAGATGAGGTAACTGAGGCACAGAGAAGTTAAGTGACTTGCCCAACATCAAAGAGCAGACAAGTAGCAGAGCTGGGATTAGAACCCATGTCCTCTGACTGCCAAGCCTGTGCTATTGCCACTAGGCCACCCTGCTTTAAGCCCCATCTCACATGAGGCTCACCGGTGATCTCAGCCCCATTTTATAGATGGAGAAATTTAGGCCCTGAGAGGTTAAATGGCTTGCCCAAAGTCACACAGCAGGTCAAGTAGCAGATCTGGGACACACACCCGGGATTCCTGCTTCCCAGCCCTGTGTGCTTTCTCCTAGGCCACGTTACCTCTCTGAGTTTGGATAACTGAACACAATTGGGCCTAGACCCATCTGGGACATTATAAAATCAAAATTAGATTGGCCCTTCCTGTGGTCTGAGCTAGTCTTATTCCCACTTAGCTTGTACTTCAAATGGGGAAGTGGCATGGTTTAGTGGAAAGGGCACAGAACTGGGAGTTAAGAGGACTTAAGTTCCACTCCCAACTTTGCTACTTGTCTGTTGTGTGACCTTGGGCAAGTCACTTCATTTCCTCTTTGCTTCACTTTCCTCATCTGAAAAATGGGTCTAAATTCTACTTCCTCTGACTTAGGTGGCAGCCCCATGTTGGAAAAGGCCTGTGCCCAACTTGATTATCCTGTATCTACCTCAGTGCTTAATACAGTGCTTGGGAAATGCTTAACACTTAGTAAGTACCATAAAAAATATACTCATGTTTCAGGGCTAGTAAGATGGAAATGCAGTGATAAAACTCACTAATAGGCAAGCAGACTCACCCAATTCATTCATTCAATAGTATTTACTGAGTGTTTACTATATGCAGAGCACTGTACTAAGCACTTGGAATGTACAATTCAGCAACTTAGAGAGACAATCTCTGCCCAGTGATGGGCTCGCAGTCTAATCGGGGGAGACAGACAACAAGGCAAAACAGAACAAAACAAAAACAAGACAACATTATCATGATAAATAGAAACAAGGGGATATACATCTCACTAACAGAATAAATAGGGTAATAAATAATATATACAAATGAGCAAAGGGCTGAGGAGAAGGGGGAAGGGGGAGGAGCAGAGGGTGGGGTGCGGAGGGGACGGGTAGCAGAGGGGAAGGGGGCTCAGTTTAGGGGAGGTGAAGGGGGAAAGGAGGAGCAGAGGGTGGAGGGGGAGCAGAGGGGGAGCTCAGTCTGGGAAGGCCTCTTGGAGGATGTGAGCTCTCAGTAGGGCTTTGAAGAGGGGAAGAGAGTTAGTTTGGCAGATGTGAGGAGGGAGGGCATTCCAGGACAGTGGTAGGCTGTGGGCCAGAGGTCGACAGCAGGATAGGCGTGAACAGGGGAGAGTGAGGAGGTGAGTGGCAGAGGAGCGGAGTGTACGGGGTGGGCAGTAGAAAGAGAAGGGAGGTGAGTTAGGAGGGGGCAAGGTGATGGAGAGCTTTGAAGCCAAGAGTGAGGAGTTTTTGTTTCATGCAGAGGCTGATAGGCAACCACTGGAGGTTTTTAAGGAGGGGAGTGACATGCCCAGAGCATTTCTGTAGGAAGATGATCTGGGCAGCGGAATGAAGAATAGACGGGAGTGGGGAGAGGCAGGAGGAAGGGAGATGAGAGAAGGCTGACACAATAATCCAGTTGGGCTATTATGAGAGCTTGTACCAGCACGATAGCAGTTTGGATGGAGAGGAATGGGCAGATCTTGTCGATATTGTAAAGGTGAGACCGGCAGGCATTGGTGACAGATTGGATATGTGGAGTGAATGAGAGAGCTGAGTCAAGGATGACACCAAGGTTGCGGGCCTGTTAGACGGGAAGGATGGTCGTGCTGTCCACAGTGACAGGGAAGTCAGAGAGAGGACAGGGTTTCGGAGGGAAGATATGGAGCTCAGTTTTGGACATGTCGAGTTTTAGGTGGTGGGCAGAAATCCAGGTGGAGACGTCCTGGAGGCAGGAGGAGATACGAGCCTGAAGGAAGGAGGAGAGAACAGGGGAGGAGATACAGATTTGGTGTCATCTGCATAGAGATGGTAGTTGAAGCCATGGGAGCAAATGAGTTCACCAAAGGAGTGAGTATAGATGGAGAACAGAAGAGGGCCAAGAACTGGCCCTTGAGGAACCCCTACAGTTAGTGGATGGGAGGGTGAGAAGGAGCCCACAAAGGAGACCAAGAATGAACGGCCAGAAAGATGAGGAAAACCAGGAGAGGAAGATAAGAGAAGAACCAGGAGAGGATGGAGACCATGAAGCCAAGGTGAGATAAGGTACAGAGGAGAAAGGGATGGTTGAAAGTGTCAAAGGCAGCTGAGAGTTCAAAGAGGATTAGGATAGAGTAGGGGTGATTGGATTTGGCAAGAAGGAGGTCATGGGTGACCTTTGAGAGAGCAGTCTCGGTGGAGTGGAGGGGACGGAAGCCAGATTGGAGGGGGTCCAGGAGAGAGTTGGAGTTGAGGAATTCAAGGCAGCTAGTGTAGACGACTCGTTCTAGGAGTTTGGAAAGGAAGGGTAGGAGGGAGATATGGTGATTACTGGAAGGGGAAGTGGGATCGAGAGAAGGTTTTTTTTAGGATGGGGGAGACAAGGGCATGTTTGAAGGCAGAGGGGAAGAAGCCATTGGAGAGTGAGTGGTTAAAGATAGAAGTTAAGGAAGGGAGGAGGGAAGGGGCGATGGTTTTTATAAGGTGAGAGGGAATGGGGTCCGAAGCACAGGTGGAGGGGGTGGCACTTGAGAGGAGGGAGGAGACCTCCTCTGAGGATACTGTAGGGAAGGATGGGAAAGTAGGGGAGAGGGTTGGGAGCCAGGGGGAAGGAGAAGGGGGAGGAGTGACTTTGGGGAGCTCAGACCTGATTGTGTTAATTTTTGTGTTGAAGTAGGTGGCCAAATTGTTGGGGGTAAGGGATGGGGGAGGGGGAGGAACAGGGGCCTGAGGAGAGAATTAAAAGTCCGGAACAATTGGCGGGGGTGATGTGCATGGGTGTTAATGAGGGAAGAAAAGTAGTGTCCCCTGGCAGAGGAGAGGGAAGAGTTAAGGCAGGAAAGGATAAATTTGAAGTGAATGAGGTTGGCTTAGTGCTTGGACCTTCTCCAGCAGTGTTCAGCAGCTCGAGCATAAGAGCGAAGGAGGCGGACAGAGGCAGAGATCCAGGGCTGCGGTGAGATCCAGGGCAAGAGAGTTGAGATGAGTAGAGAGGGTGGAATTGAGAGCTGTAACCTGATCATCGAGAGTGGGAAGAGAGGATAGGGAGGCAAGGTGGGGTGAGATGCTTTGGGAGAGACAGATGGGATCAAGACAGCAGAGGTCTCTGTGGGGGAGTAATACAGATTTGCAATGATTGAGTTAAACAGGGAAGGCTTCTTGGTGGAGGAGAACATTGGAGGAGAGGGGTGCATTTTAATGGATGAAAAGGGATGAGTCCTGGTGGATGAAGGAGTCGTCGTTATTCCGGGGATGTGGGACAGCTTGAAGAAAGGGGGGGCTTGTTCCCTCTTACTTACCTCTTCCACTCCTCCCACCTCCTGGCCCCTTGAAGCCAAGGGGTTGGAGGTGCCAGGACTCCAATACCTCAGAGAGAAAGCCTCCTGACAAATGTTACCCTGGTCATGCTCTCAGTTCAGTTGAGCTGACCTGGGCCCTGGGAAAGCAGAAGGTTGAAGAACATCTGGAAGAACTAACCTTTCCCTTATCAAATGCTCAGGCTCTGCCCCAGAGCTCTCCTGACTCCCGTCTCTGCCACGACAATTTAGTTCTGGGTGGTTTCTGTGCACTGCCAAGTGCTGATTACAAGTGTTTCCATGTGAGTGGTGTGACTGGGTTTCTGTTGGTCTGAACTAACATTATTTCAACACATGGCTCTTTCACTGTCAGCCTCCTGTCTTCCCAGCTCAGAATCAAAGCCCCGAGGGTCACCTAGTTGGGCTAAATTGTTGCCTTTTGTAAATCCCAGTGGCTCAGCTTTAATTGCTTTTCTGACTAGTGCATTGCTCAGCCTCATTAACAGCCATTTGGGTGACGGTTTAAAGGGAAAAAAATTGAGAAAACACCAAACGAAGTTATCAACTCCTAAATGCAGGTTGGAAATGAAAAGTGTGATCAGGTTTAATTGTAGGGATAATGAAAATGAAGATCAAGAAAGAGGCTGTTCTGCTGATGAAATAAGGTAGGATTATAGAGGAATCAGAGCAGTAAAGCTCTGAGTTCTAACTTTGTTTCCAGCCACACAGCCTAAGGAGCTCACATACCATAGGTGCTCAATAAATATGTGCTCTGATCCACTGACTGGTGATTTCCTCTTCCATATCAATCATGTATAGACACCCCAACCCAGATTTCAAAGAACTTGTAAGAATGAATTTCGGCAGAACTCTGAAAGGCTGTTACATTCCTAGGGCTGGGTAAGTTAATCAATTAAGTCATTATTATACTTATTACTATTACTACTATGATATTTGTTAAGCTCTTACTATGTGTCAAACACTGTTTTAAGCTCTGGGGTAGATATAAGCTAGTTAGGTTGGACATAGTCCCTATCCTACATGGTACTCACAGTCCCTGTCTTGCATAGATCTCACAGTCTAAGTAGAAGGGAGAACAGGCATGTAATCCCCATTTTACAGATGAAGCAGCTGAAGTGCAGAGAAGTTAAGTGATTTTCCCAAGGTCACACTTGGCCAAATGGCCAAGCCAGAAATAGAACTCAGGTCCTCTGACTCCAAGGCCTGTGCTCTTTCCTCTAGGTCATGATGCTTCTGGTCCTAGATAAATTCAGAGAGAAGAGGTTGGGAAGGAAAGAACCATGCCTTCCTCTCTAGGAGTTAAAGTCACTGTTTCTCTTTCCAAATTAGGCTTGTTTCAATGAGCAACTAAATGAGAATACTACTTTCCATAGCGAGAGGGAAGAGGTAGAGAAAAAAAAATCAGAGATGAAATGCAGGATGAACAAATATTATTTTGAGCCTGGGAGTCAGAGGCCCTGGGTTCAAATTTCAACTCGTCTAAGGCCACACAACATGTACATGACAAAGTCACTTCATTTCCCTGTGCCGCAGTTTCCTAATCGGCAAAATGGAGAATCAAAACCTGTTCTCCCTCCTACTTAGATTGTGACCCCCATGTGAGACCTGATACCCCAACAGTATACTGCTTGAGTACCACGATTATTATTAATAGCCAAACCCCACACACTACTCAAATAACAGTCCCTGTTTATATAGGACCTACATTATTTTGAGATTGCACTGGAATCATTAGGAGTCCTGGAAAAGGCAACTAACTAGCCCCAAAACAGTGCCCTTTGACAGACAGATACATCACCCAATATGTAGTCTACAGGAAGAGAGGAGTCAACGCAACTTCACCCTGATGGAAACCATGAGGAAAGAATCACTGCCATTTGGATGGAGGTCGTTCAGCACGGATGAGAACATCCTTTCAAAACCTGGGCAGCTTTCCCTATCCACCCAGGAATGCTGCCAATGCTCCTCATACTCATGCCCTCTCAGCAGTAACCTCCATTACATAAAACTTCCTCCCTTTACTACATCAAGTCCATGGAAACTCTGCTGACACCTGCAGCCCACCTCAGTCACCCCATAGGGTCTGGCTCCTATCCTTTCCCCATCCATCCTGCCTTTGGCCCCGGGAGAGGGCTGTGATCAAGTAGATAAGGAGAATCTCCTCTCCTCTGGATAGAGAGGGGGCCTGAGGGCTTGGAAAAGGAAGCAGCCCAGGATCCAAAACCTCAGAGGAGAGGGGAAGTCTGTTCTCTTGCCCCACTTAGCCCCACCTCTCATCCTGGTTCAATCCTATTGGTACTCTGAGCACATGCCCTTGTTCACCCCTCCCAACTTTCTCTGGGTATTGCCCTATTTCTAATTCAGGGAACTGGATCCCTTCTCAGGGCCCCATCTTGTGGGACCCCATTCCTTGAGCTGTGAAAGTGACTCATTGCCAATTCTGTCCAAAAGATCCCACAGTCCTGCCTGCAGGATCAGGAAGCAGAAATTCTCGTGGGGATTGGACAGGCTTTTAGAGGGGCCAGGGAGAGGCTTGTGGTGATTAGAAACCCCTATGTGAGGTCAGTGTGGGATGGGATGGAAATGAAGCAGAGAAGTTGACAGCAGTAGCTGCTTCTTCTATCCCTCAAGAAAGGGTGAGTTACTAACAGTCAAATACCCCAATATCCTTTGGGAGAACCAGCCCTGCTCCAACTCCACCCCCTGTTCAAACCAGTAGACAGTCTCCTTTGGATTTGTTTATTTGAGGAAATACAGTTTTTCTTCTTTGGTAATATACACACATACAAAACTACAAAAACTATCAGGATATCAAGTTTACATGTTTGGATGAGGCAGCCCAGACTGAGTAGTAACTATATAAAAAACTGTCTCAGGGCAGATATGGCTGCCAACTAAATCATTTACTCTCACTTATACCCCCTGAACAGAATTTACCTAAACCTCCCCCATCAGGAATCTATCCAACAAATCTTATGAAACTTGAAGGCAGCAGCACAATAGCCAAGACTTCACCACTTGCCATGGTTTTCTTTTGAAAAGTGAAGTGAGGAGGAAAGGGAAAAGAGGGAGGAGGAGGAGGAGAGGGAGGAGGAGGAGGAGAAGGAGGGAGGGGTGAGTCACCCAAGTAGTTCGGACTCAGGATGGGCCCTCTGAGGCTCGTGACAACACCCAAATCATTGGGTGGCATAAGGGGCCCATGGTCTAGAAGACTGCCCCTTCTGTACTGGGTGAGATGCCCTGGTCAGAATGTGGCACTAGTTCCTGGAATAGACATGAACCTGAAGCATCCTCAGAAGGTTTTGGTAAGGCCTCTGGGAATCCATGAAAGCCAAAGGAACATTGAAAGGATGAGAGTTAGAAACAATTTGAGCAGTGGCCATTAAGAGAGGTTCCCCTTTCAGAACTGCTGTGCTGAGAATGCCACATCTCTTGTAGCGTGAAGTCCCCTCCGTAACCCCCACCCCCCAAAAAAAACCCCACATATGCCTCCAGCTGCCCTCACTCCTAGCTTTGGGTCTCCCCTTGGAAGAGGCATCCACAACAGGGCTCACCCAACTCATTTCAGCTGTAGGCAGCAGGATCCAAACCACCCAGGAATTAAAATGCCAGCCTGGGTCTCCTAATTTGAAAATCCAAAGCAACACCAAATGAAGTGAGGGATTCCAGACCTGGTCAACCAAGCTTTTCCCTGGGAACATGGCAAGTAATGTCCACACAGTAAGAGCCTACTGCCCAGGGCAGCCAGCCAGATGCTCCATGGGTCAGAAGCCCTTCAGCATCTCTTGGAGAAGGAAACAGAGCAGCAATGCAGGAGTAATCTGAACTTTCTGACAGGGTAGAGGAAAGGGCCCAGGGGGCATCCCTGGCTAGAGTTATAGACCAGAGTGTCTCTCTCCTTCCTCAGGGCTGTGTGGGGCTGGATTGCTTCCCATTGGCCTGGGAGTCAGTGAGAACAGTCTTGCGGAAGGCCAGGAGGGCTGGATTGTGGAGGAGGGTGTAAGTTAGCCACCATCTGGCTCGGGCTTGCCTTGATCTGGCCCTGCTGACTGTTGGATTCTTGGTGTGCATCAGTTGGATCCCTGAGAGAGAGAATACCACCAAAACATCCCCTCAGACCCTCCACCCCTTGATCATTTTAGATCCCTCATGACCCCCACCTACCCGGGGGACTTCACCAGGGTGAATCTTCGGGAGTCCAGAGAGGAACGCTGGCAATCTCCTCAGAAGCTGAGGGCTGACACAGGACATGTCAGGTCAGCAGCCATCTCTTTATTCCAGGTGAGGATTTTGTTTTTTATTCCCTGTCCCTCCTAAGGAGGAGTGGGCTGGTCCAGCTGGGGACTTGTTGGCAGGAAATGGATCAGCAGTCACAGCAAGATGCCATTTTCCCACCCCACAAAAGGAAATGTGCTCTTCTGTACCAAATGATGGACAAAGGCCATCCGGGTTCCCGCTGCCTGGCTCATATTTTGATGCACATCCCCTTGATTCTATTTATTGCTATTGCTTTTGTCTGTCTCCCCCGATTAGACTGTAAGCCCATCAATGGGCAGGGACTGTCTCTATCTGTTGCCGATTTGACCATTCCAAGAGCTTAGTACAGTGCTCTGCACACAGTAAGCGCTCAATAAATGCTATTGAATGAATGAATGAACAAAGAGAGGAAGGCAGGCCATCTGGGGCTGCCACTGACTTGGCCTGGCCCTTCCCCTAGGTACCAGGGTTAGGGAAGGAGAATCCCAGTCCAGGAAATTCCCCCTCCTCAGTGCTAGCTGCATGGGGCAGGTGGGGGGCAGGAAAAGGGTTGGAGGTGGACACGCAGCATTCCTTCTCACCTTCTTCCACATCACAGGACTTCAGACCCATCAGTGGCTTTGAGCAGGATAATTGGAGAAGCAAGGAACAAAAGGCTTTCATCACTGGGTGTGACTGGCTGACCTCAATTTTCAAGAAATAGCAGTAAGTGCGGTAACCTGGGCGGGAGGGGAGGATGAAAACACAGAAGTCAGGTAAAAGCCATGCCTATTATATGCAGATCAGACCTGACCTCCTGCTTCCCTTCCTTCCATCCCTGCTCCTTCTCCCCCTCTGTCTGAATGAGGGCAAAACACAAGGAAGGCATCGGGGGATGCAACCATGTACTCTTCCTGGGTAGAGGTCAGGAGCCCCAGGAGAAACTGGAAGCCCTGGGCAGAGCCCGAGACAAGGCAGCTCAGGCCAACAGACGTCTGTTTTCAGGGAAGTGGGCTGCACAGGGTTCAGCCCACCAAGGCAGCCTTGCTGAGTTGGGGGCTTCACTCTACATGTGATACAATGTTCTTGGCACAACAGCTCTGGAAGGGGACACTCTCTTAATGGTCAATGCTCTAATGGTTTCTAACTAGTGTCCTTCAGTGCCCCATGCTTCCCACCTGCTCATCCCTGTGTTCAGGAATATGCAGAGCCATGGTGCCTGCCCCCATCCCACTACTTGAACATTGCAATAACTCATTTAAAAACACACACACACACACACACACAAAACCAACCTCCCTCGCCTCTCTCTGACCATTCATTCTCAGTCACTTTTGAGGGCTTGTCCTCTGACTCCCACCCCCTAACTGTGGAGGTCCCACAAGGTTCAGTTATGGGTCTGTCTTCTATTCTCCATCTACACCCATTCTCTTGGAGAACTCATTTGCTCCCAAGACTTCAACTACCACTTCTATGTGGATGATATCCAAATTTACATCTCCAACCTTGATCTCTCTCCCTCTCTGGAGTCTCACATTTCCTCTTTCCTTCAAGACATCTCTAATAATAATAATAATAATGTTGGTATTTGTTAAGCGCTTACTATGTGCAGAGCACTGTTCTAAGCGCTGGGGTAGACACAAGGGAATCAGGTTGTCCCCGTGGGGCTCAGTCTTAATCCCCATTTTACAGATGAGGTAACTGAGGCACAGAGAAGTTAAGTGACTTGCCCACAGCCACACAGCTGACAAGTGATGGAGCCGGGATCTCTACTAGGATGCTCTGGCACCTCAAGCTTAATATGTCCAAAACAGAATTTCTTATCTTTCCTCCCAAACCCTGTCCTCCCGCTGACATTCCTATCACTGTAGACAGCACCACCATCTTTCCTGTCTCACAAGCCCATAACCTTGGTGTTATCCTTGACTCCTCTCTCTCATTCAACCCATATTCAAACCATCACTAAATCCTGTATGTCCCACCTTCATAACATTGCTAAAATCCACCTTTTCCTCTTCATCGAAACAGCTACCATGTTAATAGAATCACTCATCCTATCTCTCCTGGATTATTGCATCAGCTGATCTCCCAGTCTCCTGCCTCTCCCCTCCAGTCCATACTTCACTCTGCTGCCCAGATCATTTTTCTACAAAACCATTCCGGACATGTCACCCTACTCAAAAAACTCCTGTGGTTGCCATGCACCTCCACATCAAACAAAAACTCACCATTGGCTTTAAAGAACTCTATCACCTTGCCCCCTCCTACCTCACCTCGCTACTCTCCTACTACAATCCAGTCCACACACTTCACTCTTCTAATGCTAACCTTCTCACTATGCCTTGATCTCACTTTTCTTGCCGCTGCTGACTTCTTGCCTACTCCTGCCTTGGAACACCATCCCTCCTCAAATCTGACAATTACTCTCCCTCCTTCAGAGCTTTATTGAAAAGACATCTCCTCCAGGAGTCCTTCCCTGACTAAACCCCTCCTTCCTTCTCTCTCACTCCCTTCTGCGTCATCCTGACTTGCTTGCTCTGTTCTTCAGCCCTCCCAGCTCCACAGCACTTATGTACATATCTGTACTATTTTTTATATAAATGTCTGAATCCCCCTCTTCAAGACTGTAAGCTTGTATGCAGGGAATACGTCTGCTTATTGTTGGACTTTACTCTCCCAGGCACTCAGTACAGTGCTCTGCACACAGTAAGTGCTCAGTAAATATGATTGAATGAACAAAGAGCCACGGAGGACCAGGGAAGTTCAGTGGCAGGGGAGAGTGGAGCTGGGCCGCAGCCCTAGTTCCCCTGACACCAGCACCCCTAAGACAGCCACTACCTCAAGCCAGACCACAAGGGGCAGAAGAACTGTGCTCTGAGCCCACAGGGCAAGCAGCCAGCATCTAGGAGGCTCACACTGGGGCAGGAGCAACCATAGACTCCAAATCTGAGGGGAGAGAGGACCAGTGAGGAGTGTGGGGCCAAGGGTCACCTGTACCTGGGTCAAGAGTCTCCACTCCTCGATTCAGCAAACTGAGGTGCAGCAGGCACAGGTGGACGATGTTGTAGAGGGCGGAGAGGACAATCCTCCAGACACCTGCCAGGACTCCCACCAGCACATTAATGGGGAAGAGCAGGAAGGTCACTATGTAAAAGGCTCTCCTGTAGAGCAAAAAGGGAAAAGACAGCTCAAGGGGGACTGAGAGGGGAGAAAGAGGAAGGGCAAGGGGTCTTGCGGGTCTCAGAGTCAACCTCCAGGCTCCTGCGGGCCTTCTCTGGACTAAGCCAAGGAAAAACAGCTTAGATGGAGATCCACTAGGGGGCAGCATGTGTGCCCTAGAGACTTGGCCACACCCAGGACACGAGAACCACATCTTGCCATGTCTCGGGGTAGGGGGCAACCCTTTACTGTGGGTAACCCACCTATAGAGGGATGGGGGCATAGAAAAACAGTGTGCTCTAGTGGATAGACCATAGGTCTGGGAGTCAGAAGGACCTGGCTTCTAATTCTGGGTCTGACATCTCCTGTGTGACCTTGGGCAAGTCACTTCATTTGTGTTTCTTACCTCATCTGTAAAATGGGATTTAAGACTGTGAGCCCTGTGAGCCCAACCTGATTAACTTTATCTACCTGAGTGCTTAGTACAATGTCTGGCACATAAGAAGCACATAACAGATACCATAAAAAAGCACCTGCTACCTTGAGTATCCCAACCCTCTCAATCCTGTGTGCTTCTACCTAGCTGTAGTAGGAAGGCTCCCAAGTGGGACTGCATCACTGTACAAAGTGCTTAGGCACAGTCCATCTTAGAGGCTCAGCCACCTAGGAGATGGTGGTTCTTATGGTTCTGGCTAATTACAGAGCCCAGTACCCTCTCTGGGTAGGGGACCACTAGCCCTAAATCCAACATTTCCCTGGCCTCTAAACTTAAAATTCTCTCAATGAGAATTGGGTTTTTTTTTATGGTATTCAAGTGTTTACTATGTGTCAAATGCTGTTCTCAGCACTGGGATAGGTACAAGTTAAATTGGACACTGTCCCTGTCCCCCATGGAACTCACAATCTAACTAGAAGGGAGAACAAGTATCCCCATTTTACAGTTGAGGAAACTGAGGTGCAGAAAAATTAAATGATTTGCCCAAGTTCACATGGCAAGCAACTGGCAGCTGTGATTAGAACTCAAGTCCTTCTAACTCTCAAGCCCGTGCTCTCTCCTCTAGCCCATGCTGTTTCTCTTTGTGGGCAGGGAATGTGTCTACCAACTCTGTTATATTGCTCTCTCCCAAGTGTGTAGTACAGTGCTCAATAAATGCCATTGATTGCTCTCCCTCTAATCCCCAAGGAAGTCTTTATGCCCATTTATTCAAGCGGCAGAGTGATGTATATTGGAATGTCAAGATTGGGCGTCAGCAGGTTCTTACTCTATCTCCGCCCTCAGCTTGCTGTATGATGTTGGCGGAGCATGCACCCTCTCTGGTCTCACTTTCCTTCCCTGCCCTCCCTTAACCCTCTACTGGGAGGCTGAAGGAGCCAACAAAGGAATGCTGTGCACTCCTTCAAGGGAAGATCTGGATCAATAAGAGGTGGTACCAGAAGTCTACCGAGGGTTCACCAGCAGTACAAACTTCCTGTGGTGGTTCTTAACACGAATTCTCCTTGCCAGGATCATCTTGTAAGCAAATGAGCCATGGTTTAAGCCAGACGAGATCATTTGCCCCAACAAAGAAGGGTCCTGACCCTGTTCTCCAAAGCTAGAAAGCCAGATATCAATTGGCTATACCCAAACCTCTGGATTCCACCTCAGGCCTTGGAGGGGGCAGGAAGAGGGTGAAGACAGTGCCCCAGCTGCTCTGATAAAACCTGCCCCCACCCCCTGGGCACAACACTAAAGCAGGCTTCATCGCCCCCTCATCTCCCAACCCTGCAAGTCACTTGTCCCAGCCAAGGGGCTAATCAGAGCTGACAGGCAGGCTCTGCAAGGTCAAGAAGGCCTTCTGGCTTGAACTGCATCCTGCAGAGTGGGCAGCTGCCACCCCCATCTCACACAGCCCCTTGAGATGGATGGTGTTATGCCACCTTTGAGAAGGCTGGAGCAAAGACATCCCAAAAGGAGGCACCTGAGAGAGCAAACCCTGCCACCACCATCCACTCTCTGCCCCAGCCTTTAAAGGAGCCTCACCCCCATCCTGCCTCCCTCCACCTTTTAAGTCCCCCATCTCTAGAGTCATTCTGGAACAGGACAGAGGTGAAGGTCAGGACATGTGACTATCACCTGTTGGTCAGCTCTTGGTGTCCAAGGTGGTCTTTGAGGAAGAGGCAGCGAGCGGCCAGGTTCTGCAGGAGTACCGCCAGCACCAGGGTCAACCAAAATGGCCTAGAGGAGTGGAGAGAAAGGACACTGTCCAGACAAGCCATGATTGGAAAGTGGTGAAACCCAACCCGGAGATGGGGTCATCTGTGGCTTGGCAACAGCTGCTTGGGGCCCCAGTCAGGCCCCTTCCCTTCATGGATTTATTGATTTAGCCAATAGTATTAGCACTACACTTCTCCCCCAGCACTGCTCAACCTTTCTGGGCTAGGAACAGTGCCAGTAAATGAGGGGGGATTCATTCAATTGTATTTATTAAGTACATGCTGTGTATAAAGAAGGAAAAAAAATTAGAAAGTGACAATTCAAGGGAGGAATAATATTTTAGTTTCAAAGCTCTTGAACCAGCTACAGTCTGGGTAAGCAAACTTCCAAAATAATGCAAGATATCATGCAAATATCCTTGTGTCCCTCCTAATTGTTTCACACATCTGATTAGTTTCTATCTACCCCGGCTCTTAGCACAGGGCTTAGAACATTGTGAACGCTTAATAGGCAAACTAAATGGGGATTGTCTGATGGGTGGCAATTGTTCTCTACTCTTAGCCTGATGCCTGGTGGGTGTTCTGGATACAACTGAATTGACTGCAATTGCAGCCAGCCTGACCACCCCCAGAGGTCTGCTACCTCTCACTCTCCAAGTTCAATTCCTCTACAGCTTGGGAAATCTCATCTGGATGCACTGGGTGGTCTCCTTGGTGGGGATAGGGAGACAACCTACCCTAGCCTTGCAAAATAAGTGAAAAAGTTAATCAGCCCCACTCCAATTTTTGCCTTCCTGTCTAGTGGAACCTTTTCCCAGGCCATTGTTGTACCTTTTGAAGGACTGCAGGTTTGCTCTCCATGATTCACTGGCCATGGAGCCCTTAGCTTCTAGAGCCCCTGCAGGGATTTACTTCTGAGTCCATGACAGAGTCCAGTACTAGACTCCACTTCTTCTCAAGCTTCTTTGGACTGTAAACTCATTATGGGCAGGGACAGTGTCCACCGACTCTGTTATAATGTACTCTCCCAAGTGCTTCGTACAGTGATTTGCACACAGTAAGCACTCAATAAATATGACTGGAAGTTCTCTGGAAATTCAAAGCAGCCCAGCCCCTGCAAGACTGCACAGAACTCACCACATCATCTTCAAGACTTGGAAGAGAAGCAGGTTCCTGCCATACAGGATGGGGACTGCTACCAGGAAGGCGAAGGCCACGATGCAGTGGAAAAAGATCAGCTGCTGAATGAGGAGCCCTAGGGAGAGTTGACAGGCTGTGAGTTCCCCAATCAGTTTCCTTTGCCTGAAGGCTGGAAGCGAGGAGAAGATACTGAGTTTCTCAACAATAGTGTCCGAGCTACAGTGAAGAACACAACTCTAATTCTCTCTTTACATCACCATTTAAAAGAATGGGGCAAATTAATGGATAAAGACTGAGATCAGGTGGGAAATGAGAACAAAAGCCAGGAGTGTCACAATCTACTTCTCAACTTCAGTTTTCTCCAGTTGAGGAAGGGGATTTATGGTCAGTGAACACCCAATTGGGAGAGACTCCAGGTGGCATCTCAATTCCCCTCCCTGAGTGGCCATCCTACCTGTTGTCCAGTGGTTAGAGGCCTGAAAATCAGGATCCCTGGGTCTTTGAGCCAGGTCAAACATCATCAGCATTTAGAACAGTACTTTGTACATAGTAAGCACTTAAATATCATTATAATTATTATCAACTTGCTGTGTGACATCGAGCACTATCTTAATAATTATGGTATTTATTAAAAGCTATGTGCCAGGCACTGTACTAAGCGTTGGGGTGAGTACAAACAAATCGGGTTGGACACAGTCCTTGTCCCATGAGGGGCTCAGTCTCCATCCCCATTTTACAGGTGAGGGAACTGAGGCACAGAGAAGTGAAGTGACATGCCCAAGGTCACACAGCAGACAAGTGGTGGAGCTGGAATTAGAACCCATGACCCTCTGGCTCCCAGGCCCATGGTCTATCCACTACATCATACCTATAATATCTCTGGGCCACATTGCCCTTAAGTTGAGGGGGTCAGCTAGGAGGGGAAAGGGGCACACCTCTGCCTCCTCTAAGGGTCAGCAGGATGGACACAGGACACATGAATGCTGTGGACTCCTCTAAAGTTCTAGAGGAGTTTGGGGATTTAGTGCTGCTAGTCCAGTGCTTTTCAACCCCAAGACTAGTGTCACGTGACATCTCCCTAATATTTGAATGTCCCTTATTTCACTGCCTTGTCCCATCTTCCCAGGAAGATGCGTCAAGGCATGTCTGTCAACAGGTCATGTGTTACTGCCCCATGTGGAGGAACACCAGGGGCAGAAGTTATGGGAAGCCTGGCCACTATGGCCATTCACTGCCCTAACTGGAGCCGTGGCATCTATCCCTGAAAGCAGACCATGCCCTGCTTCTCTCTGTCTAGCTGGCCAATGCCATGATGCTGCAGTTTGTTTACTACAACGCTGAAACACTGTCTCCTCTGCAATCCATCCTGGCACGAGAAGACCTGCTGGGGACCCAGGGGGCAAAGGAAGGGGCAGGGCAGAGTCAGCCACATGGGAGCTGCAGTCCTCACCCTGCACGGCAGCCATAACTGGCTTGGAGCCACTAGGTCTGAGTGACCCACACCCCTCCTGCCTCCCAGGAGCAGTGGGAGGGAGTGTGGAGGGGAATTATGGTGGGTCAGGGGGTAATGGGCCTTTCTTCAGGTTTGGGGCTGCCTAGCATTCATAATTATTGATCCTTTGTGTGCAGAGCACTGTACTAAGCGCTTGCGAGAGTACAATATAACAAGACAGACATTCCCTGCCCACAACGAGCTTACCGTCTAAAGTCGAGCTTACAGGGTCCCAGCAATGGTGAGAGGCTGATTAGTCAATCAACCTCCTACCACCATGACCAGCAGAAGTGCAGGGAGGTTTCTGAGGCCACAACTGATGGGTGGGATGTTGAGGGACACAACCCACAGCCTCTCCTAGCATGTAGTGCTTATTTTTTTCTCCCCTATTAAACTGTAAGATCCTTGAGGGCAGAGACATGCCTACAAATTGTATTGTAGTCTCAAGTGCTAAGTACAGTACTGTAAACAAAGGGCTCAATAAATACCGTTGATTGATAGATTGGTGGCTTTTGGGGGATTGATGTGAGAGGAGAGTGGGAAGGAAAACCCTGGGGATCCCCTGGGGCTGTAGCTGGGTCCCCAGGCTCCCCCAGAGCAGAGTCCTGACTTCTGCCAGTCTGCTGCTGGAGTGGTCTGACTGTACAATGCTGGCAGCACACAGGTGGTGATGATAATGATGACGGTATTTGTTAAACGCTTACTATGTGCCCAGCACTCTAAGCACTGGGAGGGTATAAGGTTATCAGGTTGACCCACAGGGGGTTAGCAGTCTTAATCTTCATTTTACAGATGAGGTAACTGAGGCATAGAGAAGTTAAGTGACTTGCCCAAAGTCACACAGCTGACAAGTGGCAGAGCCAGGATTGGAAGCCACAACCTAAGTCCGTGCTCTTCCCACTAAGCCATACTGCTTCTTGGGCTGTTCTGAACCCAAGAGCAACCCACCAGACTCCCTCCCCATGCTGCATGTTCATTGATCCAAAGGGCTCAACACAAAAATGAGAGCTTAGGGAGAGTCAGATACAGGTGGACTCCGCTGGACTTAATTACTAATGCACAGTTTTGTGGCCATGCATCTCATCAGACTAATCGAGCGGCCAGATGAGTGGTCTTGAATTACCAATGGGGTCTTCAATTTTTTTTTTAAATGTCACCCAGCCACAGAGAGGGTTAATGAAGGCTTTGGTGAAACCAGCACAATCAGATGATTGAGAAGTGTTCAAACTAAAGATGTCCAGAAAAAAAGGATATCACTGGGAAAAATGAACCCCTGAGCACCTCCCACCCCCGGCCCCAACCAAGCCCCCAGCCCTCCTTCCCCTCCCCTTAGTGGGCACACATACACCCAGGACTCTTAGCATCCCCAGCACTTTTCCCATGCTGTTCAGCTGTTGGCAGGAAGGAGTGGGTGTGGGGTGGAAGGAGGAGACTGGGGAAGGACACAGAGGAGGAGGGCAGGGATAGAAAATGGAGCTGAAGTGCAGGAGTACAGTGATTCCCCTTCCCATGCCTACCAGTTACCTCTATCCACCTCTAAACTCCACACTTCCCACCCTCCAAACCTGCTCCCCATCTGTTCCAAATGGCAACGCCCAAACCTGGCCTCTGTTCCTCAGGTTCCCTCCATTCCTGCGGCTCAGCAACAGACACCCCTCAGCTCAGTATGGCCACCCCTCTGCCATTCAGTTCATGTTCTGGTGGCAGCGGAGACTCACCTAGGCAGGCAAACGCTGTCTGGTAGCTGGTGAAGCTCATCCAGCAGAAGAGAGCCATTCGGGATGGACGCACATTCCGGGGACGGCAGAACACGCTTAGCTTGGCCCCTCGGTACAACGCTTTCAGATTAGCTCTAGGGAGATATGAGCAAGCAGTAGCCTCAGGCTTGACACCCTCCCACACAGAGGGAAGACCCCAGCTTCCAGATTCCTAGGCCGCAAAAGAGTCACCATCTACTAGCCTCCCCCAAACCCACCCCATGTAAGGGCCATTTTGTTCAGGGGTCTATTGGACCCTACCCTCCGAGAGGTCTTCTTTCCCTCCCCCGACCAGTTCTGCAGTGACCTTCGGATGGTGTTTACCTGTGTGCCACAAGAGAGCTCATCAGCATGAAGAAGGTCACCAAGCAGGAGAGAACCAGAGCTGAGACATAACACACTGGAAGAGAGTAGGAAGGGAGTCAGGAGCTGGAACCTGAAGGGCCTGGGAGAAGGGAGAGAGAGAAAGCCGGGGGAGGGATGGAGATGCTGGTGGCATCCCAGGCTGCTACCAATGGATGTTCCCCAGAGCAGAAAGTACAGACATGAACAAGAGATTTCTTAATAAAGAAGATTGATTAAAACTAGTATAATGATCAGGACTTTTCAATGTGGACATATAAGCGAATGGAGATAATCTAGGGAAGCAGCATGGTCTAATAGAAAAAGCACAGGCCTGGGAGTCAAAGGACCAAGGTTCTAGTTTTGCCTCCGCCACTTGTCTGCTGGGTGACCTCTGCCAAATAAGTTCTGTGCTGTAGATACCCCATCTGTAAAATGGGGATTAAATCCTATTCTCTCCTACTTAGTCCTTGTCCCAACAAGGGGCTCAGAATCTGCATCCAATCTGCTTATCTTGTATCTACCCCAGTGTTTAGTACAATGCTTGACTTGTAGTGTTCATTAAATGCCATTAAAATAATAAATCAATAGCATTCATTGAGCTATACTCATGAGTGTATACCACTGCACTCTCCCAAACTTGTACAATAGAAAAAAAACGATGTGATCCTTGCTCTTGGGGTGCTTACAAACTAGTGGAGGAGACAGATTTAAAATAATCTAAAATAGGAGAAATAAGAGCTCAAGGAGTAGAGTGTGTAAAAGGATAAAGAAAGACTACAGGAAGTACTGAAAGTGAAAGTGCTGGTAGGATACAAGGAAGGATGTAACCTAGAGAGAAGGAAAAATGTAATTGGGGAACACCTCCTGGAGTAGTGGAATTTCAAAAGGAATATGAATATGGGGAGAGCTTTGGTCTGGTGGTTTCAAAGTCAGAAAAAAGGGCATAAGCAAGGGGTCAGAGGTGGTAGAGATGAGACAAAGGAATGGTGAGAGGGTGAGCTTGGAAGGAACAAAGGGTGCAAGCTGGGTTATAGAAGAAAAAAAGAGGGAGAGAGCTGTTGGCATAAAACCAACTAATGGACAGGAGTTTGTTAGCTGTGAAGTTGGATGGGTAAACCACTGAGGCTTTTGATAGAGACATTGAGAGACATGTGCGGAATAGTATTTTAATAAGATAATTTGAGCTGCCTACAGAGTGGGTTTGTATTAGGATTCTTTCTGACCCAGACAGAGAATAAAGGGGATGTCAAAAAAGAAGGGAAGAGAAATGGAAAGGGAGAAAGACAAACAGGGGAGGATAAGACACAGAGAGAGAGAGAGAGAGAGAGAGAGAGAGAGAGAGAGAGAGAGAGAGAGAGAGAGACTGGTCTTGGGACCTGCAGTCCACTAAATTCCTACTCATATTTAAAACAAGATTCCACATTGTCCAGAGCAAAATATTAGATAGGACATGCTGGAGGCAGGGGGACCAGTGAGGAGATGGATACGGGAGCCAGGCTGGGTTATGACCAGCACCCTGGACCAGGTTTGTGATCATTTGGATGGTGAGGAAAGGAGAGAATCAGGAAATGCTGTGGAGGAAAATCCATCATTTAGCAATAGACTGAATGTAAGAGTTTAAAGAGAGAGGAATCGGGGATAGTGTCAAGGTGGATGGTGGTGCTGGCAACTGTGATGGGGAAAGGAAGGTGAAGGAGAGGATCTAGGTGGGCAAGACAAAAAGTTCAGTTTTCAACATATTGAGCTTCAAGAGCTGGTGGAACATATTGCCTGGAACTCCCTCTCCCTTCACAATTGGCAGACCACTACTCTCCCCATCTCCAAAGTTGCATCTCCTCCAGGAAGCCTTCCCTGAGTAGCCTCATCACTCCACCTATTTCTCTCCCTCCTACATAATCTATGTCCTTACTCCCTAAACAGGTATTCACCCCATCCCCTACCTCCACAGCACTTACATATCTCCTCATACTTATGAACATGACTTTATAGGTTACTGTTTCCCCTTATTGTAATTTAGTGTCTGTCTCCCCCACTAGACTGTAAATTCACTGAGGACAGAATCATGTCTACTAACTCTCCTAAGTGCTTAGTACAGTGCCCAGTCAAGAGTAAGCACTCAATGAATACTGACAGTGATGGAGATGTCTTTCAGGCAAAAAGAAATGCAAGATTGAACACCTCGTAATAGGTACTCAGTAACTGGACAGCTAAATAAAATTTTCCCAGGTTATGGTATTGAGGCCTACTTGTTTTGTTTTGTTGTCTGTCTCCCCTGTTTAGACTGTGAGCCCATTGTTGGGAAGGGACTGTATCTGTTGCTGAATTGTACATTCTAAGCGCTTAGTACAGTGCTCTGCACATAGTAAGTGCTCAAAAAATACAATTGAATGAACGGATGGATTGAGGAGCACACTTCTTGAAGATCTTAACTTGGCCCTTATACTAGGCTCTCAGCCATTAGATTGTAAACACCTTGAGGGCAGGGTCGGTATCTTTTGCTTTTATCAGATGTTCTGAAGGTCTAATTTAGTGCTCTGTCAATAAGATCTGTTGCTGCTGAAGTCAGGCTCATATGGAAATAGTCTTGGGACTCTTTAGTAAGGAAAAAGAAATCAGAACTGACTGATAACACTAGCTCTGGCCTAAAAATGTCATTTTTTTTCCAATTCATAAAAGGTAAAGCTGCCTACATAGTGGGTTTGCATTACCAGTCTCTCTGACCCAGTCAGAGAATAAAAGGGGATAAGTCCAAAAGAAAGGGAAAAGAAATGGAAAGGGAGAAGGCAGACAGAACAGGGGAGGACAAGAGAGAGACAGGTCTTGGGACCTGCAGTCCACTAAATCCCTACTCATATTAAAATATTCCACATTGTCAAGAACAAAACAAAAGCCACGCGACTAGAGACCCTTTGGCTGCCTGTCAAATGTCCAGGATCTCCGTTCTGATTCTCCATACGTCATAAGCCTTTACAGTTTCTCAGATGGAGGGCCATCTGCTCTTTCTTCACACATCAGCGTTCCAGGGAACAATAGCATCTGTGGTGAGGCAGTGCCAGGTCTGATGCAGTCCCTCCCTTCTTCTGGACACTTAGCCATGATCTCTACTTGGGGACACAAAACTAGGGGTGCTTAGGCTTCGTTTTCCCATCCCTGCCAGTCTGCTCCCTCACATAAAACATCTCACTTATCACCTTGCAGGTCAGTTTTGGGGAGGATGAGAATCTAGAGCCTTAAAATAACCTTCCTTAAATTCACCTCCTCCAGGAAGTCTTCCCAGATTAACCCCACTTGTCACCATTCACTAGGTATCTTACACTCATTTGTTTCTAAAACATTTGTTTATATGCTTCTGTGTAGGATCTTACCTATCTTTTTCAGGCTGTCCTCAGGTATACAATACAATTGATTCTTGAAAATGTGTGTTAAATCCAAATGTCATAAATTGGAAACAATTGTGCCATAGGAATGAATGTTATAAGTGGAGGCTTGGTTCCTGAACCTGGATTGTTTTCTCAATTAGAGATAAAAATAATATTGCTACATGAATGGATTTACATCAATTTGGAGAGGTTCCATGACAGGGTAGGTGACCTACTTCAACAGAGTTAAAATGAATGTGTCAATCCTCCTTGTTTAACTTTAACACCCCACCCCCAAAGCACTTATGTATCTGCATATTCTTCCACTTCCCCTATTTGTAATTTATTTTGTCTGTTTCCCCCACTAGATTTTAAGCTCACTGAGTGGAGAGAAAATGCCTATCAACTCTACTGTACTCTCCCAAGCCCTTTCTACAGTGCTCTGTAAGTGGTAAAGTGTTTTTTTCCCCTTTAATGGCATTAAGTGCTTACTGTGCCAAGCACTGTACTAAGCACTGGGGTAGATACAAGCTAATTAGAGTGGATACAATCCATGGCCCACAAGGGGCTCAAAGTATTAGTCCCCATTTTACAGATAATTAGGCAAATCACTTGACTTCTCTGTGCTTCAAAGCAACACAGCAAATGGCAGAACTGAGATTGGAACCCAAGTACTTTTGATTTCCAGGCCTGTGCTCTCTCCACTAGACCACTCTGCTTCTCAAGTACTCAAATACCATTGACTGACTGAACTCCACCAAATGAATCCCTCCCCTCCCCCACCAATACCTCTCAGCTCCTCCCATCTACTTAAAACTTTCTTCCTAATCCCCACCCACATTATAGAAGCAGCGTGGCTCAGTGGAAAGAGCATGGGCTTTGGAGTCATAGGTCATGAGTTCGAATCTCAGGTCTGCCACTTGTCAGCTGTGTGACTGTGGGCAAGTCACTTCACTTCTCTGGGCCTCAGTTACCTCATCTGTAAAATGGGGATGAAGACTGTGAGCCCCACGTGGGACAACCTGATTCCCCTGTGTCTACCCCAGCGCTTAGAACAGTGCACTGCAAATAGTAAGCGCTTAACAAATACCAACATTATTATTATTATTATTATTACAACCTTTCAAATTACTTCCTCATTTCCCTGAGGCTCCTTTACACCTTTTATGCTCCAGGAGCTAGTGTTATAAAATAAGTTAGTGCTGCAAAGCCAAAACCAACGTGTTTGAAGCTGTAACAGGTACAAAATTAGAAAGGTTGTAAGCTCTGCTCATTTTAACCTGAAACACCCAAACTTAAGATGCATGTATCAATTCAGATTTGGCTTATGTATCTGCACTGCCTCATCCACTATACTGAAAGCTCCACAGTTGTAGAGATCATGTCTTCACTTCTCTCTGGCTCTTCATCCTCCTGGCTCAAGCCCCTCTTCCCCAAAAATACAAATACAGCTGGAAGTGACTGACTGGAGCTCAGAGGCTTCTAAGAGGAGGAAACAATTTTGTCATAGAACGAATGTTATAAGCAGAGGGTTAGTTCCTGAACCTGGATTGTCTTCGTAATTAGAGATAAGAATAATATTGCTAAATTAATGGAGGAAAGAGGTTTAAGTGGGACCTGGGTTCAGTGTTGGCCCTTGGCCATAAAAAGGAGGAATCTGCTTTCCAACCAGAAGAAAAACTCCAATTCCATCATTTCTAGAGTGGAGTCTGGGGGATCAATCTGGCTGGCAGAACAGAAGAGCTGGGCATGGTAAGGGAGGGCAGATGGGGGCCCAATAGGTCTCAAAATCCAAGCTGTGTCCATGGAAAGGGGTTCTATATGAACACCTGCTCAGGCAGAGGAAGCTTCTTGCTTTCCTGATGGGGAAAAACGACAGCCCTTCAACAGGCACAAAACATGGCCAAGCCAGGCGGAGGGTTTGGGGAAGACATGACTAAGAGATAATGTCGAGTTTCCCTCTCTGGAGGGTGTAAACAGAAGAGAGGTTCACCCGTGGAGGTGATGTGGAACTGTTCCTGCCTGGAGGCAGGGGATTGGACAAGACAACCTCTTGCAGAGCCCCATGCCAGCTCCCAAGGTTACGAACTCTAAAAGGGCTAAGTGGGGCTGCTTACCTTCCAGAGCCCACAGGTAATGCTTCACTAACTCCATCACCTCCTGCTTGTCTTCTGAAAGGATGACACCAAACCCTGCCAACAGGAAGGCAATGTCTTCCGTGATCCCTGCCCTCACCTTCTGCATGGTAGGGATGAAAACCACCAAGAGAAGCAGGGCTACCTGGGAACCAATGATGAAAGTCAGGACAACAGGACAGACTGAAATACACTGGGGCAAAAATTTCTTTTCCAGTGTAATGACCCAGCAGACTGGGTCACCTAACAATGAAGTGAGGCTAGTGTTGGGGCCAAGATAAAATTATTTCATCCATTCCACCCTGAATTTAAATTGGAAGTCCTTTTGGAAATACATCAATTGATTGCATTTATTGAGCATTTACTGTGTGCAGAGCACTGTACTAAGGACTTTGGGAGAGTATAATACAACAGAGTTGTTAGACTTGTTCTCTGCCCTCCGTGATCTCACAATGTAAAAGGGGAGACAGGCACAAACATAAATAAATAAGTTACAGATATGTACATGAGTGTCAAGCTGCAGGTGGGGTGAATATCAAGTGCAACCAGGAAATGATTGAATTTTAATTTGCACTTTTTAAATCTTTTCCAAAAGGGCTTCCCCATAAGTCATCTCTTCATTGAAATATCCACAGCCTGTGAGACACAAAGAGGCAGCTCTATTTTAGTGATTGGGAAAGCGAGGCTCAGCGAGGTTAAGTGATGAGCCCAAGGTCACCTTAGAGGTCAGTAGCAGAGTTGGGCTAGGAATCAATCCCATAAGACCAGGGCAAGGGAACACCCATTGAAATGTAAAGGTGGGAAGTTCAAAAGTAACCAAAGGAAAGCCTCCTTTCCATTCAGCAAGGGGAAAACGTAAAGAATTCATTATCCCAAGAAGCTGAGCAGGTGGAAAATAGATTTAATGAGTGCTAGAATAAATTCATACAAATGATCACAATGGGAGATAAGGGAGCTAGAAGAACTAGCTCTGGGAAGCTGCAGGAACCAAGTCTACTCATTCTAATGTACTCCCCTAAACACTTATTACAGTACACAGTGGGCACTCAATAAATGCCATGGATTGGTTGAATGATGGTCTCTCCATAGACATGAAGATGGATGTCCAGAGGGCACATATTCTGCTGCTCTAAACATCTTTTGTTATTGCTACTGGGTACCAAATCCTGAACTGGAAGGACTATTGGTCCCAGTATTGTATGCCATACATTTTTATTCCTGGCCACCATCTAATCTTATCCCTAATCTATGCAAAGAGCCAGTGCTACGGAGGTGGAGGAGTGCATCAAGCAACAAAAATGGCAAAATCACCCTCCCAGCCTGATTCGATACCTGATAAATAGCCACGACAACCAAGGTAGCTGAGATGATCAGCTGCAAAGGAAGTCGGAAACCTGTAATGCCAAGAGAGAAAACTGTAAGGAATGGCTTCCTCCCCCAACCCACTACTCTTCTGCCCCCACCATCACCCCCTGCCTTAGGCACTGGCCCAAGAAACCTGGCGGCTCAAAACTAGTGGTTAAGTGACAACAGTTTGTCCACCCAGGTGAGCACAACTAGGAGCCTCTGGTTAAATGGAGGAGTGTTCCTGGCTGGTGGGGGGTGAGGTGCAGGGACCCTCAGGGTCCCTCTCACCACAGATGGCTACTGGAGTGGCCAGAGTGCAAAGGGTTTTGAGGGAGGGAGGGAGATACTGATACAATCAGGAGAGAGCCAAGCATAACCCTCCAGCCCCCAACCCAGGTTTGACTGGCCTCTAGGTGGAAATGTGGGCACAGCTATCTCCACCTTCCCAGACTACTTCAGGATCATGTCTCTTGCCCTGTTAAAATGTACAGTGGCTACACACTGGGGCTCTTCTCCCTTTCTCAGTCAACTCCTTCCAGACGATAGACAAACTGAAGCTTAGAGATAGGAAACATTTCCTGCCCTGGCCCTCAAGGACACAGGGCAGAGTCTCGCCTCTTTGGCAGCAAATGGGCATCCAATCAGACCATCGGCTGCAGAGGCAAGAGCTGAACCCAGCTGGTCACCCACCTCACCTGCTCCTAGTCTGCGCTTCCCCGCGGCAGAAACGACAATGTCTGTGGGGACTAGGGGTTCTCCCATGTCTCATACCACAGGTGCCGCCACCCAGGCAGAGGCTCCACTGTGAAAGCCAAGAGGCACAGTTCTCCCTCGAGGCAGAGAGTCTGGAAGCAAATTCCCACGTCAGACGACTCCCACTCACAATACCTTGCTGGGGGGCGTAGAGGTAAGAGCCTAGGAAGGCGATGAGCCTGGAGGCAAGGGTCTGCTTGGTGAGGCTGGAACTGGAAGGCAAGACAGTTTTTTGTTTCTTTGGTTCTTTATGGCATTTGTTAAGCACTTCCTATGTGCCAGGAGCACTAGGGTAGACATAAATTAATCAGGTTGGACACGGTTCATGTCCCAAAGGAGGCTCACAGTCTTAATCCCCATTATAAGGATGAGGTAACTGAGGCATAGATAAGTGAAGTAGCTTGCTCAAGGCCATTTAGCAGACAAGTGGCAGAGCTGGGATTAGAACCCAACTGCTTATTTCTAGGCCTGTGTTCTACCCCCTAGGACACACTGCTTCCAGAATTGCCAGAGAAAAGACATTTCAGGAGCAAGATAGAGTGTCCCACTCTGGAGCTCTCTCCTGGCAGCCTGGCCTTGGTGGTGGATGTGGATCAGTTTCTTGCCCTTCCCCCTTCCCACTGCCCCAACACACACACCAACACCCTGCCCCACATGGCTAGAAAAGCCAGGGATTGTGAAGGTGGATAGATGGCCTGCACATGCTCAAGAGTCCCAGCCCCTCTCTTGCAGCTCCTCCTTTTTGGCTCTTGGAATTACCCGAGGTGGGGGTCTTCCAGAGAGGTCTCATCCTCCTTTAGTGCCCCCCCCCACCCAAGACCCAGTTTACCCCCATACAAGGTCCTGAACAAACCAACTAAGACCATCAGTGCACATATTTGGGGATCTTACCTGCCCCTCTGCTTTCTGGGATCAAGGACATGTTTGAGGTATTCTTGGTAATAATGGTTTCCAGGCATCTACAAGAAAAACCGAGAAGCCAGATGTGATTTGACCATCAACTTACTGTCCTCACGAGGCTCTTATGTTCCTAGAGGAAGGGACTGGGTCTTGTACTTCTGCTCTGTGTTCTCTAAACCCTAGTACAGAGCTCTGTGTCCCAGTAGATGCTCCATAGAGTTCTGCTGGTGGCAGCATGGGGATCACACTTACTGATTCCCCTTCGGTTAGAAGAGAATTAAATTACTGTTATGGTGTGTATTAAACCTTACTGTGTGCTAAGCCCTGGGATAGCTACAAGATAATCAGATCAGACATGACTCCTGGCCCAACCAGGGCTCACAGTCTTATTGGTAGACAGTATCCCTATTTTACAGATGAGTAAACAGAGATCCAGAGATGCTGTGATTTGCCCAAGGTCACTCAGCAGGTCAGGGACAGATCTGATATTAGAACCAAGGTTTTCCAACTCCATGAGGCCATGATATCTTCCTAATAAATGAATCAAAACATAATAAGCTTTTCAAAGCCAGCCAGCCGTCTTTTCAAAGCCAGGAGTTTAATTGAAGACTTTTGGGCTGGAAAGGACCATAAACTGGACTAGTCTATGAACTCCTCAGACAGACCCGAAAGGGAAGCTGTTTCTTGAGCTCCGTGGGGGACTGGAACAGAGTCCAGTCCAAGTCCCATCCACTTACCATGTATCTGCTCCAGTGCTTAGTACATGGTAAGTTCTTAGTACATAGTAAGACCATTATTATCATTCCCCATCTTCTGTGGGGTTGTATCTTTACTCAGGAGCCCAGTCCCCTATTTAACAACTTCCATCACCTTCCACTGTTAAAGCTGAGAAGTTCAGTTATTTCTCAGATTCTTCTCGCAGAGAGAGCTCTCTGCTCTCCCTGAAACTTTCAGTTTGGGACTGAAGTGAGAAGGAAAGGCCTCTGAGAGGCAGACCAGGCCCAATTCCACATTCCCAATTCCTCCTGCCTCTTTGACTTTCAATGAGGGAGACCATTAGGACAAAAAGGACTGCACTAAACATAGCCAGACACACTTTTTGAGAGGAAAGGGCCTCTTCTGACCCATCATCCTTGAAATCAGAGGGAAAATTCAGAGGTTATCACCATGGGAACCCAGAAAATGAATCAGATTAGTGCCTTAAAAGGGCCCATTGAGGCCTAATCCTCTTGCACTAAGGGGTTTACCCAGCACGAGGATTTTCCTACTGACCACGCAAAGGAGGACAGAGGCACATGGTAGGGGGGAAGGACCAATGAGAACTGTTCTTCTCAGGCACCCCAAGTCCAGCCAAGTGCCTCTGGGAAGAAACACGAGGGAGATGGAGCCAGGAAGAACCTCGATAAACTTGAGACCCCAGGACAGGGCCAGTGTCTCTTTGGGGTTTTGACACTTTTGGGTTTCTAGAGGGTGTTGTGGTCCTCCACAAAAAGTCTTCCCTACAGGTTACAGGAAGGAGAAGCAATTCCCAGGGTGGTTGGTTGATGACCTGGGGGCCTCAGGGTGATTGCTGTAGAGACCAGCCTTCAGTTGACAATGGAACACACAAGTTCCATTTGGTCATTCCCATAAAGCCCCCCCAAAACTGGAAGTTCATAAATATGGGCAGCCACCACACTGGGGCAGCAGCAGGGGGAATCCTGACAACTGTAGACCCTGCCACTGCTGCCACCATCATTTCCCCATTCGAAGTGTTCAAGTGGCAGGTCTAGGATGCGGTGCTGTGCATCTGGCTACCATCATCCTTATCCCTTGCTCCCTCTTCCGCCTCTCCCCGTCTCTGGAAAGCCAGCTCTCCACCTCCATGAATCTGTTTGCAAAAAGGTCTGATGACATAAAAATGACTTACTGCTAATACCAATCCATCATTCTCAGTCAATTGCAACCTCGGTCACTCCCCGAAAATTCGCAGCAAAGGGGGTTTCCAGTCAGAGGGGCTCCCACTGTTGGTGACACAGGCACAGGGACTAGTTCTAGTCCAGGCTTGGCCCCAGGCTTACTCTGGGATCTGGAGCATGATCAGATCTCTTCCAGGGCCAAAATATGGGGAATGTTACCTGCCACCTTCCTCTTCACCTCAGCAGAGTCAGGTTGCCTCAGAGCCAAAAAGCCCTCAACAAGGAATGATTCAGCATACCCTTTCCAGACGAAAGTTCATCTTTGGGAGTCCCCGATGCTCGGCTTTAGGAGTGGCAAACTTCCCAGCTGGATTGCAGCTGAGTACTGTGAGGACTGGGCATTAACTCCCACTTCTCTCCACTCTCTCTTCTCATATTTGTCAAGCCCACAGCCCAGCTGAACAGTAGCAGTGTAGTCAGTACACAGAGGAAAGGGAGGCCACCACCAATAGCATCTTGTACCCTCTGTTCCTCTTTCATTTGGGCCCGGGCACTATTTCCCAGCAGGCTGACCGACCCAATAATCTTAATATCGCCAAGATCTGCCCTTTCCTCTCCACCCAAACGGCTACCTTACTGCTACAGACTCTCGTAATATCCCGGCTAGACTACTGTGTCAGCCTTCTCTCTGATCTCCCTTCCTCTTCTCTCTCCCCGCTCCAGTCTATTCTTCACTCCACTGCCCGGCTCATCTTCCTGCAGAAACGTTCTGGGCATGTCACTCCCCTTCTTAAAAACCTCCAGTGGTTGCCTGTCAACCTCCACTCAAAACAAAAACTCCTCACTCTAGGCTTCAAGGCTCTCCATCACCTTGCCCCTTCCTACCTCTCCTCCCTTCTCTCTCTCTATTGCCCACCCCGCACGCTCCGCTCCTCTGCTGCCCACCTCCTCACCGTCCCTCGGTCTCGCCTATCCCGCCGTCGACCCCTGGGCCATGTCCTCCCGTGGTCCTGGAATGCCCTCCCTCCTCACCTCCAACAATCTAATTCTCTTCCCCTCTTCAAATCCCTACTTAAAGCTCACCTCCTTCAAGAGGCCTTCCCAAACTGAAGTCCCCCCTTTTTTACCCTCTGCTCCCTCTACCCCCCCTTTGCCTCTCCGCAGCTAAACCCTCTTCTCCCCCCTTTCCCTCTCCTCCTCCCCCTCTCCCGTCCCACCCCCTCAGCACTGTACTCATCCGCTCAACTGTATACATCTTCATCACCCTATTTATTTTGTTTAATGAGATGTACATCACCCTGATTCTATTTATTTGCCATTGTTTTTGTGAGATGTTCTTCCCCTTGACTCTATTTATTGCCATTGTTCTTGTCTGCCTGACTCCCCCGATTAAACTGTAAGCCCGTCAAAGGGTAGGGACTGTATCTGTTGCCGATTTGTACATTCCAAGTGCTTAGTAAAGTGCTCTGCACATAGTAAGCGCTCAATAAATACTATTGAATGAATGAATGACCCCTGGCCCAGGCCTCTGCCTCCCTGTGAGAGCCACACAAAGACCAAACCAGCCCTCAGCCCATTACCTCCAAACCAGCCGATGTTCTCTTCTGAGTAAAGCTCTTCAGCAGAAGTTTTGGGTACCAGAAACTCAGGAAGAGGAGGAACAAGATGATAGGAAGATGGGATAGAAGAGAGTAATACCTGTAGATCTGAATACAAACATGTCAACATCATCATTCTCTCTGTTTCCCTGCTCCCAAGAAGAGGCAGAGAAAATGCAGGACTTGACAAGTTTTCCACTTGCCCCCTAATTAGTCATATTTATTGAGTGCTTACTCTGTGTAGAGCATTGCAGTAAGTGCTTGGGAGAGTACATTATAACAGTGAGGGTAGATATGCTCCTTGTCCACGACCTTACAGTCTAGATGGGGAGACACACATAAGTTACAGAAATGTACATATGTGCTATGGGACTGAGGGAGGGGTGTATAAAGGAAGCAAATCTAAGTGCAAGGGTGTCGTAGAAGGGAATGGGAGAAGGGGAAATGAGGGCTTAGTCAGGGAAAATATCTTGGAGGAGTTGTGCCTTCAATAAGGCTTTGAAGGCAGGGAGAGTAATTATCTGTTGGATTTAAAGAGGGAGGATGTTTAAGGCCAGACAGAGGATGTGGTAAGACTTCAGCAGCATGATAGACAAGACTGAGGTACAGTGAGTGAATTAGCATTAGAGGAGTGAAGTATGTGGGCTGGGTTACAGTACGAGAGTAGGGAGGTAAGGTATGAGGGGGCAAGATGATTGAGTGCTTTCAAAGCGATGGTAAGGAGATTGTGTGATATGGATTTGGATGGGCAACCACTGGAAGTTCTTGAGGAGTGGGGAAACGGAATGAATGTGTTTGGTGAAAATTGACCGGGGCAACAGATAGAAGTATGGACTGGAATAGTGAGAGACAGGAGGCAGGGAGGTCAGCAAGAAGGCTGATACAGTAATCAAGGAGAGATAGGATAAGGGCTTGATTACCATGGTAGAAGTTGTGATGGAGAGGAAAGGGTGGATTTTAGTGATATTGTTATGTGGGGGAAAAGGCAGGTGAGGAGGTTGAGGTCAGATGGAGGAATTTCAGGATTGGTGAGGGTAGAGATTGTACAGTGACTTGAGATGATGAGACAGAGTGTGTGTCCAAGTTGGGGAGTGGGAGAGGTGGGGTGGCGCTCAATGGAGTTGAGGCGTGATAGAAAATGGAAGTACCCCGCTTCCACATGTGGCAGTTGAATGTCTACAGTGCTAAAGTTTACCCTCCTTTTTCCTCTAATGTGGATGGGGTCAAGAAGCTACTACAGTGAATGCATGGAACTAAGCTAACCAATACGCAATATTCCTCTCCATGGTACCAAGCCTAAGTCTCTTCCTGGGGCTCTGTCTTATCTAGTAGGAAAGTAAGTGGCATATGAACAAGCCTAAAGCCATTACTGGCATAACCAATCTTGGTCAAGGGATGTAGATGCAGATGTCTCAGCTTGGACCCCACTGGGCACTTTCCAGGGTTATTAAACAGATTTTATCACTCCTCATTCTTCAACCCTCACTAGATCCAACCATCAGTCTAAATCAGGGCCTCTTTTCACTTCCTCCTTTTCCTTCAGGTCATGAGCCCCAGTCTTGTTCAAGATGGCCAAGGAAGCTGATCAGAAACAGATCAGACTAAAGGGGTCTGGGAGGCAGAAAATGTAGATTTTCTTCCCTTTACTCTCCACCCCGACTCTCAAAGTCAAGCTTCTCTGATTTTCAGACAATGGAACCACACTTGCTGGTGAGACAGAAGCTCTCTGGTGCCAGGTGGGAGAGGTCAGCTTCCTCCAGACCACAGCTTCCTGATAAGGGAATGGAGGGCTGAGATAGCCAGCCACAGGATCTGGGGTGCAGATCATTGCATACCTTCTACTTTACTCAGGGAAAAATATTGTATTCTCTGTCACTGGGTCCCTGGCTGACTGCCAGAAATGTCTTTGGGAAGCCTACTCTCAAGAGTCTGTGGCAGGATTTTACAACCTGGAGAGAGTCCAAGGCAGTCTGCACATGCCACCTGCAATGGGAAATGCATAATTTCACCACAATGTGTGGCCAGATGCTGTCATCTCTGCATCCATCAGCTTGGGGATGACCATTTCCCACCCCTCTTTATTGTTCAGAGAGCTAGGAATAGTCCTTTGGTGACTCCAGGCAAAGCTACATTTCCAGGCACTGGAGTGAAGAGGGTGAGGGTGTGATGAGCTACTCTGTTGTATTGTACTCTCCCAAGCACTTAGTAGAGTGCCCTATACAGAGTAAGTGTTCTGTAAATACCATTGATTGAATGGCTTGAAATCATAGTCCTGCTCATAAAGTCATCCTCTTCCTCCCTTTCTTTCCAGGGAAATTTGGGTTTAATGAGCGCTTTGACCAATGACTGGGGTGGAGAGGAGAGGGATGGGGAGTTGTGAATCAAAAGAGGGGTGGGGTCCCAATCACGCATTCCTGGGAGATCCTTTCTGGGCCACGCTTCACTGTGCAGGCTCCTGGTTGGAGCCTCTTGCAACCAAAATCATTTATTCATTCATTTTTGAGGCTATACTGTGTGCAGAGCACTGTATTAAGCACAATTTAACAACAGACACAATCACTGCCCACAACGACCTTACAGTCTAGAAAACAGCAGAATGGGCCCTCACATAGAGCCGGTTCTTACCTCTGGGGACTGTGGGCACTCCACTTTCTGCCAGATAAGAACCCCACAGTGGGTCCAGGACAGCAAGCAGCCAAGGATGTAACCAACTCTGTGTCTGACTGTGGCACAGGCAATTAGAGGATAGTAGTAGGCAGGATAATACAGCAAAGCAATAATCTTCCAAAACTCTAGAGATGGATGGACAGACAGAGGTAAGAGACAGAGCTCTTTCAGCCCACTGAAGATTAGCAGCACAGCAGTGCTTCTCCTCTGCTACCCATGGTGCTGGATGAGGCTGATCCACTTAACAGGACACGGTTCTCTGGCCCTTCCTCCTAAAGCTCAGGGATATCAATCTGCCATCACCCTGGAAAATACCCCAGAACACATCCTCTCTGGCTCTTCAGAGCTGAGACTCCAGGGAGACTGATCAGTGACCGAGACCATACCGATATCCCAAGCGTTTGTCTTGCCGGTGCTCAAAGACCTTTTGTGCAGACAGTGCTTCGTTTATACTCCCACACTGCCAACAATTCAGTCATCCAGAAATTTATTTGGACATGACTAAGTGAGGCTGCCCTAGGCATATGGTGAGTTTTCACACTGCTTAATTCAGCATGTTGCAATCATGGGTATTTATTGAGTACCAACTATGTACAGAACACTCTGCTAAGTGCCTTGGAAGAGTATAACAAGGGGTAAGAGACCTGATCTCTCCCCTCAAAGAGTTGACAGTGTAATCCTGAACTCCTAGATACTTTAAGTTTACTCTGAATCTAATAAAAATGTCTTTATAATGTACTTCATGGCTATGAAGACATTTCTGCATCCTGCCAGTCGATTGGTTTGTATACGAAGAGCCCTTTGTAACCACGTTTCACCAAATTGGTCCTTTCACTTAAAGCAGGTTGACTCTTTCCAGGCTCTACCCCTCCCTGCAAACTGGTAGAACCCCCGAACGGTAATTAATAGCAAATAACTGTGGTATGCTAAGCACTTAGAATAATAATACTAATAATGCTATTTAAGTGCTTACTATGTGCAAAAAACTGTTCTAAGCATTGAGGCAGATACAAAATAACTTTACTTATTACCTTTTCATATTAATGTCTATCTCCCCTCTAGACTGTAAGCTCTTGGTGGGCTGGGAATATGCCTACAAATTCTGTTAAAAGGTACTCTCCCAAGTGCTTAGTACAGTGCTCTGCAAACAGTAAGTGTTCAATAAATGAGACTGATTGGTTATATACAGTGCCTGTTCAACCCAGACCTCACAGTCGAAATGTGAGGGAGAACAGGCATCTTATCCCCATCTCTTAAGATGGGGATAAGATGAGAGATCACTTAAGATATCTTAAGTGAGCAAACAGGGACGGAGAAGTTGTGACTTTCTCAAGTTCACCCAGCAGCCAAGTAAGTAGTGGGGCTAGGATTAGAACTCCTGATCCCCTAGTGAGGTGCTCGTTTTTTTAATGGCATTTGTTAAGCACTCACTTTGTGCCAGGTGCTGTACTAAGTGCTGGGGAAGATACAAGCTAATCAGGCTGGACACAGTCCATGTCCCATATGGGGTTTAAGGATTAATTCCCATTTTTACAGCTTTTTACATGCTCCCAGCTCTGCCCTGAACAACTGGTGGCTGGAGTCAGAGGAGAGAGAGGTTGATAGGGCAGCCTGGGAAACCAAATAAAATCATCTTATTCTTATGATCTGAGCACATCTGAGTTGCAACTTCTGATAAGGAACAAAAATAGAACTCCAGGAGGTCAATTATATAATTACTTTTCTGCCTACCAGCCTATATTGGCTTAAAGCCTCTAACTTCTGTTCCTTCAAGCCTGAGAGGAGAAATTAGGATGTATTTTACAGGGAAAATAGGCTACATTTCCCCCCAATAGGAAAATCTTTATAACTCAGAATTTTTTTTGATGTTGGCAAATTTTGGTCAATTCTCCCATTCCCCAGTCAGATCAATTTTTTCCTCAACATCCCATCTGGCCATGGCCCCATAGTGTTGGGCTCTTTCCCAAAGGGTTTTTTTTCTCTTGGGCCTGCTCTCTGCTGAACCAAAGCAAGCTGGAAAAAGCTGTGAGTTTGCGCTTCACAGCCCTGCTCGGTTTAAAAATGAACCAAAAAAATGTGACCAACAGGTGACAGTTTAGGACATATTTTACCCTCTGGGGGGTTGCACTTACAGATCTTTCCCATCTGACTTCAGGAGAATGAGATGGGCTGCTGGGAGGAAATGGGAAAATTCTGACAATCCACAGGTTTAAAGTTAGTGGGGAGAATTTCCAAGCTGGAGGACTGTCTACCGCTTTTCCTTTCCCTTAACTGACACCAGCTGCAGCCCAAGTTTTACGGCCCAGGGAGGTCCTGAATAATTGGAATTCACAGACTGTGCACAAACTCATTTAAATAATAGTAATGATGATGATAACAATGGCATTTGTTAAGCACTTACTATGTGCCAAGCACTGTACTAAAATAAATGCTGGAGTAGATACAAAATAATTGGATTGAACACAGTCCCTTGTCTCACATGGGATTCACAGTCAATCCCCATTTTACAGATGAGGAAACTGAGGCATAGAGAAGTTAAGTCCCTCTCATTCAACCTACATATTCTATCTGTCATTAAAGCCTTCACAACACTGATAAAATCTGCCCTTTCCTCTCCATCCAAACTGCTGCCACATTAATGCACTTATCCTATCCTGCCTCGATTACTGTATCAGCCTCCTTAATTGACCTCCCAGCCTCCTGTCTCTCCCCACTCAGGTAAATACTTCATTCTGCTGTCCAGATAATTTTCTACAAAAGCGTTTAAGACATTTATTCCCACTCCTTAGCAAACTCCAGTGGTTGCCCAACAACCTCTGCATAAAACAAAAGCTCCTCCCACTGGCTTTAAAGCACTCAGTCACCTGGCCCCTTCCTACCTCACCTTACTACTCTACTACAACTCAGTCTGCACACTTTGCTCCTCTAATGCTAACCTCACAGTACCTCGATCTCATTGCCACCAAATTTCTCGCCCACATCCTTCTTCTGGTCTGGAATACCCTCCCTCTTCAAATCTGACAATTACTCTCCCTGCTTCAAAGTCTTATTGAAGGTACATCTCCAAGAGGCCTTCCCTGATTAAGCCCTCCTTTCCTCTTCTCCCACTCTCTTCTGGGTCACCCTTACTTGCTCCCTTTATTCATCCCCCTCCCAGTTCCACAGTATTTGTGTATATATCTGTTATTCATTTTTTAAATATATGTCTCCCCACATCTAAACTGTGAGCTGACTGTGGGGAGACATTTTGTACTCTCCCAAGTGCTTAGTTCAGTGCTCTGCATGCAGTAAGTGCTTAATAAATGCAATTGAATGAAAGTGACTAGCTTAATGTCACACAGAAAAGTGATAAAACCAGGATTAGAACCCAGGTCCTTCCAACTCCCAGGCCCATGCTCTTTCCACTAGGCCATACTGCTTCCCACTAGCTACTAGTTCCCCTCCCATCAACCTTTCCTAGGGAGGAGAAGGTCTGCTTAATGAAAGGCATGGATAATCCACAAATAGTGTCCACAAACTCAGAAGCAATGTTGGCCTAGTGGAAAGAGCATAAGATTTGGAAGCAGGAGATCTAGGTTCTTGTCCTGGCTCTACCACTTGCCTGCTACCTGGACTTAGGCACATCATTTAAGTTCTCTATGCCTGAGGTTTTGTAATATTGGCTAAAATACTTATTCTCCCTCCTACTTACAATGTGAACTCCAGGGGCACAGGGACTGAATCTGATTTAACGGTATTGTTTTTTAGAAGAAATTTCCCTAAGGGATGACAGAGATGGTCTGTTATAAGGTTCCTAGGCCCCTTTAGAAATAATGGGCAATGAAACGGCTCTCAGGAGAAAACAAATACAGAACTCCACATCTTCTTGTGTGTAAAACAGCTTAAGCCAGGCAAACTGAAAGAGGACATGTCAGAGAAGGAGGCGTCGTCCTTCTGTGGCTCAAGCTCAGCTTCCAGGGGACCCCTCAGTCTCAACTAACAGAGACCATCACCACTTGCTCCCTGTAAGGGTCTTGTTACCTCGTCCAGCAGCAGAGGTGTGAGTCAACATTGGCATGGGGTTCTCGGCCAGGACCAGCACACACAGCGAACTGAAGAGGATCCCAAACACCGCAGCAGCTGGGCCCCGGGGCCCTTCCTCTTCTAGAAAATTCACAGGGCTGTAACCCAGAGGGCAAAGAGAGTGATGGACATCAGAAGAGAAGCAGGGAGCAGGAGGGTAACTTTGGGACAGGAGATTAGAACTGTAGAAGCTTTTTTTTTAAAAAAAAAATCCACTATTTGTTAAGTGCTTATTAGGTGTCAAGGATTGTTCTAAGCACTGGGGTAGATACAAGTTTATCAGGTTGGACACAGTCCCTGTCCCATATAGGGCTCACAGTCTAAGTACAAGGGAGGACAGGTATTGAATCTCTGTTTTCCAGATGAGGAAAGTGAGGCACAGAGAAGTGAACTGGCTAGCACAAGGTCACAGCAAGAAATCGGCAGAGCTGGGATTATAACCCAAGTCCTATAACTCCTTGCTCTTTCCATTAAGTCCTGCAGTTTCTCACGATACTCTGACCTGTGGGGGATTCCACTCTGCCCATATAGGCAAAGGCTGGACCTCAACCAGAGCTCTGGGAGTAGTGATTTCTGGTCCTGGAATTCTGGGTGATTTGGTAGAGTTAGGTGGGGCATGCAGGAGGAGAAGGGGGCAGGAGGGTGGGGAAGGGAAAAGGGAATCTTCAGACCTGTCGGTCCCGCTGCATACCTTAACAGCCCAGGCACCCCAGTCCAGCACTCTCTGGATAGCCGCCGGCGCTTCACCAGCAGAGTCAGTGTGAGCATCGTGGCCAGCTGCAAATGCAGAGAATGAGTCAGACCAGGGAGGGAAGGAGGGAGGGAGAGACAGATGCAGGGTATGGGTTTGATGGGAATCCCCTTGCTCTAGAGATGTGCAGATAGATCTCAGTCTTCCTTCAGGACTAAGCCCACTGAGGCTGGTGGAGAATGGGCCCTCCCAAGAGAATGTCAGCTGAAACAGACAGTGAGTCTACTTAGGGCAAGGGACCCTCATGAAAGAAAATTTCACTTTTTCCAAGTTCCCAAGTTGGGCAAGCCTTGTACTTAAATGTACCAAAAGGGATATTGCTTTGGGAACCCTGAGGTCGTTTTGACTGACAAACAACATTCCACCACTAATCCTATCCCTCCATCCTTCTGCTGCTTGTGAGCCCTCCTGGAGTCCCCAGAGCCTAAGAACATTTAGGAGGAAAGATAGGCCGCCAGAGGAGGAGCCAATCAGGAGAAAGCAATCCCCTCCTGTCCCCTTGCAAAGCCCTGCAAATATCCTAATATTTTTCAGGCCTGCTGTGCTAAGTCAAAATGACAAAGTTATCAGTTGTCAAACTTACTTGCATAACGGCCACTGGAAAGAGAACAATACTGGAAGTCAGAAGACCTGGATTCTAATCCTTCTTTGGCACTTGCCTGCTACATGTCCATGGACAAGCTACTTGGCTTCATACATCAGCTTTTTCGGTGGTACTGGCAAATGTAGGTAGATTCTCACTCTCAGTGGGAAAGAGGACAGCAAATGAGAGAGAGAGAGAGAGAGAGAGAGGAATCCACAGTAAAGGTCAGAGGAGCCATCCTATCTGCCTTGGAGATAGACAGGAAGACCCTCATGAGGGAAAGGCAGGCTGGACAAGCCAAACCCAAAGAAGGTGAAGCAGTGATCAAACTTACCGACAAGGGCGCCATGCAGGTGTGGAACAGGCTGAGCGGGATTGTGGGTTGGCAGTTGGGAATGAACCTAGATCACCAGGAAACAGACATTTGAAAGCAGAAAGGGGGTGAAGTGTCCTCCAATACCCACATGATGAGCAAGGGGAGCACTCAACATCTGGTGCCACCTCTCTCCTACTTGGGTTTGCTACATCTCCCACTCTGGATGTTGCATCTGACCACCTCCTGCCTCATCACCATCCATCTTCCCTGTGGCTCAATCCTAGAAATCTCCAGGCCCCTGCATGCTATCACCAGTCCCCTAAATCCTCACTGGCCATACCCCTTCCCTCTCCACCTTCCTCACTACCAGACCTCCCTGATCCCAACTCACTAGGCAAGGGGACACAAGTCTAGGCTGGCACTCCTGAGCTCCAAACTAGACAACCATTCCTACAGTGACGAGACAACCAGTTGAGATGTGAACCTGTGTTTGCCCTAGTTAGGCCAAAGCCAAGATCAGGCTTTTTTTTTTTTAAGACTGACCTCCCAAGGGTGACTTGGTCAGGGTTCAAATTCCAGTTGCTTTCCTGATGTGGGATGACCCAAGAAATGGGCACCTGAGAGTTTAAGGGACCAAGCTTCTCACAGGTCTCTCTCAGACCACCTCCAACCAGCATTCTTCCTCCTCACATCAAAGCCACAGATCTCACTGGAAACCCAGACCCATAGAGGCCAGGGCCTGAAGCATTCTTTAGCGATCTCATGGGGAAGACGATGGGGCAGTTTAAGACGGGGGGAGTGGTGGAGGGGGGGGAGAAAGGGAGAGTAGAGTAGGTTAGAGAGTGGGGAGAGTGGAGGGGTTCTATTATTTTAGTTGCTTTTCTCATTCCCCAGTACCAATATTGACTTTCGCTCTTAGAGGTTTCCCACAAATGACCCAGCGGGATTTGACATTTGTAGATCAGCAGGGGCTCAGCTGCATCCCAGAACCCTCCAGCCTGCTTGTTGTTAATAACCCTCCCTCCACAAGAATGGAGAGCTGATTTGTCACACAGACTATCAGGGCAGGAGAAAAGCAGCATGGACTAGGGGAAAGAGCACAAAACTGGGAGTCAGAAGACCTGTGTTCTGATCCCAGTTCCACCGCTTGCCTATTGTGTGACCTTGGGCAAGTTGCTTCAGATCTCCGTGCCTTAGTATCCTCATCTATAAAAATGGGAATTAAATGCCTGTTCTCTCTCCCCCTTAAATTATGACTCCCTTGAGGAACAAGGACTGGGTCTGATCTCTTTGCACTGTCTTTTCTCCAGTGCTTAACCGAGCACTTGACACATAGCGCTTTACAAATGCCACAATTATTATTGTTTGCTTCCAGTCAGATTTACCTTACCTTGCCTGTTCCCATCACCTGGGGCAGCATGCAAGACCCCTGATCAAGCGGACAGATGCCCAAGGTGGACTGTTTGCTTAGGTTGTGTTGATATACAGTGCTCTGCACACAGTAAGCGCTCAATAAATACAATTGAATGAATGATGTAGATTTTGTCATCCTACTAAGGGATCCAAGCATGTGGAGCCCTGGCATATCAGGCATGATGCTCACTGCCTGAGGCCACCAGATTCCTCTTCTAAGATTAGACTGTAAGCCCGTCAAACGGCAGGGACTGTCTCTATCTGTTGCCGACTTGTTCATCCCAAGCGCTTAGTACAGTGCTCTGCACATAGTAAGCGCTCAATAAATACTATTGAATGAATGAATGAAAGATTTATCCTATAAGCAAATATGAGCAACCTCCAACAGGAACCCTGCTCCACATTTCTCCAAAGCACTGGCCTGGGAGTCAGAAGATTATGGGTTCTAATCTTGGCTCTGCCACTTGTCTGCTGTGTGATCTTGAGCAAGTTCACTTTACTTCTCTAGGCTTCTGTTGCCTCACCTGTAAAATGGGGATTGAGATTGTGAGCCCCACATGGGACAGGGATTGTGTTCAACCTGCTTTGCTTGTTTCTACCCCTCGCTTAGATTGGTTTCTAGCATATAGTAAGTGCTTAAATGCCACAATTATTCAATTTTTTCTTACATTAACTCCTTCCCCTGCTACCCATTTTTTGTATTCCTCAGTCCCTTGAGCTTGCATGTTTCCCAGTGGGAATTGTTATGGGTTCCCTCTGAGAGGACCATTTCCATCTCACAGATTCCAGACCCACTTCTTGGAGAAAGTACTGATCTAGGGTCACAGGGAGCCAATGGTTGAAATGAGCTTCCTGAAAAGCAGTACACTGGCCCCTCAACTCACCCTTCCATGTCTGGCACTTTAAGAACAGAGAGCTCCTACAGGCTGCCTGGACCAACCAGCATCAAAGAAGAAACTTCCCATCATACCCTCTTGAGGAAATACTTGAGGCATGACAGATGGAAGCAAACCTAGAAAGCTATCCTATCTGTCCCGAGGGGTTACAACCGGATTGGTCTCTGTGTCTCTTCCATAGAGATGAGCTTGATGCAACTTCAAGTGACTCAAGGGAGGGCATTCCACTAATCCTCTCTGGAGACAACTGCACCATCTGCATGGCAGCACTAGCAGGGAGATTCTGAGGAGTTACTCATGTTCATTCATTCAGTCATATTTATTGAGTGGTTACTGTGTGCAGAGCACTGTACTAAGCAACTGGGAGAATGCAATATAACAATAAACAAATTCCCTGCCCAAAAGGAGCTTATAGTCTGGAGAAAACATCTCACTCCCCATTGGGGATTTGAACCCCTGTCTCCTATATCACAAGCAGAGATACTCACCACCATACTAACAAGGAGCATGCTGCTGTGCCCTCTTGCTCTCTCAATAATACTGGGCTTCTCATGGCCTCTTAGGCTTTGCTCTCCTCACAATGTGATGGCTTGACATTTCTGGAGCTTTGGTCCCCTTCACCTCTCTGATCTCCTCTCCACTGCCCATTTTCAGGCCCTTTGGCTCTTTTTGGTAGTTGACTAGGGAGCAGTCCTCCAGACCTCTTACCGGTGTTCCAGTTGCTGCTCCTGACCCTACTTATGTTCCAGATGTAGCTTCTGTCTGAATGTCCTCTCCCTTTGCCCTTTCCTTCTTTCCTTCCCACCCTAGTGGCTTTGTGGAGGTTCTGGTGAGCATCAGCAAGGCTCTTGGTGAACAACTTCTCCCTGCCCAGCTCCCAGGGACAGCTTACCTTACCTCCCCTGCTTTAAGTAAATCCACTCTGCCCACCCTGGTTCCCTTCTGGCCTTCTGTTCTGCAGTATACTCCTCCCATCCCAGGGTCTTCTTCCCAGGAGGTGTATGTCTCCAAGTCTTGTATCTCTGGAGAAACTAAAGCCCCTAATCCTTCTGCTGACCTTCATTAGGTATTTGAGTCACTACAGGGGGCATAGCACAGTCCTAGGTCCAGAGTAGACAGTTCCTGTCCTCAAGCAGTATGGACTTTGCCACACCCAGAGAGTTCTTACTGAAAAAGAGTATCCCAACACTTATGCCCTGTCCTGGGAATGAGTTCAGCCCTGGTGGAAGCCACTACCAGAGTCCAATTTCATGTCTTGATGCAATCATTTTCCAGAACCAGGCCAGGGGTTGGGCATCTATTCTGGGGATTGCCAGGCCCTCACCTTCTGCTCCATTGCCTCCTGCGGCCTGGCTCTTGGCCATTTTGCCACTCCTGAGCCCTATCAGCGGTGGCTGGATAAGAGAATGATAAGATTAGAAATGGATTCTTTTCCCACTCTGTTTAAGTGATCTAGGTAAGGGAGAAGGAAGGGTCAGAATTACTGGATAAAAGTGAAGGTTTAGGATTATCAGTTACTTTCTGTCTCTAGCTAATTATGAGTGCAATTGCAGTCTTTGCGATGATGGGGGGGATGTAGAAATTGAGATTTAGAAGACCACCACACAAGTTTGCAAGTGACTTCTCAGGGATTTCCTGGCTAGAATCAAGGCCCGGTTCTGCTGCCACCCGGCAATAGGGTTCAGGCTGTACGCTCCCTGGTAAGCACTTTGATCAATAAATATTTGAGTACTTACTATGAGCAGAGCACTGTACAACAGAATTAGCAGACATGTTCTTTGCCTGAAATGAGCTTACTTGCTCTCCTACCTAGCCCCTCAAGAGTATCTCCCAACTCTGCTACAGTGTACTTTTCCAAGAACTTATTGTAAGTGCTCAATATGACTGATAGATTTGTACAGTTTCTAAAGGTGCCAGACCTAGTTGGGAAGAAATATGTACATGGAAATCTGGCTCAGAAAGGGCTGTTCAGCCCTCTGTGATCATCTTGACAGGTTCTACGGGTCCAGATACTGGCCTTAAGGCTTCCAATTAGGCAGGACCCTGTAAAAGTGCTCTCAAACAGGCTGTCCAAACCCCCCTGGCAAGGCCAGGCTGGTTCACACCCCCCTCACCCTGGCCTCCATCGTGTAGCACCCCAAACTGCTCCTTCTCTGTGCTCCACCTCAGCTGCCATGCTCCTTCCTCTGTATAATGTTGGGGAGTTTGTGGCCTTGGAGAATGCTCATCTCTGACTAGACAAGGTCTGTCAAAAGGAAGATGATCTGGACATGGGATCCAGCCCAAAGAGCATTTGAAGAAAGGGACACCAGACTGTCATCCAAAATTTGACTCTAGACTAGATCATTGGGCTTCCTGAGATAATACTGGCTTCCTTACCCCAAGAACAGAGGCAGAAGGCAGGTGAGAGAAGGAGTCAGAGGGAAGAGGAAGTGAACTCTGGCAGCAGCAGGAGCAGAAGAGCCATGAGGAGGGTTTCCACCACACTCAGCCCCCTGCTGACTGGGATAGAGGACTCACTCTTCTGCACTGGCATTTCTGAGCTATCCAGACCCTCCTTTGCCCTGTACCCGGGCAGTCTCCTCGCCACCTACTAGAACCCTACTAGGCCAGTGAATTCACACTTAAACTAGAAGAAAACAGGCAGCACACTCAAAATGAACTTGGCTTCTCTTTAAGTATCTGGGTGGGAAGGGAGGGTAGGGAGGTTGTCCCTGGCATGAACTTTTGGTTCAGAGAGAGACATGACAGAGCACAGCTCTGATCGTGCCTTCCCAACCACAACCAAGCCTGGTGATTAAAATAAAAAAAACCAAAAAAAGTTACCCCACCCACAAACACACTTAACCTAGCCCCCTGGAGCTAACAACCATTTGAATCTTGCAAAAGGATAACCTGGTTATAGTGCTGTGGGGCACAGTGGTTATGTAGCTTCAGAACTCATATTCAGAATAAAAGTCTGCAGAGAAATCCAGTATGACAACAGGTTATGATGCCCCATACAGATATAAGTGTGTTACTCAAAAAATGCTTATGTGCTCTAAAGTCTTTTGAGAGTTGTAAGACAGGAAAAGGAGGAACATGGGGGAAGATTTGATCTACCAAAAAAGTTGGCAAGTTTGCCTCAGTGGGAGTAGCAAATGTCTCAGGGAGAATGAATGGCACACCTTTAATTGCTGTTCTACTCAGAGGCCAGTTGATTCCCCTCTCCACCTCAGTTTCAACTTGTCTCAGAAGGAGAAGTCCTTTTATGCAGGGTGGCCTAGTGAAAAGAGCACAGGCCAAGGAGTCTGGGGACCTGGGTTCTATTCCCAGATCTACTTGCGTGTGTATGACCTTGAGCAGGTCACTTCATTTCTCTGTACTCCAGTTTCTTTTCTCCTTAGAAGACGAGCCCATGTGGGACAGGATATGTCTAACCTGATTATCTTGTACCTACCCCAGTTCTGAGCACATTGTGAGCACCTAAATACCATAATCATCATTATTATCCTGCCCTCTCATGCCACCAAAGAGTTAAAGCTGAGAATCCACAGGGAGTGCTGCAGAAGGGGGGCAGGTACTATGGAAATAATGAAGCATTATTAATGCAGAGCATATCCCCAGAGGGAAAAGGAATTTGATTCACGTAAATTGCTCCAACCACTTCTAGTGTGCTATGCAAACCGCCCATGACTCCATATAAAATATATAGCATTCCTCTGTGTCAAGCTTTCTTGGAGGTTAAAATATATGGCTTCTAGACTGGAGCTCAATCTTCCATCTATTAATATAGATGATATTGCCAAACATTTAGCAAGATTAGGTTTATTATAGGCAAAAAATATTGATTCTATAACTAACCCAGCAGGAAGGAAGCCAGGCATGTAAATTCCTCTAAAATAGATGTGCGCAGACCCAGCCAATATATCCAGAGAGAATAAACACAATTGGTGGAAAATGTAAAGGCCTCTTGTATGTCTCTCCTGGATCACAGAGCTTTGTTTCTCTTGGATCCAGTGACCTGACAGTCTATCTAGTATGAGAAAGTATCGGGGAAAAAGAAGATTTAGGACTCGAAGATAAACAAGTGATTCAGGAGTTTTGTTGTGATAGGGGTGTCCAAGTTCTCACCCCAGTCTTAGAAAGAGTCTGTTATTTACTTTGGGCCTCAGTTTCCCACTCCACACCTGCTCATAGTTGATGCAAGACACCCAAGAGGAGAGAAGAGTTGGTCAACTTGATCCTACCTGTCAATTGGCTTCTGGAACAGAGTGGACACCCACATGCAGAAAGAACAGAACAAGTGCTTTAAAGAGAGTGAAGCCCAGGGTCAGTACACTGGAGCAGGAGGCTGCTGAGGGTGCAGCAGCCCAGAAAAGAGTCTGGGAGGCTCAGCAGAGATAAGTCAGGAAGTGATCACAGGTGTGACAAGTGGTGAATTCATTGACAGAGCCAAGCAGCATGGCATAGTGAATAGAGCACAGGCCTAGGAGTCAGAAGGGCACAGGTTCTACTTATGGCTCCACCACTTGTGAGGTGCCTTGCCCAAGGTCACACAGGCTTCTCTGTGCCTCAGTTACCTCATCTGTAAAATAGGGGTTAAAACTCTGAACCCCAGGCAGAACGAGGACTGTGTCTAACCCAATTTGCTCCTATCCAACCCAGTGCTTGGCACACAGTAAACACTTAAATACCACAATTATTATTATTGTTATTATTAAAGGATTTGTCAGCCACTTTTTCAGTCTAGTAGAGTCACCTCCCACTCTCTCAACACCCTTGATCTGGTCTTGCTCTCTGGGAGTAGGGAGTGCATCTACCAACTCTAATTTACACCCTGAAGGGCTTAGTATAGTGCTCTGCACATAGTAAGCACTCAATAAATCCCACTAAGTAGCTGGCTCCCTGGCATATCCTGGCTTAATAGACATCTGACACTGGGAGACATTTTGAAGGAAGATGCCATGTCAATCAATAGTACTGATTGAGCACTTACTCTGTGCAAAACACCATATTAAGCACTTCAGGGAAAGATCACAGGGGTGGCTTCCAGATCTTACAGTAAGAATGTTCCAAGTTGGAATGGAGTGGTGTGTGTGAGGTAGTTGTGGGGTGGGGGAAAAGGTGGGAAGGGACCACCAGGGGCTCAAAACATGCGGATCCTGAATATCCATGGGTCTCTGAACCTACTACCTCCTGGTTCCTGCTGCAGGTGAGGGCTGAAGGTTAGGTTGTTCAGGTGGGGGAAGAGGAGGTCTGCAAGGGGAAAGAGAAGGATCCTAGCCATCTTGCTAGGATATCATCAAGAATAGTCATAATGCCACCTCCACATAACAAATCTATACACCCCCTAGGAATAATTGGCTGCAGGTGAGGGAGCTGGATGGACTAATTCTACTCACTCATGGCTTGGGGAGGAAGGGGAAAAACTGACAGTTGCTGTTTCTGCCCTGGATGGTTTCAGCCTACATGTAAGACATTCACTCTCCCACTCCCTTTCACATTTTAATCAGAACTTGAAAGAGAACAGAAATCCCCTTAGAGAGTGAATCATTGCTGCTACCCACAAAAAGAAGTGTGGACAGACTGACAGAATACAGAAGACAGACAGGATGTGTTCCCCTCCCAGCCCTGCTAGAGGCTCATGTGTCTTCTCTGGGTCTCAGCTTACCCCTCTCCTAAGTGGAGAGAATCACATTAGAGGATTCTAGGCCAATCTGGAAGGACTCTTGAGACAGCATCTATTCTATCCCCGTCAAACAGACCACAATGAAAACTGAGATCTCCAGACCAAAGAGGAAGATCTAAATGCATCCAATGATCCTAAAACAGAGGGCCTTATAATGATAGAATCTGATCCTTCCCTTTCTGTAGAACAGCTCACAGTTATCCTCCATCCCACCTCTTGATTCAGGTCCAGTCACACCCTGTTACAGGTTGAGCCCCCAGTGGTATGAAAAACCAAGGCCTCCCTGAATGCCAGCTTGTTTCCATATTGCACCCAAGCCCTGGGAAAAGATTTCTGAGCAGTGAGAAGGCCAAGGTTCCTGCTGCTCTCAACCAGTCCTGGATGGAGGTCAAAGTAGTCACCACTTTCAGGAGGTTTCAAACGCTTAGTACAGTGCTCTGCACATAGTAAGTGCTCAATAAATACTATTTAACAAATGAAGAGTTCCCAGTGGTTTTAATGAGCTGCAGAGGAACAGGTCCATTCCCAGCAGTCTGGGACAGACTGTCAGGGTCACTCTTTCCAGGATGGAACCAATGTCCAGCTGCCAGGCCTCAGAGTTAATCCAGTGTAGGGGCGGGAGTCTTATTCTAGTTCAGTGAAGGTGAAGCAGGGAGAGGGATCCAGTCTGGTATGATTCAGGCAGCTGGGATTGGGAAGGGGAGAGGAGGGGCAGGGTCGGCTTCAGAGAGTAAGCAAAAGGAGCAGCTGTCTTGGAGCATCCAACAAAGTGGGCACAGTGGTTGGAAACTTGACTGCTGCCAATCTCTTTCTACCCAGGCACCTGATGCTGAGTCCCACAGCTTGGACGCAGAGTCTGTGGTAAAGTTCTTCTGGAGGAACACCCTCACTTTGGGCAGACTCCCATATGACATAGTTATGTTGCACAGGCAGCATTGTGTGCACTTATGGATCAGGAAGCTGCTCAAGCTGGAGTTGGGTGGGATAGGGGAGACAGGGGCACTTGTTTCTCCCATTCCAAAGCTACCAAATGTCTGAAGCCAGCCCTGGTAAGGGTAAAGAAGTTAATTCTGCTACTTCTCACCATCAAACCTTCCACCTCATTCCCCCTTGCCATAAACAGCCAACTTCTCATTGTGCTTCCCAATCCCTCTGACCCTTCTCTGAATGAAAACTCTTGTAGAGAACAGATTCTGGTGAGACTCTTCCATACTCAGGGTTTTCCCACACACAGTCAGGGAGATGCTGCGGGCCCACATCTCTCTAGTCTGGCCTCCAAGGAGCTTTGAGTTCTTGAGCAGCAGCATACTCATCCTTACCAGCTCCTGGGAATGCAGGCAGGATACAGGACAGTGTGGTCCCATTTACCCCAAGAGAAGGAAGAGGCCTGGAGAAAGTAATGGGGAGATCTGGAAATAAAGCTAGGTTCTGCCCAGTCAGGGCTGGGACATTTTCCATTCTGTATTAGGGAAGGGGTTTGGAGGAGATGATTTTGTGTTCAAAGTTTCTACAATATGTGCCTCCCAATGAAGACCCTGCTAACTGTTACAGCAGATACAAGGGTCCCTCACTTCCCTGAGTATAAGTCAGCTGAGGGCATAGGAGAATCTGCTGCCAAGCAGGTGCATGGAGATATGTTGTCCTATGGCCACAGACTTGCAATGATCCCCTATTGTCCTGTGATACATATTGTTGGCTATAAAGAGGCTAGACAGAATGTGGATGGCTCAGTTACCTCTACTACTGAAAGACAACTCCATCATGTGTCTTATCATTGGTGGAATGCCACTTACAATGTACCAGTTCCTTTTCAGAGGCTAATCACTAACCTTCACCAATTCCCCAGGAAGGGGCACAGGCTCCAACAGTCGGTCAATCATTCCTATTCATTAAGTACTTACTGTGTGCAGAGCACTGTACTGGGTGCTTGGGAGGGTACAATAGAACTATAGACATATTTTTGATGCTCCCTTTCCAGCATATGTCCACTAAGAACAAACCTTGTCTCTCCTAGGCAATCGGGAGTAGTATTAAATAGTAATAATGATATAGGCTATTTATTTTATTATAAGTGCCTATTTTGTGCCAAGCACTGTATTAAGCACTGGGTAAGAGACAAGATAATCAGCGCAGACAGTCCCCATCACACACAGGGCTCACAATTGAAGGGTGAAGGGAAGAACAAGTGACAGGCCTTCAGTCACCCAGATAAATGCTGAAACTGGAATTAGAACCCAGGTCTCACCTCCCAGCCCTTTGCTCTTTGCACTAGGCCACACTGCTCTTCAAATGGTGGCAGCAACAATACTGTCATTACACTTAAGGGTTAGGTCCAGTGGGCAGTTGGGAAGAGATGGGATGTTGCACGATAATTGCTCTGTGGAAAACTAAACACCTCTAAAATGTACTCTTCTTTTAGCAGTAGGTCACTGCCAGACACTTTCACTTTTGGGTACCGGTGCCATCATTTTGAGGATTTCAAAGCCCTCACTGGAAGTCAGTGTCTTGGGTTCTCTGACTCTGGAAGGGTTCTACCACCACCCGTCCTTGCACCTCAGCCTCACTTAGGGACACCATACACAACCCGTTCAATTGGAAGCTCTTCAAGGGCAAGGATGTGCCCCTTTCATTTCTAGTGTATGTTCTTGATCTTGTTCAAGGCTCTGCCCCACACTACTGTTGACATCAGAGGGATGAAGCATCCAGCTGTTCAGGTGGCTCTAAGGCTATGTTTAGACCAGCCCCCCACCACCAAAAGAGATTCTAGTTTATCTTCACAACAACCCAGCCGTGCTTACAGAGGGAAGAGAGAGACCAGGCAGAGGGTCCAGGAGATGGAAGAGCTGGGCTCATGCCATTCAGGCAGCCAAGCTTGCTCCTACCCCAACCCCAAAGGCAGCCTCTTCTCTGCCACCCCTTTGGAATTTATCTGGGATGCCTAGTCTGAGACCCTTGATTTGGAACAGTCAGCCAGGGAATAGTTTCAGGAAAACCAGATCCCTGCAGCCAAGAGAAGATGCAATCTTCACATTTCCACCTATGATGCCTACATATTTCACTCAAAGGGCACGAAAGACTTAAGACGCTCCTTAGGTGTCGATTAGTCTTAAGACAGGGCACCCTCTATTCCCACTGGGACCCAAATATGATCTCACCAGGAAGAATGGGCTTCTTTATAAGTATCCTACCCAGAAATTTGAGGAGCACTGAGGGTTTTTCCGAGATCGCTTTTCCGAGAACACCCTCTCTCCACTGGCCCCAAGAAGCACTGCATATTTTGGCCTTGCTGAAAACTGTCTTCACATGACATCTGGTTGTCAGGAGAAGAAAGTAAAATTTGGAAGAGCTGCTATTCCAATTGTCCATCCTTAATAGCCTCCAGGGCAGAAGCCTCTCAATCTTCTGAAGTCAGGATGTACCACAAGTTCCTAGTACTTTCCAGATGCTTCCTTCCCTAAACAGTCCCTCACACTGACAAGCCTATGTTTTCTCATAATAATAGGGTGGAAAAAGGGCATGGGAAGAATGGGTTAAAACAAAGAAAATACTGATCAATTTTCCTTTTCCACTCAACTGGCATAAATACTCACTCACAATAGGGAGTAGACCAGTTACTCATAGACAGTAGAGGGATGGAAACAGGGAAAATGGAAGTGAACAAAGATTATATAGCAGAAGAGTTGGAAACAGACCCCCAATTCTCCTACTTCTAGTCCTTTGATCCTATCCTCTTACCCAGTGGTTCTCACTTCCTGAGAAAGAAGGTTTTGGCATGCAATTAAGTTTCATAGGGATCCACTTTTGACATTTGTCCATCCCTCTCCACCTTCCACCTGGCAACACCTAAGATCCTTTGACTGCCTCGGCCTCCAGGCTCTGCTCTTCCCCCTATGACCGAGCTCCAACTCCTGAAGAACATCCACCCTAATCTCTTACACCTCCTGTGCCATCAGCACTTGCTCTTCGTGACCCTCTGGGAGACTACCAGACACCGATCCAGTTGTGTCCTGAATAGGGAACCATACTACCAACTGTAGATCCTTTCCTATAGAAGTTTCCCCAGGACCTTGCCATTCCCCTCTCTTTCCCCAACACAATGAATGGCAGTCCTTCAGCCCATGCATCAAGATGGTGCTGCCTTCTGTTTGGTTACTACAGCTCTGACTGAGGAAAAATGTGCCCAGACTAACTCCCCTCTTCCAGTTTCTAGGATTCTGACATGTGAGAATCAGATATGTGCCCAACTAGGACCCTGATGGCACAGATTCTAAAGCCACTGATTAGTGTGGAGACAAGGGAGAGGAGAGAAAAGTGGGAGAAGACTGCTCCTTTCTCCCTCCAGAATGCCAATCATTTGCTTGTGGTAAATGCATCTGCCTGATCTTTGACCTAAAAAGATGGCAAAATCATCATTTCAAGGAGTGAGTGGACAGTGGTATCTCTGACCAATGCTACTACTTGTCCTCACTCAGAGCCCTTCTCTCTTGTTAAGGGCAGGAAAAGTGACTGCATGAGCACCAGAACAAGCTAAAAATGGTGGATCATGTAAACATGGGTGCCAGATTTAGGAGAGACAGTTTCTAGAAATAATCATGCCATCTCCTTACTCCATACAAGGTAGCAAAAAACAAATGCTCTAAAAGCAACACTTATCTTTATGATGAAGAACAGGAGCTACTTGAGGGAAGAGATCGGATCTTTTCTCTTGCAGGGTGGGACATGGATGAATGGTTAATAACAGAAGCAGCTGTATTTTGGCTTGAAGAGACATTTGTAAATAAAGAGGACAAGACCAGAATTTGAAAAGACATTCCCACAGTGAAACATAGTCTAACACCCTAGAGTGTAGCAGAGGACTGGTGGAAAACCACAGCAGCAGACAGAGCAGCAATCAGAAGAGGGACTGTTCTGTGAGTTGTGATTTAGGGAAGACTGGGAATCCAAGAGACATGATCCAAGGGTCAATAGTCACCAGCATGGCAAAGAGCTACCTACCTACAGAAATTGGATTATCAGTTGTGCATTAGTCATTTTGCCCACACTCACACTCATGGGTAGGTCGTCCCTGGTCATAGTGTCATCTTTAAACACAAAGGGTATAGTAGGCAAACAGATGCTCTCCAGCCCCTAGCCCTCCATGGGAAAGTCCAAGTGATGCAAGTTATTAATAATATCAAATGAGGAAGATAACCCTTAGGAGAGTTTCTAGACTGTAAGCTCCCTGTGGGCAGGGAACATGGTATACCAACTCTGTTATATTGCTCTCTCCCAAACACTTAGTACAGTGCTCTGAACATAGTAAGCACTCAGCGGCATGGCCTTGTGGGTACAGCACGGGCCTGGGAGTCAAAAGGATATGGGTTATAATTCCAGCTCCTCCACCTGTCTGCAGTGTGACCTTGGGCAAGTCACTTCACTGAACCTCAATTTCCTCACCTATAAAATAGGGATTAAGACTGTGAGCCCCATGTGGGATGGACTGTTTCCAACTTGATTAGCTTATATCTACAGCAATTAGAACAGTACTTGACACAAAATGCTTAATATCATCATCATTAATGAATTATTGACTGATTTTTTTGAACTTACTCATCTGGTGGGGACGTCTCTTCGCCTGCTGGTTCGTCAATATACCAGCTGGTATAGAGGTTATCCTCAAAGCCTTCGGAGCTCTCGTTTCCTAGGGCTGAGGACGACATCCTTTCTGGTCTTCTTCCTGTTCCTCTTTGTCCCCAGTGGAGAAGAAAGATCAGTGATCAATTGAGGCTTTAAAAACATGAAATTCACTTCCTTGCCTCTCTCTGGTGCAAATGCAGAACTCCTATGAGGTCATTTTTTGTGCATCTCTCTGGGAGAGTGCAGTCTGAGTGAATTAGGAAAATGTACTTCTCTATCCTTACTAGGAGAAAAAATACCTTGCAAACTTGTCCGTATCTCCCCTGTTTCGTCACTCTCTTTAGGCTTGGTGTCATAGGGAGTTTGTCAATTCAGCAGCAGATGAAACAAAGAAAGGGGTTGAAACCCTCCCTCTCTCTCATAAACACACACACACACACACACACACACTTCACCAGAAAAAGTCAATATGAATTGAAGCCAAAACGATTTGAAAAAGACAAGGTTAACTTGAGCCCAACTTTCATTTTCCCAATCCCCACCTCCACAACAGAGACTAGGGAGAAATTGGGCTTTTGTTTGGGGGACAACACCCTCTCTTCCAACACACAAAGGCAAGAGGTCACGACTGTTTCACCTAAAGATGAGGCGCAACCTGGGGGGGGGGAAGCCAGGTTGCCAAGGTAACAAGATGGTTGGAAGGAGTCTGTATGTGTGTGAGTTGGCATTGCCCAGAACCACAGTTGAACTATTTCCTGACTGCCCATAAGCTGTATTAAGAGGCTTCTGCTTCCTTACTCACAGCCCCTCCTTCAGTCAGACAGACTCTGAAACTTGGACTAATTTTTCCATCCCTAAGATACTGCAAACCCTTAAAACTAGCTAATCAACCCACCAACATATGAGAGAGACAAAGACACACCCCCACACTAAAGATATGTTTGATTGCTGAGGAGAATTAATTCCAGACCCTGCTCCCCCCGAATGTTTCTTTTAGGTGTTAAAATAATATGCTTGCAGAGGAAATGCCACGGTAAATTGGCAAGACACATTGAAACGATCATTTTTACTGAGCGGCTTGAATTATGTGGAATTTAAAATGGAAGTCTGAAAATCACCAACAAAGAAAGACCCTGAAACTCAAACCCGTATGGTCCGAGCATCTTCAGAAATCCAAGCAACCTACTCTAGGCAGAGGGGCTTTCATCAAATACTCTACCTGCTTCTTCGACAACTTTCATGAGGAAAGAACACTCTGGTGATGAGAAGTCAACTTTTTTTGCATCCAGCCTCCAGAAGGCAGTTTTCTAGGGCTGAGTAATCTGGGCTCAGAGGATTTTGCAGTCATGTTGTCAGGTTTGTTCACATTTGCCACTGTCGGAAATGGACAGCTTTGTGAAATAAAAAGTGTATTTGCTCCTCCTGGTTTTCACACCATGAACCTCCACTCTGCACATCACAGGATCTGCGTGACAATTTTGCAAGCAGATGGGGGAATTGGGCCAGAAACAGAGAGAATTCTTGGAAGATTTTCTGAAGAGAAGTAAGGGCACTCACAATCAACAAGGAAATCACCCCATCAGGGTTAAGGGGACAGCCTTAACAACTCCCAGTCTGAAAAATCAGGAAAGGAAGTCAGAAGTAGTTCTTTTAACTCCATGCATTATCTGATTCATAAATTAAAAAAAAAACAATAAAAAACAAACCACCTTCCTGAGCTCCCTTGCTCCAGCTTCCTCTCTGCCACCCTCACCTAAGTGTGTCCCTGTCTTCCATTTTTCATTATTCTTGGGGACTTCAGGTCCCTAGGGTGAATGAACCCTCTCCACTGAGCCAGGCACTGGGGTAAAGGATTTGGAGGGACAGAGGACATCAGGATCCAGGCTATCTGCAATCAATGGTGTTAATAATAATAATAGTATTTGTTAAGTGCTTACTATGTGCCAGGCACTGTAATAATAATAATGTTGGTATTTGTTAAGCGTTAACTATGTGCAGAGCACTGTTGTAAATGCTGGGGTAGATACAGGATAATCAGATTGTCCCACATGAGGCTCACAGTTAATCCCCATTTTACAGATGAGGTAACAGGCACAGAGAAGTTACTGTACTAAGCACTGAGGTGGATACAAGTAAATCAAGTTGGACACAGTCCCTTATACCACATGGGACTCACCATCTCAAGATCCATTTTACTGATGAGGTAACAGGCACAGAGAAATGAAGTGACTTGCCCAAGATCCCACATCAGACAAGTGGCAGAGCCAGGATTAGAACCCATGACTATCTGACTCCCAGACCCATGCTCTATCCACTATGCCATGCTTCTTCTTGAGCACTCACTGCATGGAAAGTATTGTACTAAGTGCTCAATAAATACAATTGATCAACAGAGTTGTTAGACATGCTCCCTCCCCACAAGGAGCTTACAGTCTAGAGGGGGGCAGCTTTCAGGTGGTCAGCTTAACTGGCATTCACCTACTGAGAAGTGACTCAAACACAGATTATCTTTTGCCCAGATAGGTGTCGCCCCAAACATTCCATGCTAAAAGATTCCAAGAACTCTGCCATCAGGCTGTAATTTCTATTGTACTCTCCCATGAGCTTGGTACAATAGTGCTCTGCACACAGTGAGCACTTAAAAATATGATTGAATTAATTTTCTCAGAAGGCACTGGATAAAATGCCACTAATTGAAACATCTGCCACAGTGTGTCAGTGGCCACTGTCTCTGGAGTGTTGCCTCCAAGTTCAGCCTCCTAAGAGTCTCTAACTGACCCCAGTGGCCATCCCAACAATCTTCCTCAGTGTGGGATGCTGTGAAATCACCACATTCCAAACACAAAGTGGAATCCCAGGTAATGGATCATCTCAGACCTCTAGATCTCAATCACCACCCAAGAACAAGTTCCCCTGTGGCACCAGTCCAGTTACCTCAAGAGCGGGAGGCAGCATGGGGGAGGAACGTAGAGAGACAGGGAACAATTGGAGAAGAGATGTCAGGTTTCCAGGCAGTGCTTGGCTCAACCTGCTCTTAAACAGCCTCCACCAGCTGTGAGTTCATTCTCAGAGAATGTGGCATTCAATCAAAAGGAACCCGTAAACCACACAACAATGCTGCAGGATGGAAAAAAAAAATCTCATTGCTGAAACTATAGTAGGTGCTTCCTGCAGGGTTGAAGATTTGATGGAGCACTGTATTAATAATAATAATAGTAATAATAATTCTGGGATTTGTTAAGCACTTACTGTGTGCCAGGTACGGTACTAAGAAGTGGGGTGGAAACAAGCAAATGGGATTGGATACAATCCCTGTCCCTCATAAGGCTCACAGTCCCCATTTTAAAGATAAGGAAATCGAGACACAGAGAACTGAACTGACTTGCCCAGGGTCACAGAGACAAGTGGTGGAGCCAGAATTAGAATCCAGATCCTTCTGACTCCCAGACCCGTGCTTTATCCACTAAAGCAGGAAATGCAAAGAAAAAATTTGATCCTTACAGTGTGGGGTTGGTAGGGTATGGCTGAGGGCGACTGGACCACAGAATGTAAGGTCAAGCTCCCACCAGACCATGGAATGAGCTGCCACAAGCAGTTAGGATATATCTTTCAATGAGGAGGATTAGCCATCTGTGGGAGATTATTTAGATGCACAATTGGCTGGAGGCAGAGGACCAGACAAAAGATAAATTCTAAGGATTCCTTCTAGTCCAGGGCCCCAAACCTGGGCCAACCCTCTGAGAAACAGCTCCAGTCAGAGACCAGGGCATTTCAGGCATGGGTGCCTGCTGAACAGAGGGGGTGCATGCAGGTTATTCAGAGTGGGTCATGAGTGCAAACCATGCTCTTGAAGCCAGAGGGGAAAACCCCTGGACTCATGCTGTAACCACGCTGACCTTTGCCCAGAGAGCAAGGGAACTGTTGCTCCCTTCAGAGCTTTAATGCCCCTTGTCATATGGGAAAATGCAGGGTTAAATTCCAGTTCAAAGTCCTTCCCGTAATGGCAAGAAGTTGGGGCAAGAAGTAAAGCTTCTTTGAGCAGATCTTTCCAGGACATAGGACAGATCCAACAAGTTATAGAAGGTGGGAGGGAGAGAATGAATAAGTGTTAGAATCTTCCAGACTCTAAAGGAATATTGTGTAGAAGGTACTCCATTCTGAAGGACAACAGAACAATGACTTAGGTTTGAACTCCAGCAAGAAGGAACTAGATTGGAATAAAATACAGTGCTCTATACAACAGTAAGTGCTCAATAAATGCAATGGAATGAATGAATAAGCAAGATCTTAACTAGGAGAGTCATTAAATCCCCAAGAAAGTCAGCCAAATAAGCCATGGGATGCTCTGCTTGGCATGGTTATGGGGCGGTCTTTGCTCAAAGGCAGAAGGAGGGGGCAGTGGTCCTCAGAAGTTTTAAAGACTGTCAATGCCAAGAACTCCTCACTCTAAAGGTGCTAACAAGCCCAAAGAACAGATGATTGCTCACCTGGGCTGAGTCCTGGGGCGAAGGGGGTAAGGCCCAGATCCCCATGGGGACGGGGTGGGGGGTCAAACACTCTCTCATACCTCACCCCTAGATGACTGTGGAAAGTGAGGTTCTCATAGGGTGGGTGTGGGATCCAGTTCCATACCCACCTCAGCTTCAGGAGGAGACCCATTACAGGTCCTGGTCAGAGCAGAACGCACCCCAGCCCTCACTGCAGGGGTTGGGGAGGGCAGGGCTGCCTCTCAGCATCTCCCCATCTGGGCCAAGGAGAATACACAATCACCAAAGCCCAGAGTCCTTCCTCCTGCTGTTTTGTTTCAAGTTGATTGAGCCTGAGGAATTTGTCTGTCAGAAAAACAAGAAACATTTGCCCTGTGGTTCCATACTGTGTGATAGACAACGTTTGTTTAATCAAAACTACAAAAGGCAGAGTAGAAGAGAACTAAAAATAGATCCACTGTTCAGAGAACAATTTTGTAGAAATAAGAGACAGAAGAGATTTATTCAGTGCTGATCACACCAAAAGCTGGATGGATTATTTCAATATTAACTCAAGCATAACAGGGAGGGTTGTTAGACACAAACTACTGTCTGCTGGAGAATGCAGCTTCTTCTGTGCTGGTCTTGTCACCTGTAATGACAGGTAATAGCCCTTAATGACATTACAGTGTGGCCAATTGTAATTAAACTCCCACTGGGGCAATGCTTAGGAACACACAACCTAAGCATAGCTCATACACGTACACACAGACTTAACACTAATTGGGGAGGTATGGTGCCACCTATCAAGAGGTGGGGGTGGGGAGGGGGAAACTGATAGCCTCCCTAGATAGCAGGGAAACAGCATGGCCTAATGGAAAGACCACAGGTCTGGGAGGAAGGTCAGGTTGGAGAAGCAGCATGGCTCAGTGGAAAGCGCCCGGGCTTAGGAGTCAGAGGTCATGGGTTCTAATCCCAGCTCCACCACTTGGCAGCTGTGTGACTTTGGACAAATCACAACTTCTCGGTGCCTCGGTTACCTCATCTGTAAAATGGGGATGAAGACTGTGAGCCTCACGTGGGGCAACCTGAGTACCCTGTATCTACCCCAGCGCTTAGAACAGTGCTCAGCACGTAGTAAGTGCTTAACAGACACCAACATTATTATTACTATTCTTATTATTCTAATCCCAACTCTGCCAATTGCTTGCTGTAGGACTTTGCCAAATCATGTAACTTCTGTGTCTCAGTTTTCTCATCTGTAAAATGGGGATTCAGTGTCTGTACTCCCGCAGATTGTTAGCCTGATGAAGGGCAGGGACCTTGTCCAACCTGATAAATTTTGTATCTACCCCAGTGCATAGGAACAGTGCTTGACACATCGTAAATGCACAATAGTAATAATAGTAATAATACCAGGATTGACCCATTCTACTGTTACTTGGAAGACAGCCAGCTCAAGTGGATTCAAACTGAGTATGGGCAGGAAGGATTCTTGTTCAGTCATTGCTTGCCTTCTTAAACCTGTTTCCCTCACTTCTGGGCCTCAGTTTCTCCTTGCTGGCTGCTGGCATCCCACTGAGAGATAAACAGTTCTAGCTAGCTGTTCCTGAATGAAGAAGAGGTGTCTAATCTCTGACAGTGGACTGCCACAGCAGCTAGATCCTGAAGGAGACCTAGCTCTTCTCTTCCTGGCTGCTGCTGCCACAGGAGGCTCATCCATCACCACCCCTCACCCCCAGGGCCCCTTCCCCCATGAAGCACAGAGGGTTTGTTGTACCACCTAGAGGCAGAGGGCCCCTCCCCACTCACATTTACAGGAAACCTGAGCCTTTTGGTCCTCAATCTAACCTCTCTAAGAGAGGATTGACGCTTTGATCCCAGCACTATAAGCCAGAGATTGATGGTCTCAATAAAGCCCCTTCATAGCCTTCATTTCCCTCAATCCATCACTCCCGGGGGACCGTTTACCATCTCACCAATATGAATTGCCCGACGAGGGGAATTTCGGTAAGGGGGGACGCTTCCTTTGGTCAAGGGAAGTGACAGCGGCTGGAGTGCACCATTTAATAAAGATGATAAAAATCTCGGTGCAGAACTATTCTGTGAGCTTTTGATTTTGAGCATTTAATTTAAATCCAATTTAGCTTTGGACAAGACACTGGGTTTGAAAAAGAAACTGGCCAGAGTAACCACCTGGCCAAGACCCATTGCAGATCTTCTTTGATGTCCCGGTAGATTCAGTAAGGGGTGAGAGTTGCCCTGTGCTACCTTATGTCTGGAAGAAGCTGGTGGCAGGGGGCTTCTAACTTTCTCCATTGGCAGCAAAGATTTTTTTTTGAATGGTGCTAGAACTTACATGAGAGAACAGACTGTCCCACTGTCAGTCCCTAAGTGGGGGATACTTAGCTGATGTGGCTAGAATGGCACAATGAAATCTGCATCTGATAAGATAAATTGCTCTTTTTTTTTAATGGAATTTGTTAAGTGCTTACTATGTTCCTGGCACTATACTACGCACTGGAGTAAATAAAAGGAATCAGATTGGATACAGTCTATGTCCCACATGGGGCTCACAGTTTTAATCCCCATTTTACAGATGAGGGAACTAAAGCACAAAGAATTTAAGTGACTTGCCCAAGGCCACCCAGCAGACAAGTGACAGAGTCGGGATTAGAGTCCTCACCCATAATGTTTTGTGCCCCAAGTCTGCAGGCCATTTCCTACCCCAATGATACCCATAAACAATCAAAAGATGGCATTTATTAAGACTTACTGTGTGAACTTCTAAGGTCACACCTCCTCCAAGAGACCTTCTCCGATTACATCCCCTCTTTTCCCCAGCTCCCTTGCTCTTCTGCATCATCTGTGCTCAACAGTCACAGATCTAAGTGAATTTGGTATTCATCCCACCCTCATCCCCACAGCACTTTACATACATAGCTCTTAATTGTAATTTTACTTATATTGTCTGTCTCCCCCTTGAGACTGTGGGCAGGAAATCTATCAACTCTGGGGCATTGTACTCTCTGAAGTGCTTAGTACATTGCTGTGGACACAATAAATACCACTGATTGATGGATGGCAGAGCACTGTACTGAGCACTTGAGAGGCTAAGGCAATATGCTCAAAGTGCCCAGTTTCTTGTGGAGCCAGCAATCTGCTAGAGGAAAAACCTATGGGGAGATTCCTTCACATTGTTCCACTTTCCCTCCCTGTCCCAAACACAGCCCATGGGAACCTTGAGGAGGCAGGGAGCCAGTTCCAGGTGTCAGTAAGTCACTCCATCATATTTGAGCACTTACTATGTGCAGAGCACTGTACTAAGTGTGTGGGAGAGTACACAGCAACAATATAACAGGTACATTCCCTGCCCACAGTGAGCTTTCAGTCTAGAGAGAGCAGACAGACATTAATATAAATACAATTATAGATATGTATGTAAGGGCTGTGGGGCTGGGATACAGAGGGGATGAATAAAGGGAGCAAGTCAGGGTGACACAGAACGGAGTGGAAGAAGAAGAAGAAGGAGGACTTAGTCTGGCAAGGTCTCTTAGAGATGTGCCTTCAATAAGGGCCTGAAGGTGGGAATTGTGATGGTTGGATACAAAGAGGGAGGATGTTTCAGGCCAGAGGCAGGACATGGTCAAAGGGTCGGCAGCGAGATAAATGAGATCGAGCTACAGTGAGAAGATTGGCATTAGACGAATGAAATATGCAGGCTGGATTGTAGTAGGAGAGTAGTGAGATGGAAGGGGCAAGGTGACTGAAGGGCCAAGGACCATGGCAAAGAGCTGGAATGTGGGACAGGTGCCCAGAGGTGGCTGGCAGACATATGAATGGTGACTAATGCCCCACCCCCAGGTGCTGCCAATACAGGCAAGTTGAACCAAGCCAGAGGTAGGGTAACCACCCTGGGGCCTAGACTTTGTGGGGTTTTTCTCTTTACTTCTCAGCTCTGTATCAAGGCTGGCTCCCTCCCTGGTCTGGGTTACTCCAGACACAACTCCCCTCTTATCCTGCAGGAGTTTCAGTCCAGTCTGCACACCTGATTTGCAGAGTTTCATCAGGAGCACACAAGGCTCTAAGAAATGGAGCCCAGAGAGATGCCAACTCCCATATCATTCACACTGGAGAAGGATGAGTGAGAGAGGGAGGGGGTCTCTGGGGCTTGATAAATGACAAAGAGTGGGTCACATCTTCTCAAGACACCAGAGGTGTCAGTTGTGGCTTATCTCTACAGATACCAGATAGGCTTGGGAAGATAGCCACTGGTCACAACTGTGGCTGAGCATATTGCTTCCAGATTATGACCCTGGCAGAGAGGACAGGTTAAACAGGGGCCCACTGGGATCCTCCCAGGGGCAAGGGGTGAGATCATCTCAAAGAGGCAGAGACAGAGGAGGCTCTTTGCCAGTCCCCCAGCAACTTGGGATCTTCTCAGCTTGATCCTCTGGAGCCTTGATGCTCCTGAGGATGAGATTAAACAAACAAAAAAAAAAATCAGGCAGATCTGAATGGGTGGTTTAGCCTGGGTGGGTAAAGAGGGAAACAACAACAACAATAATAGTATTTGTTAAGTGCTCAAATATGTGACAAGCACTGTTCTAAGCATTGGGGTAAACCCATAAACTGTTCATGTCTCACATGGGGCCAACAGTCTTAATTCCCATTTTACAGATGAGGTAAAAGGCATAGATAATCAGGGAAAGATCACCCAGGAGCACAAGCCTGGCTACCGAACAACAACCCTTCTAAACTGTAAACTCATTTTGGGCAGGGAACATGTCTACCAACTCTGTTATATATTGTGACAATTGTACTTATTGAGTCCTTACTGTGTGCAGAACACTATACAAAGCATTTTTGAGTACACTGTGTTCCCAAGCAATTCAGTGCTCTGCACACAGTAAGCACTCAAAAAAATATGACTGAAGAGGGTGTTTTTCTCTAGTGGGATTTCTGAATGTGCACAGACCTGTGCAGTCTGGGACTTGCACACAGACAGATCTGGTCCAGACTGTAGTTCAAGTTGGGGGCAACAGCCAAGCTCTGGTTGAAATACATCACCCTGGCTGCTCCTTTCGAACAGATCATACCAAACACCCTTGCTCAGTATCCTCAAGAGGCAGGAAAGACCCTCTGAATTTGGTTCGGAGATCGAGAGCCACGGTGGGGTGGGAGTCTTTTTGCTTTTAGCCAGAATAATAATAATGGCATTTGTTAAGTGCTTACTATGCACAAAGCACTGTTTTAAGTGCTGGGGAGGATGCAAGGTGATCAGGTTGTCCCACGTGGGGCTCAGCGTTTTAATCCCCATTTTACAGATGAGGTAACTGAGGCACAGAGAAGTTAAGTTACTTGCCCAAAGTCACCCAGCTGACAAGTGGATGAACCGGGATTTGAACCCATGCCCTCTGACCCCCAAGCCCATGCTCTTTCCACTGAGCCACACTACTTCCCTAAACATTTCGCAGCTGTGGTCCTGCCCCAGGGCTCAGGCAAACCTAGAAAACTCAGGTGGAGAAGCCTGATTTCCTCTAAACAGCTCACTTTTGCAAGGTAAACCCAAAATCAGAATACAAACACCAGTCCAGTGACTTTAAGCTGAGGAATACAAGTTCCATCCTGAGCAAGCTTTTCACTCAGCTTTATTGCATGGAGAGGACCTAGCTCTGTGGTTTGGGATCTTATCCTTCAGTATACCAACTTCTCTTCCCCATCCCACCAGACTCAAGAGATCAGAGAATCAGGTTCTAAGTTTCCTTTTACAGATGCTCTTTAAGTGGAAAAGGGCAGTGGTCCCAAGCATTATGACTTCAACTCAGTTTTACTCAATTGAGGTTTCTTTTGTCTACCAGGCTTGGTCTCAACATCAATTCCACGCAAGACTCTCATCATCCCAAAGCAGAAAGAACTCAGCTCTGCAAGTCAGGAGTCCTGGTGGGTCTCAGTCTAGGTTCTGCCTGCTGGGACTAGGCTATCAGAAATGAACCTTTCTGACTGAAGAATAGCCTAGAACATTCCATAAGGTGGACATACCCAGCAGCAATCTTGAAAATGACATGGCTGATGAGGGAAGCAAAGGCCACAGTCCTACAAAGACTGTGCCCTACAGGAAGAGCGTTGGTTTCATGTTGTGGACACTTTGGCTACAAATGGGACCCACACATTAAAACCCAAAAAAAATTAAAAAAAAATTTGCATCCATTTTGCAACGTGCTACACCCCTGCTTGACTCACTGCAGCTGAGCCCTACCAAGAACACAACCAACAGGGACAAGAAAGTGTGAGTGGGCTTGTGCAAGTCACTAGCACTATATTTCTTTCCTGTAGGTCTTGGTCCTGATGGGTCGTGCCCTCATGGCTAATGACTGGGTGCTGCCCTCAGACCCAAAGAATCAGGGGGTTGGCTGATGATGGAGCCTGGGTCCTGACCCAACCAGAGTCAGAACTTTGCTTTCAGTGGGAAGAGCCCACCCCTTTCCAGATCGGGATCCAGTTCTTTTGCCCAGCTCTGCTGGTGGGCTGCCAGACCTCCTTGCTTGTAAGAGTTAATAAAAGCCTTGCCAGCAGCATGACCCAGAGGTGAGGGAGGGCAGCTTATGACTAAGCTACTTGGTAGACCACAGAGCAAACATTTAACACTACTCAGGTGACTTTTCAAAACCCAGCTGGAGATGGAATTGAATGAAAACAGAAGAGGAGAAACCACCCCTAAGCAAGAGGGAAAGCAGTATCCATGTTCTTATCACCCAAGATCCAGAGATTAAAAATGTGTTTCGATGCTGTATTGATTTTTCCATCCTTGACCATGGGGTTTGGTTGCCTAGAGATTTAGTTTGACCATTGCCCCCTCTTCACCCCAAGTCACAGCTAGTTCTTTATGTTTTCCTCCTGAACATTGAGGCCTGTGGGAGATGTTGCCATTCTGCTTCTGCCCCCCACCCCAATAACATCTGGGAGTCCCAATGGACCAAATTATGCAGAAGGCACAGCTGCTCCTTGTCACCAGCACCCCATCCCTCTATTCTAAGCCTGTGATCCTCTGTGGTCATACCACTTGACTATGAGCTCATTGTGGGCAGGGATTGTCTCTTTATTGCTGTACCATCCCAAGTGCTTAGTATGGTGTTCTGCACACAGTAAGGGCTCAATAAATGATTGAGTAAATTAAGTAATTTAACACTCCACAGATCACCATGCTCCCTATCTTCAAAAATACTAAAAAAAAAAAACCCTTCAGGAAGATTTCCGTGCCTAATCCCTCATCTCCCCACTTCATTTCCCTTCTTATTGCACCAACTATGTATACTGTACTTTCCCAAGCACTTAGTACAATGCTTTGTACACAGTACACACTCAATATGATTGATCACCTCAGCTCTTCAGTGTTCAGGCAATAGTTCCTCAGGTACTTAACCCCACAGCACTTATGGGCATATTCTACATTCAGTTGCTTCCTCTGCCTGTAATACCTTTTAATATCTACCTCTCCTTCCAGATTGTAAACTTCTTGTGGGCAGGGATGGCGTCTACCACTTCTACTGTACTGCACCCTCTTCAACCTCTTAGTTCAGAGACCAGCATCGGTAAGTGGAATTGGTTGATGGACTGGCTGAGTGTGAGTCAGGGACCCTGTCCCAGTACTAAACACTGAGCCCTTTCCACTGAGGGAACCTAGCACAACTCAGTGAATGAGTGAATGGGCTGGTTAATATGAGTTTTCCAGAGTGCAGGCAGCCTTTTCAAAAGCGGAGGCCAAGCTCATGGACCATGACCCCCCAAATCCTGGTTTCCTCTAGCATCTTGTTGGTGCAGCACTTTCAAACCGACCTGGCTGGGGGAGAGGGGGAGAGGGGGAGAGGGGGGGTGGCGTGAAGACCTGCAGGAAGGTCACTGGCAGGGGGAGGCCACAGAGTTGCAAGGTGGAAGAGATGTGACAAGCCACATGCATCCCCTCAGCCATCATGGTCATTTGCCAATCCTGAGCCAGGAGCCCCCCGAACCCCTCTCAGAAGCCAAACAAGGCCCCAGGAAAGGATCGGACTATCTCATGAGTGTCTGGGGCTAGACTGCATTCAGCGGGGATGGACGGGGAAGGATCACCTGCATATCGACTCATTAATTCATATTTATTGAGCACATACTATGTGCGGAGTACTGTACTAAACTCTAGGAAAGTATAATACGGCAAAATAGAGAGAGACAGTCCTCTGCCCACAACGGGCTCACAGTCTAGAGGTGGGAGACGGACATCAATACAAATAAGCAAGCATCAATATAAATAGAATTACAGATAAATACATATATACATAAGGGCTGAGGGGAGAGAGGAAGGAAAAGAGCAAAGAGAGCGAGTAAGGGTGACGCAGAAGGGAGGGGGAGAGAAGCAGAGTGGTTTAGTGGCAAGAGCAGAGGCTTGGGAGTCAGAGGACATGGGTTCGAATCCCACGCTGTACACTGCAGAGAAGCAGCATGGCTCAGTGGATAGAACACGGGCTAGGGAGTCAGAGATCATGGGTTCAAATCCCAGCTCCTTCGCTAATCAGCTGTGTGACTTTGGGCAAGTCACTTAACTTCTCTGTGCCTCAATTCCCTCATCTGTAAAATGGGGATTAAGACTGGGAGCCCCACATGGGACAACCTAATTAGCTTGTATCTAGCCCAGAGCTTAGAACAGTACTTGGTACATAATAAGCACTTAAATACCATTATTATTATCATTATTATTAAAAGTGAGGCTTAGCTTGGGAAGGCCTCCTGGAGGAGGTGCGTCTTCAGTAGGACTTTGAAGGGGTGGGAAGAGTGATTGGCAGATTCCCGGGCGCTCCACTATCCGTGAGGCCGTGGGCGAAGGCGGGGTGAGCCTGGGGTTCCTATGGGTGGTGGGAGAGAGCCCCAAAGAGTACCCCCCTCTAGGCTTGGGTCCCCCAGTGACCCCAGAAGCAGCGTGGCTCAGTGGATAGAGCCTGGGCTTGGGAGTCAGAGGTCATGGGTTCGAATCCCAGATCTGCCACTTGTCAGCTATGTGACTGTGGGCAAGTCACTTAACTTCTCTGTGTCTCAGTTACCTCATCTGTAGAATGGGGATTAACTGTGAGCTTCACGTGGGACAACCTGATTACCTTGTATCTACCCCAGCGCTTAGAACAGTGCTCTGCACATAGTAAGCACTTAACAAATAGCAACATTATATTATTATTATTATTATTATGACCCCAAATCCCTTCCCACACGGTGACTTACCTGCGTCAATTCTTCCTCTACGCGCCCGGCCAACCCGGAGAGATGACCAAGCTCCTCAAGTGCAGCCTCTACCCTGGCTTGGCCTGCCCGCCAGGAAGGATCTCAGCTGCTGCCCCACTCCAGCCCACAAAACTCGCAGACAAAAGTTCAACCCCCGAGCGCCAGCCGCTGCCCTGCGCAAGGAGGGAACTTTATCCCTTCCATGCCTCCAAGCGGGTTGGTCCCGGGCCAGCCCGGCCTCCGGAGAGGTGATTGATTGATTGACTGATTGATTTGCAGCAGCGGCAGCCAATGGGGCACTCAGGTGGGTCGTCGGCTCCTCGCCGGGGGGTGGAAGGGGCGTCTCCCCTGAACCGAGCCTTCTCCAGAAAGCGGCCGCCCGTTTCCCCCTCCCCACTAGGAGCCGGTAGAAATTGGAGAGTGGGTGTAGGCAGCTGGGCGGGACTGTCTGTCTGTTCTGAACACAGATCAAAAGCAGTTTAGTTTAATTTGCAGCAAGGGAGATTGTGGTTATGCATCAGAAAGAACTTTCTGACTAAGAGTTGAACTTTTGAACAGCCTGAGGGAGGAGGGGAGAGAGCGGCAGGGAAGACACAGAGACGCTTCTTTTTTCAGAATAATAATAAAAATAATAATGGCATGTGTTAAGCACTTAATGTGCCAAGCACTATTCTAAGCGCTGGAGTAGATACAAGGTAATCAAGCTGTCCCACATGGGTCTCACAGTCTTAATCCCCATTTTATAGATGAGGTCACAGGCACAGAAAGTTAAATGGCATGCCCAAGGTCACACAGCAGACAAGTGGTGAAGATTATAATAATAATAATGTTGGTATTTGTTAAGCACTTACTATGTGCCAAGCACTGTTCTAAGCGCTGGGGTAGACACAGGGGAATCAGGTTGTCCCACTTAGGGCTCACAATCTTTAATCCCCATTTTACAGATGAGGTCACTGAGGCACCGAGAAGTTAAGTGACTTGCCCAAAGTCACACAGCTGACAAGTGGCCAAGTGGGGATTCGAACCCATGACCTCTGACTCCAAAGCCCGTGCTCTTTCCACTGAGCCACGCTAGAACCCACGTCCTCTGATTCCCAAGCCCCTGCTCTTTACACTAAAGCACGCTGCTTCTATAAGAGGAAAGACTCCTGCTGTTTCAGGTGGCTTCAGTGTAGACAGATTACTCAATCAGCTTTTGCCCTGCCCCACCTCCAACCCAGCTCACTCACTTCACTCCTCTAGGGCCAACGGGGCTTCTCTCTCACCATCAGCCCCATGCTAAAGTCCTCCTTCCTGCTTGGGACTCTCACCATCTTCAAAACCCTCCTAAAATAATATCTCCTCTGGAAGCCTTCCCTGACTAACCTCTCATCTCTTCACCTTTGTCTCATGCTCTTCTCCATCTCTTATGCATTTGGATCTTTACCCCCTAAGTTCTTTGATACCCACTCCCCATAGCAGTGTTATCCTTATACTCATTTGCTTCCCCTAGCGGTAATTCATTTAAATGTCTCCCTGACTAGACTTTAGTACAGTGTCTGGCACATAGTAAAGGCTTAACAAATATCATTATTATTAGATTTCAAGCTTCTTGGGGGCAGGGATCATGCCTGCCAACTCTATTGTAATCTCCCAAGTGCTTAGAACTATGCTCTGCCCACAGTAAGTGTTCAGTAAGTAAATTAATTGATTGATCTCTAGCACTTAGTACAGTGTCCTGCCTACAGCAAGCACTCAGTAAATACCACTGAATGATTAACTGCAATGAATGAGCTGACCTTGCCACTCCTTCCACTAGGATTCTCTCAACTGATTCAAACCCACTTACCCCGCACCCCTTAATAATAATAATTATGGTATTTGTTAAGCACTTATTATGTACCAAGCACTGTTCTAAGCGCTGGGATAGATACAACGTAATCAGGATATCCCACGTGGGGCTCACAGTCTTTATCCCCATCTTACAGATGAGGTGACTGAGGTATAGAGAAGTTAAGTGATTTACCCCAGGTCACACAGAATACAAGTTTCAGAGTTGGGATTAGAACCCACATCCTCTGACTCCCAAGCCCGTGCTCTTGCCACTAGGCTATGTTGCTTCTCTGCTGCAGCCCTTCTCTATCTTAGCCCTGCTTCTCAGGCCCGGACACATCATTAATACTCTCCCTTCCCACCTCAACCAGTTCTCCAGAAAACACTGTGGCAGTGAATGCTTGGTGTTGAAATCCCCATCCATAGTAAGTGGGATAGGGCAATTGACAAAATACAACGAACCCCAATCTTTGAGTATTCTCAGCTTCTCCACTAGCCCCCAAGATTTTCTGTGCTGCAAAGAGTGTGTAGCGTGATACTTATTATTTCTAGGTTGGAGATGTTATTTGACAGTCTCCCTCCTACTTATCCACTCTCTCCTCCCACAACTCTCTAGCTCACACTCTGTTTCTCGGAAGCTCATCTGTTCATTGTGCCTGGTTCTTGATTCTCCATCTCCAATTACTTCCCCTTCCCCTTCCCCTTGCATGAGACTCCTTCCTCTTTCAAATCCACTGGACCATAGCTTTCCCAATCCTTATTGTCTTCTTGAAATCTTACCTGAGGTTTATCCAAATTATGGTCCACCTAAGTCCAATAGCCACCCTTAGCACTAATTTCCTACCCTTAGCACTTATTTATCCTTCCATACACCTGCTATTAATAGCTGTTGGATTTTTTCTTTCACCTTCAACTATTTGTCATTCATGTTTATTTAGCACTTACTGTATGCAGGGCACTGTACTAAGTGCTTTGGAGAGTACAGTATAACAATAAACAGATATATTCCCTTCCCACAACATCTTATAGCCTGGTTTGGGTCGCTAGGTCTCCCCTCTTCAGCTGTAAACTCCTTTAAGAGCGAGGAAGATGTCTCTTATTCAACTGTACTCTCCTAAGTGCCTAGTGCAGTGTTCTGAAAATAGTAGGCACTCAGTAAACCCTGATGTATTTTAAGAGGTGGAACAGCTTGTGTTATGTTAGTTTGAGGGGGCCAGTCCATTAGTCCTGATTTCTAGTCCTGCCAGAGGGTAGGATCTCCAGGGCAATGGCAGAGGCAGGAGTCCCTGACAGAGGAGTCCCAGTCTCAGAGATGAACACCAGACGTAGGCCTGTTCAGAAACTGGACATTTCCCATTAAAGGGGGAGAAAGAAGGGTGGGTGGCAAGGCTTCACTTTGGGAGGCTGGGTCAGGATGGTGAACAGGGGCATGGGAAAAGAGTTCTACAGGACCTGCAGGTCAGGTTGATTGCAGGACAGAGCATGTCTCTGGACAAAACTGCAGACAAAAACTGCTGTTCTTCCAAGGAAATGGCTGAAGGGCTCCATTCAGGTCCTTTCAGAACTTCTCAGAATGGTGACGTCAAGCCCTCTCTCTCCACTCGCTCACCCTTTTTTCTCGGGGACTCTTCAAAACCCCTTGGCTCCCTCTGCTGCCAGCTTGTACCCTGGGGCAGCATTAGAAGAGCAGTCAGACCAAGAGTTGACCTATTCTGTCTCCAAGAGCAGAGTGGGTCCTTAGAGCCAAGGAATCCTGTATTCCATTCTAGTAATCTCTTTGCTAGCCCACCATATACTCTGAGGGCCAGGCCAGTATTGGTCCTTTTTTCTGTATACTGTCTGATGTTAGCCTGCCCTCACCACTAGCCTGCAACTACACTTAACTGATAAGTAAACAAAGCTTAGGCTCTGACTCCGGGAATCTCACCCCAATGGGGTCATTTTTAGAGGGAATAGGCCCCAGGGTAGGTCGCTAGTCACAGCTCCAAAAGCCACAAATGTCTAGCCTTAAATTAGTCCTGCTGTGAGGGAAATCCAGTTCTTTTAGTCTTGTTCCCCTGGTGCATCCTGAACTGGCCCTGTTTCAGCAGCCCGATCTGGAAGACTGATGTTGTGAGGCTCTGTTGTGCTAACAGAAGGCTGAATCTGATTGTCTTAGACCAGACTGAGGTGGCTGTCCAGAACCCATAGTCTATCCTACTGCTGGGTTTTCCTGTTGAAAGGAGAGGAGGGAGGAAATGGGGAATGGCTGAAGGAGGTGCCTGATGGAAAAACTCACATGAACAAGTGGTAATTCATTGGTGGATATTAAAGAAGTTTGCATAGTGAGGCTTTTGAAGTAACTTTTAGCTTCTGAGATTCCTAAACAAATTCAGAAAGTGCATCCTGAGGTCAGTGTTATTGTACAAAGTGATATACCAGATCCTTGCCTAAAGGATTGGATTTGTGTGGCTGTTCAATTACTCTCAAAGCTTGTGTTGGTGTAGGGCAAAAATAGCAGAGGTGGAAAAAAAATCCCAGAATCCACTTGTGTTTGAATAGCCCCCCTCACTATCTTAAATGTAAACCAACTAATGAGATTTTTAACAAGTATTTTTGTCATAATTCAACATATGACTCAAAATGTTGTCTTCAATTGAATCTACAAAATCTCTCCCAAAAACTGCAAGGGAAATCTGGGACAACTTGGAGCAACTCTAACATTTGTTTGTCCCAAACATATGATTAATTTTGTTTTAAAAACCCATATCTTATTATTGATGTGCCATACACAGCTAGAAATGAGGGTTTTCCATCAATCGATCAATGGTATTTATTTAGTGGTTACTATGTGCAGAGCACTGTTACTAAGTGCTTGGGAGAGGACAAAATACTAAAGTTGGTGGACAACTCTTGTTTTTTTCAGGAAAGATTTTAAACAGTCTGGGACTAGATAATTTTTAAGTAAATGCTTAGTCTAATTTCTTCCCAGTAAAAAAAGGGCACTTTGTTCATTTTCACAATGTGAACAACAATTTCTCCTTCAAAGAGATAATACCACTGTATTTCAATGTTTGGCCAGATAATACAGCGATGTGGCAAGGCTGAGTAGCTGTGAGGCCCCGTCTTTCCATTGGTTGGGAGAGACCACCAACAGGGTACTTCCTGGATTCCTTGGAACAGACATGGGCCATAAATGGCTGCCATTATGCGGGTCAGTTCCATGTGGAGTTAAGGAGAGTAGAAGGAGCAAAGGAAAGGCCTGCAAAATTTTGTGTGGCAGAAGTGAACGCTCATTGGCTGCTCCCTGGACAAACCCAAGGCTCCGTGGGACTCCGGGATAGGACGGGGCATGGCTGGCTCACCGTAGTCTGGATCATCAAAGGATCCTTTAGAAGAATTGATACAGAGTAAAAATGTAATAAAATATTACTACTATTTCTACCACTATTAAAATAGTAATAATGATGATAATAGTTAGGGGTATCTTCCTATTTTTTGACAGACCATTGCTTCCAGCCAATCACACAAAATCCCTGCAGAGATGGAAAGATTTACTCAGCTCTTTATGCCCATGGATCTGTACCTCCTAAGTTCTTGGTAGTCACCCCACCCTCAGCCCCACAGCACTTATGTAAATATCATTACACTCTATTTCCCATATCCATAATCTATTTTAATGTCTCTCTGTCCCTCTAGACTGTAAGCTTCTTGTGGGCAAGGGTTACAGGCAACAAACTCTACTGAATTGTACTCTCCCAAATGCCTAGTACAGTACTCTGCACAGTCATTCCTCAATAACCACCACTGATTGATTCTGGTTAAACAACTACCAGTTCCTTTTCCTTGAAATAGGCTGCCTTCACACATTTTCCAAACCTTTCTTCAAAGCTTTTCCTCCCCTTGGCCTTCACCAGGGTCTCCATATCACATTTTAATGCTGGATCCTGGGTGGCTGAGTCACAAGGGGAAGTTTGTACTATTTAAGGGAAAAAGATAACACTATCTGTGTATGTGTTAGAGAGAGGCCTGCCTGCACCTCTGAGATGGAGGATGTTCAAGGAGAGGGGTGGGAGGCTAGCAGCAGGGAATAATCTGGGTGTCCTAAAATTGCCCAGCCAAGGTTGGCTGGAAGAAAGGTGACTTGGGTAAAGTGACTGTGGAAGGATAGATGGTAGGGAAACCTAGAAGGTGGCATGCTCTGTTATCTGATGGTAGGTACTAACAGAAGTTGAAGGACAGGGGCAGGACAGAGGCTCAAGAAAAAAATGGACAGGGGAACTACCAACAAGTCTTTAGTGGATGCCTGGGACTTTACTAAGCACAGGGCAAAGGATAGATTTGACCTTTCCCCAAGGAGGCTATAACCTAATAGAGAAAGCAGATGTGCATACAACTGCATATCCAGTGAGATACAATAATTTCCACAGTGGGGGGAGGGTACGGTGCAGGTTGAGAAGGAATATGGCTGGGCTTAATCTGCGAGAACTTCCTAAGGGAGGTATGCTGAGGGCTGAGTTTGAAGACGAGAGGGAAGGGAAGGAGGTGGAGTGGTGGAGAGAGCAGATAAATTCTCATTGCCTGAGGAATACTTTGGGATTCGGGTAGGAGGCCTGAAGGGAGGAACCATAAGGAGAACAACTTGACTGAGGTGAAGGGTTCATTCAGTGAGATGAGACAAGCAGGTGGGCTTGGTCAACATGAGGCCACACTAAAAGTTTATATTGGATTGGGAGGAGGATGAGGAGTAGCTGGAGAAGTTTCCTTAATCCCTCCCACAACCACTCTCACCTTGCACAGCTGATCAAACACTGGCCCTTATGTTTGACATTTTTTTAAATTGGTATTTGTTAAATGCTTACCATGTGCCTGGCACTGTTCTAAGCGGTGGGTTAGATACAAGGTAATCAGTCCACGTCCCACAAGGGCCTCACAATCTTTATCCCCATTTTACTGATGGGGTAACTGAGGCACAGAGAAGTTAAGTGACTGGCCCAGAGTCACACAGCAGACAAGTTGTGGAGCTGGGATTAGAACCCAGGTCCTTCTGACTCCCAGGCCCATGCTCTATCCACTAGTCCACACTGCTTCCCTAGGCTATACTGCTTGCCTGCTTCACTGGCAAAGGGCCACTGCTCTCTGTGACACTCTAGGGGTGCTGGTAGGACTGTGCTGTGACCCATCCTGTCCAATCGATGGCTCTGCTGTCCATCTCTGAAAGGTCCAAGGCAATAATAATGTTGGTATTTGTTAAGCACTTACTATGTGCAGAGCACTGTTCTAAGCGCTGGGGTAGATACAGGGTCATCAGGTTGTCTCCCGTGAGGCTCACAGTCTTAATCCCCATTTTACAGATGTGGTAACTGAGGCACAGAGAAGTTAAGTGACTTGCCCAAAGTCTCACAGTTGACAAGTGGCGGAGCCGGGATTAGAACCCATGACCTCTGACTCCCAAGCTCAGGCTCTATCCACTGAGCCACGCTGCTTCTGGGGCCACTGGGGGACCCAAGCCCGGGCTCTTTCCACTGAGCCACACTGCTTCTCTAAGCACTAGATGCTGACGGACACCCTGTGCTTTCCCTTGATTGTCTTCCAGACTATTATCATAGGGACAAGAATCATGTTATTCATGATAAAATGGAACAGTGGTTGGGTGAAGGGCACACAGCTGCAGGCTGACTCCAGTGCTGAGGCTGAACATGTGTGGGGGTGGAGGATTGAAGAGTCTGATCGCTGCTCTCATCCAGCATGGCCTCATGGATACAGATGAGCCTGGGAGTCAAAAGGACCTAGGTTCTAAACCTGACTCCTTCACTTGTCTTCTGTGTGACCTTGGGCAAGTCACTTCACTTCTCTTTGCCTCAGTTACCCCTTCTGTAAAATGGGGATTAAGACTGTGAGCCCTATGCAGGACAGAGACTGTATCCAACTTGATTATCTTGTATCTACCCCAGCACTTAGTACAGTGCCTGGCACATAGTGCTAACTAATTACCATTCAAAAAAAAAAGGCAGGGGAAGGAGGTTGCCCTGCTTTAGGATTGACCAAGCCTGCTATTTGAGCTGCAGTCCAGCTCCATTGGGCAATCTCTGTTATGGCCTAGTCCTCCTGGAAGGGAGAAAGGAAGGGCAAGGTGGGCAGGACTGAAAGGAGCAAGAAGGAATCAGCAAAGCATCCCTAATGCCCACCTGTCCCTAGGGGTTATGATGTTATTAGTAACTCCCGTTTTTTGGTTTCTCCTAGAAGTTGCATTTCAATTTTTGACATCTTTAGACTGAGGCCTTGGACAAGCCCTTTATTCCTCTTGTCCTCAATTTACCCATCTCCAAATTGGGATACACACTATCAACGGCAACTCCACCTCAGGTGGAGGGAGGGGTGTTCAGCAGAATACTGCATTAGGGCCAGAAAGATGTGCAGAGTTCTAGGAAGACAAAAGATAGAACAATAATACAGGATTCTATATTTCTTGAATTCCTCTTCCAAACGGCTTAAAGTGCTTCATGTCTATTATATAACTTGCCCCGGGTCCAAGCCCAGGAAGTGGATGAAGGTGGGTGTTGCTCACTCCCAATTTTCAGCTGGAAAAGCTGAGGCTCAAAAAGGTAAAATAACTCAGCCAGACTCACAGACGAATTAAATTTCCAACTCCCTCTCACCAAACTTCAGTGCAAAATCTTTTCTCCTAGAAAGTTTGATGCTAACAAAACCCTGATTTATCATCCCCAGTTTCTCACCTAGATCCCTCAGACATCGCTCTGCCAAGATTGCCTTAGTTCGAGTTTGGATTGTAATGAGTTTCAGCCCAATGTTGAATGAGGAAAGAACTAAGCCAAAGGCACAGAGGGAATCAGAGATGGAGATTCTGTCAGCAAGTACAATTCTCCAAGTCATCAATGTTTGAATTTGCCAATCCCAACACTCACCGATGACTGTTCCGATGGCTTGCAAGTAAACAGACTTTCTGGTTTCTTCAGCCCCCTCTATGAGCCCCTCACTCTTCCTCTGCCCAGTGGGTGATCACCTCATTAGCCCAGCAAGTAACTTGTGAGTGTCCAAACAATACACTGTAGGGCCTGGGTTTGGATGTTAAAGAGATGAGAAGCTAGCAGTGGAAAGAGCAGAACCCACTGCCCTCTGCAACCCCTCAAAAGACAGAAAAGTCCAGACTCTGTCACTTGCCTATTGTGTGACCTGCAGCAATTCCTTAACTTCTCTCTACTACAGTTACCTCATCTGTAAAAATGGGGATAAATACCTGTTCTCCCTTCCTGTTAAACTGTGACCCCAATGTGGGGCAGGAACTGTGTCTAACCTGATTATGTGAATCCACTCCATTGCTTAGTACTGCGCTTTTCACATAGTAAGCACTTAAAAAGTACTGCAATTCAAAGCAATGTAGCTTAGTGGATAGAGCATGTGCCTGGGAGTCAGAAGGATCTCGGTTCTAATCCCAGCTCCACCATATGTCTGTTCTGTGACCTTGGGAAAGTGACTTCACTTCTCTGTGCCTCAGTTTCCTCATCTGTAAAATGAAGAAGAGTGTGAGCCCCATGTGGGACAGTGATTGTGTCCTACCTGATTAACTTGAATCTACCCCAGCGCTTAGAACAGGCTTGGAACATAGTAAGCACTTAAGTACCATTATTATTATTATAATTAATAATAAAAAGTAGTAGACACATTCCCTACTCACAAGAAGTTTACTGTCTAGATCATCCATACTGTCTCCATACTGACCTAAGCACCTTTCGTATCCCGCTTTAACTACTGCATTATCTTCCTTCCCTGCCTTCTGTCTTTCCTCTCTCCAATCCAAACTTTTCTCTGCTGGCAAGGCCATACTTCTAAACTGACTTGTACCTTCCCCAGTGCTTAGAATAGTGTTTGACACATAGTAAGCACTTAACAAATACTAATTTTTAAAATAGAAAAACAATAAGCCCTCAGCAGACTTAACCCTTTGCCAGAACTCCAGATGGGAAGGAATGGTCAGTGAGCCAGGAAACCTATCTGGGATTTCATTTCTGCCAGCAGGAGAGCTTCATGCAGCTGATGTGGGGTGGCAGGAGGAAGCCGGGTGTAAATGAAACAGCCACAGGATGAAAAGACTTTCCCCCGTTTGGCGAAGGGCAGGGGGCCTGCCTGGGTGGGGTCAAGGGTCTGTTTAACCTCACACCCAGCTGCCGAGGAATTGGAAGTGACAGGCATAACTCGTATCTGAAGGTTCCAATCTGCCCCAGGATGGAGGCTGGCCTGCCACCTGACAGCTGTTGCCGAGTAGATGCAGCAAGTTGTCAGGTCTCAGCTTCAGGCCTCAGCATGGCCATGGTTATGGCTCAACTTGGCAGAGAAAACTGAGAGGGTGGGCTGGAATGTGGTGGCCATCTCCACTCTTCCCCTCCCCCCGCCCCCCCACACACGGTCTTTCCCTTCATCTGGGATGAGACCAGCCTCAGAGAGAGCCTCAGTTCCACGACCTTGTGGCAAGCAATTTAGTGCTTTGGGCTGACCTTGAGTAACTTAGAAAGTTTCTTCTTTTTATTTTAATGGTATTTAAGCACTTACTATGTGCCAGGCATTGTACTAAGTGCTGGGGTAGATATAAGCTAATTAGGTTGGATGGACACAATCCATATCTCACATGGTGCTCCCAGTCTTAATTCCTATTTTTAAAGATGACTTGTCCAAGGTCACATAGGAGAGAAGTGATGGAGGCGGAATCAGAACCCATGTCATCTAATTCCAAAGCTCATGCTTTTTCCACTAGGCTACACTGCTCCTTGAAAATTTTACTGGGTTTAAATCCTTGCACCTTCCCCAACCCCCTCCACCTGCCATACTACCCCCACAGCAACTGCAGCTTCTGTTTATGATCCAAGAGATCTGAAGGTGAATACATGACTCAGAGAGGTTATAGCCTTTGGTTGAGAGCCTGATGGGGGCAGAGTGGATGATGGAAAGGACCCTGGATCAGGAGGCAAGTGATCTAGGTCCACTGTTGATTGCCCAGCTACAACAGGAGGCCCTGGGAGAGTCATTTCCCTCCTCTATACAACCATATAACTTTTTGGGAAATGGGTCCAGAGATCTGCAAGGAAAATCAACCAAGCAAACAGACAGCAAATACTATAAGCTTCTTGGACCAAAGATGGTGGAAAAATACATAGAGGGCAAGGTTGGAAGATATGGGTGTTGTTAAAGTGCTTGGCTTTGCCATTTTTCAGCTATTTTCTAGGGCTGGATCAACACAGGAAATGAACTTTAGGTATTTCAAGTAATGAGAAGTGGTGGTTATTATCCACCTTTTGGCTGCAGTTATCAGGATAATTTGTAGGTAATGACCCACTCTGCATGTCTGCCCGCAGAATGGACAAGCCAACATTTTCATTTGATTTCCTTCTTTTCCACTCAAGTCCTTTTCCCTTATGGAGGAGAGCAAACTAGGAGAATCAATGGTATTTAGAGAGGATTCCGCAAACAGTTAAATGTTTTCAGGCCTTAAAGGAGCACAATCTGTAAGCATATTCTGTAGGTGTGGAAGACTGGTTTACCAAAATAAAAAACAGAACTCAGAAAACTCCATCTATACATGGATGTTAACATAATTATCCTGTAAGCAGGGAATCTAAGAGCATGGCTCACTAGCAGTCTACAGTAATAACACCTAGCAGATCAATTGGCTTTCTCTGTGGACTCAAAGGACTGCTTAAACAATAACCTAATCCCCAGGCTGGGAAGCATCAGGGTCCTGGAATATGAAGAGGTGACTTTGGCCCCTCAACTAGCCCTGGACCTCAAATCTTGGATTTGGGTTCTTGAAGTGGAAGGGACTGATAATATGAGGACTGAAAATCTGTCTAATCCCAGCTCTGCTTCCAGTATGCTGGTGATCTTGAGCAAACTCCTCCCCATCTCTGAGCTTCTGTTTAACCACCTAGTCAATGTAGAGCATAATATTAGGTCTGTAGACAGAGGAGTTCCAAGGGATAATAACCATAACAATAATAATTACTGTATTTGTTAAACACTTTCAATGTGCCAGGCACTTTACTAAGAGCTGGAGTGGATACAACCAAATTGGGTTCGACACAGTCTGTGTCCCACATAGGGCTCACAGTCTCATTCCCCATTTGACAGATGAGGTAACTAAGGCTTAGTGAAGTGACTTGCCTAAGGTCACATAGCAAACAAGTAGCAGAACCAAGATTAGAACCCTTGACCTTCTGACTCCCAGCCCCATTTTCCTTCCACTACACCATGCTGCTTCAATCAACCCTGTATGGTGAAGAACAAAACACTTCAACATTGTAATGGACGGAGTCACCTGATGGTTAATAATATCAACAGTATTTATCAAGTTCCTATTACATGCAAAACATCTTAGTAAATTTACTGAGCCTGCCCTGACCTTGACAGACTTTCAGTCTAATGGACTGCACCTTCTAAGCCCTTATCTAAAAGGAACCGTCTTGTCCAATCTCTGAATGAATCGCAAAAATTTGTGTGAAGTAGGCTGGGCCCTGTGACTTCAGCTTTCTCTTGTCTGGGGGTTTCCCCAGGATTCCTCTTCCTCCTGGAACATGTTTATTTGTCAGTGTCACCCTGGATATCTCCTTGAATAAACTGTCCTACCCCAGGCCGAAGCAGCCTTGGTTCCCTGCCAGGCGGAGGCTGCTCTGTCGCTAGTTACCAGGTTTTATCTCAAACAAACAGACGGGTATGGACTGTGAGCTGCTTCTCCCTCTTGTTCTGTGAAGCAGGTGAACCTGGCTGAGGGAGCCTCTTCTCCTGGGTACCTTGCTCCCTTCCTCCTACCAGGGGCTGGGTTTGGAAGCCTCTCACTCATTATAGAGGTGAAATCCACTCAGAGCTGATGCTGGGACTATTACAGGTTGCTGTGCCTTTAATTGTCAACATAGAAAGGCACTGAGGATTGGGTGACAGAACCATGCTGGTTGTGTGGCACAGCAATGGGACATTATTTGGAGTGGGGGCATTGTTAGGTGGGTCAATGGGGTAGGTTTTGGGGAGGGCCTAGGAGAACTTATTTTGGTAATTGTGGAATTTCTCTCATTCCCTATTGTCTCCTGGTATTCTCTGGGTTAGGAATAATGGAAGACAAGGTGGAAGAGCCTTGGGTGCCAACTTCCCTGCAGGAATCATGGTTAAAGGCCGAGGAGAAGACCCTAGACTTTGAGTTTGAGGTGGTCAGTGTCCAGTTCAATGAAGTGGGGCATTATGGTCTGCGGCTGACGGTGGAGAACCCGCTGCTGAAAGACTCTGGAGCCAGAGTTCAACTCCAATTGGATAACGGAGAGGTGCTCCACACTAGCATGGGGACCACCGACATCATCGAACAGAGGGATCCTGGCCAGACCCACACCTTTGCCCGGCGCAAATTCGTCTTCACTCTGCCAAAAGGTACTGGAGGTGGAGGAGAGGGAAGCGGGGCTAAGGGCAAACAAAGTGTATCAAGGGGTGGGGGGATATGCATCTTTCCAGAACAAATGAAACGGACTCCAGGGAGCAGGATAAGGCATCTCACTCACTTTATTTCAGCAGGTGCCCAATAGGGTTGGTGCAATCAATCTCGATGCTGTCTGGGGTTCCAGAGAGGGGGTCCAAAGTCTGAGTGGATCCGAATTCCAGGACCCTATTGAAAGGCTGGTCAGGTCTTACTGCCAAGAGCCCTCCAGATCCACTTCCACAGGCACTCCCTCGTGGGACACCTCTTCTTCCCTTCACACCCTACTTCCAGGTCCTCCCCTTGTGTGTGCTGAAAGTCAACCTGGGGAGGATTTTGTCAGCCCACATCACTCAACACCCATGTAAATGCCCCTTCAGAGGTTCAGCTTTGGGTCCCCTTCTATTCTCCATCTACACTCACTCCCTTGGAGAACTCATTTGCTTACACGGCTTCAACTACCACCTCCTTGCAGATGATACCCAAATCTACATCTCCAGCCCTGATCTCTCTCCCTCTCTGGAGTGGCTCATTTCCTCCTGCCTTCAAGACATCTCTACTTGGATGTCCTCCCATCATCTCAAACTTAATATGGCTAAAACTAAACTTCTTATCTTCCCACCCAAACCCTGCCCTCCCGCTCACTTTCCCATCACTCTAGATGGCACCGTTGTCTTTTCTGTCTCACAAGAAACATAACCTTTGTGTTATCCTTAACTTCTTTTTCTCATTCAACACATATATTCAAGCCATTACTAAATCTTTTCAGTTCTGACTTCACAATATCACTAAAATCCTCCCTTTCCTCACCATCCGAACTGCTATCACATTAATCCAATCATGAATCCTATCCCACTTTGAATCAGTAACCCACCTTGAATCAGCCTCCTTGCTGACCTCCCTGCCTCCTGTCTCTCCCCACTCCAGTCCATATTCCACTCTATTACCCAGATCACCAGATCATTTTCTTACAAAAACATTCAGACCAAGTTTCGCCACTCCTCAAGTACCTCCAGTGGTTGTTCATCCAATTCCACATTAAACAAAACCTCCTCACAATTGGCTTTAAACCACTCAATCACTTTGCACCCTCCTACCTCACCTTGCTATTCTTCTATTACAACCCAGCTCACACACTTCACTCCTCTAACCCTAACCTTCTCACTATAACTCGATCTCGTATATCTCGCCACAGACCTTCAGCCCACAACCTGCCTCTGACCTGGAATGTCCTCCCTCCTCATTTTGGACAATTAATCTGCCCCACTTCAAAGCCTTATTGAAGGCACATATTCTCCAAGAAACCTTCCCTGACTAAGCTTTCTTCTCCTACTCCCTTGTACATCACCCTGCCTTGCTCCCTTCATTCATCCCCCCTCCCAGCCCCACGGCACTTATGTATATATCTTTAACTAATGTATTTATTTATATTAATGTCTGTCTCCCACTCTAGACTGTGAGCTAGTTGTGGGCAGGCAATGTAACTGAGTGCTTTGCACACAGTAAGCACTCAGTAAATATTACTGAATGAATGAATAAGAGCAATGAAGTAAGTTAATTGGAGGCAAGGTGACTAAGTGCTTTAAAGCTGATGATCAGGGGTTTCTGCTTGATGTGAGGGTGGATGGGCAACCAGTAGTGTTCTTGAGGAGTGGGGAAACATGAACTGAACGTTTTTGTAGAAAAATGGTCCCAGTAACAGATTGAAGTATGGACTGGAGTGGGAAGAGGCAGGAGGCAGGGAGATCAGCAAGGAAGCTCATATAGTAATTGAGATGGGCTAGGATAAATGCTTGGATTAATGTGGTAGCAGTTTGGATGGAGAGGACAGGGCAGATTTTAGTAATGCTGTGAAGGTTGAACCAACAGGATTTAGTGATAGGTTGAATATGAGGGTTGAATGACAGAGATAAATCGAGGCTAACTCCAAGATTATGAGTTTGTGAGACACGAAGGATGGTGGTGATGTCTATAATAATGGAAAAATCAGGAGGAGGACGAGGTTTGGGTGGGAAGATAAGGAGTTCTGTTTTGGACATGTGAGATTTGAGCTGTTGATGGGACAACCAAAGAGAGACATCCTGAAGGCAGAAGGAAATGTGAGGCTGCAGAGAGGGGGAGAGATCGGGACTGGAGGTATAGATTTGAGATGCATCTTCATAGAGGTGGTAGCTGAAGCCATAGGAGTGAATGAATTATCCAAGAGAGTGGGTTATAGATGGAGAAAAGAAGAGGACCCAGAGCTGAATCGTGAGGGACTCCCACAGTTAGAAGCCTATGAAAAAGACCAAGAATGAATAACCAGACAGATAGGAGGAAAACAAGTAGAGGACAGTGGAAGTGAAGCCAAGTTTGTATAATATTTCCAGAGGAAGGGGTGGTCAACAGTGTGAAGGCAGCTGAGAGGTGATCTTTGAGAATGCTGTTTCTGTGGAGTGAAGGGGGTGGAAGCCATATTTGAATGGGTCAAGGAGAGAATCAGTAGAGAGGAACATGAGGCAGCAGGTGTAGACAACTCGCTCAAGGACTCTGGACAGAAATGTTAGGAAAAATGTGGGGTGATGCCTGGAGGAAGCCGTGGAATCAAGGGAGGTGATTTTTAGGCTAGAGGAGATATGAGCATGGGTCATTCATTCATATTTACTGAGTGCTTACTGTATACAGAGCACTGTACTAAGCATTTGGAAAGCACAATTCAGCCATAAAGAGAGACAGTCTAGAAGGAGGGAGACAGATATCAAAACAACTAAACAGGCAAGTAAAAATGGTTGAAAGCAGTGGGTAAAAAACCACTGGAGAGCAAACAGTTGAAGATGATGGTCAGGGAGGGAAGAAGGCTTTGATAAGGTGCAAAGGGATGGAGTCAAATTTGCATGTGGATGGGAGAGAAGGCAGGAAATCTTGAGGTATTGCTGGGAAAGATGGGAGAGTTGAAGAAGGGGTAGAAGGAGGGAGTAATTGAAGAAGAATGGGAGATTTTAGGAAGATCATGCCCGATGTTTCCAATTTTCTCAATTATGAGCTTGTGAGACAGGGAGGATAGTGATGTTGTTTACAGTGATGGGAAAGACGGGGGAGGGCAGGGTTTGGGTGGGAAGATGAAGAGTTGTTTTGCACATGTTAAGTTTGAGATGTTGGTGGGACATCCAAGCAGAGATGTCCGGAAGGCAGGAGGAAATGCAAGACAGCAGAGATGAGAGATTCCCAGATCTACTCCTAGACATTGCTGCTTTCTGGGCATCAGCTATGCATGAATAAAAATCCCTAAGTGATTCCATCCCCACATCAGAGTCCTGGTCCACCCAGCCCAGGGTTCTGTCTCTAACAGTACATCAAAGGAAACTTGGAGCAAGTGGGTGGTGGTTGCCACTTTCACATCAAGCCTCATGGTTAAGAATGTACCTGTTAATATCCTTTCTCTCTAGTAACCTGTATCATAACAGCAGTAAATCATAATAATGGTTTTCTTAAGAACTCACCAGGTGCTTAAGTATTACTGAGGTAGGTACAAGTTATCAGACTGGGAACAGTCCATTCCCCATGTGTGTTGGGTGGGGGTGGGGGAGCGGTCACAGTCTCCCTTATCTGCATTTTACTGACGAGGAAACTGAGTTCCAGAGAGGTTAAGTATTTTGCCCAAGGCCTCCCAAGAGACCACTGGCAGAGCTAGGACTTGAACCCCAGCGTCCTGACTCCTAGTGCCACGTTCTTTCCACTAGGCTTTCCTCTATTAACTCTTTTCAAGCCTATTATTATCCCAACTAATAAGGAATTATTATTTCCTTCCAAACATTTTGGATTTTCCCTAATACATATTACAGAACTCATGACCATAATAATTATGGTATTTGTTAAGCACGTACTATGTGCCAAGCACTGTATTAAGTTCTGTAGTAGATACAAGATCAACAGGTCCCACGTTGGGCTCATATTGTAGGTAGGAGGGAGAACAGATATTGAATCCCCATTTTAAAGATGAGTGAACTGAGACCAAGAGAAGTTAAATGCTTCCCAAGGTCACACAGACAGCAAGTGGTAGAGGTGGGATTAGAGCCCAGGTCCTCTGACTCCCAAGCCCATGCTCTTTCCAATAGGCACACTGTTTCTCATAAATGAATCCATACCCATCTTGAATCCAGTGATACTTTATTTTGCAAAAATTCCTTTTTCTGTTTTGACCTTGCCACCTTCATGTTTTGATGATTACCCTCTGTCCTCTGGTAGGGTTTTTGAGACTCTGAAGTTCCAATCCCACTATCCTACTTTGAGGATATCACACCAGATGGGAGGAGTTTGGGGACCCCAACTGGAGACCTGGAAGAATGGGAGTGGTGGATGGGGAAAGAGAGGAAGCAGCTTTCTTTCTCTGCTCCACTAAATCTGAACCCTGTGTTCTCTTGGGGCCAGGCTTTTGCAAAAATGATGTGAACCATGATGTGCAGCTGCGGATTGAGGCCATGAGGCTGGGAGGCGTCTCGCTGCAGGAAGCCCACCGGGCAGGGGAGGCCATCTTTGCCATCTACCCCCGCCCCAACCACCCACGCATGAACCCGAGGGCCCAGTGGGACGAGGACCTATACCACTTCAGCAGCAGCCTTGCCCTGCTCAGGGTGGAGCGTGCCAGGCTGACCCGGCATTGTGGTCGGCTGGTCTACACCGTGTCCTTCCATGAGCACCGGACCTTGCAGCAGACTCCTGGTGCCTCCCACCCATCTGTGCTCTGCTCCCCTTCTGGGCAGGATGAGACCACAACTACTGCAGGACCCTGGCTTAGCCCAGGGAAGCTCCCGGACTCTCCACAGATGAGCCTCCCTGTGTCTCCAGTGCCAGCAGAGCAGGAGCAGATGCCTCCATGCCCAGGATCTCGACTCCCTGTGTCTGAGGTTAGTGTTGACTGGGTGCCCTCATCTTTTCATACAAGTTAAGAGGAGTGTCTGCTTCCAGGCTGCTGCCCTCAATGCCCTCCCCTCTCCATTCACTAGGAAAGAGGACAGGTGATTTAGATTCAAGTCCCTCTTTGACAGTGGAGCAAACTGAGTCACCCATGGGCCTTCCAGCTGTGGGGTACCCCTCCCTCTGGGTTCACTCCCTGATCCATGCAGATAGGGCCTTCAAGGTCAGATGCTGGCTTCAGGTGAGACAACCACTTCCCCACAGTCCTGTGCCTTTAATATTATTAGTATCATTATGGTATTTGTTAAGTGTTTATTAAGTGTCACGCACTTTACTAAGCACTGAGATACCTGTTAATTCTGTTGTATTGTACTTTCCCAAGTCGTTAGTACAGTGCGATTGATTGATTTGATGGATTGATTCAACTTGCCACCTCCTCTGCCCCCTTCCCTTCCACCCACCTGCCCTCAAATGGTTCCTTTTGGGCTGGAGAGAGCCAAGGGGGCGTGTTCTCTGGGCTGCTGAGGGACCAAGCAGTGGTCCCTCTCCCCTGCTCACATGCTAGGGTTTCGTGGCCGCCCAATGGTACCAGTTTCCCCCTCCCCAAAAGGCTCAGGCTCTTATCAAGGTCCCCTGGAGTTGCCTAACACAGGTAAGGCTTGGTCTGTGTCGGCTGGGAGGACTGGTAACCGAGCCTGACCAGAGTGACTGGGCTTGTATATGGAGTTTTACATGGGGCTTCACTTCATGTGGTGATCTTGTGAATTAGATAGGGCAGGGTTTCTTCTCCCCATCTTGCAGATTAGAAAACCAAGGCCAAAAGGGTTGGCTGACTGACTGACCCACAAAACACTGTCCCCATAGCTCCCTGAGGGATGATTTCTACCAACTGTTTCAGACTCTACCAAATGCTTATCGCAGTGCTCTGCACTCAGTAAGTGTTCTATAACTGATTGCTTGATTGACTGACCCAAAGGGATAAAGCTGGGGCTAGAATCCAGGTGCAAATTCCAGGCCCAAGTCCATTTCTCCTAGACTAACAGCCCAGTCCCTGGACTAGCTGGGCTCAAGGCCTAAGCCAGTCTCTAGGCCTGGCCATCTTGTTCCTGCTCTTCAGAAGGTGCAAGGGATGGCTGATAACTCCAACTCAATAAACATGGCCCTGCTCTCTCAGAGTTGGCCCAAAGGATTCCAGAGTGATTCTTCCATCTTGTGGGAAGAAAGGAACCAGGGCAGACACTGATCGGGGAGAAGAATAAAGGACATAGTAGAAACAAGGGGTTGTGTCCTCCAATGTCTTTGTCTGCTCAAGTTGCTCCCTGCTTGACCCTCTCCTCCATTTAATTATTTTTGGGCTTTAGGCCAGTTTACATTTCTAGGTCCCTGGGGCATTTGATCCAGTTAAATATGAGTACTTTTGCTTTCCTGGCAACTACCCCCAGTCCCCTATAGAACAAGCACAAGTCAATGATGGGGGTGAGGAAGTCCAGGGACCTGGAAGTGGGAAAGACCCAGAAGTTTAGGCATTACAACACCACTTGATGGCTTGGCCCTATAGAGGATGTACACAACCCATGAACCTTGCCTTAGTTCCTATGTGGCAAGGGGGTGGGATGGGGGAGAAAGAGGACAGTTCCTGGTGGCCCATCAGACCCATTGGGAAGAGCCACAGAACAATCACACAGCCCCGTGCGACACTGCTTAATTCCTGCCATCTCCCAGCTAGTAGAGCCCCAGGGACCCAGGCCCAGCTTCCTGTCCGGATCCCCTCCTCCCCTGCAACCTGTTCAATTTAGCATTCACCCTGCTGAGCTCTGTCCAGGCTGTCATTAAACACTTCATTACTCATCCCCAAACGGAGCCCTCCTAGTGGAGCTTTCTAATCTCGCCTCATACATCAACTGTCTCTGCAGCCCCTTTGTCATCTTGCTGATGCCTTGCTGTGGCCCAACACTTGCTGAGAGGAGGAGATGAGCCCAGATAAAGCTGAGAGGTCCATAATAGTGGGTGGGGGAGGTGCAAACCGGGAGGGAAGGTCGGGGGAGGGGGATGCAGTGAGACGAGAAAATCAGCCTGAGGTGTTCGTGGCCTCCCTCTCCAGCCCCTTCTTTCCACCTTCAGGGGTTTGAGCCAGCTGTTTCCTTGGCAAAACAACTTCCCTACTAGCCATAATCCCCCCTCTCTTTTAAATCACAGCCTGTCTCCTCCAGGAAACTTTCCCAGATTTTCCCTTTCCACTCTCCTTCCCAAAGAACTCATCCATATCACTGTAGATTGGTCATCGTTTTGTGTTTGCCATGCCTTCCCTACAAGGCCACAATCTGCAGCCCTGTGCCAGAGTGGCTTAGTGGAAAGAGCCCGGACCTGGGAGACAGAAACACCTGGGTTCTAATTCCAGCTCTGCCACTTGTCTGCCGTGTGACCCTGGGCAAGTCACTTCACTTCTCTGTATCTCAGTTATCTCATCTGTAAAATGGGGCTTAAGACTGTGAGCCCAATGGGGACTGTCTCCAACCCAATTATCTTGTATCTACCCCAGCGCTTAGTACAGTGCCTGACATATAGTAAGCACTTAACACATACCACAGTTATTAGTAATCATTACTGAACCTCAGTTGCCAGGGTCAGTTCTCTGCATCCCACAGGTAGACTGTCCTATGTTTTGGTCCCGGCCTCCAGTGGATTCACCCAAGGAAATCCCCCCAATTCTTGAGGAACTTAATGTAAGCTCCCCAGCCGCTTTCAATGAGAGTTTTCAGGCAGTTCCCACCTTCTTGGTACACTGTTCTTTTCATCCCTGTGTACTGTCTGTTTCACAACACCCCTTACCTCACTCTGTGGTTTCAGTGTCTTCTGTCGGCCCACTTCCTGCCTCTCTTCCCATGAATCACCCAGGCTAATGGGTAATGGGTTAGTAGGGTCCCTAAATGGGAGCATCTTGCTGGGGAGGGAGTGCCTTGGGAAGGAGTAGCCTGAGCGTGGAATGGCCCATAGAGTAGGGAAGATGTATAGTTTGACTGAAGGGAAGCCTGGAGGAACTGGTTAGGGGTAGGGACAAGGATTGGGAAAACAGGGGTGACTCCTTCAAGTAGGGGCCAGTAGTGGGAAGCAGTGTGGCCTAGTGGATAGAGCACGGGTCTGGGAGTCAGAGGATCTGGTTTTTTATCTGCCACTTGTCTACTGGGTGACCATGGGCAAGTTGCTTAACTTCTCTGGGTCTTAGTTTTCTCATCTGTAGAATGGGGATTAAATCATACTCCCTCTTACTTATACTAAGAGCCCCCTGAGGGACAAGGACTGTGACCAACCTGAAAATTTCGATTCTACCCCAGTGTTTAGTATAGTGCTTAGCACATAATAAGCACTCAATGAATACCTCATAAAAACCAAACCAATCTGAGAAGCAAGTGACTGATGACTGATGAGCAGTGTTTAATTAGCATTGAGAGTAGTCTCCGGGCTCTAACTACTGGGAGAAGCTATTGCTGTCAACTGGAATGGGGCAGATGGGTGAGGGGAAGATGGTGAGGGGAAGGAGACATGAGGGAGGAGGGAGTCTGAGTAGCAGAAACTACTCTACTTTTGGAATTGAGTCTTCCAGGAAAAGTCATGGCCCTCGATCCTGGAAGGAATGTCTCTGGCTAGATAGGGCCCTCTAGACTTGTGGTGGGCAGGGATTGTCTATCTTTATTGCTGTATTGTACTTTCCCAAGCACTTAGTGCAGTGCTCTCCACACAGTAATAATAATGATGGTATTTGTTAAGCACTTACTACATAGTAAGCACTCAATAAATATAACTGAATGAATAGGGTCCTGTTCCTTCTAAGGAGTGCTCCTACTCAACTTAGAGTGAACATTGGCACTAGAAAGAGATGCCAGGGCTCTGCCAGAGATGTTGGAGCTCTACCCGCAGGTGCTGCCCTGTTGGTAGCAATCATCAGAATGAAAATGCCTAGCATTTTTACCAAATTAAGACAGGGGTCAGTAACCCTTAGAGAACAGGCCTGAGCAGCATTGTAAGCCACTGAGTCAATGTGAGGAGGAAGCTGGAGGAAGAGAGCATGGAATGAGCCAGATTCCTACCTACCTAGGAAGGTTGGGGAATAACAGAAAATGTTTAAGGAAAAGGTAGACAACCCCCCACCCATCCAGCATGGTTGGGTCATTCACCTACCTGGAGACAGGAAGGGAGGCCCTTCAGCTGTCAACTGTCCACACCAATCTGGAGAGCAGGTCACTGAGCATCGCCCTTGGAGCTGCCCCTAGACAGAGGTGGAGGGTAGCACAGAGGTCCACAGGGGAGGGCTGTGTGGGAAGCCTGCCTGACTCCAGAAGCAACTGTGCAGATCTAGAAGCATTGACACAAATGGCACAGGTCCTCTTCCGGGTGGCAGCAACTGTGTCGAGACCAGAAGCGGGGATGCCCAGTGGCCACCTGGCATGACTCTCCAAGTGCACAGACTGTTGTTAAAATTATGCTGTGTCCATCCATGTCTCAAACAACCACTAGATCTTCAGCTGCATTCAATATTCCCGGGATCCATTTACGTCTCCTTGGGTGGACCAGTGGTTCCCACACGGAGCCCCAGCCCAAGAGTGGGACTGGGCAGAGTGGAAAGGAAATGTGGGAAAGCTAAAGGTCCAAAGTGAAGAGGGTTTGGCTCTCCATCCCAAGTGGTTTCCTTCCAACTCTGTTGGTAGGGCAGAATTGAAGTTGGAAAAGGGTGCAGGGTGAGCTAAGGGGTTGTCACCAGCAGATCCCTCTTTGGCTCACTCACCTCTGCTCTGGAGAAGGAAGGGACCTGGCTCCAGCTAGATGAGCCAGCACTCATTTGTTGGCAAAGCAGAGAGGCCCCATGGGCATTCTTGGAGGAAATCAGTGGAATTAGGCTCTCTCTTCTGTCTAGTTTGTAGTTACAAAAGGGCACCCAGCTGGAATATTGTTAAATGGTGGTAACTTCTTTGATTTGCTGAGCCCCTTCTCTCTGACAGCTCTCACATCCTCTACCACATGTGTTCTTCCCAATCCCAGAGAGCCAGGTAGTGTTAGTTGGTAGTATATTTAGGACATAAGACATACTTCAATCAATCAATGTTTTTATGGTATTTGTTAAACGCTTACTATGTGCCATGCACTGTACTATGTATGCACTGGGATAGACAAAAGTTAATCAGATTGGACACAGTCCATATCCCACATGGGGCTCACAGTCTTAAGCTCCATTTAGCAGATGAGGTAACTGAGGCGCAGCGAAGTTAAGTGATTTGCCCAAGATCACCCAGCAGACAAGTGGTGAGCCAGGATTAGAACTCTGGTCCTCTGATTCCCAGGCCCATGCTTTTTCCACCAGGTGCTTTATTGAATGTTTACTTTGTGCAAAGCACTGTACTAAGCACTTGGGAGAATACAATACAATCAAGTTGGTTGACAGGATCCCTTACCAAAAGAATCTTAGGGATTAGAGGGGGAGATCAACATTAAAATAAATTACAGATGGGGAAATGGCAGAGTTTGAGAATATGTACATGAGGGCCAGAAAAGTTAAGCAGCTTACCCCAGGTCACACAGCATGTTGGTCTGAGAACTGAGATTTCCTGATACTCTTGGCTTATGTTGCTTTTTTGTTTCTTTAATGTTTAATAGGAGCTTCCAGTACTTTTCAAGGGAAGCCTGGTGTGAGCTAAAAGTCCTGGAAAAACTGGCTGGTTCTGACCTCTCTGAAACCTGGCTGAGTTTGGACTGGAGCTGGCCCTTTCTGGCTCCCTTTCTGTCTTGAACCTAGTCCTGCCAGGCAAATAGGGTGGCCACTGTGGACACTAAAGAATGGCAGATATACCTCTGTTGATCAGGGTGCCCCGGCCAACATGTACATGAATGATCAGTAAAGACTTACAAGTCTAAACACTTAAGTAGTACCAACAATCAATCAATGGTATTTATTGATTGCTTACTCTGTGTTGATTGCTTACTCTGTGTAAAGCACTGTACTAAGCACTTCAGAGAGTACAATACCACAGAATTAGTGGGTACGTTCCCTGCCCATTATGAGCTTGCAGTATTGAGGGGGAGACACACATTACTATAATTTATAATATATAATTTAAAGGGAATAGACCCCCTGTAAACCAGCCTGGCCTCTATAAAACTGGGCAAATGTTCACCCACCAGGAACACAAGTCACTTTGCCAACCATGTCTGCTCTCTTGAGGGGCACATATTCCAGCCTCCTACAGGGTGAAGGCACCCACTCACTGCCTTGAATTCCTCAACTCCAACTCTCTCCTGGACCCCCTTCAATCTGGCTTCTGTCCCCTCCACTCTACCGAGACTGCTCTCTCAAAGGTCACCCATGACCTCCTTCTTGTCAAATCCAATGACTCCTACTCTATCTTAATCCTCCTCGACCTCTCAGCTGCCTTTGACACTGTCAACCATTCCCTTCTCCTCTACACCTTATCTCACCTTGGCTTCACGGACTCCGTCCTCTCCTGGTTCTCCTTTTATCTTTCTGGTCATTCATTTATAGTCTCCTTCAAGGGCTCCTCCTCCTCCTCCCATCCACTAACTGTAGGGGTTCCTCAAGGGTCAGTTCTTGGCCCCCTTCTGTTCTCCATCTATACTCACTCCCTTGGTGAACTCATTCGCTCCTGCCAGCTTCAACTATCATCTCTATGCAGATGACACCCAAATCTACATCTCCTCCCCTGTTCTCTCCTCCTCCCTTCAGGCTCGTATCTCCTCCTGCCTCCAGGACATCTCCACCTGGATGTCTGCCCGCCACCTAAAACTCAATATGTCCAAAACTGAACTTATCTTCTCTCCCAAACCCTGTCTTCTCCATGACTTCCTTGTCACTGTGGATGGCACGACCATCCTTCCCGTCTCACAGGCCCACAACCTTGGTGTCACCCTTGACTCAGCTCTCTCATTCATTCCACATATCCAATCCGTCACCAACACCCGCAGGTCTCATCTTTACAGTATCACCAAGATCTGCCTATTCCTTTACATCCAAACGGCTATCGTGCTAGTACAAGCTCTCATAATATCCTGACTGGATTATGGTGTCTGCCTTCTCTCTGATCTCCCTTCCTCCTATTTCTCCCCACTCCAGTCTATTCTTCATTCTGCTGCCTGGACCATCTTCCTACAGAAACGCTCTGGGCATGTCACTCCCCTCTTTAAAAACCTCCAGTGGTTGCCTATCAACCTCCACATGAAACAAAAACTCCTCAGTCTTGGCTTCAAAGGTCTCCATCACCTTGCCCCCTCCTACCTCACCTCCCTTCTCTCTTTCTACTGCCCACCCCGTACACTCCGCTCCTCTGCTGCTCACCTCCTCAGTATCCCCCATTCACACCTCTCCCGCCATCAACCCCTGGCCCACATTCTACCGCTGTCCTGGATTGCCTTCCTCCTCACATCTGCCAAACTAACTCTTTTCCCCTCTTCAAAGCCCTACTGAGAGCTTACCTCCTTCAAGAAGCCTTCCCAGACTGAGCCCCCTCCTTTTCCCTCTGCTCCCCCTTCACCCTCTGCTCCTCCCCCTTCCCTTCCCCTCAGCACTGTGCTCATTTGCATATATTATTTATTACCCTATTTATTTTGTTAATGAGGTGCACATCCCCTTGATTCTATTTATCATGATAATGTTGTCTTGTTTTTGTTTTGTTCTGTTTTGCTCTGCCATTTGTCTCCCTCATTTAGACTGTGAGCCCATCATTGGGCAGGGATTGTCTCTATCTGTTGCCGAATTGTGCATTCCAAGAGCGTAGTACAGTGCCCTGCACATAGTAAGCGCTCAATTCATTCAATAGTATTTATTGAGCGTTTACTATGTGCAGAGCACTGTACTAAGCATTTGGAATGTACAATTCGGTACCAGATAGAGACAATCCCTGCCCATTGATGTTCTTACAGTCTAATCAGAGGAGAGAGACAGACAAAAACACTGGCAATAAATAGAATCAAGGGGGATGTACATCTCATTAACAAAATAAATAGGGTAATAAAATATATACAAATGAGCAGAAGAGCACAGTGCTGAGGGGAGGGGAAGGGAAAGGGGGAGGAGCAGAGGGAAAGAGGGGGAAAGGGAGCTTAGCTGAGGGGAGGTGGGGACAGGGGACAGAGAGGCAGCAGAGGGAAAAGGGGAAGTTCATTCTGGGAAGGCCTCTTGGAGGAGGTGAGCACTCAGTAGGGCTTTGAAGAGGGGAAGAGAGTTAGTTTGGCAGAGGTGAGGAGGGAGGGTATTCCAGGACAGCGGGAGGGCGAGGGCCAGGGGTCGACAGCGGGAGAGGCGAGAACGGGGGATGGTGAGGAGGTGGGCGGCGGAGCCTACGGGGTTGGCAATAGAAAGAGAGAAGGGAGGAGAGGTAGGAGGGGGCAAGGTGATGGAGAGCCTTGAAGCCTAGAATGATAAGTTTTTGTTTCGTGCAGAAGTTGATAGGCAACCACTGGAGGTTTTTAAGAAGGGGAGTGACATGCCCAGAGCGTTTCTGCAGGAAGATGAGCTGGGCAGCAGAATGCTCAATAAATACTATTGAATGAATGAATGTGCAAAACTCCAAGTGGGTTGTCAGCTCCCCCTGGAGGTAAGGCCCACCCTCCTTCCAGTCACGCCTACCCTCCTTCCAGCCCCATTCAAACCTACACGGGATCTAATTGCTGTGTCTGCTCAGGCCAAGTTGGGCCAGGACCAGGACTGGTCTGGGACCTTCTCACCTTTTAGAGGGCTCTAACGTGCAACACTTGATGCCGGGGCTTGTGTGGGGCTAGCCTAGCCCACTGGGAAGCCAGGAAAATTTCGACGGATCTGTGCCCATGAGGGCCAATCTAGGTAGCATCCTCAACCATGGGGAACATGTTGGGGGAGCTGAGCTACAGTTCCTTGCAGGCTCTGGGCAGCTTCAAAGCCAGTCTGTCCGGAGCTGGGCTGTGCTAAACTTCCGCTCCTCATGCCCCTTCCCTCCCTTTCCCTTCCTTTCATCTCCAACTCTTCATGCTGGCAAACTTGAAAATTGTTCAGAGTTTTCTTGGCTTGTGATCTCCTTTGTTCCCTCAGGCTGTGTTTCTCTGGACCTCAGTTTCCTCGTCTGTAAAATGGGGATTAAATACCTGTTCTTCCTCCTACTTAGATTGAGACCCTTGTGGGACAGGGACTGTGTCCGACCAGGTTATCTTGTATCTGCCCCAGTGTTTAGTAAGTGTTTGTCATATAGTATTTAATGAATACTATATTTAATATTATTATAATAGTAATAATAATGGTATCTAATAACTGTTTACTCTGGGCAGAGCATTATACTAAGCACTAGGAAAAAATACACAGGTGATCCCGCGTGGGCAGGGATTGTCTCTATTACTAAATTGTACTTTCCAGGTGCTTAGTACAGTGCTCTGCACACAGTAAGTGCTCAATAAATACAACTGAATGAATTGGAAGCAAGTGAAAACTGGACATGGTCTCTGGCCCGCAAGGGGCTCACAATCTGAGAATAAGGGAAGGGATGGGCTACAGACACATAAGGAAGGATGAAACAATAAAAACACCAAACCAATATAATAATAATAATAATGTTGGTATTTGTTAAGCGCTTACTATGTGCCAAGCACTGTTCTAAGCGCTGAGGTAGATACAAGGTAATCAAGTTGTCCCACTTGAGGCTCACAGTCTTAATCCCCATTTTCCAGATGAGGTAACTGAGGCACCGAGAAGTTAAGTGACTTGCCCAAAGTCACACAGTGACAGGTGGCAGAGCCGGGATTAGAAACCATGACCTCTGACTCCTAAGCCTGTGCTCTTTCCACTGAGCCATGCTGCTCAGTGGAATATAAAAGATTATATATAATCACCTTAGTGCTTATTTATAGTGCTCAGTGCTTATATAAAAGATAAGGATGATGATCTATATAGTGGATGTATAATACGGCACACTATCCAGGTAATTTAGATCCCCAAACCAGCTTTGGACTGAATTCTATTGTATACTTATTCTAGTCACTTTTTCTCCTGACCTGAATAATTGAAGTCAGAATGCAATTTTTAAGGTCCAAATTAACCGAACGATAATTCTGACCTGGGCTAAGTCACCCACGGCAACCCCCCTTACATTCCTAACTCAAGTCCCCAGAATTACAAAGGAAACAGCTGAGACCTTTCCCTCCTCTCCTGGAGGTGGGTGAATGCAAGGGAACGAGCGAGCCTTGGAAGGAACATGCTTGATAATTACAGTGTATTCTGATGATCGCCTTTTGTAAAAGTAATAAAAAAATAGGCATATGGCTTTGAATACAGTTGGTTTCTGTGATTGCAGGAGCAGAAACGGGGGAAGATAAAAAAACAGATATACACCATGTGGTTTTAATACCAAAACCTTGCGAAACTATGAAAAATACCTTGACAGCGTCTTTGTTGTTTTTAAATAAAAGAAAATCGTTGCTACAAAGGGAAAACCTTAGGTTGCTTTTACAGGCACTGAGAAAGCCTGGGGCATAATGTGTTTAAGCTGGAGGCAGTTGTCAATGGGGAACAGAAAGAGAGTGAAGGGAAAAAAAAAAACCTTAAAAGGGAGAGAATTCGGTTGATGGAGGTGGTTATTACTGACGCCTTGATTGAGTTTGCTCAGGGAGCATCTAGATGGAGCAAACCTCTTTCAAAACGGGTGAAAAGGAAGAAAATCAATATTAATCAGTGCTGGGTTGGAATTATTGCAAGAAATTTTAAGCAGCTGCTGGGGGCCGGGTTGAGGAAGGAGAGACAGAGGCATTAGCAAATGCATTTTTAACTTTAACTCCAAGGGGCCCCAGGGTGAATCGGAGCTGAAGAAATGACCAGTTGTAGACTGGTCAAAGCCATTTGAAAATATTTGCTGAACTGACATTATAAAAGTAGAGCTGGGGTGATGAGGGGGAGATGTGTCCCTAACAAGAGAGTTAAGAGGGAGATTAATATATTCATTACCCTTGGGGTACTTGAGTGAGTTATTTGGAGTGCTTTCCTCAAGCCTGTAAAACTGCCTTATCTCAAAGAAGGGATGCCCAGGGCCAGTTTTCTATGATCAAATTGTGCAGATAGGCAGCTCACCCCTAGGAATGCAGGCCATAAACTGGGGCCCACCTTGAGAGGGAGCATGATTTAGGGCATAGAAAGCAGACTCTGAACTAGAATCTGAGGCTTGGACACTTCCCTTGGCGCTCCCCTGAATCTCTCTAGAGACTTGAGCTAGTCTCAGTCTCAGCTTCTCAAGCTGGAAAACAGCATGGCCCAGCGGATAGAGCATGGGGCTGGGAGTCAGGAGGACCTGGGTCCTAATCTCTGCTCTGCCACTTGTCTGATGTGTGACCTGAGACAAGTTACTTCACTTCTCTGTGCCTCTGTTACCTCATTTGTAAAATGGGGATTAAGACTGAGAGTCCCATGTTGGACATAGACCGTGTCTAACCTGATTAGTTTGTAACTACAACAGCAATTAGTTCAGTGCCTGGCACATAGTAAGTGCTTAACAAATACAATTTTTAAAATCTGTGAAATGAGGGTGATGACACCCTCTTTGCAGATCTGAGGAACCCCAGTGGGTATCACAGATTGAATCACAGGCTGGTCAGGCTGAAAGGAACTTTGAGAGATCATCACATCCATCCCTCTGCCTCCCAGCAGGATGATATCTAAAGATATAAGTTCATGCACTATGCATGGCACTAGACATCAATCATATTTATTAAGTGCTTACTGTGTGCAGAGCACTGTACTAAGCAGCTGGGAGAGTACCATATAACAGAGACGATAGGCACATTCCCTGCTCACAAGGATCTTACAGTCTAGAAGGAACGACAGACATTAAAATAAATTACAGATTTGTACGTAAGTGCTGTGGGACTGGGGACGGGGTGGATAAAGGTTGCAAATCCAAATGCATCCCTGGAGGATTCTTGTCCTCCACAAGCCTTTGGTCTATGGATCCAGACAGGAGGTGGCAGTGAAATCATTAAATTGTTAAAAGCGGTTTCATTTTTATGCTTCTTAATTAGCACTGAAATTGCTCATTCTGCCAAGATGAGACACTCTCTCACACCATAGACTTGGAACCCTGCTCCCAGCATTTGGTATTCCCATTTTATTACCATTGGCAACAAAGGTGTTTTAGAACTGGGGGGTGGTAGTGAAGGGTTTGAAAATCTTACATAACAGACTCCTGGGATTTTGGCTTCTTCCCCTGAAATAAAATTGTCCAGGCTATTTAAATGCTAATGAGTAAGGGAGACACTTAGTTGGTATTTCCTGGAACAGAAGATTTTCTTAAATAAGGGGAGCCATATGCAGGAGGAAGGGTCTGGGTTTTGACTGCTCCTAAAGGCTTATGGAACTGTTCCAAAGGATTTCAGCTCACATTTCTATATCATGATCCATCCTTTTTTGAAGCTCACATTTAAAGGAATTGCAGTACCAGCAATTGATATCCCAAAGTTATCCACTCTTAAAAATGTCATTTATTTACTGGTTTTGCTCCAGAGAAGTAAGGGGCTAGGTGATTTCCATTTCAGTCAAATCCTCTACAAAATAAAGATAGGAGGTACTGAATAGGTGTGATGTTTGACCCAAAAGTCAGAGGAGCAAATAGGAAGCCACTAACTCAAAGAACACAAGGCAGAAGGACACACTGTGTTTGCAGAGCGCACTCTGTACAAAGACCCGATTACAGTAAGTCCAGTTTAGAAGATTCGACCCACAATTTTAGAGCCAGCTCTGACAAATCTCGTTGTTGGCATGTCTACAAACTCTTATATTGGACTCTCTGATGTGCTTAGTACAGTGTTGTGCACATAGTAAGTGCTCTTTAAATACAATTGATTGGCCATCTGGGTTCTCCCTGTCCCAGGCACTGGAGCGAGCTGTGGAATGGTTGACTCTCCGAGATGGAGGAGAAGAGGGCAGAAAAGGAAACTATTTGAAAGACTTATCTTTGTAAATGATGGAGCAGTCAGAGGGCTGGAGGACAAGGAAAATAATTCACATTTTAAAAACAGAATTGGCAATCTCCTTCAGGAAATGAATACTTATATATTGGTTCTATAAAGAATTTATGATATAAAATCCAGTCAACTTTGGAAGAGGTTGTATCCATCAATCAGTGGTATTTGAGTGCTTACTATGTGCTGAACACTGTACAAAGCGCTTGGGAGAGTAAAATACAATTGAGTAGATAGAAACAATCATAGCCCACAAGGAGCTACAGGGAAGATGGACATTAAAATAAATTACAGCTAGATCTGTACATAAGTGTAGTAGGGCTGGGGAAGGGGAAAGTATCAAAGTGCTTAACGGGAACAGACCTCAGTGCATAGGTGTTTCAGGAAGGAGGAAGGGCAAATAGGGGAAGTGAGGACTTAAGTCAGGGAAGGCTTCTTGGAGGAAATGTGATTTTAGGAGGGCTTTGTCAATGGGAAGAGTGGTGCTCTCTTGGATCTGAAGGGAGTTCCCAATCAGAGAGAGGATGTGGGCAAGGGATCGGTGGCAGGATATATGAGATTGAAGTACAGTGAGAAGGTTGGGGTAAGAGCAGTGAAGTATGTGGGCTGGATCATAGTAGGAGTTCAGCAAGGTAAGGTGGGATGAGGAGAGCTCATTGAGTGTGTTTTAAAGCCCTTAGGACCTTCTTTGAAGAAACAAGAAAGGCTCATGGCACCATAACTTAGCAGGTAAGTCAATTGTCTGTTTCCAAGGCCAGTGACTGTACAGCCAAATCTCCCATCCTAGGCTTCTGGCTCGCACTTTGTGCAGAAGGGCTGACAGCCAAGTAACTTTCAGAGAAGGAGGTGGAATGAAGACTATCCTTAAGGACTCCTCTAAGGGGTTGGGGGGCATTCTGGAGGAAAAAGGCTGGAGACGGCTCTAGTGCTCTCAGCTCCAGGAGGCTTCTGGGAAAGCAGCAGTCTCCTAGGAGCTAAGTTTGTCCAATGACTTATCCTGGAGCCCAGAAGAGTAGCTCCAGGCTTCTGCCCTCATTCCCTGCCCCATAAAGAGGATGCTGGTGGGGGTGGGGCACATGCAGAATGCTGAACAATGATATGTTGGGCTGGGGGAGCTGGAAAGCGGGTTCTGAGGCTCTTCTTCCTAAAGGATCCCTCCCTACCCCCACCCACTTTTCTCCACTACTTTAACAGTTTTCCCAGACTCAGGAAACCCTGTCCCAGATTGGCCACCCAAGGTCATCCTAGTCCAGTGCACTCTAACTGGACCTGGGGTAACCTACATCCCTGGGGGATGCGGCCTAGCAGGCAACAGTGGCCTCTGGTTTTTGAGGATAGACAGAAGGTGGGACGGTGGCAGGTTGTGATTCCAAGCCAAGGCCTGAGCTTTCACTTTAAATATGTCAGGGCCAGAGATCATGGAGGCCAGAAATCTAGAGGTGACTTGGGGAAATCTAGAGAAGCAGCGTGGCTCAGTGGAAAGAGCCCGGGCTTTGGAGTCAAAGGTATGGGTTCAAATCCCGGCTCGGCCATTTGTCAGCTGTGTGACTTTGGGCAAGTCACTTAACTTCTCGGTGCCTCAGATACCTCATCTGTAAAATGGGGATTAAGACTGTGAGCCCCACGTGGGACAACCTGACTCCCTTGTGTCTACCCCAGTGCTTAGAACAGTGCTTGGCACATAGTAAGCGCTTAACAAATACCAACATTAAATCTCTCTTCAAATTCCTTCAATGATCAGGACCGAGATGTGAACTTAAGACTTCTAGGGATTTAGTAGATCAAGTTATGTGTTTTCTCCCATCTTTTTGTCCCTTGAGCCCCTTTCTGCCTCTCTTCCTGCCCTTTAAAGTGATCAGAGTACTTGGGCAAATTGAGAAGCAGTATGAAGGTCAGGGACCTTGTACCAGCTGACCTCACCGCCAGCCATGAAGATATTATGCCATGCCCCCTGGGCCCCAATTTCCACCCCCTTGCCCCATTTGCTCCAGCTCCAGAGACAAGTTCAACTCCAGAGGACTCCCAGGACTGTAATCTAGGCTGGTCAGGCTTAGCGGATAATAATAATAATATTAATAATTATGGCATTTGCTAAGCGCTTACTATGTGCAAAGCACTGTTCTAAGAGCTGGGGGGATACAAGGTGATCAGGTTGTCCCACATGGGGCTCACAGTCTTAATCCCCATTTTACAGATGAGGGAACTGAGGCACAGAGAAGTTAAGTGACTTGCCCAGTCACACAGCTGACAAGTGGTGGAGCTGGGATTTGAACCCATGACTTCTGACTCCCAAGCCTGGGCTCTTTCCACTGAGCTATGCTGCTTCCCCGGATCCTATTCATTCCTGGTTTGAAGGCAGGGGTGGGGAAGGGGCAGTAGTAGAGACCCGGCACAGGAATTCTGTTTGGTTACAGAAAGTTAAGGACTTCCTCTAGTCAGTCAATCATATCTATTGAGTGCTTACTGTGTGCAGAGCACTGTAATAAGAGCTTGAGAGAGTACATTAAATAATAGATACATTCCCTGCTTGTGATGAGCTTTGGGTTCCCACATCATCAGCCTCTTTGCCTCTGACACCATGGAGGCTGAGTTCAAACTATGATTTCCATTTCACAGGTGGAATGAAAGATTTTGGCCTTCAAGTCCCCATACAGCCTGCACTGTTCCTTAGACCCTTAAGGCAGGAACAGCAGTGAGATGAGGGAGACGTGGTAATGGAGGAGCTGGGAAACCCAAACTGAAGGACTGAGAGCAGGGCTGTGTAACAAAGGAAAGAAGCAGAGGAGAGATGAGGCTTGGCTTCCTTTCCTATCTGGCCAGGATCCTTAAAGTGCTTGGGCCTGGTTATCTCAGAGGTTGGCTAACTTTCAGCCCATCCCCCTTCCCTTCTCAGAACTCAAGGGCAGAGACAATTTCTTTAACATCGATTTTAGCTCTCAGAAACAAGTATGGTGGGGTAACAGCTTGGCCCAGTGGTAAAAGGCTAGGCCTGAGAGGCAGAGGACCTGGGTTCTAATCCCAGCTGTGCCTCTTGCCTGCTACATGACCTTAGGCAAGACACTTCACTCCCCTGAACATGCCTCAGTTACCTCATCTGAAAAATAGGGATTAAACACCTGTCCTCTCTCCCCTACTCTCTGAGACCCATGTGGGACGTAGACTATGTCTGACCTGATTATCTTGTATCTACCCTAGTGTCCAGTACAGTGCTTGTCACATGGAAAGCATTTTAAATATACCACAATAGGTGTTCAATAAATACTGTTGAGGGTTCAAGGGAATCTGGAACAATCAATAGATTGTAAACTCCTGGAGGGCAGGGATCACATCTATTAATTCTACTGTCCTCTCTTGAGTGCTCCAAATGTCTGGAGTAAAGCTTGGGTGGAAGAAACTCAGAGGAGCAGTCCCCAAGAAAGATTGATGGATGGTTTGGGGGAGTGGTTCAGCCAGCAATCAACTAATGTCTGAACGACACATGGGAGGGTCAAACAAGAGGTGGCCGGGTCAATGGATTTATGGGCGGCTATGAGCAGCTAGAGCAGTGTCAGGCTGGAGAACGATTTCCCATCATCCTGACTTTTGATTAACATGCCCGATCCGTGACTCTAGGCATCTCTTCCTCCCCGGCTGTCTGCTTCCTCCAGTAGATGAGCCATCTCTCTCTCTGGGGTCTCAGCTGCCAGGAGACATCTCTATAGACCTTCCAGCTGCCCTGGGCTCATGGCAGAGGCTTGTTTCTCATTAGTGAGAAGTGGGATGTTCATGGGGGGAGCAGATAAATGGGGAAGGATGACTCGAGACATTTGCACAGACACCCAAGCAGCTGAGTTAGGGCTTTGCTCATCACAAGGTGTCGTGGAATTCTTAGCAAAAAAACTTTCCCCAGAGAGCTCTGCCCAGGAAAACAGCTCCTCTGCTTCCAGTGGATCTTGATGACGTTATCAGATCTCCCCCTATGGGTAAGAAGACACTGCTAGTTATTCAACCTCCTTCCTTCCTGCTTACAGGGAACAGATTTCAATATCGTTGCCAAGATTTTGTATTAATTTGAAATCCTGGGAGTGGATGCTCAAGGGATATGAGGCCATTCAGTTCAGATATCTTGTGCCTTGGAGGTGGATCCTGCCCCAACCTGGATTCGTTTCTAATCCAACTTTGGGGGATGAAGGAGGAGGGGGTGGGGGCACAACAGACCATGACCAGCTGGGACTACTGATTTAAAGGAAATTGAGGCTTCCGCCTCAATCACCCCCTCCAACACTTACACCTTTTTATGGTACTTGTTCATCACCTATGTACCAAGCACTGTACTAAGCATTGGGATAGATATACAGTCCCTGTCTCACAGGGGCTCCTAGTCTAGATTGGCCATTTTACAGATGAGGTAACTGAGGCACAGAGAAGTCAAGTCCAAGGTCATACAACAGACAAGTTCTGTCTGTTGTATCCAAGGTCATACAACAGACAAGTGTCAGAGCTGGGATTAGAATGCAGGTCTTCTGACTCCTACACCCATGCTCTTTCCAGTAGGCCATGTCCCTTCCTAAGGGGTGAGGGCTGGTTCCCTTTGTGCAAAGAGGATAAGGGTGAAAAGATGTCCTGAAGGATTGTATCAGTCCCTTCCTGGGCACAGCTCAAAGCCCAGATTTTTAGGACAAATGAAAGATGAGCTGACATTATTGTCATCATAATCACCAGTGGTATTTATTAAGCACTTATAGTGTGCAGAGCTCTATATTAAGAGCTGGGAGAGGACAATGGAGTAAATAGGTATGATCCTTTCCCTTAAGAAGTTTACAGTCTACTGTGGGAGACAGACACTAAACTAAGGGAAGCAGCAGAGTATAAAGATCAGTCAGTCAATCCTCTTTATTGAGCATTCGATAATGTGCAGAGCATTATACTAAGTGCTTGAGACTAGGGAACCAAGCTAAGCTCATGGTGGGCAGGAAACATATCTATCAGCTCTGTTATACTGTACTCTCCCAAGTGCTTTGTTCAGTGCTCTGCACATAGTAAGTGCTCAATATATATGATTGCTTGATTGATGATTGACCATTGACTCAGCTTGAAACTGGCTATGGAGGGTGGCCCAGTCCATGGTCTGTCCCGGGGATCCTGGCAGCCGAGAGCAGATTCTCTATTAGTGGTTGATGGATGGGATCTTCCTGTTTCAGCTCCCTGTGCTGTGTGGTTGGTGACAGGTTTCCCTGTAGATTCTGTGTCTATCATTTGTAAGCGACCTTGTTCTCGCAGCCTAATGAAGGCGGCGACAGTGGGAGCTGGAACCAGCCCAGGCCCTCGCCTGGCAGGTGGCTTGTCAAGCACTGAATGGGGAGAAGGTGGAGAGAGAGAGAGAGAAAGAGAAAGAGCGTGTGTGTGTGTGTGTGTGTGTGTGTGTGTGTGTAAGAGAAAGAGAGAAATGGGGGCAGAGAGAGAGAGAGAGGGATGGATCAATTCATCATGAAGCCCAATGAGGCTGAAAAACCAACTTCCCCAGGTGAACCCACCCAGCCCGGGATCTGGGTGCTAGCGGGGTGAATAAGTGCTGCTTGCTGGAGTGTGCTGCCATCAATTTGTCCAGGCCTAAACTGCTGTCATTTGGGGCAGAGACCCTGACATATTTATTGGTCATCCTGGATGAGAAGAGCCCAGGCTGCACGATGTAGGAGCCTCTTCCCAATAGATCCTGGGATGAGGCCAGATGGAATCTCTGAAACTGGAGAGATAAAGAACAGGGCAGGACAGCCTGCTTAGAGGACTCCGACTCCCAGCCTGAATTAGTAGAATAAGATGAAGAGGGTGTCAGGGAATCTTTTGACTCCAAGATTCGAAGTTTTTCTACTTAGGCTAATGGCCCTTCCAGAGGCTTCTAGCTCTGCCCTTTCAGCTTTGCGGGTACTGAAGGCAGGAATGGATCAGGGTTGGGAGGGGCCCTGAGCCCCCAGGCTGCAGTCAGTACCCCACCACTGTAGGCCCCAGCTTACCCCGCACCCACACCTTGCCTTGAAAGTGTAGCCCTAAGACAACTGACACTACAGAACACTAGTGGGGAGTGGGGTGCTGGTGTGAGAATAGCTTGAGAGTCTCCCGGACCAGTGAGTCAAATAGCTCAGCTGGCCTGGCTTTCTAGAGTTGCCAGGGATACTTTGGAGAATGGGTATCCCTGTCTCAACCCCTGACAAGAGAAGTGATGAGGGCCATCTTATTAGCTGAGGTCTTGCAGTGGGGACTTGAACACACATTTTTGTGGGATTTTCAATCAGTCATTCAATCAATTGAGCATTGACTGTGTGCAGAGCATTGTACTAAGCACTTGGGAAAGTACAGTACAGTGTAATTGGTAGACACAATCCCTGTCCACAATGAGCTAACAATCTACAGTCCACCTCCACATCAAACCGAAACTCCTTATTATTGGATTTAAAACACTTAATCACCTTGCTCCCTCCTACCTCACCTTGCTACTCTACTATAGTGCTGACTGCACACTTCGCTCCTATAACACCAGCCTACTTCTGTGCTTAGTACAGTGCGTGGCATATAGTAAGCACTTAAATACCATAACCGTTACTCACTGTGCCTCAGTCTCATCTACCTTGCTGGTGACCTTTCAACCATGTCCTGCCTCTGGCCTGGAATGCCCTCCCTATTCATATCCTACAGACACTTCTTTGCCCCACCTTGGAAACCTTATTGAAGGCACATCGCCAAGAGACCTTCCTTGTCTAAGCTTCATTTCTTTTTCTCCCACTTTCATTTGCGTTGCCTGATTTGCTCCTTTTATTCACCTCCCTCTCAGGCCCACGGCACTTATGCACATATCCACAATTTAATGTTTGTCTTCCCCTCTAAACTGTAAGTTCACTGTAGGCAGGGAATGTGTCTGTTATACTGTACTCTCCCAAGTGCTTAGTACCATGCTCTGCACATAGTAACTGCTCAATAAATATGATTGATTGATCTACAGATTGTCCACACACCTCCCCCTTCATCCCACCTTCAATAAAGGCATATAGGGAAGGAAGAAATCACAGAGGCCCCACAGAGCTTGTTCACTCCCTGTCCCCTCAACAGCTGGAACATCAACCTGACAGACCAATCTAGGGGACCAATTTTCCAACCACACTGAGGGGGGATGAGGAGACTGAAGGCCAGCAGCTCTTGACAAGGCTGCAGAGGGTAGTGAAGGGGTTGAGCGCTCCATGCTGAGCCCCTGGAGACCCATGAGATGGCTTGTTAGGACTTTACCAGCACTAATTTCTAGGATTTAAAGCCATCATCTCCCCTCTGCGATCTCTCTTAACGTGTCAAATGTCGACTTCAGGGAAGACAAGAAAATGGCTTTCAAGAGAGAGGAAAATAGCTTTCCTTTTAGAAAGAAGTCGTGTGAGAGAGAAAATTATACCACGGGTGACAAATATAGAAACTATAAAGTTTTCCTAATGGAACAGACAATGAATGAAGCAGCTCAGAGCCACTTTAATTATTTGACAGGTGAATTGGGATTTTTCTTATGCATAAATGGAATGAAATGAATTTGGCAGATTTAGCCCCAAGGAATTCCAAGATCATTCCAACCCTGCTCTTTGGGAGCTGGAGAGTGGGAGGGTCCCTCCAAGCCTCTCTGAAAACTCCTACCCTTTCAAAACATTTGCAGAATTGAGTGAGGATGGGGGGAGGGGTGGGGAAAACGAGGGGAGAGTTAGAAGGGGAGGGAGAGGACTAAGGGATGCACGCAGTTTCTAATAAAGTCCCGCAGTGTCCCCTCCAAGAGACAATCAAGATTAAAAACCATAAAACTCCCATCAGCATCAGCAAGTGACATTTACGTGGCAAAAGACCTGCATGAAGTCTGCCTCGCCTCCACCACAAACTGTGCCTTGCCATCAGCCTCCAGTGCTCTGAACCCAGCACTGAAAAGTGAAGCCTTCAGTCATTTGGATCAGAACTTTTTAAAGGCAATAGACAGCCAATAATTATAATGATAACTGTGGTATCACTGTGGACAACTCTTTCATACTCTCCCAAACTCTTAGTACAGTGCTCTGCTCACAGTAAATGCTCAATAAATACCAATGATAGTGATGATAGTATTTATTAAGCATTTACTATGATGATGATGGTATTTATTAAGCACTTACTATGTGCCAAGCACTGTTCTAAGCACTGGGATAGATACAAGGTTATCAGGTGGTCCCACGTGGGGCTCAGTCTTAATCCCCATTTTACAAATGAGGTAACAGGCACAGAGAAGTTAAGTGACTTGTCCAAAGTCACACAGTTGACAAGTGGCGGAGGTGGGATTAGAATTCATGACCTCTGACTCCCAAGCCTGTGCTCTTTCCACTAAGCCACGACTTTGTGCCAAGCACTTCCCTAAATCCTGGGATAAATACAAGATAATCAGGTCCCACACAGAGCTCACAATCTAAGTAGGAGGGAGAACAGGTATTGAATCACCAAGGTAGTCGGGTACAGAGAAATTAAGTGACTTGCCCAAGGTCACACAGAGCTGAGTTTAGTGGAGCAAGCACAGGTATGGGAGTCAAAAGGACATGTGTTCTAATACCAGCTCTGACACTTGTCTGCTGTATAGCTTTGGGCAAGTCATTTCACTTCTTTGTGCCTCAGTTACCTCATCTGTAAAATGGAGATTTAGACTGTGAGCCCAATGTGGGACAAGGACTGCATCCATCCTGATGACTTTGTATCTACCCCAGGGCCTAGAACAATGCCATTAAATATCATTAAAAAAAAAATTAGAACCCAGGTCCTCTAACTCCCAGACCATGGTCTTTCCACTAGACCTCACTGCTTCTCTGTGTGCCAAGTCTCACTTCCCTCCTATCTGTAAGCTCTTTATGGGCAGGGAATGTATCTACCAACTTTGCTGTACTGTACTCTCCCAAGGGCTTAGTACAAAGCTCTGCACACAATAAGCACTCTATAAACACCATTGATTGATTATGGAGGGCAAGCCTGGCAGCTAAGATGACTGCCCTTCACAGATTCGTTTCTACTAACTGCCTTTTTGTTAGTAATTTTCATCTCCTCCATCTTCTCCTCTCTCTGTCCCCCTACATCACTAAATCTTTTATCAGAGCAGCTCCCACAGAGCCAAATTGGCTAGTTTGAGTTTGGCTACTTCTCTGGTCCTGCCCTCCCTCGGCTGGAGCAGTTATACTGCCTGGCACATGGTAAGCACTTAAATACCATAATAAATACCCTAATAATAATAGTGAGTGGGGAAGTGAGCCAAGCCCAGAGGGGAGGCAGCAGCTATTGATGGGCCCCGTGAGTCTAGAGCCTTGGACCACTGGTCCCTGTATCACTGGGAGTTGTGTTTGAACAGTGTTTCAAGGTTCTTGGGTACAGACTACGGTGTTAGGTCTGGCTTTCCCAGGCACAGATGGGGCTGGCCCTAGGATGGGTAAAGTGGGAAGCAGCATGGCTTAATGGAAAGAGCACTGGCCTGGGAGCCAGAAGGCCTGGGTTCTAATCTCCAGCTCTGCCACTTGCCTACTGTGTGACCTTATGTAAATCACTTAACTTCTTTGTGCCTCAGTTTTCTCAGCTACAGAACGGGAATTCAATACCTGTTCTCCCTCCTACTTATGCTGTGAACCTCATGTGGAACAGAGAGTTTATCTGGATTGATTAACTTGTATCTACCCCAGCGTTTAGAAGGAAGCTTGACAAAGAGTGAAAGTTTATCAAAACCATAAAAAATAAAGTGACTGATTCCCTGTGGTGCTGGGGGAAAGCGGACACTCACCCCTCCCATATGTCCCAAGGAGTTTCACCTGCTTCTGATTCTCTTCCAGCCCCTTACCTTCAGAGCCCCCAGTGGCCAAGGGTGTATTTCTGAGATGAGCAGATCCACAGATATCTCAGACACTTAGGATAATAATGACCCCCTGCTTCCTCTCTCCCTTCCCTCCCACAGTTCACATGGCAGCCATGCTGGGTCAGTGACTTAGCAGCAAGACAGAGCCTAAGGGCAGGACTTCTGGCTGCTGGACCCCACCGTACTGTACTAGTAGCTCCGACCCTGGCATTACTTAAATGCAGAGTGAGAAAGAACTTCTAAAGGTTTCATCCCTCATCTCTGGGTAGGGTTCATTGGCCAATCCAGAAAGAGGAGTGACTCTTCTCTCCTCAGAGGTATTCAGGGAGGCAGACAAAGGACATGGGCAATTGAAAAATTTCAGTCAGTCCATCAGCCATAGTTAATAATAATAGTACAGTGCTTTGCAAACAGTAAACATTCAATAAATGTAATTGAATGAATGAATAATAATAACTGTGGTATTTGTTAAGTGCTTACTATGTCAGGCACTGTTTTAAGCACTAGGGTGGATGCAAGCAAATCAGGTTGGATACAGTCCCTGTCCCACATGGGGCTCACAATCTTAATCCCCATTTTACAGGTGCGGTAACTCAGACATAGAGAAGTTCAGTGACTTGCCCAAGGTCACATAGCAGACATGTGGTGGAGCTGGAATTAGAACCCAGATCCTTTGACTCCCATGCCTGTGGCCTATCCACAAAGCCACTCTGCTTCTCCAAACTGTTATGGACTGTGGACTTTATGCAGAGTACTGTGGCAGGCTCAGAGACTAATAGCCCTTGCTTCCTGGATGCTTCCTTCTCCTTGAGATCTCTCTCCTTGCTTCAGTGACATCCAACTTGCACTTCCTTAGGCCTCAGTGGAGATGGAGAATGGCTGGCCATTACACTTCTCTTTAGACAGAATCACTCCAGTTCCTTCACTGTCTTCTTAGACCCTGCCTTACAGATGAGGAAAAAAGCACAGAGGCGCAGGTGGAGGGGTCCAGCTCCAAGTGTCTCAGAAACCCAGGCTCTAGACCCCTGGCCCTGGGGAGCAGCATGACCTAGTGCAAAGAGTACAGGAGTAGGGGTCAGGAGGCCTGGATTCTAGTCCTGGTTCTACCACTTGCCAGCTGTGTGACTTTAGGCAAGTCATTTAACTTATCTGTGCCACAGTTTACTCATATGTAAAATAAGGATGAAATATCTGTTCTCCCTCCCTCTTAGACTGTAAAGTTCATAAGAGATCTCATGCCCAATCGGGTGTACCTGAACTTAACCCTTGCTTAGCACAGTTCCTGTCCTATAGAAAGCAATTAAGATATACCATCAGTATTATCGTAACTTTGAGAGCACAATCCCCAAAGAGAATAATAATTATTTTATGTCATTGCTAAGTGATTTCTATGTGTCAAACACCATTATTATCACTATTAGAATTACAGCATTTGCTAAGTACTTATTATGTGTCGACCACAATTCTAAGCACTGGGGTAGATACAAGTTAATTAGGTCAGATACAGTCCCTGTCCCACATGGGGCTCACAATACAAGAATCGGGAAGAATAGACATTAAATCCCCATTTTGCAGATGAGGAAACTGAGGCACAGAGAAGTGAAATGACTGGTCCAAGGTTACACATCAAGCATGTGGCATAGCCACAGTTAGAACCCAGGTCTTCTGACTCCCAGGCCTGTGCTCTTTCTACTAGTTCAACACTGCTGCCCTACCATTCTGTAGAACTGAACTTAACACTGGGGTAAGTACAAGTCAAACAGGTCAGACACAGTTCCTGTTCCATATGGGGCTCAATCATATTTATTGATCATTTACTGTGTGCAGAGTACTGTACTAAGTGCTTGGATGAATACAGTATAACAGACACATTCCCTGTCCATAAATTTTGGATATGTACATAAGTTCTGAGGGGCTAAGGGTGGTTGGAGTAAATAAAGGAAGAAAATCAGGGTGCTACAGAAGGGAGTGTGAGCAAAGGAAATGAGGGCTTAGTCAGGGAGGCCTTTTGGAAGAGATGTGCTTTCGATAAGGCTTTGAAGGTGGACAAAGTAACTGTCTGTCAGATATAAAGAGAGGGCAATTCCAGGCCAGAGGCAGGATGTAGGCGAGAGGTCAGTGGTGAGATAGATGAGCTGGAGGTATAGTAAGTAGGTTGGCATTAGTGCAGTAAAATGTGCAGACTGGGTTGTAGTAGGAGAACAGTGAGGTGAGGTAGGAGGGGGCAAGATGACCGAGTGCTTTCAAGTCAATGGAAAGGAGTTTCTCTTTGATGGGAAAGTTGATGGGCAACCACTGAAGGTTCTTGAGGAGTGGGGAAACAAACACTTTTGTAGAAAAATAGTCCAGGCAGCAGAGTGAAGTATAGGATGGAGTAGAGAGAGAGGCAAGAGGCAGGAAGGCTAGCAAGGAGGCTAATACAGAAATCAAGGCAGGATATGATAATAATAATTATTATTATTATGGTATTGGTTAAGCACTTACTATGTTCCAGGCACTATATTAAGCACTGGGGTGAATACAAAGAAATTGGGTTGGACACAGTCCCTGTCCCAGATGTGGCTCACAGTTTCAATTCACATTTTACAGATGAGGTAACTGAGGTCTAGAGAAGCTAAATGACTTGCCCAAGGTCACACAACAGATAAGTGGCGGAGCAGGGATTAGAACCCAAGCACTTGGATTATGTGGTAGCAGTTTGGATGGAGAGGAAAGGGTAGATTTTTACAACCTAAGTAGGAGGGAGATCAGGTAACAAATCCCCATTTTATAGATGGGGAAACTGAGGCACAGAGAAGTTAAATGACTTGCTCAAGGTCACCCAGCGGACAAGTGGCAGAGCCAGGACTAGAACCCAGGTCTTCCAATTCCTAGGCCCAAGGTCTTTCCACCAGATCAGGCTGATCCTCAGCTTCAATCTGGTTCCTACAGTCTGCAAGCAGCTCTTCAGCCCCTAGGGGACTGGGTCTAAAGCCACCCTCTGGGATCTGAATCTCAACCCCTTCCCATCTAGTACAGAGCTCTGCACAGAGTAAGCACTCAAAAAATATGATTGAATGAATGAATCTAACGAGCACATGGAGCTCTAAGAATCTGAGAGGCAGAGTTTGGGTGCTGCGAGGAAGTTCTTAAATTCAGATTTGCTTTACCTCTGGGGATGGGGTGGAAAAATGTCAGAGGGACCTTGGGGCAGATATTGTTTTAATCTTCCTTTTAACCATAATTGCTTTTCGGAGACCCCCTGTGCTGGTTCCGGGAGATGATTTCCCGGCTAGATTACTCTCTGTGCTTCTCTCAGCAGAGACAGACCGGGGCCTGTGTCATCTCAGCACTACATTAATGCAGCCTCAAATGAGATTTCACAGCCTCAAATGAGATTATTTCCACTAGCTCCGCTGGCTCTGGAGAGCAGGGCAGACGGACAGCCGGACGGAAAGCAGCCAGCAGATCGGGAAAGGGTTCCACTGAAATAGGAGAAGAGTTGCTGGGGGGTGTGGGGGAGGGAGGAAGAGGATCGGAAGACCTGGAGACTCATCAAGTGACCTCTCTTATGTGGTTAGAGTAGCTTGTCTCACTCACTGAGGGAAACTACATTATTCCTACAGAATCCCTCCAAAAGCACACCTTTCCTTCCAACTCCATCAATCCCAAAGGCTAGGCAGAATGGATGTTGAACAATATCAGGACTTCCTTCCCCTCTGGATCCTTTTCCCCTCCTACCTGACCTCACTGCTTTCCTACTACAACCCAGCCCACACACTTTGATGCTCTAATTCCAACTTACTCACTGTACCTCGATGTCATCTGTCTTGCCACTGACCTCTCTCCCACATCCCACCTCTGGTCTGGAATGTCCTCCCTCTTCAAATCTAACAGACAATCACTCTTCCCACCTTTAAAGCCTTATTAAAGGCACATCTCCCCCACCAGGCCTTACCCACCTATGCCCTCATCTCCTCTTCATCCACTCTCTTCTGCATCACCCTTGAACTTGGATTTGCACCCTTTATTCAACCTTCCCTCAGCCTCACAGGACTCATGTACTTATCCATATTTTATTTGTATAAATATTTGTCTCCCCATCTAGACTGTAAGTTCATTGTGAGTAGGGAGTGTTTCTACCATCATATTGTACTTTTTCAAGTGCTTACTACAGTGCTCAATAAACAGTAAGTGTACAATAAATATGAAGTGATTGATTAGTTTCCTAACTTCTCCTACTTTTGCACCTCTAAAAATATTTGACCTGACAGAAAAGTTTTAATAATAAGAATAATAATAATAATTACTGGTATTTGTTAAGCGCTTATTATGTGCCAAGCACTGTTTTACCATGTTTCCTTCAGCTCCGCGTTCCTTTGCATGGGAGGAAAACAATCAACTTTTCATTTGAAAAGCCACACATGTTGCACCTACTTTGTCATTCACTTGTGCTGGCATCTCGGAGAGAGAAATCAGGGATTGTCTTGATTGGTACCGACATAGGGAAGTTGGAGCACAGAGAGGGACAGTGATTTTCTCAAGGTCACACAGCAGGCCAGTTATTGATAAAAGAATGGGACCCAGAATATTCCATCTCCAGCAATGTACAGAAAGAGCTTCTTTGTGGACTGGGTGGATGGAAAGCTGAGAGATAGTGATGAGGAAAACAGAGAAGGGAAGACAAGACAAGGAAGACATCCCTCTGCTCCTAGGACCCAGCCCATAGTCACAACTACAGCTATGCAGGAGGTCCTTTCTCCAAAGCCACTGTTATCTCTACCTACAGCAATCACAGAAACTAATATCAGAGGAACCGTAAGAAGCCTCAGTGGGAGGTAATATGTGCACATGTTCTAACACATCCAAACCATTTGGAAAGGAAAGCTAGATCTGAAGCCAGATGCAGAAGGTGCATGGAGCGATAATTGAGTTTCAAGACACCACTGGACACAGGAAAGAAATGAGCAGAAGCCGCCTGAGCCCAGAGAGATAAAGTGACTTACTAGAGGCCCCTCAGAGACTCAGTAGCGACATTAAGATCAGAGTCCACGGCCTCAGGGTTTCCCAGTCATTGCTCAACCAATAGATCAGCCCAGGAGACGTATCCATCCTCACTATTAAGGATCATTTATTTTCTCATTCCACTCACACTGTCCCTTTTCTCTCTGCTGAGCTGAACTTTGACAGTTGCCCACTGGCACATTTACTGAAAAATAAGCTCTACATTATCATCATTTGCTTGCTTAGTGTTTGTGTGTAATTCCTGTCTACCGTTCCTCTCCAACACTGTTTACTTGTCCGTATGCCCTATCAAGTCTGTCCACAGTAGGTCACAGTAGGATTGTCTCTATCGCTCTTTTTTTTTTTTAATAATGGTATATGTTGAGCACTTACTGAGTGCTGCTACTATACTCCTAAACACTGGGGCAGGTACCGGGGAATCAGGTTGCGCACAGTGTCCCACATGCGGTTTACTGTTTTATCCTCATTTTACAGATGAGGATACTGAGTCCCAGATAAGTAAAGTGACTTGCCCAAGGCCACATAAACAGAAAAGTGGCAGAGCCAGGTTTAGAACCCAGGTCAGCTGACTCCCAGACCCATGATCTGCTTCTCAATCTACAAACTCTTAGAAGGAGACATGTACATTCACAGAGAGATTTTTAATCAACACTTTGTGAGGGGGAGGAGAAAGCACTACTAAGTTTCAACCAAATGACATGCTGATTTTCCTCAACTACTCAAATAATAATATAACAATAACAATAATGATATTTAAGCACTTTCTATGTTCATTCATTCAATCATATTTATTGAGTGCTTACTGTGTGCACAGCACTGTGTGCAGAGCATTTGGGAGAATACAACAATAAATGGACTCATTCCCTGACAAACAAGCTTACAGTCTACAACTGCGGAGACAGACATCAATACAAAGAAATATTACAGATATGTACATAAATGCTGTGGGGCTGGGAGGAGGGAAGAGCAAAGGGAACAAGTCAGGGTGATGTAGAAGGTGGGGGGGGGGGGTTGATGAAAGGCGGGGCTTAGGCACCCAATCTCAATCCCCATTTTCCAGGTCAGGTAACTACAAGGCACAGAGAAGTGAAGTGACTTGCCCGAGGTCAAACAGCCAAGTGGTGGAGTGGCATTAAAATACAGGTCCTTCTGACTCCCAGGCTCATGCTCTAACCACTAGGCCCTGCTGATTGACAGAATGCTTGGCTACTGCCCAGCTAGAAATGCCAGGAGTCAAAGATTGGCTGGAGGGGAGGTGTTACAGCCAGATAATCACTCAGTGGTACTGACTGAGCGCTTTCTCTGTGCTTAGTACTGTATTAAGTGCTTGGGAGAGTACAATATATTGGAGTTGGCAGATGTATTCCCTGCCCAAAATAAGCTTACAGTCCAGAGGGATGCAAGCTATCAGGTCAGCAGTTAGTCCCTACTGAGAGTGCAGCCAAGAGCTCATGGCCTGTTGAGTGAAAACCATATATTCAGTCACAGAAATGGTGAGGGGGCATCTTTTAGGCAAAAGAACCTGGAATCATCAAGTCTAATTTCAGGCAGGGAACATGTACCTGGCTCTGGAGCACATTATATTAATAATAATTATGGAATCTGTTAAGTGCTTACTATGTGCTAAGCTCAAGGATAGGTACAAATTAATCAGGCTGGACACAGTCCTTGTCCCACATGAGGATCACAGTCTAAGTAGGAGGGAGTAGGGTTGAATTCCTATTTTGCAGATAAAGTAACTGAAGCACAGAAAGTGAAATGACTTGTTCAAGGTCACACAGCAGACACATTGAGGAGCCAGGATTAGAACCCAGGTTTTTCTCACTCCCAGGCCTGTGCTTTTTTCACTATGCCACACTGTTTCTGCATAAATCAGAACTTGGAGAAGATATGCTCCCTGCCCAGCTGGAGCTCTCTCCCTCTCCAAGCCATCCTCCCATAACCCCATCCATATGCCCCTCAAATCATCATTATCCTAATAATGTTAATTATTATTATTATGGTATTATGGTATGTGTTAAGCACTTCTAAGCACTGGAGTAGATACAAATTATGCCTGACACAGTCCTGTTTTACCTAGGGTTCATAGTTTAAGTAGGAGAACAGATAGCTCATCCCCATTTTACAGTTGGTAAAACTGAGGCACAGAGAAGTTAAGTGACTTGCCCAAGGTCACATAGTGGTTAAGTGGCAGAGCTGGGATTAGAACCTAATTCCTTTTTCATTCAATTGTATTTATCGTATTTGAGTGATTATTGTGTGTAGAGCACTGTACTAAGCTCTTGGGAAAGTACAATACAGCAATAAAAGAGAGATATTCCCTGCCCACATTGAGCTCACAGTCTAGAGGTCCTCATACTCGTTGGCCCATGCTCTTTCCAGTAGGCTACACTGCTTCTCCAAAATTCATAAGCAAAATTCATATTAACAACCCAGAGCTAAAAGCGGGGACAGAGTCCTGAAACTGAGGCAGCACACTGTCCCACAACATGAGACAAGGAAGTAGATAAATGAATTAAGAAAGCCAGCATGTCTTTTGGGAGACTGTCAAGCAGAGGGCATTGTCAGTGTGATATCAAGCTTAAGACTAAGCAAAGTCTAGAGAGCTGAAATGTGGTCCAACCTTCTCTAAGGTAGTGAGGTCTGGATCTTAAAAAGGCACCACATCTGACTTCTTGAACAGTTCTACAAGCAGCATTTACAAGCCACACTCAAAATTACATGACAAAATAATAATAAGAATGATTATGATATTTGTTAAGCACTTACTATGTGCCTAGCACTGGTCTAAGTGCTGGGATAGTTACAAGGTAATCAGTTTGTCCCACATGAGGCTCACAGTCTTAATTTTACAGATGAGATAACTGAGGCACAGAGAAGTTAAGGGACTTGCCCAAGGTCACACAGCAGACAAGTGGCAGAGCTGGGATTAGAACTCACGTCCTCTGACTCCCAAGCCCGTGCTCTTGCCATTGAAGTGAAATTCTGCATTTCCTTCATGAAACCGGAGAGGAGCCATTGTCAGTCTTCTAGGTGAGCTAGAGCTCACCTTGAACACAACTTTGCTGGGTGAGACACATAAGGAAAATGAACTACAGAAGGAAAACCAAACAACCTCTGTTCGGAAAACTGGAATTTGGAAACAGAAAGCAAGGAGGGCTGAGGAAATGTTTTAAGGACCACTGTAACACAAAGCCTCAGACAATGCTGCATCTCACTCAAAACAGAGTTATTTGATCAATTGGTGCACTACTATCAAAAAATATGTGGCTCTTCTCCAGCAAAAAGCTTTCTAAAGAAAGGAGGGAAAAGAGGTTAACAGTACCAGGCCCTGGAAGCATTTAAACTTAGCAGCAAGGGACAGACTTTTTGTGACTGGGATGCTGGGTGCTACATTTGGCCTTTTTAATTACACATACATTCAAAGGTGAATTTCACTCTCAGTGGTGTTTGCTTTGCATTAGGAGGAAATGTGATTTCGGGAAGGCTGTGAAGCTGGGGAGAACTGTGGTCTGCCAGATGTGAAGTGAGAGGGAGTTTCAGGCAGAAAGCAAGAGTTTAGAAGCAGGAGACAAGGGTGAGGCACAGTAAGTAGGTTTGTTTGAGAGAAATGAAGCATGTGAGCTGGGATGTAGTTGGAGAAGACAGTGGATAAGTAGGAGGGAGAGAGCTGATTAAATTCCATAAAAATGGTGGTCAGTAGTTTCTGTTTGATGCAAAGAGGGATGGATGACCACTGGAGGTTTTTGAGGAGTGAGGAGGTGTGCATAGCATAATGTTTTAGAAAAATGACCCAGGCAGCAGAATGAAAAATGGGATGGAGAGAGGAGAGAAGCTGGAGGCAGGGAGGTCACTAAGGGTTGAGTCAGAAGTTGAACCGAGACATGAACATGACCAGAAAAGTGGATTCTGGAAATTGTATGGAGGGAGAACCCACAGGATCTGGCAATAGACTGAATATGGTGGTTGAAAGAGAGGGAGGGGATGAGGACAAGATCAAGGTTGTGGACTTGATAGACAGGGATGATGGTGGTATCAATTTAGGAAACATGAGGAGGAGAGGAGGGAATCAATAAACCAAGCTGAAGTGTTTAATTTTGGATCTGTTCAGCTTGAGATGCCAACAAGACATTATAGAGATAGGCTGGAGGCAGGAGGAGATGTGAAATTGTAGAGGAGAAAGGTCAGGGCTAGTGAGTCAATGGCACAGGGCTGGTAGTTGAAGTCTCGGTAATGGATGAGCTTTCCAAGGGAGTGAGTGTAGATTTGGAATAGAAGAGAACCCAGGAGAACCAGGAGAGTCCTATGTTAGGAAAATCAAGCTTCGATAATCTTCTCAGAAGATGAGAGTGATCTACAGTGTTAAAGTCAGATGAGAGGTTGGAGGAGGAATAGGACCAAGTAGAGGTCATTAGATTTGGTAAGAAGGAAATCATCATCAGTGGTATTTACTGAGTGCTTACTGTGTTCAGAACACTGTACCAAGCCCTTGGGAAAGTACATACAACAGAGTTAGTAGACATGCTCCTTGCCCACAGTGAGCTTGCAGTCTAGAGGGGAGACAGACAATATGCCCCTTCAATGCTTTGAAACCTCTTTTTCAGATACTAAGGGGAAATATGTGTATTTGACTTTGCTAAAATGGAAAGACTGACATCAGGGTTTAAAAGACTACAACAGCCGAATCAAGAAAGGAAGTGGGAAGAGAGAGATGGGAAAAAGGAATGATGTTTAATCTGAACTCACATCAATACATGCATGTTCCAATGATAGATTTATATTTCTGGTATGAGATAATGCTTGCATTAAAGGAAAACATTTCCTATTCTGGATAGTTATACTAAGTTGGCTTTTGTAAAATGTTAGAGATTGGGCATTTTGTTTCATTCCATTTACTACTACTAGATAACAAGTAGGGGATAAGGGGAAAGGGGGGAGAGGAATGGGAATCAGAATTACCATGGCCCAGAAATAAAAATTTGGGGGTTCTAGTCCCTTCCCCATCCAAGTTCCTTATGCCATTCCCTTCCCTACTTTGCACCTCTGTTTCCTGATCTGGAAAATGGGGAGAATAATGTTTACCTTGGAATGTGTTTATAAACCTCTTGTAGTGCTGGTTGTGATGGCATCTATCCAGAGGTCAGGAGCATACTTCCCCAAGTCCTCGGTGTTCTCCAAGTTTCCTTTCAAGAGCTGAGCCACTAAGTTCAGTTACTGATCAACTCTGCAGATCTTGTAATTTTGCTGTCACAGCTGGTAATTTTTGTGTTTAACCCCCCCCACTGTTGCCTAATGATTTGCAAAAGAATATATCAATCACCTCCCTGCTCCTATGTTCTACTTTCTCCTCCTCTGTTTTATCATTGCACATTATCAGAAGGATCATTCATTAACAGATCGCCCTAAGGAGAGAACTTATGAAATGTGCATCTTGGCTATCTGCAGTGGCAACCATTGGACTGGGTATGCAAAGCTCACTGAGAAGAGGAATGGCCTGATCCCGGGATGCTGCTGCTTTGCTGTGGGGAGAAGATCTTTGTTCTCTTTGGAGCCAAGTTTGGCATCTTATAAGGATTTGTGGTGCCCATTTGCACAGCTCTTTCTAACTCAGACTCCCCTTGAACCTCTTCTCGGCCTGCTTCGACCCGGCTCTGATGAGTTCCTGGCCTAGCACCTCTGCCTGCAAATTCCCTGGATAATTCTAACCCTTCTTTTTTAACCTCAACTTTTCGGCTTTTCTGCTGAAAGTTGGATTTGCAGGCCTGTAGAGGTCAGACTGAAGTTTCAGCTGGTTGCTATCTGGATAGTTTGTGCCTAGAGACCCATGTTCAGTTCATCTAAACCTGGTATAAGTCCTTGCATAATGCAGCAGCCCAGAAGATCCTGCCTTGGACTTGACATAAATTGAAATAGACAATCTCGTCTAGGCTACTGGCCATTAATTCAGGAAAAAAGAGGAAGAAGCCCTGAGAAGAACTTCCCTTTTATAAAAGAAACAAGAGGGAATTTGTTTTAGCAACAATAAAGGCAACTTGGCAAGTTGGAATCAGACAGTGGAGATTCCATTGAAAGGCCCATTAACAGAGTCCATGAAACTCTCAGCCTGAACATTAAGGGGTTAAGTAGCTATAAAAAGCACCAAATTGAAAGTCATTTCTGGCACCAGATTAACACACTGGAACAAGCTGGAAAGCCTCAAATTTGAGATATCTGAGGTCAGGAAGAAACGTTCTCTGGAGAGTCACAAACCATAATGCTATTCAGAGAGTGCTTCTGCCTCTGAGTGTTCGGTAACAGTTGAGGTGTTTCTTAGATATTTTGTGGGGAGGTCACTGACCAGGCCCTTTAGACATCTCTCCATCAGTAAAACCCAGCTTCTCTCTTTTCTGGCTGCATCCCACCTCAAACACTCAGCTCCACCAGGAAATGAAAGGTTCCTCACTCCCGATTCACCTATCTCCAATCCATCATTCACCCTGTTCCCTCTGCATGGGACTCCCTCCTTCCTTAAATCTTCCAAACCCCATTTCTCCCCCAATCACAGCCTTCCTGAGAAGTCACCTCTTTGAGAAAGCATTCCTGGACTAATTCCCTATCTTTCTGGTTCTATCATCCCATCAGCCAAGCAACCACTAAAGTGTTATCTGTTCATTTGCTACCTATATTAATCGCTCACATTACTGTAATCATTTTCATTTATATGCACCCTCTTTAACATCTCGTATATTCGGCAATTTGTGTCCATTAGTCTCCTCCATAAATGGTAAGCTCCTAGAGGGCAAGGGTCTGTATCTTTTACTTCTAAGTGTCCAAGAATTTAGTACAGCATTCTGCACCCAATAAGTGTTCAATAAATTCTGATGCTGTTGCTGATGAGGATGATCCCCTTCTTGCTTACATCTCTTTATCCCCTAGACTGTGAGCTCTGTGTGGTCAGAGATTGTCTCTCTTTATTGCTGTTTTGTACTTTCCCAAGTGTTTAGTATAGTGCTCTGTACACAGAAGCACCCAATAAATACGATTGAATGAATAGACAAAGTGACTGAATGTCTAACCAACAGAAGAGAGAGAATTGTCCTATCAATCATATTTATTGAGTTCTTACTCTGAATACAGGCCTGGGAGTCAGAAGAGCCTTTGTTCTAATCCCAGCTCTGCCAGTCATCTGTTATGTGATCTCAGGCAAGTCACCCAACCTCTCTGTGCCTCAGTCACCTCATCTGTCAAATGGGGATTAAGACTGTGAGCCACATGGAGGACAGGGACTCTGTCCAACCTGATTAACTTGATTAACTCCAGCACCTAAGTACAGTGTCCAGCCATAGTAGGAGTTTTACAGATACTAGAAATATACATATGGTCCTTTCCATTAAATAAGAAGAATATGAATAAATTAAGGAGAGCAATGCAAAGGAAAAGATGAATTCAGGGAGTGGTAATAGTCTCCTCTCCTAGTGCTAAAGGTAGACAAAGTTTCAGTTCTGTGCTGACAGCTCTCACCCTGTCCTCTGCTGACCCAGCTGACTGATCAGCTCTGTCTTCTGTGTGCTCAGCTGTAGCCCAGCTGGCAAGGACAAGAGACTGTGAGTGCCTCTGCACAAAACAATAGTGCAGTATTCAATTCCTTTGCTTGGGTTCTCGGTCCTGAAGTCTTAGGTCTGAGACTTGTCCAACTTTCTCAACTGGAGGCTCCACCATGATACTGAGTCATTAGGGGAGTCTGGGGAGGCATTCTGTTAGAAAAGCTTATGGTGACTCTCAATCCTCTTCATTCTCATTACCCTACTATCATTTTAAGGGGCCTCCTGAGGAGGATATAACTGCCATGTTCTGACTGATGCCCTTAAATCACTCCTCAGGAAAGACTGGGATTCTCAAGAGAGTCCCTACCTTGCTTTGGCCTTCTATGCTTCAACACACAGATAGCTCTGTCCAGGACAATGAAGAATCCATTACAGCAGTCTTCAAAGCCTTGGGGTGAGACAGGGAGATGAGTGGCTGGATGAAGCCCTCACTTCTTTTTAACATTTCACCCTGTTGTCCCTAACAGTCATTTCAAACCATCGTCCCAGTTTTCCAAATCTGGACATGAACAGGATATCTAATTTTAAAGCAATGCTTTAACAGGTCCGATCAGAGAAAGCAATATTACCTAATGTATTGAGCATGGGCCTGGGAGTCCCAGCTCCTTCACATGTTTCATGTGTGACCTTGGGCAAGTCACAACTTCTCTATGCCTCAGTTATCTGTAATTTATATTAATGTCTGTCTTTCCCTCTAGACTGTAAGCTCATTGAGGGCAGGGAATGTGTCAGTTAATTATATTATACTCTCCCAAGAGCTTAGTACAGTGCTATGCACACAGTAAGTGCTCAAAAAATATAACTGAATGAATACCTCATCTGTGAAAGGTGGATTAATACTGTGAGTCTAATGTGGGTTATGTACTATGTCCAGCCTGACTAGCTTGTATCTACCCCAGCACTTAGTACAGTGCCTGGAACATAGTATGTGCTTACAAATACCATTTTTTAAAAAAATAAAAACTGCTACACATACTCCAAGAAATAATAATAATAATGATGAGAGAGAGAGGGAGGGAGGGAAGGAGGGAAGAAGGGAGGATGGAAGGGAGACAGGCAGGCAAAGGACAGGCGAACTGTCCAAGAGAATCTGAAGCCTCCATGCAGTCCAGTTGAGTACTTAGACAATTCAGCATCCACACCCATTTTCCCCTGTCACCACCCAGGCTGCACCCTTCACTGAGAAAATGGGGATGTGGCTCAGGTGGAACACTCCTATTTCAGTCAAAATTAGAGCAGGACTTGTTGGGAAACAAAGGAGAAAAATAAAGAGGGAAGTTGACTATCCAAATCAATTCGGGGCCCCGGGGCAGGATCAGATCTTTGAGAATTGAGTTTGAACATCTGCCTGTCTGAGAGAATCTATTTCATTCATTTATTCAAGCTCCTACTGAGATTTAGGGCTTTTTAAGTATCTTTGTTGACCTTGGTTTGCTAACAGGTAGTTGGTCAGATTGCTGCTTCTTCTACAGCAGAAAACCGGTTTAGGAACTGGATAATCCCTGAACTTGATAAATTAGCCCAGAGTATTGAAGGGTGATATTCAGTCCTCCAGCAACTTCTGGAGACCAGACTTGGAATTGGGGGACCCAGATTCTAAGATGTTCCTATCTGTATATTGTGGGATAATGTGCCCCTAGTAAGAATAAGGAGCTGAGGTTACTTTCCCTGGTCTTGAACCTTAGAGACATAGACTAGTTTTCCCCTCAAAGAGATCTCAGGATTCTTAAGCAGCCTTGCAGATAGGTTCCCCAAAACAGATCAGTCAGCTCCCAGAAATTGTTACTAAGCAACGGCGCCCCCATCCTGGCCCATACATCTCAGGGTTATTGGTAGCATGGATAGGATAAATGACATTTCCGATGCAAAGAGTTAGCCTGTCAACCTTTCATACAATTCGTACTCTACCAACACCTTATTTCTTAGAGGGCCAGCCTGATTTCTTTCTGTCCTTGCCTTGTTGGGTGGCTGATTTAGTACCTGTGGGCTGCTTTTTGTGGGTCTCTGGAGGCAAGGTTGTATTCTGAGCTGAGGCAAATGCTTAGAGCCAAGATTGGGTTTGCAGTTAAGGAGTTATATCTCACCTTTTGAAGCTTCAAAACACCTCTCAGCCTCCATAAATCATATTTCAGGAAGACTAATGATTTTTTTTTTTACCTTTTGACTTGTCTTCCATGCCCGTAAGAAATCTCATCTTAGTACATGTGTAAACAATCTGTAGCAATTACGTGGGTGTTGATTAATGCAATGTTCTTGATTTAATAACCTTTGGAAGTCTTCGCAGCAGGCATAGCATTTCACCGTGGATACTGTTAATTAATACTCCCCAGCCTGTAAACTAAATATAGAGGCTCCACAATCACCAATGCTTCGCTGATTCTTACTAGGCTCAGACCTTCTGCAGAGCCCTCATCTCCCGCTGGCACCCCAGATGTCTCTAAGCAGGCCAGAGCTGTGTTTGGGGTTTGTGGCACTTGAAGAAGAAACATGTTTAAGGGGTGCCACTGTGGACAGGTGGAGGGTTAGAGAAGGCCTCCACTGCAATCCTTGCTAACCTGTCCTATCGCAAAGAGTGCCTGAGCCATTGTCTTATGGAGGTATTTTGGGGATTTGCATATTATTTGCATGTGTTTTGCATTGCAGCTAATGGAAAGAAATGCAAGAGGTGTTAGGTGGCAAACTGCTAACTCAAGATGGCTATGAAGAGGGCAACTGTCATGTTGTCACCATTTCTCCAAACATCTTTTGTTATTCCTTTTGGAGACAGAATGTTTGTCTGGGTAAAACACTGGTCTGATCTAGTACAGGATTTTTGTTCTCATTAGATTGCTGGCAAAATGCCCAGACATCTCTCTTCACATTCCATTCCATTTCCCCTCAGACCTGCAGCCCCTGTTCTACAGGGTCCATCCACCCCCATCCCCATTAAAACTGGAAATACCTCCTGCTAGCTTCCATGTAGCTGCTTCAAAGTTTAGGGGCCCCACCACTGCTGCTTTCCAACTCTAGGTCCCCATTTTGGGTCTCTGCACTCAACCAGCCAAAGAGAACTCAATCTGCATAGTGCCACTCTAGCCTTCACCTCATCTGTGCAGGGCCCAGGTCAACGGATGGCAGAGAGATGATAAATCCCATCATAAATGAGTACACCCCAATTCTTACAGAGTTTTATGAACTATATATGGGAAAGAGCATGCAGACATTGCCATCATTGTCCTTAAGAAACTCCCACGCTAAAGAGGAACAAACCCAGATATTTCCCTGTCTTGAATTGGTTGGACTGAGATTCAGGGGAAGCTGAATTGTTCTGATGGGCAAGAGTTAGGGAGTTAGTACTCTCATTCCACTGATCCTGAGCCAGGTGAAAACCCAACCTATAATCTGATTACTACATCAGCTAGATCAAAGGAAAGAACAGCATTTACTGAGTGTCCTCTGAGAGCCACAGAAGCAGAATACATTTTTCCTTCCCTCTAAAGGGGAATTATTTTCTCAGCCAGTTGGACAGAATGACTATGTTGACCCAGAGAAACAAGTTTGAGACATATTATCCTTTTAAAGTATTGTTTCATCAGTACTGCTTCAAGAGGCAATTTTAATGTGACCTTGGAGATAGCTGTGACATCATCGAGGCCTACAACATTAATCCTGACTCCAAGCCCTTCCCTAAAGCCTGTCATCATCACATCCACCTTACTGATAGGAAGCAGCAAGACTTTTCTTCTTCCCAGGCATCTCCTTAACTGGGGTCACCCATGTTTGCCTCAGCATAGCTAGAAGATAGTTAAAGAAGTAGTGCAGGGCTGCTACCATCCCAGGGCAGCAGATGTCAATCATTTGGATGTTTCGGTCCCTTCTGTACAAAAAAATCTCATGGCAAAGCTACCCTGTGTGTACAAGATCAATCTGTCATTGTCCAACCTGTTTCATCCTGCAATTCAGTACAGCAGTCTCCATTCAATAGCCTGGAATTAGGATTGCTGATCATTATTATTAATAATAATAATAGTAATAATATGAAGAAGAAATAAGTAGGAGGGTTTTTAATATTTTGTGCTTTCCCTTCATGTAGACAGAGGCACTGAAACTGCTTTTTGAATCTCCCACACAAGTAGGGATCCGAGAAGATGGAGGAGGGGTAAGAGTAGGGAAGATGGGAGGCAAGGAGATTAATGACCCCAGCCTTCCAACCTAGAACTGAATTTTATCCTTTTAAAGGTACAAAATAGCAGGCATTTCTACTTGCTCTAAGAAAGGGTCACTGGAAGGAGGAGGACCAGCAGGGGGAAGGCTGCAGACTGAAGCCCCAGGGAGAAAATTATGTAAAAGGGTATGTGTTCTGGGCCCAAGCACAGCGAAGCAGAGATGGTGCTCTGAAAGAAATTGGTAATAATAACAATCATTACAGCACTACACTGAAGAGTGAAGTGCAGGCCAAAGACTTGAAAGGCCACAGGTCATTTTCAAGGCCAATTATATATTAGTTAGAAGGAGACTAATCTGAGAGTTCCACAGCAGGCCAAGCCCATTGCTAATTCTCTCTCCTCCTTTGCCCAGACTCTCTGGTCTCCCCTTTCACAGATTGAGAAACATAACTAATAGAGATGAAAACAGAGATACCTTGCTCAGGGAACTTTCCCAAATTCAGATAGTTGCAGTATGTATTAAGTATTTCCTATGTACCAACTATAGCCCACCCTGTCTACTCCACAGTGGGAAGTCAATCAGTAGTATTTATAAATCTTTACGGTGGCACAGAACACTTTACTAAGCATTTGGGAGAGGACAATACAATAGAGTAGATAGATATGATCTCTGCCTATAAGGAGTTTACAGTCTAGGAGGAAGTTAGTTGGAGAAGAAGATCTGGGAGGGAAGATGAGTAATTCAGTTTTGTATATGTGGAGCTTGAGCTGTCAGTGAGATATCTATGTAAAGATGTCCTGGAGGCAGGAGGAAATATAAGATTTAAGGGAGGGAGAGAGGTCAGAGCTGGTCAGGCAGATTTGGGATTCGCCCACCTAGAGGTGATAGTTGAAGTTACGGCTCAATGAGGTCCCAAAGGAGTGATGCCCAATTGAGAAGAGGACCCAGACCAGAGTCCTGAGAGACACCCCCAGTTAGGGAGTGGGAGGCAGATGGAGAAGCAATGACCATAGAAGCAGGAGAACTACTTAAACTGTGACCCCCATGTGGGATAGGGACTGAGTCTGACCTAATTAACTTGTACCCACCCCAGTGCTTAACAAATGCCATAAAAAAGGAGAACCAGGAGACAACTGTGTCAGTAAAACCAGGGTTAGATAATATTTCCTGGAGACAGAGAGTCAAAGGGAAGAGAGGGAGAGGGGGCTGGGTGCTTTCACTAAATTTCAGTAAATGCCATTGATTCCAAATTTTCAACCTCAGCCACCACTCCCTTGACAGTGTACCCTGAAGCATCTGTCTCATTTGTTTACATCTGAGGCCACACCTGCTCCCAGCCCCTCCCTAGGCCTAGACATAACCACAGATAACCAGTGGGTTCAGGGGGGTTCATGAATAATGTCTCATCTTTCAGAAATGATGCTGAGGTGGTACCCATCCAGAAGTTTTTGTTTTATTTTTTCCAGGTCAGGCCTGCCCCTCTTCACCCATAGAGCAAAGAGATGCCAAAAGCGGGCATTAAGCTTTCAGAGTGGGTGGTAGAGAAGAAGAGGAGCTGATAGGTTATATTCCAGTACATTTTGACCCAGACAGAAATCATCAGTGATTTACTGTCAGTTTTTACTCAACCTCTTGGATGCTTTTATAGCAGGACTGCAGTCTTGGGGGTGCATACAGAGGAAATTGATAAAGATCACATAGTCAAGATGGGTGGATGCCAGGAGGTGGAGAGCAGTTATTCCTGGAGCTCAAAAGACTTAAATCCTGGTTTCTTCCTTTTTTCCTTTCCCTAGGGACCTGAGACAGGGAAGGAGATGAGGGCAAGATGGGAGAGAAGCCAGTCAAGCATATTCCTGCAGCTGGCTGATGTGAGGAACTTATTTCTCAGGGGAAGGCAGGCTGTGGACAACAACCTAAGAGCCTCCAATCATCCCCCACGTCAACCCCTTCACTCCCATTCCTTCCAATCAGCAACCTCAGCTCCAGCCCTACACTTAGGGCTCCTGCTGTCTTGCCATCAACACTTCACCATGACAGCTGCGAGAAGGGGGGGGGTGGGGGGGGGGGGAGACTGGAAGTGGGGGTTGGGGAGTAGGAGTGGCAGGGTTCCAGACCATCTCAAGCAGAGGGCAAAGAAAAGGGTCCCATGACAGGCAGCTGATGTGAGGCAGCTGGTGCCAGGCTGGGTGAGGCTCTTGAGATGCGGGTACCCTGGAGGCTGGGCAGATAGGACATGTTCCAGATAGGGTCCAGTGGGGGCACATGGGCAGGAAGCTGGGTTCCCTGAGATGACACTGCTCGGGACGGACTCTGCCTTATTGTCATACTGAGGCTGAGGCCAGGGATTAGGAGAGATCCTAGCCAGGTTAAAGGGGTGCTGACAGTCTGAGCTGCCAGCTTACTGTCTAAACTGCCAGCTTTCAGAAGAGTCTGCCTAGCCTCAAACCCATCTTCATCAGGACTCCAGGCCATCTGATCTGAAGGGATTAACAGACATCAATCAACAGCAGCAATGTGGCAAGATGCCTGGGGAGCGTGGTGGGCTGATCTGTAGCTTCAAGAAAAGGGAGGCTCTTCTCTCCTGGAATCGACTTGGCTTTGCTTCCCCTGTTTACTGCCCTCAAGCATAGCTGCTCCATCTGTTGTGAGAGCAGCATGTTCAGCCCCAAGAGACAATGTGGGCAGGACCTCATACACTGAGGTGAATTGAACAGGGCCCATCCACCCATATAAATGCCCTGAGCTGACCCTTCTCCTCTGCCACTCCCCACCAGGCCAGATCCCAAGAAGGGGAACGCCAGCAGGGCAGTGCTACTGGAGCACATCTCCTCTTCTTACATCCCCCTAGACCCTCACTTCCGGCTTGGGAAGCCAGTACCAACTCCATTTCATCCCTGCTCTGGCCTGCCCTGCTGTCTTCCTAGGCAGTTATGTGTATTTGCCTAGAAGTGTTTAAGCCCATTTGGCTATGTGGATAGCTCCCTCTAATCCATTCACCATGGGCAGAGGGGGAATACTAAAAAAAAAAAGGAAACTGAGGCCCAGAAAGACAAAGTAGCTTAACTATGACCACGTAGTTAGTTGCCCACAGAACTGGAAATGAAACTCTGGTATACTGGCCCATCTCTTCTCTACCCAATGGTAGTAAGTGGTATATTTTCTATCAATATCTGTTATACAGTTATGTGCTAAGCAATGTACTAAGTAGGACTGGGAAAGATACAAGATAATCAGGCTGAATCCTGTCCATGTCCCACATGGGATTCACAGTCTTAATCTCCATTTTACAAATGAGGTAACTGAGGCACAGAGAAATTAAGTGAGACTTGTCTTTGGTCACCAAGCAGACAAGTGGTGGAGCCAGGATGAGAACTCAGATCCTCTAACTCCCAGGCCTGTGCCCTTTCCAAGACCTTATTAAGCTCTTACTATGTGTTAAGCACTATGCTAGGTGCTGGGGTAGGTCCAGTATAATCAGATCGGATCAAGTCCCTGTGGCACGTGGAGCTCAAGTCCAACCTAACTACCTAGGCTTCTGGGATTGGGGAGAGAGTTTTCAAAAGAGTCTGCCTATCTGGGTCCCCAGCTTCCTCTTGCAGCAGGTGGGATGGGCTGGGTGAAACTTCAGATGAGGAGCCAGGTGTTCATACTTGCTGCATATCTGAGTATATTAAAAGCCATGCATGTGAGTGTATGTGAAAGAGATACAGAGACATTTGAAAGCAATGACAGTGAAATCTCAATTGTATAATTTCTCTATCAGTGTCAGTATCAAACCTTCTAGTTATGGGTAGTGGGTAATGCATAACAATCAAGGGCTGGAGCTAAGAGGGAAAAGTTTTCTGCCCACTCCCAGTCTCTCTTCCTCCAGGATCCTGACAATGTCTCTGGGGAAGGGACAAGAGTGGATCTATTGCCTACTGAACCAACACAGAACTGAACTACAGCAGAGACTGGACTATGAACCCCTTCACTACTGATGCTCAGGGGCTTTGGGCGCTCAGTGATAGCCCCTTTGGGACCTCTGTTTGGGACCCAATGCTGTGTTCTGGGAGTTACTCAACAAAGACCCAAACCCTGGGTGGCAGAATCCAGTTCTCAAAACCAAGGAAGGGTGGGGAGGGATGCCCTCTTCCTAAGCAGAAAAACCATGTGAGAAACAGCATGATCTAGTGAAAAGAGCAATGGCCTGGGGAGTCAGAGGACCTGGGTTCTAATCCCTGCTCTACCAATTATCTGTTGTGTGACCTTGGGCAAGTCACTTCACTTCTCAGTGCTCAGTTACCTCATCTGTAAAATGGGGATTAAGACTGTGAGCCCCATTTAGGAGAGGGACTATGTGTACAACATGATTATCTTGTATCTACCCCAGCACTTAGTACAATGCCTGGAACACAGTAAGTGCTTAACAAGCAATAATAATAAAAAACCCTGAGGCTACATCTCTTCACCTCAGGATTTCTTCAAGCCTGAAAAGATACTCAGCAGAGCCAGGCAGACACCCACCAAGCACCCCAGACAGTTCCAGCCCTTGTTAGCTGGTGTTCCATTTCCCTCTTACAGTTGGTTTGTACCCAACCAAGGAGTGCAGTGGGGGGACCACATGAAGTTTTCAACTTTAAGCTGAAAACCCAGTCCATGGAGGCAAATACCACTGGAGAAAACTGGTGGTGGGGTCTAGGACCTGAAGCTAACCGATCTGGGCTCAAATCTGGATTTTTCTGCTGTGGGGTTGCGTGACTTAAGGGAAGTCATATCCTCAGTCCTTGATTTGCCAGTTGTAAGGTGGGAAACAATGCTGCCTGCTCCACATCTTCCTCTTCCAGGGCTGGAGGGAACATGCTTGAGACAGGCTTTGTCTTTGGCTAAGTAACCTGAGAATCAGAGACCTGTGTTCCCTGTCCTCTAGTTCTTAGAGACATATGCTTCTAGAGGAGGATTGGGACAGGCAGCCTCCACTCAGTAGGCCAGGCAAATTCCTATGATGCCAGGTCGCTGGGTTTCTGAGACTAGGGCTTCTCTAGCCCTACTGGAGGGACACACTGCGGGGGATGTGAGGTGGAGTGAGAGGGAGGGATAGAGGATGGGCAAAGGGAGGGGAGCAGAACACTCCCATCCAGCAGAAATCTGGAGGTCCATCCCCCAAGGCTGGTCACCAAGGTCTCAGCTACTCCCCATGGTCTCCTGGAACAGCCAGAGAGAAGCAAAGGATGTGATAGCAAAGGACTCTAACCTTAACCCACAGCTCCCTCCAACTACTGCCCTTATCCCCCTTCTCCCCTTTCTGTCCAAACTCCCGGAACAGCTTAGGTACACCTAGAGCCATCGCTCCTCTTTTGTGGGGCTAGGTCCAGAGGTGGAGCTCAGCAACAGAACAGGCCCATTGATTTCACGATCAGTCACCGGCTAGCAGCAGGTAAATTGCCAGACTCCCCTCTGGAGTACTTCAGCCCTGGAGTGGGGGGATGGGATCCTCAGCACTGGGTGATGTCAGAGTGCCAGAGAGGGAAGGGATAAGACAAACTCCAGATCACTCTGGGGGCAGGACCCTGTGGCCAGATTCCTTTTTCTTGAAGAGCCAAGCTGAACAAGCTACCAGGCAGAGAAAGAGGGAGGTTTGGAGTGGTTCTACAACTGCCTCTTACTTGGTGGTGACCCAGCATTCACCTCTCTCGTTGTCAGCTCCCATCAGCATTGAGAGAGAGAGATAGAAAGAGAAGGGAGATGACAGGTGCTGGCCATGAGATGATTTCAGTTGAGGGAGTGGGAAAGGACTGACAGAAATATAGTGTCTGCAGCCTCTCCGGGCTGGACCTCCATCTGCTTTTCTGGGGAATCTGGACCTCTAGATTCTAGGTACCTTTTGGCAGGAAACATGTCTACCAACTCTGTTATACTGTACTCTCCAAAGCACTTAATTCAGTGCTCTGCATACAGGAAGTATTCAAATATTCTTTGATTGACTGATCCCACAGCTCACTTCAACTACTGCCCCATCCCCCTGCTCCCCTTACTGTACAAAATTCTGGAACACATGTATACCTAGTGCTGTCACTCTACATCAATTCTATCCCTGACTGACTGCAAACAGGTTTGTACCCCCTTCTCTCCACAGGAGTCACATTCTCTAAAGTCACCCAAGAAACCTCACACAAATCCACTGGGCTCTATTCTCCCCATAATCCTCCCAGCCATGTATATTCAGTTGTACATTTCTTTATGCTTTTCTGATACTTCATTCTGGCATATTCATTCTACTACCAATTTTATCATTGATCTGCACTGTGGCTTAGTGGATAGAACCCAGGCTTGGGAGTCAGAAGGACCTGAATTCTAATCCTGACTCCACCACATATCTGCTGTGTGACCTTGGGCAAGTCACTTAACTTATTTAGGCCTCAGTTACTTCATCTGTAATATGGAGATTAAGAGTGTGAGCCCTATGAGGGACTTGGTCTGTGTCCAACTTGATTATCATGTATCTACCCCATCGCTTAGAACGGTGCCTGGCACATAGTAAGCACTTAACAAATATCATGAACCACTCTCTATAATTATTTTTGTCTCTCTCCTCCATTAGACTGAAAGTGCCTTCTGGGAAGCGATCATGTGTTTCACTTCTATTTTATTTTCCAAATACTTAGTACAGTTCTTTGATTCCGTAAGCCCTCAGTGAATATTACTGATTGACTGATTAAATTATTCCAACAAATATGGCCTGACCTAGCCAGGGTCACTGATCTGCTAAGTTTGTCTGTTGCCACCAAGGAATTCCCTGAAGTCAACTCACACCACTTTCCTGCAGAATCAGTAGGCTTGAGTAGAAGTGAGCTTGACAAAAGGGTGTATGTGTGTGACATCAATCTGATTTCTAGATGGTAAATGGGGGACACCCAAGAGGAATCAATTGTATTTAAGTGCTTGCTGAATGCAGAGCACTGTACTAAGCACATGGGAGAGCACAGAGCAGCCATCTCTTCCGTGGGCATGGGCAACATCTGCCTCATGGTCTGAGGTCACAATCTCCTAGTTCCTATGTCTTTTATTGTTTGTAACTCTTCCTCTTTATATCTCAGACCATCCAGTGACTACTTAAATGAAGTCACCCCTAATGTACAATCATTCAGCTCTGCAAATAAGAACATGAATTGACCATCCCGACAATATTTCACCATCCTGCCTTCCCTCCATGAGGCATCCAGAGAGTAAAATCAAGCACAACAGCACTTCATCAATTTTCCTTACCACTAAGTCATCACCAGAGGCAGCAGCTTTCTTCAAAACTGTGGAATTGATGATGATGATGATGATCCTAAAGCATCCCAACTCTCTTCCTCCTAAGCTTTACTCAACCTATGTCAACATTCTGATGGAAAACTGTTTGGGACCTGGTTGCCAGTGACTTCTACACTCCCAGCACGTGTGACAGGTTCCAAACTTCACTCCCCACTCTCTAGGGCATACTCTATGCACATTGGGTCCCTCATTTCTCCTGCTGAATTCACTGTCTTGCTGTTCTTTTCTGCTGTCTGATTAGGTAGCTGTCTGATCAGGCTCATACTGAACCTGGCCTGGAGCACACCAGACAGCACACAGCTGCAATTGTGGGAAATCAGCATATTTCTTTGTCAAGAACAGAAGATATCTGGGAGGTTTGATGAGGAGGGGGGGAAGAGAAAAGCCACTAACAGGAAAACCTCCACCCACAGCTACCAAGCACTCTGATGCTCCACCTGGAGGTTCATCCCTCTGTCTTATCACATCAGCTGGTGGGAGTTAATGAGCTGGGGGAGGAGCCTCCTGCTGTTTCCCTTCCCCCTGCACCAGATTGGTGTCTTGATTCCAGTTGACAGAGTGAAATTTGAAACTTCAGATCTAGGCCTGGGGGAGGCAGAGAGGAAAGTTGGTGAAGAGGTAGTGGTAAACCTGCACTTGAGGGCCTAAAGCCGTGAGTTGTTCACTTAATCTGGCACTTCCTTAATCTGGCATTAATTCACCCAGAAAGGAAGTGCTGTGGATTGAGAAAGTGGAAGAGTAAATCCACCAGCTACTCCTGAAGCCTAGGGGCAGTACTGTCAACTGATTGCCAAAGTGTCCAAGCTGCTAGCTCCAAAATTCTGACATCTAATTTGCACCATGGTTGATATGATGCTGCAATACCCAGAAATCCTCTCCCTCCTCACCCCTCCCCACTGCTCATCAAGCCCACATGGAACAGTTGTTGGGTGGGCTCCACTCTGAGGGATTGGAGAAACTGCATTGTAAAATCAGTCAATCAATCAATTGTACTTGTTGAACACACTGTATGCAAATCACTGTATTATGTACTTGAGAGAGTACAATATAACAGTTGGTAGACACAGTCCCTCCCCACAAAAGGCTTAAATCTAGAAGGGGAGAGAGACATTAGTATAAATAAATTACAGATATATACATAAATGTTGTGGGGCTGTTTGGGTGGTTAATAAAGGGAGCAAATTAGGGTGATGCAGAAGGAAGTGGGAAAAGTGGAAATGAGGGTTTAATCAGGAAAGGCCTCTTGGAGGAGATATGCTTTCAATTAGGCTAATGGAAATAATGTGAGCTTTGGAGTCAGAGGATCTGTGTTCTAATCCCTCCTCTGTATGACCTTGGGCAAGTCACTGGCCTCTCTTTACTTCAGTTTCCTCATCAAAATGGGAATAAATCCTACTTAGACTGTATACCCCATGTAGGACAGAGATTGTGTCCAATCTAATTACCCTGTATCTACCCCAACACTGTAAAAAAAAAGGTTTTTTTTAAGTGTTTAGTAAGTGCCAGGCACTGTGCTAGGTACTAGAGTAGAATCAAGCAAATCAGGTTGGAAACAGTCTATGCCCCAAGTAGGGCTCACAGTCTTAGTCCCCATTTTACCACATGAGTCAGTCAAATATGACTGTGTGCAGAGCACTGCACTAAGCACTTGGGAGAGTACAATATAACAATAAACATATTCCCTGCCCACAATGAGCTTAAAGGCTAGAAGGGGAGACAGGCATTAATATAAATAAATAAATTACAGATATATTCATAAGTGCTGTGTGACTTGGACGGGGGATAAATGAAAGGATCAAGCCAGAGAAGCAGAAGGGTAACTGAGGCACAGAGAGGTTAAGTAACTCATCCAAGGTCACACAGCAGACAAGTGGCAGAGCTGAGATTAGAATCTCAGGCCTGTGCTCTCTCCCACTAGGTCTGCTTCTCAATGCATGATTTATTGCCTGGCACATAGTAAGACCTTAATAAATACCAAAATTATTCTCAATGGTAACCCTGTGGGGGAGAGATAAAGAGCTCCCACCTGGGACACAGGTCCTTTTTCAATGGGATCACTCCTGCATGGTAGTTGTAGTTTCATTATTGTCCCTACAGCTAAATTGGAGCTGCTGAGAAAAGGATTTATTACCAACAGAGGAAACAACGAAAAATACTTTGGGCCCCTGGAGCATGGGGGTTTAAGATGGGCAAGATTTCAAAGCTCTGCTTCATAGGACTGGAGGGAGAAAATTTCAGGTTGACTGAGATTCAGCCCTAGCCCCACCACTGACCAGCTCTGTGTCATTGTATTAGATACTCAGTCTCTTTGTGGGCAGGGAATGTGTCTGTTTATTGTTATAGTGTACTCTCCCAAGCACTTAGTACAGTGCTTTGCACACAGTAAGTGCTCAATAAATATGATTGAATGAAATAAAATTGAATGGGGATGTTGATACTTGCCTCTGAAGATGTTTTAGAAACTCTGGTTCATGGAGAAATTGGCCTGGAACAGATCTTCACATGATCAATAATGAATTAATCCTAGTATAGATAATAATAATTATTATTATGGTACTTGCTAAGCACTTACTATGTGTCAAGCACTATTCTAAGCACTAGGGTAGATACAAGGTAATCAGGTTGGACATAGTCCTTGTTCCACAGAGGGCTCATATTCTTAATCCCCATTTTACAGATGAGATAACTGAGGCCCAGAGAAACAAAGTGATTTGCCCAAGGTCACCCAGCAGACATGTGGCAAAGCCGGGATCAGAACCCATGACCTCCCAGGCTCGTGCTCTATCCACTAAGCCATGTTGCATCTCAATCAATAGAAGAAAAACATCAATTGGCAATCTGACAATTGCTCAATCATTCAAATGCCTGGATCCAAAAACTCTTGACAAATATTCCACTCTGGGGTCTGACTTATAATAATAATAATAATGTTGGTATTTGTTAAGCGCTTACTATGTGCCGAGCACTGTTCTAAGCGCTGGGGTAGACACAGGGGAATCAGGTTGTCCCACGTGGGGCTCACAGTCTTCATCCCCATTTTACAGATGAGAGAACTGAGGCACCGAGAAGTTAAGTGACTTGCCTTGACTTATTTGGGCTGATGGTCTACATGAGACATTCACTGCATAATTGCCATCTTTTCCTTTCACTTGTGCAACACAGAAGATCTAATTTAGAAAATGAGAGGTGGGTCCAGGATAAGAACCCAGAAGTAGCATCCCTGTTGACTCTTCAAATCCCAGACCTTACTTCTTCCTATTAAAATTTCCTCTAAGACATCAGGCAGAATGACACACTAAATCCCACACTGCTAATGAGTAATTGACTACATGCTGCTTGTTAGCATAGACAGCTCAGAAGGGATTCATCTGTAAACGCTACTTAGCGAATCTCAAGATGAACTGTTGCTTACACCGTTTTACTTACCATGTTACAGTGGAATCACATTTTTCCCCACTGAGATCTCTATGCCCTCTCAAACCAGGTCATTGCCCCAGCTTGGACAGGAGCTCAGGTACCTACATGGTAGTCTATGGTCTTACTGGGAGACCACGAAGCCCAGAGAATGAAGAACAGTTCTGTGAGAACAGGAATCTAGGGCACAAGCATTCCGTTCCTACCTCTGCTGTCATTTCCCTGCTTTGTGCCTTTGTTTCATCCTAAGTAAAATGGAGGCCATTGCTTCCAACCCTCCCATTAGTGCCTTTCAAAAGCATTGAGCTCTCTGAAGTAGAGGTCTGCAAAGATTCACACTACAGCTATTTCCAGAATTGATCAAGGCAAAAATAGACTGCTTGAGGAAAAATAAATTGCTTTCTTCCTTTTTCCCTGCGGGTTGGCAACATACATGAATTGGGCGCTTTGGGATTGGAGGGCAGGAGGGATTTTGAGCTGTACTGGGAGTATATTGACTATAGTAGCTGCCCCCAGTGCCAATTCATCAGAGGCCAGCTCATGGTGCCCACCTTTGGAATCATGATAGGGGCAGCACCCAAATCCCCTTCTGCCTAATCTCCGAGATAGCATCAGTCATAGAGAAAAGAAGAGTCCAGAAACAAATAGGGCTGGTTGGACAGAGAAGAAGAAAAACACAAGAGAGTATAGGTGAGAGTAGAGAAGCAATGGAGCCTAATGGAAAGAGGTATGGGACTGGGAGTCAGGGAATATGGGTTCTAAAGCTGACTCTGCCACTTGCTCCTTTGTAACCTTGGGAAAATTCATTCATTCAATAGTATTTATTGAGCGCTTACTATGTGCAGAGCACTGTACTAAGCGCTTGGGATGAACAAGTCGGCAACAGATAGAGACAGTCCCTGCCGTTTGACGGGCTTACAGTCTAATCGGGGGAGACGGACAGACAAGAACAATGGCAATAAATAGAGTCAAGGGGAAGAACATCTCGTAAAAACAATGGCAACTAAATAGAATCGAGGCGATGTACAATTCATTAACAAAATAAATAGGGTAATGAAAATATATACAGTTGAGGGGACGAGTACAGTGTTGTGGGGATGGGAAGGGAGAGGTGGAAGAGCAGAGGGAAAAGGGGAAAAAGAGGGTTAAGCTGCGGAGAGGTAAAGGGGGGATGGCAGAGGGAGTAGAGGGAGAAGAGGAGCTCAGTCTGGGAACGCCTCTTGGAGGAGGTGAGTTTTAAGTAGGGTTTTGAAGAGGGAAAGAGAATCAGTTTGGCGGAGGTGAGGAGGGAGGGCGTTCCAGGACCGCGGGAGGACGTGACCCAGGGGTCGACGGCGGGATGGGCGAGACCGAGGGACAGTGAGGAGGTGGGCGGCAGAGGAGCGGAGCGTGCGGGGTGGGTGGTAGAAAGAGAGAAGGGAGGAGAGGTAGGAAGGGGCAAGGTGATGGAGAGCCTTGAAGCCTAGAGTGAGGAGTTTTTGTTTGGAGCGGAGGTTGATAGGCAACCACTGGAGTTGTTTAAGAAGGGGAGTGACATGCCCAGATCGTTTCTGCAGGAAGATGAGCCGGGCAGCGGAGTGAAGAATAGACTGGAGCGGGGCGAGAGAGGAGGAAGGGAGGTCAGAGAGAAGGCTGACACAGTAGTCTAGCCGGGATATAACGAGAGCCCGTAACAGTAAGGTAGCCGTTTGGGTGGGGAGGAAAGGGCGGATCTTGGCGATATTGTAGAGGTGAAACCGGCAGGTCTTGGTAACGGATAGGATGCGTGGGGTGAACGAGAGAGACGAGTCAAGGATGACACCGAGATTGCGGGCCTGCGGGACGGGAAGGATGGTCGTGCCATCCACGGTGATAGAGAAGTCCGGGAGAGGACCGGGTTTGGGAGGGAAGATGAGGAGCTCAGTCTTGCTCATGTTGAGTTTTAGGTGGCGGGCCGACATCCAGGTGGAGACGTCCTGGAGGCAGGAGGAGATGCGAGCCTGAAGGGAGGGGGAGAGGACAGGGGCGGAGATGTAGATCTGCGTGTCATCTGCGTAGAGACGGTAGTCAAAGCCGTGAGAGCGAATGAGTTCACCGAGGGAGTGAGTGTAAATGGAGAACAGAAGAGGGCCAAGAACTGACCCTTGAGGAACTCCAACAGTTAAAGGATGGGAGGGGGAGGAGGCTCCAGCGAAGGAGACCGAGAATGACCGGCCAGAGAGGTAAGAGGAGAACCAGGAGAGGACAGAGTCCGTGAAGCCAAGGTGAGATAAGGTATGGAGGAGGAGGGGATGGTCGACAGTGTCAAAGGCAGCAGAGAGGTCAAGGAGGATTAGAATGGAGTAGGAGCCATTGGATTTGGCAAGAAGGAGGTCAAGGGTGACCTTAGAGAGAGCAGTCTCGGTAGAGTGGAGGGGACGGAAGCCAGATTGGAGGGGGTCTAGGAGAGAATGGGAGTTAAGGAATTCTAGGCATCGATTGTAGACGACTCATTCTAGGATTTTGGAAAGGAAGGGTAGTAGGGAGATAGGGCGATAACTGGAGGGGGAAGTGGGGTCAAGAGCGGGTTTTTTTAGGACCTCAACTGTAAAATGGGAATTAAATACTTATTCTCCCTTCCACATAGACTGTAAGCCCCACATGGGACTGGGACTATGTCCAACATGATTATCTTGTATCTACTCGAGCACTTAGTACAGTGGTTGGCCCTTAGTAAGCACTTAACAAATACCATTAGTAGTAAGAGGAGGAGGGTGAGGCAGTCATGTTGGTTTACACAAACAGGGTAGAGAGGGGGAAGATTGAAAGTTTCCTTCTTGCTCAATCCCAGCAGGTTTCAGAAGTTGCTGGAGGCACCAAGGAATCAGCAGACCCCTCCTCGGAGATCAGGTGTCACCTGCCCCACACCGAAAAGGAGTCAATCGCTGTCACCTTACACGGAGCCACTAACCTGCCTTCTCTCCAAGACGGCTCTAAGCCCTGGCCCTATGTTATAGTGTGAGTACCAGGGTTGGGGTGGTAGGTGTGGACTGCTTTCTTGGCAATGGTGGGCATATCTAGACTCTGAAGAGCATGAGGCAGGCACCCAAATCATCTTGAGGGTGACTATAGTTGGCAGGTAACCACACAGTCTTGCATCATGGGCAGGTGACCACAGTCTGGCATCATGGGAATTTCCCTGGCCTGCTTGGTGCCCTGCCACAGTGTACCATTTCACATCTTTGTTCCAAATGGGATGCCAGGCTACGTTGTGTTCATCTGCTCTTACAGTCTACCTCCCTGCCTGTTCTTGCTCTTCCTCCACCCAGTTTTCCCAATCCTCCACCAGGCACCCAGCCTGAACTCACTGCACAGAGTCTGAAAGCCTGCAGGCTTCTGAACTCTATTCCTTCCTCAAAGGGTTGAAAGGTTAACAGGAAAACAAAAGAAATCATATCTGACTAATCCTAAAGTAATTACGAAGAGGGGAAATGAAAGAAGCCTGGATTCTGAAGAGCAGCTTGCTGGCCAAAGGTGAGCAATGTTTCATCCTGGATCAGTGACCAGTTGTGGAGTCCCTGGGCCCTCTCTTTGGGTGTGGGCTGGGGAGTAGACTGCTAAAACACCCCTCCCATTGTCTAAAATTATTTCCATTTGATCTTCATACTCAAACTACCTCTCAATGAACAAATCGACAACAATACCCTCTCCACAGAACTCACCTCCCTTGCTCCCCTGTCCTTATCCTGATCTCATACCACTAACCCCTTGCCCTGGATCACCTCCACAGTATGCTTTCTCTGCTCTTGTGTTCCAGCTGTGGAGCAATGCTGGTAGAAATCCAGACACTAATCTGACCTTGTCCATCTGCAACTGCTTTAATACTGCCCTCTCCTCTGCCCAACAAGATTATTTCTCCATCCTTATTCACCCCAATGCCAACTGCTTCAGATGTTTAACTCCCTATTCAAACCCCTGTTCTCCAGCCTGCACCATCTCTTGCCTCCGATAACCTGGCCTTGTACTTGATTGATTAAAGTGAAACCACTAGGTGTGATCTCCCTAAAATCTCCTCCTCTCCTCTCCAGTCCCTCTCTCCTTTGACTTTCCCACCCTTCCCTGTAGTATCTCAAGGGAACAGCTCCCTCCTCTCATCAAAATCTACCCCTTATACCTGAACTTCCAACCCCATCCTTTCACACCTCATCAAAACACTTGCCTCCTCCCTTCTTCCCACTATGACCACCATCTTCAACATTTCACCTTACAATGGCTTCTTCTCCATTGTTTTCAGACAATGCATGTATCCCCTATCGTAAAAAACCTCCCTTGACCCCACAGCTCCCTCCATTATATTGTCCCATCTTCCTCTTGCCATTCTCTATAAACTTCTTGCCTACACCTGCTGCTTCCACTCCTCCTATTCTCTCCTTGATCCCCTTCAATCTGGCTTCCACCCCCTTCTCACCAGACAAACTGCCTCTCTAAAGTCACCAGTGACCTTCTTGTCAAATCCAACAGCCTATACTCCATCCTAATCCTTCTAAACCCCTCAGTTGCCTTTAACACTGTGGACCATCTCTTTCTCCTTGAGATATTATCTAACCTTGGCTTCAATGGCACTGACCTCTTCTGTTTCTCCTCATATCTCTCTTCCTGCTCTTTGTCAATCTCTTTTGCAGGCTTCTTCTCTACCTCCAACTCTCTAACTGTGGCAGTACCTCAAGGCTCATTTCTGGATCTCCTATTCTCCATCTGCATTCACTCCCTTGGAGAACTCATTTACTCTCATGGCTTCAACTACCATCTTCACGTGGATGATTCAAATGCTTAGTTCAGTGCCTTTGCACACAGTAAGTGCTCAATAAGTATGATTGAATGAATGATTCCCAAATCTACATCTCCAGCCATTTCTGACCTCTCTCCTTCTCTCCAGTCTTGCAGTTCCCACTACTTTCAGAGCATCTTTACTTGGATGTCCAGCCAACACCTCAAACTAAACATGGCCTAAACAGAACTCATCTTTCTAACACAAACCCTATCCTCCTCATGTTTTTCTCATCACTGTAGACAAAATCACTATTCTCCCTAACTCCCAAGCCCCAAACCTTGGCATTCTCCTCTATTCATCTCTCTTATTAAACCCACATATTCATTCTATAATTAAATCCTTTCAGTTTTGCCTTCATAGCATTGCTAAAATATATACTGTCCTTTCCATCCAAACTACTACTAATGCTGATGCAAGCACTTACCATAAACCACCTAGACTACTACATCAGCTTCCCTGCCTCCTGTCTCTCCCCACTTCAGTCCTTACTTCACTCTGCTGCCCAGATCATTTTTCTAAAAAAAAAAACAGGTCAGTCCATGTGTCCCTACTCCTCAAGGATCTCCAGTGGTTGCCCATCCATCAGTGCATGTTACAGATACTCCTTACCATCAGCTTTAAAGTACTCAATCAGCTCTTCTTGCTAATCTCCCTTACCTTCCTAATCTCCCAGTAAAACCCAGCCCGCACGCTTCTCTCCTCTAATGTCAACCTACTCATGTACTTCAATCTCATCTGTCTTACTGCTGACTCCCTGTCCTTGTCCTCCCTCTGGCCTGGAGCACCCTTCCCCTTTATGTATGACAGACCACCACTCTCCCCAACTTCAAAGTCTTATTAAAAACTATATCTCCTCCAAGAGGCCTTCCCCCACTTCCCCAAATCTCCTGACTCCCTACTCCCTCTCCCTTCTGTTCTGCCAATGTACTTGGATCTGTACCCTGTAAGTGCTCGAATCCATCGGCCCCCCCCACCCCAGCACTTATATATGCATCTTATATACAAACTTATTTCGATGTCTGTCTCCCCATCTAGACTGTAAACTCCTTGTGGACAGGGATGATATCTACCAACTCCGTTGTATTACACTCTTCCAAGCATTTAATACACTGCTATGCACACATTACACTCTCAATCAATACCACTGATTGATTGAATGACAGGGACAGGCTCCTCTTATGTGTACATTTGCATGGTGGCCGATATCCCTTACCTGTTGCCTAGGCTTTAACCCCTTAGCTGCTTTTCTGCTGCGATGATATCAAATCCAGAATAAGACTGGGGTTGCTTAGTGTTCTAAACCTCCTGGGACTGATTGGTGCTCCTCATCTCCTGCCACCAAGTCCTACATTGGATTCATGAGAAATCTCTCAGTTTCTCCTGGCACTGCACTATGCTCAGTCCACCAAAATGCTTCCCTTTAACCCCCTAGAGCTGTTGTTCTTGGTAGTCAGAGACCCAGGAAAGCAGTGGAATTGCTGGAGGTGATCAGCTGTTTCCTATTTCCTGACTGGCTCTGGAAACTAGCAGCTGCCCTGCCCTGCTGTTGTTGCTGCTCCCCCCTTCTCCTCTCAGGTTTCTTTGTTCTCGAATGGAATCCAAATGAACCTCACTCTGACCTTTCTTGTCTTGGCATCTCCCCAAGGCCCAGCTTTCTTTTTCCTACCACACTTGGCTTCTGACTTCCTTGGTGCCAGAAGTAGCAAGGAATTCAATCAATTGATTAACCAATCCTATTTATTGAGTGCTTACTGAAGCAAAGTAGCCTATTTCTTTTTTCACCTGGCAGTCAGAGGACCTGGGTTCTAATCCCAGCTCTACCACTTTTTGCTTTGTGACCTTGAACAATGCTAAACTTCATTGTGCTTCAGTTTCCTCATCTGTAAATGGGGATTAAATCTTACTTAGACTGTGAGTCCCATGTGGCACAGGGGCTATGTTCAACCTGATTACCTTGTATCTATCCCATCACTTAGTACAGTGCTTATTCACTCATATTCATTGAGCACTTACTGTGTGCAAAGCACTATACTAAGCACTTGGGAGTTTACAATATAATACATAGTGCTCAACTAATTCCACAATTACTATTATTACTGTGTGCAGAGCACTGTATTAAGCGCTTAGGAGTATACAACAGATCTTACCATCTAGATGGGGAGACAGACATTAAGATCAATTAAGGATATGTACATGAAGTCCTGTAGGGGTGAGAGAGGGGCAAAAATCCAAGTGCAAGGATGATGCAGGAGGGACAGGGAGTAGGAGAAATAAGGACTTAATCGAGGAAGGCCTTTTGGAGGAGATGGAATTTTACTAAGCCTTAGAAAGTGGAGAGAGTGATGGTCTGTCAGATATGAAGGGGGAGGGAGTTCCAGGGCAAGCTGCCTGCCCTGTCCTAACCTGAGGTCTGGAGTCAGTGGGGCTCACTGTCTCCTTCAGGTGGCATATGCTCTCCACTCTACCTGCATCTCTTCCTGACCCTCTGGGAACGGGCAGAGGCTGAAGGACATTTCTTGAGCCTGGAGGCAAAAAAGGTGACCAGTAGTGTTGTTCTTTTGGATGAATTCCATCCTATTTCCCACATTCTACAATAGTAGAACTGGACTGAAGCTTCTATCTAATTTACAGGAAGGGAGACTGAGGCACAGAGTAGGGAATTGACTTACCCAAGGTCACTGGGCTGAAATGAATTGGGTCCAGGTGATCATTTGCTTCTAGGGAATCTTGCTCAGGCTGAAGATTAATCCAACCTGGAAAATAAAGTACAAATACTAGCAACCACACATTTTACCAGACTACCTTCTCTCTCACCAGGGGCAAATGCTTATTTGCAGGGCTGGTCTAGTCTCTTCTGCTAAATTATTAAAGGGGCAGTCAGATGAAAAATCTCCCAGACTCTCTAACTAGGGCTTTCCATCCCTGACTCATCAGGGGCCTATGATCCAGGACGTGAATAGTTTGTCACTTTTTCCTCTACTTCCTTCTGTTAGCCTTTTCAAGCTTTACTGGCCAGAGAGGAGCCTGAGGAAACAAAAAGAGATAAAACTCCTTAACAGTCCATCTGGCTATTCAGGAGCAACTCTGATGGGAGGATGAAACTGAAACTATTGGCTAAAATGTGGGGTTTGGCCTGGGGAAGATTTAGGCTCAGCGAGCCTGTTGTCCTGTAGAAAAAGTATCCAAACCTAACTTCAGTTTTCTGCCTCTTGACAATCCAATACCTGGTACTTTCAAGGTCTTGTCTCGTCACACTGTACAGGGTCTGCTCAGTCTACAGAGAGGACACCCTGTGGTTGTCAATGCAGGTAATTTTCTGGGCCAGAGTTAAGGATTCAATGCCTATCTGCCCAGTCCACCCCACCCTCCCAACTCCTCCATCATCAAGCCCCAACTGGATAAACATGTTTGGCCTAGGGGAAAATAGCTGTTCCTAAGTAATAGACTCATAGGCCTGAGCACCATGGTACCCTGGTAAGGAAAACATCCAAAGGAAGAGAAGTTGTCAGTCAAGAACATCTGTGTCTGCCCTGCAACTCAGCCTGGGTTTAGTCTGCAACTTCAGCTGCCTTAGGGCAGCCTGGCACTAACACCGGGCTCCTGGTAGCCTGGCATGATGCAGTTTGATTTCCCAGGTGATGCTTGGGGACCACTCAGCAGGACAGCAGCAAATCCTCTCTATGGCAGAGAAAAGCCCACTGTGATTTTTCTCCAGAGGCTGGGAACTCCTCTCCTCCTAGACAGGAAATATAACACCAGGTAGAATGCAAATCACACTTCTCTTCAACTGAGCTTATCATCTCCTCCACCCTCATTCACTCCTGTGCAGCCACCCCTCGTTACTTGGGGTCGGGGGAGTGGGGGACAAACTGAGGCACAGAGGAGGGATGTGACATCCAATTGGAACCAGTCGTTTCCCAATTCATCATGGATACAAGCGGGAAGGGAGCATATGGGTTGCCTTGGGGATTGGTGCCATAAAGGCAAGGAAGGCCAGATGTCAGTGGTCCAACAGGTGGGGTACTTGTCTGCATGCCCCCAGTCATCCCAAACAGTAAGGGGGTCCCCTCACCTCCTCCTTCCAACCCTCTACATGGATGGGGCATGGAGATCCCAGGAAGGAGATTTTATCCCTCTAGCCAGGACTTTGCTTAAATCTGCTGGAAGAGTAGGGCTATTTCCATAAACCAATTATCCCTAGATGATCTCCGGAGATTTAAACATCAATATCCTAAATGGTAACACAAGTGTATTTTATGACTGTTGCATCTCTCTTTACATTGCAACACAGCTCCATCACTGCGTTGCCATGGGAACACCAGCCGGAGGGGGGCTGGGAAGGGCAGTGGGGAGTGGAAGAGAGGTGGGGTTGAGGGGCTGGGAATTATAGATGCAGGGCACATAAATTTCTTCACGGTAACCATGGCAAGGAGCTCAAACTGAGAAGGGGAGTGCTGAGGGAGAGGAAAGAGTGACCTGGCCTCTTGCAGGAAGGGCTGCATTCTCACCAGCACAAAAACAGAGAGCTTGGTAGGCGGCGGTTGCATGAACCGATTATAACCCTTCTAAAAGGTAGGTGGGGAGGATGGTTTGGTGCCCTTTGATGATTTAATACTAGGTGAAGAGGACCCCTGGGAAGGAGACACCGAGAGGCTTTAAGGTCACCCAGGAGGCAAGCTGGAGCCAGCCGAAGTCCCAGGTGTCGTGGTGGTGGCGGGTGACAATGAGACACAAATACAGCAGAACAGCAGGGTGACAGGGTGGGAGCACAAGCTGCTGCTGAGAATGGCTGAATGTTCCAGAGGGGGTAATACTTGATTCACCCCCTACCCACAGAGCCAACTAGAGGCTGGCCAGCTTTCTGCTCTGGCTCCAATACCACTGGCACAGCCAGACTTACCTGGAGTGAAGAAACTCCCACCCAGATCCTGGCAGGTAGAGACCAATTAGGTCAGGAGGACTTTCTGGTTGAGTAGAGCAGAAATGATGAAGAGGATGGAGAGAGAAGGCAGACCCATAGCCCCTGGTCCCATCTTCCCTTCTAAGGTGGCCTGGTCTTGTGGAGTGGGAGCTAGACTGGTGCCCATCTTGTCCAAGCAGAGCTTTATTTAAACATCATCGAGCCCCAGGGAGATTCTTCTTTAGCCAAAAATCTACCATTGGCTTTCTCATCGGCTCAGGACTTGAACTGATTATCCATTGGCTTTTAATAGTTATGGCTATTTATTAAGCACTTTCTATATGCCAAGCATGATGCTAAACCACTGGAGTAGATACAAGAAAATTAGCTCAGACATTCTCCCAGTCCCAAATGGAGCTTACAGTCTAAGAAGAAGGGAGAGCTATCAATGTCTTTGCAAGCAAGTCTTGGGTGGCAGCCAAGGTTGGGAGAGAGGGCAATATATACCTTCCTCACTGGGTCAAAGAAGCATTCTAACACTACCCAAATGGGTGCAGCCTGTGGGACTGCTCTGCTTGCCTAATAATAATAATAATGGTGGCATTTGTTAAGTGCTTCTATGTGTCTAGCACTCTTTTAAATGCTGGAGTAGATATAAGCTAATTAGGTTGGACACAGTCCCTGACTCACATGATGCTCCCATTCTTAATCTCCATTTTACAAATTAGATAAAGGAAGCACAGAGAACTGAAGTGATTTGCCCAAGGTCACACAGCAGACAAGTGGCAGAGCCGGGATCAGAATGCAGGTCCTTCTGACTCCCGGGCCCAGGCTCTGTCCATTTGGCAGTACTATTTCCCTACTTGCCTACTTGAGAGCCATCCAGACTACGACAAAGGGTCTGCACATTAGGTAGGCTTCAAGTTCCCATTAACACTGCCTCTTTTCTGAGTGAGCTCCAATACTTGTTCTTATTATGAGAGCTGGGATAGGCAATAAGCCAGTTAGAGAATCAATCAATCCATCAGTCAGTGGTATTTATTGAGCAGAGCAGAGTGTTAAGAACTTGGGGGAGTACAATATAATAAGAGTTCTTGGGAAGGCTAAGTCCACACAACTGAGGTTCAAAGCAGTGTGCTTGGAGATGCCCTGACCTCCCAGCCTGCTGTGGTGTCCAGAACAGTAGAGGCAGGGCTGAGAGGGATTTGAGTGGCCTCCATCTGTGTCTGTGTCCTTGGAAAATGGACAGGCCTTGACAGATTGAGACCAAGACTCTAAAGAACCAACATGATCTCCACTCCCTGGCCCAGACTGGTCTAGATAATGATGGCACTTACTAAATGTTCTATTCTTGCTAAGCACTGGGATAATCAGATCAGATGGAGCTCCTGTCACACACAGGGTTCACAGTCTAAGAGGGAGGAAGAAAAGATGAGGAAACTGAGACAAAGAGAAATAGAGAACTTGTCCAAGGACACACTGCAGGCAAGTGGTAGAAATGGGATTGGAACTCAAGTCTCCTGATTCCAAGGCCTGTACTCTTTCCACTACTCCCCACACTGCTTCCCAATGGAGCCAGCTTCAAGCCCTAATGTGTATCCCAGGCACATCTCTTCTTGTGTCTGATCCCAGGGTCTGGAACTCACCTACTCATGCCCCCAACCTCTGACACACCCATCCATTATAGGGGAACCCACACACTCTTACCACTGAGAGCCATGGGCTAAGAATGGAGGCTTCAATTTCACCTTTCCTGCTGCTCCATGTCCCGAGATGACCTTATAAAAGCTCTTTCCCTTCCCTTCCTCTGCTTCCTTTCATCTTTTTCTCTTACCCCATCCCTTCCTTCCTTTCCTTTCCCTTCCCCTCCCTTTCTTTCCCTTCTCTTTTCTTCCTCTTCCTTCCCTTCCCTTCCCTTTCCTTCACATGCTTCAGTTACCTTATTCCAGCCTTCTGGAACTATAAGGATGGTGAAGATGGTTAGACCAAAGTACATAAGGGCCTCAAATAAATCCAAATTAAGTTTCCCACTCAAAGGACAGGATGGTCTACTGAATAGGGTACCCAACCGAGAGTCATATGGTATGTCTGGCTCCCAGGGGAATGGTTCACTCTCTGGTTTCATCAGGCTTCCTCCCTGGGCCCCAGGTTAGCTCATGACAATCTGATGGCCAAAGATGGTGTCAGGCTCTCCAGGGGCCATTGCCACCCCAAGCCACTCCAAGCTTCTCCACTGTCCATGACTGTGGTCACTAATGGGATACTCTGTAGGACTAACTGATGGTGTTTAGTAATAGAAATGTGAGTGTTAGTGAAATACATGCTTTATTATTCTCTTGAAACTTTAACATTAGAGCCAAACCTGGCTCACTCAGAAATGCTCTTTATCCTTTCTCTGTCCTCCCCTTCCCTCCCCTCCTCCAATGCATTCATTCTTTCTGATGCCGGCTACTATAGACCGCAGACAACTCCCCCCCCCCCCGTTGTTGTGTTGTCCCCCCCACCACTCCAACTCAGTCATCAGCGGGTGGTATAGAGCAGCCTTGAGGTGCTGAAATCAGGTGGGTTCTCAGAGAAGATAACAATGGAGCCCTTTTTTTGAATATCTACCCTACAACCCCCATAAAACCCGTGGGCCTCAGGGCAGATAATAGAGATTTCAAGGTTGTCCTTCTGTGAATGGGGTGCCCTGGGGCCTCCTGCTGTTTGAAAGAATCCTGATGCCTTGAAAGGCAGGAGCCTGTGAGGTTCTCTACACCAGAGAGCAGGAGGGGTCGGGATGGCTGGGCCAAGGCAAAGATCAGCTTTCTGACACGCTCTTGATGCCCTCTTCTTTCTCTGCACCAATCTGACGGTTCAGAAATTTCCTGAGCTTGAGCATCCCTTGGAAGCATGAAGGATTATGATAATAATAATGATTGCTGTATTTTTTTAGTGCTTATAAAGTGCTAGGCACTGGGGTAGGTACAAGGTAGTCAAATAAGACACAATGTGTAAGGGGAAAAGAGAATAGGTACTTTGTCCCCATTTTACAGATGAAGAAACTGAGGCACAAGGAAACTAAGGGACTTTCCCAAGGTCAAGCAGCAGCCATGTTGGGATTTGAACCCAGGTATCTTGACTCCGTGTTCTGAGCTTTTTCAATCAATCAATCAATTACATTCATTGCAGAGCACTACCGAGCACTTGGGAGAGTACAACAGAGTAGGTATACATGTTCCCTGCCCACAGTGAGTTTTCACTAGGCCTCTCCCCCTCTAGACCATAAACTCTTTGTGGGAAGGGAATGTGTCTACCAACTCTGTTATTTTGTACTCTCCCAAGTGCTTAGTACAGTGCTATACATACAGTATGTGCTCAATATATGACTGACTGATTGATAGGCCACACTCCTTTTTTTTAATGTTATTTGTTAAGTGCTTACTATGTGCCAGGCACTGTACCCAGTGCTGAGGTAGATAAAAGCTAATCAGGTTGGACACAGTTTATGTTCCACATGGGGCTCACAGTTTTTCATCCCCATTTTACAGATGAGGTAACTGAGGCACGGAGAATTGAAGTCAGTTGCCCAAGATCACACAGCAGACAAGTGGTGGAGCTGGGACTAGAATCCAGGTCTTTCTAACTCCCAGGCCTGTGCTCTATCCACTAGGCCATGCTGCTTCTCTAGGGTTGGACATAAAGTTTTAGCAGAGCTCCTTTCCCACTCCCCCAGTCTCCAGTGCCATTCTTGCTCCACTGTTTCCTCTCCTCCCCAGAACCAATTCTCAGGGAGGGAGCAACAGAGACGACCATGGTGTTAGAGACCTCCATATGTCATATAGTTGAATCCCCTGCCTGAGGCAGGGCTTCACCTAAACCATCTTGAATAGTTGTGAATTTACACTTTAAAATCCAGTGCCACAAGAGAATTGGGGTGGGCAGAAGGAATAACTGGGAAATTATTGGGGAATAATCATGCCTAATTGGTTATCCTTCACTATGGCTTTGACATGAGTACCTTCAGCTGAAGAATATGAAGTAATTTCTAGCATTGTGAGAAAGGATATATGATTGGCTGTGGGCTGGTAATTGGAAAGGGAAGTCTTGGTCAGTAGAAGCAGCATGGTATAGTGGATAGAACAGGGATCTGGGAGTCGGAGGACTTGGGTTCTAATCTCAGCTCTGCCATATATCTGCTGAGTCCTTAGACAAGTCACTTCACTTCTCTGTGCCTCAGTAACCTTATCTGTAAAATGGGGATTAAGATTGTGAATGCCATGTGGGGGACAAACTCTGTGCAACTCAATTATCTTATACTTAACCCAGTGTTTATTACAGTGCCTGGCATAAAGTAAGTGTTTAAACAAATCTGGTAAAAAAAGTAGACAAGGTGCCTAAAACAATTTAGGTCCAGAAGACCTTCTTTTCTCCTCTCCCACCCACTTTCCCTTCTCCCACTCACTTTCTCTTTCCACTCTGTGGCATCTCCTGCCTGGCTGAGCCTCAGTCACCTCAGCCTCTGGGAAGACATTCCCTGGGTGGTCTTTTTTGCACGGCCGGGCTCAGTTGGAGAATTTGCCACAAGGGGCCCAGGGTCTGCTTCAACCCACCATGGTAGTTTCATTTGGACTCCGAGCATGTTGCTCTGTGGCTATCCCCCGTGGAGCTCATTATTGGAGGTTTGGATTCTGCAGCCTGGCTGGAAGGATTCAAACCCAGTGTTAATCCCTCCCCTCCAGAGCCTGGCTTTGGGCTACTGGCTCCCAGCTGGAGGGACAGCCTCTCATGAATTCTCATCCTTGGGCCGGCCAGACTCAGGATCTGTGAGGCAGGATCCAGGCCCAAAGAGATGGGAATAAAAAACAGGGCTGGACAGTGGGAGCCAGAGCCTCCCTGGCAATTACAAAATCTAAACGAGGAAGCCTGGTTGAGAGGTTGGAGAAAGACTGGGATGGGGGGAATATGGGTCAGGAAGTGGGAGGCATCCCAGGTGGGGCTGGAAGAGACGTGCTGCCTGGCTGCTGTCTGGATTGGAGCCAGGAGATTTTAGGCTGAAATGTCTCAGAGGGTGGTCTCCGGAAAGCGCTTGAAAGAGGAGAGAGCCTTGGCTAAACCGATGCTAGCGATCAGCAGGGGAAAGAAGAAAATGAAGAGAAAGAAGGCAGGAATCATCTCCACCCTGTTGCAGCTGAGACAGTGCTTGTGAGCTGCAGACTCCATTAGAATAACTTCACAGGGTGAGCTGGGGGTGGGGGAGGATGGAGGAGCTATATCAAATGGCTTGGAAGGAACAGGCATTAAATTTTCATCAGCTGATTGCTTTGAGGGGAGCAGAGGTATGGGGGGTGGTGGGGGAGGGGTCAAGCTGGGAGAACAGAGCTGAAAGGAAAAGCCATGGACATCTGAGGATAAGCAGTGTGCCCTTCCAGCTGATGGAGCCCTCCCAAGGGCAGCCTAACCCTCTGGCCTTGATGTTCCCACCGCTGCTGCTGCTGCTTGCTGCTGCTGTGCCCTTTGCTGCTACTAAGGCTGCTGTCCCAGTTCAGAGCCCTGAAGGACTTGCTGTGGTCCCTAACCCCATTCCTACCCTGTTCCTACCCCAGCTGTGAGTGGTGGTTCCAATTGGAAGGGGCCATCATGCTACGAGCCTGGAACCTTGGCATTATCTTCAACTCCTCTCTCTCATTCAACCCACCTATTCATTCTGTCACGAAATCTTGTCTGTTCTCACCTCACGACATAAATAGAATCTATCCTTCCTCTCCACCCAAACTGCCACTGTGCCGGTTCCAAGCACTTGTCATATCTCACCTTTACTACTGCCTCAGTTTCCTCGCTGACCTCCTTGCCTCTTGACTCTCACCATTCCAGTCCATAGTTCACTCTGCTGCCCTGATTATTTTTCTAAAATACTGGTTGGCACATAGCTTCTTACTTCTCAAAAACCTCCAGTGGTTGCCTATCCATCTCCTTATCAAACAGAAACTCCTTTCCATCAACTTTAAGGTGCTCACTCAGCTCTCGCCCACTTATTTTACCTCAGTAAACTCCCACTACAACCCAGGCCATACTTTATTTCACTGCTTCTCTTAGAGAAGCAACATGGCGTGGTGGATAGAGCACAAGCCTGGAAGTCAAAAGATCATGGGTTCTAATCCCAGCTCTGCCACATGTCTGCTGTGTGACTTTGGGCAAATCATTTCACTTCTCTATACTTCATTTACCTCATCTGTAAAATGGGGATTGAGCCTCACATGGGTCAGGGACTGTGTCCAACCCAATTTGCTTGTATCCACTCCAGTGCTTGGAACATAGTAAGTGCTTAACAAATACCATTATTATTATTATTATTAATAACCCCAACCTACTCACAGCACCCTGATGTCATTTCTCTGGTCACTGACCCCTTCCTCATGTTTTTTCTCTGGTCTGGAATTTCCTCTCCTTGTATCTGACAGACCACCACTTTCCTTATCTGCAAAATGCTATGATTGATTGATATCTCTTTCATGACTATGGAGGCTTCCATGACTAATCTCTCATTTTCCCACCCTTATTTGCCCTCCTTCTGTGTTACCTAAGCACTTGGGTCTGTGCCCCTTAAGCACTTTGGTACTCACCAGGCCCAACAGAACTTATGTACATAGCCATAATTTATTGTAATGGATATTCTCCCCCTCTAGACTAAAAGCTCCTAGGGTGCAAGGAACTTGCCTACCACCTCTATTATATGGTAATAATAATAAGACTGTTGTTATTTGTAAGCGCTTACTGTGTGCCAAGCACTGTTCTAAGCACTGGGGTAGATACAGGGTCATCAGGTTTTCCCACGTGGCGCTCACAGTCTTAATCTCTATTTTACAAATGAGGTAACAGAGGCACTGAGAAGTCAAGTGACTTCCCCAAAGTCACACAACTGACAGGTGGCGGACCTGGAATTAGAACCCATGATCTCTAACTCCTAAACCTGTGCTCGTTCCACTGAGCCACGCTGCTTCTCCCAAGCACTAGTACAGTGCTCTGTACATAGTAAGCACTCAATGAATATCATTGACTGATTGTTTAATTGACTGACATGGTCTCAGCTGCCTGGGGGAGTTTCAATCTCTGTTTCAGTCTTCTGGGATGAGGAAGGCCAAAGGGGATTTTTCCCTTTGCAAAAGTTCACCCTGGCAATGCTTAGTTCTGTGGACAAGCAAATGGGGACAAAGCCAGAGGGGAATGAGACAGGTATGGAAACCATGTGAGCTGTTATGGAGGATTTAGAATCAGGGTTCAGAAGGGAGAGGACAGTGTTTGCAAACCCACAGAATCCTGGTTTTGCTTTGCTTTTTCATTGGCTCTCCTGGAGCTGAAGAATATTTTCCATAGCCCCAAGCTTAGGGATGTAGGAGTCAAGAATTTAAGATTTCTTGATAGGCATCTGAGTCCTGTGGTTAAAAATCCTACATGGAAATAGAGGAACAGATCTTGGCAGCACCAATGCTTTGATGTTGCAGGAGTCAAGGCACTCCTAGCTCGGCCTGAACATAATAATAATAATAATAATAATAATAACATTGGTATTTGTTAAGCACTTAATATGTGCCAGGCACTGCACATGAAATCTCATCACCCATCCACCCGCTCCCACCTTCCATGAACTTCATGGCCCATCCTTTGTATGCAAGCCATCTAGAAGAAGGATAACTGAGCTGAGAAGCAGCATGGCCTGGGAGTCAGAAGGACCTGGGTGCTAATTCCAGCCCCGCCACTTGTCTGCTGTGTGACCTTGGGCAAGTTACTTCACTCCTCTGTGCCTCAGTTATCTCATCTGTAAAATGGGAATTAATAATATCGATGGTATTTGTAAGCACTTACTATGTGCAAAGCACTATTCTAAGTGCTGGGGGGGGTATAAGGTGATCAGGTTGTCCCACGTGGGGCTCACAGTCTTAATCCCCATTTTACAGATGAGGGAAGTGAGGCACAGAGAAGTTAAGTGACTTGCCCTAAGTCACACAGCTGACAAGCAGAGGAGCCGGAACTAGAGCCCATGACTTCTGATGCCCAAGTCTGAGCTCTTTCCACTGAACCACACTGCTTCCTGTGAGGCCTGTGTTGGACAGGGACTGTGTCCAACCCAATTACCTTGCATCTACCCCAGCTATTAGTACAGTCCCTTGCACATAGTAAGGACTTAACCAATACCACAGTTGTTATTATTACCTGAGTTCTGGGCCCCACTTAGACCTAGTTTTTTTTATGGCATTTGTTCAACACTTAATATTGGTCAAGCATTGTTCTAGATACTGGGATAGGTACAAATCAATCAGGTTGGACACTGTCCCTGTCCCACATGGACTTCACCCCTTCAAAGCCCTACTGAAAGCTCACCTCTTCCAAGAGGCCTTCCCAGACTAAGCCCCCCTTTTCCTCAGCTCCCCCTCTCCCCCATTGCCCCTACTCGCTCCCTTTGCTCTACCCCTCTCCCCGCTCGACAGCACTTGTGAATATATGTTCATAACTATGATTCTATTTATTTATATTAATACCTGTTTACTTGTTTTACTGTGTATATATCTACAATTATATTTATTTATATTGATGGTTGTTTACTTGTTTTGATGTCTAGCTCCCCCCTTCTATACTGTAAACCTGATGTGGGCAGGGATTGTTTCTCTTTATTGCTGAATTGTACTTTCCAAGTACTTAGGACAGTGCTCTGCACACAGTAAGCACTCAATAAATACAATTGAATGAATGAATGAATGAATGAATGAATGAATGAATGAATGAATGAGCTCATAGTCTAAGGAGTAGGGAGAACAGGTATTTAATTCCCATTTTATAGTTGAGGGAACTGAGGCAGAGAGAAGTGATTTGACTCGCCCAAGATCACACTGCAGGCAAGTGGCAGAGGCAGGATTAGAACCCACATTCTCTGATTCCCAGTACAGTGCTTTTTCCGTTACTCCATACTGCTTCCCAGCATTGCCTGGGTCAGTCAGATAGCTCCTCTGGGTCTCAACTTCCCCGGCTCTAAAATGAAGGGATTAAATGAAAATGGCCCCTCTGTTTCTCCCAAGGTGGCAGAGGATAAAATGGGATCACAGATGAGACTGGTGGCCACACTGGGGGCTTGAGAGCTGCTGGATTCAGAGCTGTGAAACCCACTGGTCACTGGAACTAAGGGATCTTGGGGCTTCCAGCCCTAAAGCCTTTAGCAGCTGCCTGCAACCCCTGAGGCTCTGCAGGTCTTCGGAATGGAGGTGCACTTGCTGGGTTTTTGAAGAATTAAAAAGCTGGCTGCTTCTCTTGCATTTCTTGAATATATTCCAGGCCCCCTAGGAGTCAGCTATGCCAGGAAAAAGCCATTAAGCTGAAACCCTCTTCTCTACCTTCTTGAAAGCCTCTCTTCTGTCCCCTGAGACCAGAGACCCCCTCCCATGTTTCAAAATACCCAGCTACATCATCATTTCCACTCACTGGCCTGGTCTGTTCTCTGGCCACCCTTGAGGAGGGAGATTAACTATTTCAGAGCTAGAGGAAGTCTGATCGATCATGGATTTTAGCAATGTTATGAAGGTAGTTCTGACAGGATTTGGTGACTGATTGAATTTATGGGTTAGTGAATTAAATGAGTTGAGGATAGTGCCAAGGCTATGGGCTTGTGAGACAGGGCAGATGATGGTATTGTCTAGAGTGTTGGGTAAATTAAGGGGAGGACAGGGTTTGGATGGGAAGATAATGAGTTCTGTTTTGGACATGTTTAGTTTGAGGTGCTGGCAGGATAATCAAGTAGCGATATCCTGAAGGCAGGAGGAAATATGAGACTGCAGAGGAGAGAAATTGGGGCTGGAAATGTAGATTTGTGAATCACTACCTTCATAACTCTCCTCTCAGAGTCACACCTGGAGAGTTTCCAGTACTCTACCAGTCTCAATTACAGGAGGGAGAGTCAAGCAAACATATACCCATTCCATTCCTATCTTGGGCAGTGGCTAGTGAGTGGAAGGCAATCTGTTACAAGTCAAAACTCACCTGTGCTGGACAGCAGTGGCATGGGAGAGATTCGAGGGTGGAGACTCAAGTTTACTGTGCCGAAGGAGGCAGTACACTACCAGAACGATTGCAGATGGAGGTGGGGCGTTCTGGAAGAGATGCTTCCATGGTGTCTCTATAGGTCGGAGACAACTCTACATTCATTCATTCAATAGTATTTATTGAGTGCTTACTATGTGCAGAGCACTGTACTAAGCGCTTGGAATGTACAATTCGGCAACAGATAGAGACAATCTCTGCCCAGTGACGGGCTTATAGTTTAATCGGGGGAGACAGACAGACAAAAACAATAGCAATAAATAGAATCAAGGGGATGTACATCTCATTAAGAAAATAAATAGGGTAATAAAAATATATATAAATGAGCTGACGAGCACAGTGCTGAGGGGCGGGGAAGGGAGAGGGGGAGGAGCAGAGGGAAAGGGGGGGAAAAAGGGGGACTTAGCTGAGGGGAGGTGAAGGGGGGGCAGAGATGCGGCAGAGGGAGCAGAGGGAAAAGCATAAGGCAAGACAAGATCTTCATAGCATTGCTAAAATCCACCCTCTCCTGTCCATTCAAACTGCTACACATTAATCCAAGCACTTGACTACTGTATCAACCTCATTGCTGATCGCCCTGCCTCCAGTTTCTCCCCAATCCAGTCCATAACTCCATCTGCTGCCAGGATGATTTTTCTAAAAAAAAGTTCAGTCCATGTTACCTCAGTCCTCAAGAGCCACCAGGGATTGCCCATTGACCTCCACATCAAACAAAAACTCCTTACCATCAGCTTTAAAGCACTCAATCACCTTGCCCCCTCCTAACTTATTGCACTGATTCTTACTACCACCCAGCATGTTCACTGGGCTCCTCTAATGCCAATCCACTCACTGTACCTTGATCTTGTCTATCTCCCTTCTGACCCTTCAACCACATTCTGCTTCTGGCCTGGAATGCCCTTCCCCTTCAAAACACACACTCTCCCCACTTCTAAAGCTTTAGTAAAATCACATCTCCTCCAAGAGGCCTTCCCAGACAAAGCCCTCATTTCCTCTACTCCGTCTCCCTTCTGCGTTATCCTTGCACTTGGATTTGTATGCTTTAAGCATCTGATAGTCACTCCTGCCTCATCCCTACAGCACTTATGTACATATAATAATGTTGGTATTTGTTAAACGCTTACTATGTGCAGAGCACTGTTATAAGCACAAGGGTAGGTACAGGGTCATCAGGTTGTCCCACATGAGGCTCACAGTTAATCCCTATTTTACAGATGAGGTAACTAAGGCACAGAGAAGTGAAATGACTTGCCCACAATCACCCAGCTGACAAGTGGCAGAGGCGGGATTCGAACATATGACCTCTGACTCCCAAGCCCGGGCTCTTTCCACTGAGCCACGCTACATATGTGTAATTAATTTTAACATCTCTCTCCCCCTCTAGATTGTAAGCTTCTTGTGGACAGAGAACATATGTACCAACTCTGTTATATGTGTACATATATGTAATTTATTTTAACATCTGTCTCTCCCTCTAGACTGTACTCTTCTTATGGGCTTATCTACCAACTCTGTTATACTGTATTCTCCAAAGTGCTTCATACAGTGCTTGATACACAGAAAGTCCTCAATAAATATGGTTGATTGATTGATTCATTGATTGATTAGCTGTCTTAAATGAGCATCTTAACCTTAACATCTAGAGGTGTGAGACTGCTTTAGGGGAGGAGAGAGAAGTAGTCAGCCTGGACCAGCATAGGCCATAAATTCAAATCTCAGGTGCCCCACTGCTGTGCCATGTGTCTCAGGACAAGTTTCTTGCCTCTCTGTGCTGGCCTCTCCTCTGCTAAAAACAAGACTAATTCTGATCTTCTTCCCCCTGCTCATCCGAACCAACTCAGTGTCACTGGCAGTTTTATAATAATAAATAATAATTATTATTATAGTATTTGTTAAGTGCTTACTTTGTGCCAGGCACTGTACTAAGCATTGGGATGGATACAAGTAAATTGGGTCAGACATTGTCCCTGTCCCACATAGAGCTCACAATCTTAATCCCCATTTTACGAATGAGGTAACTGAGGCCCAGAGAAGTGAAGTGACTTGCCCAGGGCTACAAAGCAGACAAGTGGCGGAGCCAGGATTAGAACCCATGGCCTTCTGACTCCCAGGCCCATGCTCTATCCACTATGCCATGCTACTTCTCATGGTGCTTTATCTAGCTGTGCATTATATGCAGCTTCCCAGCTCAGAGCCCTGAAAATTCGGGCAGTTTGGTGGCTAGCCTCAATCAACTGGGTGGGCTGAGTGGCAGTGGGGCTGGGGATGGTTCTCTCCAGGTCCTGAGGTATGGTCGCTCCATGGCTCAAGCTTTTCTAACCCAGATCAGCCAAACAGAAAACAAAAGCATCTTGAAGCCCTGAGAGGACTGGAGTCCAGAGTGATAACACACTGGCAGTTCCAGTGCTGCACTGATGGAGGGCCAGGCTTCAGTCCAGTCAGAGGGAATCAACGCTGGGCAGGAGGGGAGGGTATATCACCTCAGGGGTTCTGAGACACCATCTTGCTGGGTGCTTATTATTATTATTATTATTAATAATAATAATAATGGTATTTGTTAAGCACTTACTATGTGCCAAGCACTGTACTAAGCACTGGGGTAGATACAAGGAAATCAGGTTGGACACAGTCCCTACCCTACATAGGGCTCTTAGTCTCAATCTCCATTTTACACTTGAGGTAACTGAGGCACAGAAAAGTAAAGTGATTTGCCCAAGGTCACACAGCAGAGCGGACCAGGATTAGAACCCATGATCTCCTGGCTCCCAGGCCTGTGCTCTATCCACTATGCCATGCTGCTGTTTGTGTCTCGAGGGTGGGAAGACTCGTCTGTAGTGAGGCAGAGCAGATTAGAAGCCATCAGAGGGAGAAAGTTGGGGCCAGAGGAAACACAGTGAGAGTTCTGAGCTCCGATTTTCTTAAGAAGGCATGAGAGTTTCTTGACAGAAGGGGACCTCTGTCTGCCGTGCCACCATGCTCTGGACTTAGCCCGGGGATATTGGTACATTAGCAGATATTAGGGCCATGTGCCTGGGGTTAAGCAAGGTAACCAGAAGGCAGAATTTCCTGAGAGACTCTGGAAGGCACTTAACAGAGGGGTCTGTGGCATCTTGGTCTCTGGGAACTTTTCAAAAAAGCCTGGAAAGTGATCTGTCTGGGATGGTTTAGGCGGAGATCAGCCTGGAGGCAGGGGGGCAGTCAGATAATCCCCAGACCTCTGCAAGAGAAAGGAACAAAGAGGCATAAGAGGAACAAGAGTGCTTTCTCAAAGAGGGGAGTTGAGGCTTGTGGAGAGATCGGACCCTTTGTTCTCAGTTTGACAGGCTTGGGGCAAGGTGGTCCTGGTTGGTTTTGCTGACTAGGCATGTTGGACTCCACTGGCCTGGCCCCTCCCTTGTTCCTAAACCTTTGGAGGTGAGTCTATTGTTATTTGGAAGCTCCTTGCCTCCTTGCTGTTCGACTCATTTCCTCCCTCACCTCTGCATCCAAAGTCAACCCATTAGGAATCGTAGCATTTTCTGACTCCTATTTATCAGGCTGGGGGAGTGCAACTGGAGGGGCTCATTTCTGTGAATTGCAGCAATTAATGTTGCATTACCGGTTAGAGCGTCAATATAATAACTGCATTGGCAAAAGGCTTATTAACTCTCAGATTGAGTTGTTAACTGTGTTGTCTCTGGCGGGCAGTTATTGCAGAGAGCTCTGCATTATGAAATGATAGCCATGATGATACATGGATGTCTTGCCTGTCTTTCTCCTGAAGCTCAACCTGGGACTGGAATTTTTCCTTTGAAAAAGATTCCAGGAGCATCCTGGGAAATCAGGATCTTTGACTCCTAGGGCACTGGGCTGGGATCGGTAAGGACTGGTAGGGTTTAGGCCATGGAGACTCATGAGACTGCCTGTATGTCTCTGAAGCATCACCATGTCCTGTGAATTAATTTCTTGGAACTCTGGGACTCCTGAAAGGGAAGGTCCAACTGAACAAGGGGACAAATTTCAGTTAAAGAATTGGGGCAAAAAATGGAGCAGGGACTTAGAGAGGTGAGAGGACTGGGTGGGGACAGGGTTCAGAGCACTATCAGGCTAGAAAGCCACCATTTTGGGTATTCTCAAGCATGATTGACATTCTTTGATCTGGTCAGAGTCCTGGGATGAGCAAGGAAGGAAGTTCAGCTCCCAGGATTCCAGAGCCCCCAAAGCCCCAGTGGAGTGGGCACCTTGGCAGCTGACAATTGAGCCCCTCCGTCCCCTTGGGTTTTCAACGTGAATTGTGAATAGCTTTGAAGGGGTCTGTGGAGAGGTGGCCTGTGCAGGGGAGGGAGGGAAGGGGAGTGGGATCCATGAAGTCTGGGCTCTTTTCCTAGAGCAGAACCCCTCAACCTCATTTCAGCTTAGTACCTGCCCCCTGCAACAAAACTGGGACAATGGGACTCCACAAGAAACACAGTGAACAGTACCCTGAGAGAAAGTGCCAGTTCACCCTGGACTCAACACAACTCTACGCCTGTGGGGCTTTAGGTGGCTCAGGTTAGTTAGGACTCAGTTAGGAGGAATGAGCCTGTTATGAAATGTATTTGTGAGTAAAACCTCCTGGAATGCACTGAAATAAGTAATCCTGATTCTGGTCTGTCACATGGGCTTGTACGAGCTGCTCTTAGAGATGCTTTGAGGCAGTGTTGGATGGGAGGGGCCCTTAGTGATGCCAGCAGCAGGATTGTCCTCCAGCTGCCTTGGCCTGTCCCTGAGCACACCCTCCTATAGCTCTGGGCACCTAAAGGAATGGACTTAGCACAGAAACATCTCAGAAAATACCTGGGTTGGGCTCATGGGGAAGGAAGCCTTGTGACTACTCCAGGACTTATTCCAGACATTTATTCTGGTTGGTGGAGTGGTAGCAAAGCCCTTCACGTTTTACTACGGACTGTGCTGTGGTACCTGATGCCCAAGTTCCAATACAGCAAGATCACCAATCTCACACATGGGAAATACTGCCCCCTGTCGTCTCTGCTGCGATGAATGCTGGGGAGAGAGAGAGTGCTAGAAATCAATCTTCCTGTTAGGTATGGTAGCTGCTGGATCCCTCCTTAGTCCTCTTCCAGCCCCACCAGTGGACACATGTAGCCCATCACCTCCTTCCCCATGATTTCTCCCACACCAACCACACAAAATCAGGTGGAGACAGAGGAAGGGAACCCAGGCACCCATCCTCCCTCCCCAACCCACCACCGCTTCCATCAGTCTAACCCCACGTCCCTAACAAGAGAAATATAGATCGCTGAACAGGGACAGATGGCTTTCTGTCTCTGGTTGTGATGACAGTGAATGGCTGTGTTGTTAATACTAATGATTCCCCAGTGGAGTACACAAGATCGAGCATCATTCTGCAGCCAGAAAGTGGATTGGAACCTCTGGGGCCCCAGCGTGTGAAATTATTGAGTGTTTCTGGCTTGGCAGCGAGTTCATCGACCACTCCTCAACCACCTTTGATTTATGGGTTCTGGAGATGGGTGCTTACCTAGGGGAATGGACACTCCTGATTCATTATCTAGCTTCTTTACCTTCTCCCTCCCCAGGAAAATCAGCACAGAAGAGGACAAAGATTGGAATGCCAAGACCATCTCTCCTGTGAGCAAGGAGCCCACTCACTCTCCCACCTGGGAAACAATGGTGACAGTTGAAATCCAAGAGGAAAACATAGACTGTGAAGGTGCAAAACTGTGGCTGTTTCTGGAGTTGGTGAAGAGTGGGGGTTGGGAAAGAAATGATGCAAGGGTCAAAGAGGGAAAGAGACTTGGGTGAAAGTAGCACCTGTTATTACAGGTTTTTTGCCTTCTGGACCATCATAAATGACCTTTTGTTGGGGCAGAAGGAGAACTAGGTAAAGGCTGGGGGAAAAGGGAATCCTAGGATCAAGTGTGTGTGTGTGTGTGTGTTTCTGCACATGCTCAAAGCAGGGGAGGGGAAGTCTGGGGTGATCAGAAGTCCCAGCTGAGGAGACCTCTTGAAAATATAGGCACCCAACCTGTGGAGGGGTCAATCTAAGGAGAATCATCATGGCCTGAAAGGACTGGGAATGGCCTTCCTTCCTTTAAGAAATTACAATGTTTACTAAATGTAGGCATGAAGCATATCTTCCAAAGAGATGTGCTATCATTTCAAGAGGCAATTTAAAAGTCTTGGAGAGAGGACATATCAGTTGAGTAGCCTCTAGATAGTACCTCTGGTACGTAGCCTCTAGAGGAGCACATGGAGAGGCTTAATAAATTGAACTGATTGGGCTTCACTCTGTCCTATGAGACCCACTCTCTACATACACTGCCAGGCTCTAGAGAGATGGTATAAGGTGGCATGGAGGTCACCATTCAGGAAAAATTTCCAAAATGGGGTGAAGGCAGTTTCATTGTGAGCAGCTTTTGGTTTCTTTCATCTATACATCTCCCCACTCAGGTGTTCTCACACACGCTAGAGAAGCAGTGTGGCTTAGTGGAAAGAGCCCGGGCTTGGGAGTTAGAGGTCGTGGGTTCTAATCCTGGATAGACCACTTGTCAACTGTGTGACTTTGGGCAGGTCACTCAACTTCTCTGTGCCTTTGTTCCCTCATTTGTAAAATGGGGATTAAGACTGTGAGTCCCACGGGGGACAACCTAATGATGCTGTATCTACCCTTGCACTTAGAACAGTGCCTGGTACATAGTAAGCGCTTAACAAATATCATCAATAATTATTATTATTATTTAGTGTGCCATATACTCAGGTCCCTCAGACCTGAGCTCCCCCAGCCTTGATTTGAATTTGAGGCTCCAATTCCTCCTTCCTCTCTCCCCACTAGAGCATGGTTTGTAAACTCTTCCTCTCCTTGAGCAGCCTGTGAGGATGAAATCATCCTACTGAGCTGTTTGATTTTATAGTTTCCAACTCTGGGTGGGATATAATTGTAATAACATTAATGGAATTATGTCATTTGATTAGATTGAAGTCAGCTGTCTGCAGAAGAGCTTAGGCAGAATTCAGTTAAAGAGAAATGCATAATTTCATTATCGTAATTGCTCATTACATAAAGAAAAGAAACCTCCTCATGCCCCTCTTAGCACAACTGGAAGGCTTGGGGGAGGGCAAGGGGAGAAAACAACAGGAGGAGATTCAAAGCTCAGAGTAGTCTGGGCAGTTGTGTAATCGCATCACGAATTTGTTGGCTCTACTCAGAAGGACCTGGGTTCTAATCCCAGCTCCTCCACTGGTCTGCTGTGTGACTTTGGGCATGTCACTTCATTTCTCTTCACTTCTCTTTGCCTCAGTTACCTCATCTGTAAAATGGTTGTCCCACGTGGGGCTCACAGGCTTATCCCCATTTTACAGATGAGGTAACTAAGGCACAGAGAAGTTAAGTGACTTGCCCAAAATCACACAGCTGATAAGTGGCAGAGGTGGGATTAGAATCCATCACCTCTCACTCCCAATCCCATGCTCTTTCCACTAAGCCACACTGCTTCATAACTAAAAGGAAAGTATGATTTTAGCGATGGTGTGATGGTAGAACTGACACAATTTGGCAGATGGAATGTGTGGGTGGAATAAGAGAAATGGGTCCAGAGTAATGCCAAGGTTACAGGATCTTGAGACAGGGAGGATAGTAGTGCTTTCTACAGTGCTGGGAAAGTCAGAGGAATGGCAGGATTTGGGTGGGAAGATGAGGAGTTCTGGTTTGGACATGTTAAGTTTGTGGTGTTGGCTGGACAACTAAGTAGAAATGTCTGCAAGGCAGGAGGATATATGAAAATTCAGAGAAGGAGCAAGATCAGGACTGGAGATGTAGATTTGAGAATCATCCACAGAGATAGTAGTTGAAGCCATAGGAGTGAATGACTTATCTAAGTGAATGACTTCTACAGTGGGTGTAGATAGAAGGGACCCAGAATTGAGCCTTGAGGGGCTCCCACAGTTAGGGGGTGGAAGCCAGGGTATGTAGAAATTTGGAATTTTGAAACCAAAGGGCCTGGTAATGGGGTAAGGAATGACCACAGAGCTGCTAGCACTTCCAGGCAGCACCTGTCAATCACATAAGATTCCAAGGCTAGTCAGAAACCCTACACAGACCTAATCCTTAAGGAGAAAAAAAACCTGTCCACCTCAAGCTTAGTGATCTTCATCCTGAAATATGACACAGAGTGCTAGAAGTAAAGTTTCAGTTGGTACCCAGATAATGAGGCACGTACCACTGGGGCTGTTAAGAAACCCAAGGCATCTCTGATGATTTTTGAAATGAATGTTAGACTTGTCCCATGCAGACTCAGTCAGTGTGAGAAGTGTGTTATTCATAGACAAAAAGAGCTGGATAGGTTACAAAATAAGCTTTTCTTTTGTGTAAAAAGAATCTTTATTACATGCACTCTATATGCCCATCTGCCTCATACTTTCTCTGCCTACACTGCCAAAACTAGCTGTGAGAATGTCCTGTGGGTGGGGAGGGATGGGGACTCACCTTAGGAAGGGTATAGAAATCAGTCCCATTCAGGGAGATCCTTGAGTTATCATTCTGATTAAGGGGTGGGCCCGTTCTCCTGGGAGGAATAACATCCTTCTTCCACTTCATTCCATTCTCCCTGCTGATTTATATTTGCTTCCATAATCCTCAGGCAGGTGACTCTCTCTCTTTCTCTCTCTAAGAGAGACAATGGAAGTGACTCCTAAGTTACCCTGACTGCATTTGCTGCTCTGACAGAATCTCAAAAGGGAAGAGCCAAGTTGTCCTCAGTGATTACCCTGGGATCACAAAGCTTCCACAAGAGACCCCATGGGAAAAATGAAAAATTGATGGAGGGGGAGAGCGTCTTCTCCTAGGACTCATTGACAGCCCATCCTTCTATTTCACAGAGAAGAATTAGTTTTGCCATATAAACAGCCCTGCTAGGTCTCCACTGCCCTTGTTAGTGAATGGGTGATCAAAGTTCCCAAGAGTGAAAGCCCCAGATATCTCCCACCTTCCCTATTGATGGGCATCTGGGATTCTGCCCCAGAACGTCCTGGCAGCCAGAAAGAGCCAATGCAACATGAAATCATGAGTGCCCAAAATGAGGATGCTGGTTGTCCACTGGAGTGAACCCATTCATGAGCACAAGGGGAGAACTGGAAATTTGTAACTAGATGGTTTTAGAAAAAAGATAAGCCTTCATTGGTTTAGGTCTAGTCACACCCAGAGGCAGAGGGATGACTGAGCTGACCTCTCACCTGTGAAATCTTTGTTTCTCTGTTTTAATCCTTTTCCAATGAAAAGACACAAGTCTTCTCCTTTCACAAAGATGGCTAAAGCAACACCAGATATTCATTAAGGCATATTTTGATCAAATAGAGAAAGGAAAGGGCTCCCCCTTCAGAGACTGAACAATGGGATCTAGTTTTCAGACAGAACAGAGGAAGGTAGGGAAAGAGAGAGAGAGAGAGAAAGAGAGGGATGGAGAGAGATGGAGTCAAATGGAAGGAAGAAAATCAAAAGGGAATTGGAAGTGTTGATGATGAGTGAGTGTCCTTGAGTGCAATGCAAAATGAGCTCAATTCAATCTCCCTACCCCTCCCACCAACACCCAACAGAGGAGCCCTGTGACTGGAAGTTTAGTAATAGTAATATTCTTTCCAGAAGAATTCAAAGCCCTTATCTCTGCCCCATTAATATGGGGAGAAATCACTGAATAATCTGCAGGGGGAGAAAAAGAACACAGATCATATGAAGTTTGAAAAACACTGCTAGAGAGATGGTTCAGAGACTGTTGCTGTGGTGATATCTTGGGGAGAGGGGGTGGAGAATGAAGGAAGGGGCTATTGAGGAGCGGGGGTGGGAAAAACTCAAGGATGTGTTAATGAGACGAGATGGGGAATTTCATTCTTCTTCACACATCAGGGCAGCAGGTCCATTAATGGCTTTTTATTCAGGATACAAAGGGTCCACCAGGAAGAGAAGAGAGGGAGGCAATGTTAGGGGGCTAATGAGGCATGTTTCTAGCATGGAGACCAGGCAGAGACATAAGGCAACAATTTTATCCCACACACAGTGCAGCTGAACTCGGGCTCCTTTACACTCTGTACTGAGTAAAAAGGCACTATGTTTGTCTACCAGTTCTAAGCATATGATCACTTAGATGACCTAATTTCTATGGTTGCCACCAACCAGATCTCCCTAGAATCCATGCTGCTGCACTTTAGCCTGCCACTGTTCCAGCTCAGGCTGTGATTTTGGAAAACCACTGCATCTAAATTGACTTAGATTTGGCTGGCTGTCATTCGGGCAATTAGCACCTTTATATTCCCAGAACATATTGTACTCTCTCAAGCTCTTAGTATAGTGTTCTCCATATAGTAAGGGCTCAATAAATACAATTGATTGATTGATTGATAAACCACTAACTGCTCCCTCAAAGTAATGAAAGTCACTACAGAGGAAGGATTTAAATTAATTTCAGCTCATACAGAGAGGAGGGATCAACTATTCCCCATGAGACTGGAACAAGAACAGTAATGGAAATGCAACTTGTGGGGACTTAGCCTAGCTGTAAGGAAGAAGACCCTTATAATGATGCTGGTTAAAACTGGAATGAATTTTAAAGGCAGTTAGCATATCTCTCTCTAGACTGTAAATTCCCCTCTAGATTGTGAGGTTACTGTGGACAAGGGAACATGTCTACCAACTTTGTTGCACTGTACTCTCCCAAGTGCTAGTACAGTGCTCTGCACACAATAAGCACTCAATAAATACCCTTGATTGACTGATTGATAGATCTCCTTTTCTGAAGGCTTTTAAAGATAGACAAACTCTCAACCCTCCCATTTAGTTTAGATGTGAGCTTGAATGGAGACAGAGGGCTGAATGAGATGACCTTTTGAGGTCTTTTCCAATTCACTTAATACAGGGGCAGGAGAATACCCTGCAGACAGATTCACCTTGTCAATGATTACCTCTGGACCATCACCATGACCACAAAATGTAAAAATCTAAACGATATCATCATTGCACAGGGAAACAAAAAGCATGTTCATTTCATGTGCAGAGAATGTGTGATTTAAATCTCACTGTGCTTGGGTGTTGCTGAGGTTTGTTTAATCAGACATGACTCTGTCACTGTGCATACTGTCACTGAGTGGCATGAGTAAGCCTGGGGCCAGTTATATGCCATTTGTGATTTTAACCATGAGAAGAGAGTGAGAAATGAATAAATATGTATGGAAACAACATGAAGAGTTGCCATAACAAATTTATTGGTAGTTATTGTAAATACCAAATATTTGTTATGTGGCTCAGAAGCTTTCTAAAACTCTTTAAGTGCTCCTACAGCCTACATTCATTCATTCATTCAATAGTATTTATTGAGCGCTTACTATGTGCAGAGCACTGTACTAAGCGCTTGAGATGAACAAGTCGGCAACAGATAGAGACAGTCCCTGCCGTTTGACGGGCTTACAGTCTAATCGGGGGAGACGGAAAGACAAGAACAATGGCACTAAACAGCATCAAGGGGAAGAACATCTCGTAAAAACAATGGCAACTAAATAGAATCAAGGCGATGTACAATTCATTAACAAAATAAATAGGGTAACGAAAATATATACAGTTGAGCGGACGAGTACAGTACTGTGGGGATGGGAAGGGAGAGGTGGAGGAGCAGAGGGAAAAGGGGAAAATGAGGCTTTAGCTGCGGAGAGGTAAAGGGGGGATGGCAGAGGGAGTAGAGGGGGAAGAGGAGCTCAGTCTGGGAAGGCCTCTTGGAGGAGGTGATTTTTAAGTAAGGTTTTGAAGAGGGAAAGAGAATCAGTTTGGCAGAGGTGAGGAGGGAGGGCGTTCCAGGACTGCGGGAGGACGTGACCCAGGGGTCGACGGCGGGATAGGCGAGACCGAGGGACGGCGAGGAGGTGGGCGGCAGAGGAGCGGAGCGTGCGGGGTGGGCGGTAGAAAGAGAGAAGGGAGGAGAGGTAGGAAGGGGCAAGGTGATGGAGAGCCTTGAAGCCTAGAGTGAGGAGTTTTTGTTTGGAGCGGAGGTCGATAGGCAACCACTGGAGTTGTTTAAGAAGGGGAGTGACATGCCCAGATCGTTTCTGCAGGAAGATGAGCCGGGCAGCGGAGTGAAGAATAGACCGGAGCGGGGCGAGAGAGGAGGAAGGGAGGTCAGAGAGAAGGCTGACACAGTAGTCTAGCCGGGATATAACGAGAGCCCGTAATAGTAAGGTAGCCGTTTGGGTGGAGAGGAAAGGGCGGATCTTGGCGATATTGTAGAGGTGAAACCAGCAGGTCTTGGTAACGGATAGGATGTGTGGGGTGAACAAGAGGGGCGAGTCAAGGATGACACCGAGATTGCGGGCCTGCGGGACGGGAAGGATGGTCGTGCCATCCACGGTGATAGAGAAGTCTGGGAGCGGACCGGGTTTGGGAGGGAAGATGAGGAGCTCAGTCTTGCTCATGTTGAGTTTTAGGTGGCGGGCCGACATCCAGGTGGAGACGTCCCGGAGGCAGGAGGAGATGCGAGCCTGAAGGGAGGGGGAGAGGACGGGGCGGAGATGTAGATCTGCGTGTCATCTGCGTAGAGATGGTAGTCAAAGCCGTGAGAGCGGATGAGTTCACCGAGGGAGTGAATGTAAACGGAGAACAGAAGAGGGCCAAGAACTGACCCTTGAGGAACTCCAACAGTTAAAGGATGGGAGGGGGAGGAGGCTCCAGCGTAGGAGACCGAGAATGATCGGCCAGAGAGGTAAGAGGAGAACCAGGAGAGGACAGAGTCTGTGAAGCCAAGGTGAGATAAGGTATGGAGGAGGAGGGGATGGTCGACAGTGTCAAAGGCAGCAGAGAGGTCAAGGAGGATCAGAATGGAGTAGGAGCCATTGGATTTGGCAAGAAGGAGGTCATGGGTGACCTTAGAGAGAGCAGTCTCGGTAGAGTGGAGGGGACGGAAGCCAGATTGGAGGGGGTCTAGGAGAGAATGGGAGTTAAGGAATTCTAGGCATCGATTGTAGACGACTCGTTCTAGGATTTTGGAAAGGAAGGGTAGTAGGGAGATAGGACGATAACTGGAGGGGGAAGTGGGGTCAAGAGCGGGTTTTTTTAGGATGGGGGAGACGTGGGCATGTTTGAAGGCAGAGGGGAAGGAACCCTTGGAGATTGAGTGGTTAAAAATAGAAGTTAAGGAAGGGAGGAGGGCAGGGGCGATGGTTTTAAGAAGGTGAGAGGGAATGGGGTCCGAGGCGCAGGTGGAGGGGGTGGCACTTGCAAGGAGGGAGGAGATCTCCTCTGAGGATACTGCAGGGAAGGATGGGAAAGTAGGGGAGGGGGTTGTTGTGGGGGAGGGGAGAGGCGGAGGGGTGACTTTGGGGAGCTCAGACCTGATTGTGTTGATTTTCGTGAGGAAATAGGTGGCCAGATCATTGGGGGTGAGAGATGGGGGAGGGGGAGGAACAGGGGGCCTAAGGAGAGAGTTAAAGGTCCGGAACAATCGGCGGGGGTGACGGGCATGGGTGTCGATGAGGGAGGAGAAGAAGCTTTGCCTGGCGGAGGAGAGGGCAGAGTTAAGGCAGGAAAGGATAAATTTGAAGTGTGTGAGGTCGGCTTGGTGCTTGGACTTTCGCCAGCAGCGCTCAGCAGCTCGAGCATAGGAGCGTAGGAGGCGGACGGAGGAGGTGATCCAGGGCTGTGGGTTAGTGGAGCGAGAGCGGCGGAGGGAAAGGGGGGCGAGAGAGTCGAGATGAGTAGAGAGGGTGGAGTTGAGAGCGGAGACCCGCTCGTCGAGAGTGGGAAGAGAGGACAGGGAAGCAAGGTGAGGCGAGATGCTATTGGAAAGACGGATGGGATCGAGAGAGCGGAGGTCTCTGTGGGGCAGTAGCGAAGATTTGCAGGGGGAGGGAGTGTGAGAGATGAGGCAGGTGAGAAGGTTATGGTCAGAGAGAGAGATTTCAGAGTTGGTGAGGGAGGAGACAGTGCAGCGGTAGGAGATGACGAGATCGAGGGTGTGACCGAGTCGGTGAGTGGGCGCAGTATGGTGGAGGAGGAGGTCGGCAGAGTCGAGGAGGGATAGCAGGCGGGCGGCAGAGGAGTCGTCGGGTACATCCGTATGGATGTTGAAGTCTCCAAGGATCAGAGTGGGCAGAGAGAAGGAGAGAAGGAAGGTGAGAAAGGGGTCAAGGTTGTTGAAGAAGTCGGAGGTGGGACCGGGAGGGCGGTAGATGACGGCGACAAGTAACTGGAGTGGGTGGTAGAGGCGAATGATATGGGCTTCGAAGGAGGGGAAGGAGAGGGAGGGGGGAGGAGGGATAGTGCGGAAGCGGCATCGGGGCGAGAGGAGGAAGCCGACGCCTCCTCCCTTACCGGTGAGTCTGGGGGAGTGGGAGAAGGAGAGGCCTCCGCTGGAGAGAGCGGAGGCAGAGACCGTGTCTTCGGGAGAGAGCCACGTTTCTGAAAGGGCGAGGAGGAGGAGAGAGCGGGAGAGGAAAAGGTCATGGATGAAAGGTAGCTTGCCTGTAATAGAGTGGGGGTTCCAGAGGCCACACTTGAAAGTAGCTGTGGGTGCAAGGGGAGGAGGGGGGGAAGGGCGGGGGGAGGGGAGGGTTTGGATGGGAAGGAGGTGGCGGGGCCCTGGACGAGGAGAGGGGGATGAGGGGTGGCGGTGGGACAAGAGGACTGGGATGGGGCATGGGTGGGGAAGAGAGAAGGGGGGAGGGGGGGAAGAGGGGGTTTGGTGGGGGGAAGAGTAGGGGGAGGGGGAAGAGGGGTAGCGCTGGTAAAGTGGGGTTCTAGGGCGGGAGAGAGGAGGGGGGGGAGGAGACAGAGGAGAGAGCGGGAAAGAGCTGAGCAAGAGAGGGGAAGGGGAAGGGGAAGGGGAGGATAGGAAGGGGCGGGAGGGGGAGGGGGGGAGGAGGGACATGGCGAGGCCAGAGAGGTGGGTGGCAGCACTGACAACAATAAACAGTAATAAACGAAATCGGTAATATAGCAACATGATACAATATGATACAATACAGTAGTGCTAATATAGCAACATGATACAGTATGATACAATATAGTCGTGTTAATAAAAGGGGTGATGATCAGGGTCGGGGGTAGACTCGATTAAGGGGCGACCTGATCAAATTCAAAGTCTGATGACAATAAACAATAAAAAGCGAGATCGCAAATATAGCAACATGCTACAGTAAGGCACACTACAATAGTGTTAATAAGCAGGCGATGACCAGGGTGGGGGGACGAGCCGACCCTACCCAATCAGACTCAAAGTCAAGCGGCCAGCGGCCGAGAGAGTCCCAGAGCTCATGACCAAATAACCCTGTGGCGGCGGGGGGGCCCTGAGGTTGTCCGGGGTGGGTGGCGGCCGTAGGCGGCGGCTAAGGTAAGGTAACATGGTGAGAACAAGGACTTCGTCGCCCGGGGCGGGGGCGGGAGAGATGAATCACCTCAAGAGGGAAGAGGGAGTGAGGCCTTCCCAAAATGGCCGCCTCAGGCAGAGTGGGGGCTTCCCAAAATGGCCGCCTCGGGCGGAGTGGGGGAGCGGTTGGGGAGCACAATGTCCCCGGGCCCGAGCAGGGGGACACAATGTTCCCCGAGGACACAATGTCCTAGGGGCCGAGAAGGGGAGCACAATGTCCCCAGGATCGAGAAGGGGAGCGCAATGTTCCCGGGCCCGAGCGGCGGGGGGGGGCGGGTGGACTGGAAGCTGGTGGCTGGGGGTCTGTGGGGGTGAAGATCCGTAGTGTCGGAGTTCCCGAGCGGGGGTGCGGAGATCCAGGTTGTGAAAGGCTGAGGCGGGCGCGGGTCCGGGCGGTCTGAGGCTCAGCTCCCCGGTGGAGGCGGAGGAAGCGCAGATGAGTCAGCGAGCGGTAGGCGAAGGGGGGCTTGTCGGGAATCGGGGCCAGGTGGGCCGAGGCTGCGCCTCAGGGGAGCAGAGATCCCGAGCCCACGAGGTAATGGCTCCAAGGGTCCGGGCGATGACAAGGCTCAGCTTCCCGGGAGAAGGGGGGTGGTCTCGGCGTGGATGAGTCGGCGGTCGGCGGCCAAAAAGCCGCTAAAGTCGGCGGTCGGTGGCCAAAAGGCTGCTAAAGAGCTAGGCTGGAAACGGGGGGCAGGCAGCCCAAGGAACCACCGCCTGGGAGGAGAGCTCCAGAGTCCATGTGGTGGTCGATTCGGCTGGGAAGAGGGGGCCCGGCGGTCTGAGACTTACCCCCAGGGGAGCAGAGATCCCGGGCCCACGTGGTAATGGCTCCAAGGCTCCGGGCGATGACAAGGCTCAGTTTCCCGGGAGAGGGGGGTGGTCTCGGCGTGGATGAGTCGGCGGTCGGCGGCCAAAAAGCCGCTAAAGTCGGCGGTCGGTGGCCAAAAGGCTGCTAAAGAGCTAGGCTGGAAACGGGGGGCAGGCAGCCCAAGGAACCACCGCCTGGGAGGAGAGCTCCCGAGTCCATGTGGTGGTCGATTCAGCCCCAGGGGAGCAGAGATCCCGGGCCCACGCGGTAATGGCTCCAAGGGTCCGGGCGATGACAAGGCTCAGCTTCCCGGGAGAGGGGGGTGGTCTCGGCGTGGATGAGTCGGCGGTCGGCGGCCAAAAAGCCGCTAAAGTCGGGTGAGGTCCATCCCCAGACTCTCCCTGCTGTTAACAGATGGAGCCACAGTCTCTTCTGCCTTTGTGCTGATCACTGGGTGAGAGAAGCAGCATGGTGTAGTGGGTAGAGCACAGGCCTGGGAGTCAGAAGGTCATACCAACTGTCTGCTGCAAGACCTTGGGCAAGTCACTTGACTGGACCTCAGTTCACTCATCGGTTTTCTCCGACTTCTCTTTCTGTTCTTGCAACTTCTGTCCCTGGAGGGTAATCTGCTTGATGGGACTCTGCAGCTGGACAATTTCTTCTCCTTTCATTTCCAGGGTTTCATGCAATTGATGCTTCCTCTCTGCTATTATCGTGCCCTGGGCCGGGGGCGGCGGCTGCTCCTCTCTGATCATGTTTGTCTACCCTTACTCTAATCCCACTCATAAACATTACAATCCTCTAGACTATAAACTCACTGTGGGCAGGGAATGTTTCTACCAATTCTACTACATTGTACTCTCCCAAGTGCTTAATACATTGTTCTGCAAAGAGTAAGCATACAATAAATACTATTGATTGATGGATTGATTTGCTGAGACCCTCAACTGAGAAGTCTGGGAAACCTAAATCCTCCCTTGAATTGTGGTATTTGTTAAGTACTTACTCTGTGCCAACGACTGTACTAAATTCTGGAGTAGCTACAAGATAATCAGGTCCCACATGGGACTCATAGTCTAAGTAGGAGGGAGAACAGGCATTGAGTCCCCATTTTACAGATGAGGGAACTAAGGCACAGAGTAATTAAGTGGCTTGCCCAAGGTCACACAGCAGACAAGGGGCAGACCTGGGATTAGAACCCAGTCCTTCTGATGCTCTATCCACTAGACCATGCTAGTTTCTCAGTGATGGACTGGTAGTTTTGGAGCTTTGCCTCCTTCTTGCTACCAGCCCAATATGGATGTACTCCAGCTTGTAGGGGCACAAGAGTCTCTCATGTTATCTTTGAGAAGCAGCATGACCTGGTGAAAAGAGCATGGAACTGGGAGTCAGAGGGCTTGTGTTATAGTCCCAGCTCTGCCACTTGTCTCCTGTGTGACCTTGGGCAAGTCACCTAACTTATCTGTGCCTCAGTCACATCAACTGTAAAATGGGTATTAAGATTGTGAGCCCCCTGTGGGAAAGGGACTGTATCCAACCTGATTAGCTTGTATCTACTCCACTGCTTAGAGCAGTGCTTGGCACATAATAAGGGCTTAACAAATGCCATCATTATTAAATACATTATACATGGAGCTTTACCATCATCCAGTTGGCCTGGTGCTTGCCCTGGTACTGTAACCTTAGTCTGGGGGTTGATCCCGCAATGAAGTGCCCTATGCAGGTTCTCATTTAAAAGTCACTCTTCTTTAATCTGTCAATCAGTGAATCAATGTTACTTATTGAGCATTTACTGTGTACAGAACAAAGGACTAAAGAACTTGGGAGAGTACAATACAACAGAGCTGTTAGACATGTTCCCTGACCAAAATAAGCCTCAAAGGAAAGAAACATGAATCACCAACCAATTAATGACAGAAATATCCAAAGGAAAGCCTAGTCTGCCAAGCAATTGGGATCATTTCTTCCAAATGGATCACAAACCTTATTCTTGGAAACTACCCAATTAGAAGGATTGAAGTTTTCAGGGCCTCGCTTTGCAACCAACCATATATGTGGGAGGCTCATGAGAAACTCACAGATATGGAATTGAGCTAGCTGACAAGTCGCAGAGCTGGGATTCGAACTCATGAGCCCTGACTCCAAAGCCCGTGCTCTTTCCACTGCGCCACGCTGTTAAGCGCTTACTATGTGCCGAGCACTGTTCTAAGCGCTGGGGTAGACATAGGGGTAGACATCAGGTTGTCCCACGTGGGGCTCACAATCTTAATCCTCATTTTACAGATGAGGTAACTGAGGCACAGAGAAGTTAAGTGACTTGCCCAAAGTCACACAGCTGACAAGTGGCCGAGCTGGGATACGAACCCATGAACTCTGACTCCAAAGCCCATGCTCTTTCCACTGAGCCACGCTGCTTCTCTAATTATAATCCCAAATCTGCTGTATGACCTCAGGTAATTCACTTCCCTTCTCTGTGCCTCCATTACCTCCTCTGTAATATGGGAACCTAAGACTGTGAACTCCATGTGTGACGGGGACTGTTTCCAACACAATATGCTTGTATCTAATCCATCACTTACTATAGTGCCTGGCACATAATAACTACTTAGCAAATACCACAATTACTATTATTAAACTGCAAGTTCTTTCAACATAACTACCTGCATTATATAATTTGGCAGCCTACAGGCTCTTCACCTTCTGCCAGAACTGCATAGTCATCTCTGCCACCATCATCTTCATCACTCTTATGGGTTTCGTTAAGTACCTCCTCTATGTGAAGATCTATCAGAAGAGCTTACTGGTGATTGGCTCACTTGGCATCCAGATGACCTTGACCTATGCCTCAGGCAAGGAAAGTACCACCTCATTAAGAGGGGCCTGGGAAAAGATATGGTCATCAGTGAGGCCAGTGACATACATAAGGTCATACATACATACATAGAGAAGCAGCATGGCTCAGTGGAAAGAGCACGGGCTTTGGAGTCAGAGGTCATGGGTTCGAATCCCGGCTCGGCCACTTGCCAGCTGTGTGACTGTGGGCAAGTCACTTCACTTCTCGGTGCCTCAGTTACCTCATCTGTAAAATGGGGATGAAGACTGTGAGCCCCACGTGGGACAACCTGATTCCCCTGTGTCTACCCCAGCGCTTAGAACAGTGCTCGGCACATAGTAAGTGCTTAACAAATACCAACATTATTATAAGGTGATCTATTATCTGTAAATTCTGCTTTGGAACCAGGTAGAACTATGAGGGGTGTCTCAGGTGGTACCTGTCTTCCAGAATGGCAGGTCTGATTGAAGTGTAAGGAAGCTCTTATGCTCCTCAAGGCAAATATTTCAACCTAGCAATTGGAAAAGAGTGTTGCCTCATTTTTCCCCAGGAGAAGCGGATCAATCAATCAATCAATCACTGAGCAGTTACTGTGTATAAAGCACTATACTAAACACTTGGGAGGGTACAATTTAACAGTATAACAGACACACTCTCTGCCCACAGTGAGTTTACAGTTTACAGGACCAGAGAGAATTGATGAATCAGCTTATTTGATATTGCTAGGGATCCCATCACCTAGGACTCATGGTATAATAATAATGATTGTGGTATTAGTTAAGTGTTTACTATGTGCCAGACACTGTACCAAATGGTGGGGTGGATACAAGCAAATTGGGTTGGACACAATCCCTGTCCCACATAAGGCTTGCAGTCTTAATCTCTATTTTACAGATGAGGTAACTGGGGCACAGAGAAGTGAAGTGACTTGTCCAAGGTCACTTAGAGGACAAGTGGCGGAACCAGGATTAGGACCCTTCTGACTCTGAGGCCCGTGCTCTATCCACTAGGCCATTCTGCTTATCTTTCTGACCTTGAATGTGAGAAATGTGTGTACACGAGCAGTGGAATTATCTCCATGACGAATCTGTAGTAAACAGCCCTCCTTCCCACACCCCCAGAAACAGAGACCATGAGGTTACTTTCTCTCAGGTATACAAGCCAAAGTTCCACATGGTATTCTCCACTTTTCTACTCCTACCAGATGTGATCTTGACAGTGGCAGATCATAAAACCAATGAGGTATTGGCAGCCTACCGAATTCCTGTGAAGTGCCTCCATGTCTTCCAACCCTATCATTTTGAGCTGGTGATGGTGAGTGCCCAAGATTTGGAGTTTCGTGCTAAGGCAATGGGTTTGTCTAAGCATGACTCAGGGAGAATCAATTGTACATTGCCTCTCACAGGTGTGGGATAGCAGAGAGGACTTCTTTGGTAATGGAACTCTAACCATGTGTTACCTGAATCAGGTATTTCAGCATGGGACTCTGTGGGGCTTGGAAGAGGGTCAAATTCTCTCTTGAATCCATTTTCTTGCAGAAATATGGAACATATCTGAATTTGGAGCCCTTGGGTTAATTTATGAGGCAGACAAAAGGGATCAAAATGTCAAAAAAGGAGGCTTTCTGGTAGGCCAAGGAGCAGGTAAGAGAGTGAACTGGAACAGCCTTATTTGGGGAAGCAAGTCCAGACAGAGCCTGACATCCTGTCTTGTAGGCTTTAGTGGTTTTGTAACTTACTTCTCAAAACCAAACTCACTGTTGGAGGAGTGGCCCTCCACCCCTTCCGGTGACCCAGGGAATGGATGTATATCTGAAAACTGATGACCACAAGGCTTGACTTAGTCACGCAACAGGATAGAGCTGAAGGTTTTCTGGGTGAATGAGTGATCATTAGCAGGCTAAGATCAGAACAGCCAGACTACGTCAGATGATCCTCTGTCATGCTCTGCCAGTCCTCTTAATAATAATATTAATGAAAATTGCTTGGAGTCATGCAGCAGCTTTCCTCCTAAGAGCTTTGAGGAATTTTAAGCATAGAATGTCATGGATTCCCTCCCCCACGCCCCCTTTGTAAGGTAGGTATTATCCCTGCTTCACAGACAGAGACTCCGAGGCCCAGAGAGATTGTGTGACCTGTCCAAGAACTCCCAAATATAGCCAGCAGTGGAACTAGGATTAGAACCTGGTCTCCCAACTCTTAGACTTGGTTGCTTCCCAGAGATGATGACCTTAACCCAGTTTACTCCTCTAGGATGGTTATTTTCCCTTTTCACAAAAAGAAAATCTAGGCAGCTGCCCTAGTAAGGATGATGAAATATTCAAATGTAAGAGTAGAAGATTTATTATATTGATTTTTCTGGAAAGGCTCCAGGGGACACTGAGCTTTAATTATCAGTTCCTACTTCCTTGTCAGTGATGGCAGCTGAGAGCCGCAGCGGAGCAATCCAGAATGTTTGCATAAACAAAGCGGCATCTTGATTTATTGCTTGGGCTTCCAGCTCAAACTCCATTCTGCTTTTCTGTCTTACCTTCATCTTCTGTTTCTCTTCTACTCCCAGCCAAAAAAGGGGGACCCAGCTGGCCCCAAATTGTATACCTCCATCATGCGTAAGAGCAGTTTCATTCCCCGCTGCATTGGATTCACTTACACTGCTTTGGAGGTAAGGAGAGGACTGGGGAGAGGGTGAGGAAGTGGGATGTGTGAGGGGCTCAGTGGGAATTCAGATTGGAGATTGACCCTGTCTTCTTAAATAGCAGAAAGAGGGTAGATCTTTGTGGGCAGGGAACAAGCTTACCAACTCTTTTATATTGTACTCTCCCAAGAGCTTAGTACAGAGCATAGCCCACAGTAAGTGCTCAAAAAAAACCATTGATTGATTGATTGAGAGTAGATCCCCTAAACCTGCGGGCTCTGGCTAACAACCTCAAAGCAATATTCCCTCAAGCTAGGGGAGCACGGTTCTGGAAAGCAGTGAGCACTGGGGGTGGGGAGAGAAGTGGAGAGAAAATAGAGGCAAAAGAGAATTGACCCCTTTCCAGCAGTTGTGTATCTAAGCTGTTGTTAGATAGAGTTCTTCCCTGGAAAAAGTTGTTTCCTCAGTAGTGTACTCAGAACTTAGTGCTGCAAGCATGGCCCCTTCACCTCTGCAGAAAATCCTTTCCCTTAAGCATCTTTCAAGCATCTTCCTTCTGCATTAATGTTTTCCAGCTCAGCTAGAGATTGGGTGGGGCATTAGGTCTCTGACAGAGAAGACTCTAAGTCAAACCCTTCAGTCTCAAAGCATCACCACTTAGCGCACATTTTCCCTCTCCAGCTCACCCTTAGAGTTGCTTCCTGCGGAAATTGGAAGCTCCCAATCATCCCACTGAGGCATCCCAAAAGAGATGACAACGTTGGAGGCTGATGCTAGGGCCTGGCTGTGCCAGCTCTCCTATGCCCATACACCTTCCCTTGTGTATATTTCTACCTTTCCACCAGTCCCCCCTCACCTCATGCAGGTACTGATGGGTCCTATGCATAACAGATAATGTGAATGACCATCTTCTCGCTTTCACTCTTGAGACTCTTTCCTCTTGCCCCCAGCTCACTCCACACAGACCACCTTAGGAAGAGAAAGAGTGGCCTGGAGTCCTTTACTCAAAGAAATCTGTCCCCTTTTCCTCTATGACAGATTTCTCTATGACCTATCTCTGACCCATGACGTTTACTCTCTTGAGGCTCCTGTATTATCCAGTTCAAATCAGTGGATTCTCTACTTGGCTTTGGCCCACGAACGCCCTCATGATACATTGGTCCCACCCTAAGAGCTGGTTGCCTCAGCCACATGGGACTCTGGAACAGTGTGGTGCCAGTGTGGCATTCCTCTTGGCATATCCAAAGCCTTACCAGGGGTTCACACCCTAAATCCCCCTCCCCCATTATCTCTGAATACCAGGGCTCTGATCCTGACTGACACCATTTGCATTCCTGACAGCAGCAGCAGAAAAAGGCTTTGATCAATAGCCTGACATGAATCTTAGAGGGACATTCCGGCCAAGCCAAAGTGGTTGGGAGGAAGGAGAAGGTGGGGACTTTCTCCATCACAGACATCAGGCTGGGATTGATCTTGGCTCTGATGGAAAGGTTGTGCCATTTCAGATGCTAAAAGAATTGACGGACTGCCATTCTGTCCCCAGTGTGGTGCACGAGAGGGAGTCAGCCCCCACAGAGGTAGAGACCTGTCCTTCATCCCTTCATGAAAGCCTGTCTGGGGTTGACATGGAAGAAATATAGCCTGCTTTGGAAGTTCAGAGCAACTTTCAGAGGAAAATCATGTGGTCTATACCATTTGCCCAGAGAGATGAGATGCTTCCCGTTTTTATAAAAGAGCCTCTTCCATAGTCTATGTATGCCCGAGATCTGGACTATCTTGTCTCTTTCCAGCTCCATTTGCCTTCATCATGATCCTTCCTTTCCCTCCTTGGATATTCTGGGACATTATCTATTTCCTGAGTAGAAGAGAACAGAAGAGAAAATTCCAATAGGCACAGCTTCTCCCTCCCTGCTGGCAAAGGGAAAACACTAGAAGCCACCCCATGCTGATTTGTTATGATGGATAATGCAATCAAGATGTCAGGAATGCAAGATCCAAACAAAAAGAGACGACCTCCCCTCACTCTGCAACCATAGATTCTGATTCCCTGGGATTGAGGAGGGCAGATGTAGGTGGGTGGGAAGGGGTGTTATCGCCATAGGTTTCCAGGGGGAGAATGAAGCTGTTGTTTTAAAAAAACCCATTCTTTCTTGGATGAGCCTATCCAGTCCCTCTCCCCACAGTCTCCAAAAAGAGTTTTCAAGCAGGGCTGAAGAGACTCCACATCAGATTTTTCTCACCCAGTAATTCTTCAAGACTGCTTGCCATTCCTGATCTCTGTCTCATATGCTCCTTGACAATCAGTCAACAATAACGTTGAGTTCATGTCTCCCCACTCCTTAAGACCCTCCAGTGGTTGCCCATACACCTCCACATCAAACAGACACTCCTTACCATTGGCTTTAAAGCCCTCAATCAGCTCACACCATCCTACCTCACCTCACTAATCCATTTTTACAGCCCTGCCCATACATTCTGCTTCTCTAGTGCCACTTTACTCACTGTGCCTCTATCTCATCTATATCGCCACCAACCCCTTTCCCACATCCTCCCCCTAGCCTGAAACTCCCTCACTCCCCACCCCACCAACATATGTCAGATCACCACTCTCTCCACCTTTAAAGCATTACTAAGGTCACATCTTCTCCAAGAGGCCTTTCTCAATTAAGCCTTCATTTCCCTGGCTTTGTCTCCCTTCTGTATCATCTATGCACTTCAATCTGTGACCTTTGGACAGTTGATATTCACTTCAACCCCAACCCCACAGGACTTAAGTACATATCTTTAAATTGTATATTATAAATGACTTATTCATTTATAGCCACCTCCCCCCCACTTCCCTCCCCTCCCCTCTGCTGCCCACCTCCCAGACTGTGAGCCCACTGTGGGCAGGGATTGTCTCTCTTTGTTTTTGTATTGTACCTTCCAAGCACTTAGTACAGTGCTCTGTACACAGTAAGTGCTCAATAAATATGACTTAATAAATGAATTAAGAATAATAATAATGGCATTTGTTAAGCACTTACTATGTGCCAAGCACTGTTCTAAGCACCGGCATAGATACAAGCTAATCAGGTTGTCCTACATGGGGCTCACAGTCTTAATCCTCATTTTACAGATGAGGAAATTGAAGTACAGAGAAGTTCATTACTTGCCCAAGGTCACACAGCGGACAAGTAATGGAGTCACAATTAGAACCCATGTCCTCTGACTCCCAAGCCCGGGCTCTTGCCAATGGGCCATGCGGCTTCCCTGTGAATACTAATAACTGCCTCACCCTATAGACTCTAAGTTCCTTATGGGCAGGGAATGTGTCTTCTAATTCTGCTGTATTGTATTTTCCCCAGTGCTTAGTATAGACCTATGCACATAATAAGTGCTTAATAAATGTGATTGATCGAATCAATTGATCAATCATTGGTATTCACTGAGCACACTTTTTGTTTGTGGAGCCTTGTACTAAGAGCTTGGGAGAGTCCACTGAAACAAAATTAGTAGACATGTTACCTGCCCACCAGGAGCTAGGAAGTGCTCCCAATATTCCTTACCCAGCATCTGGCCTGGAAACTCCTGCTAAGCCTAACCAGGACCTTACTTGCCCTCAGGCCAGGTGTGGGCTTCCTCTGAGCAGAGACTCACAGGCCAGTAGACATCCCAGCATTGAAGGGGCCCTGCTAGCTTTATCCCTCCATCTAGCCCATTCCTCCTGGCTCTCAACACTCTGCTGATGCCTCTCCAATGTGAACATCCCTGCCTTCCTCACCTGGCCATGAGGTACCAGCCAGGCAGGCTTCAGCTTTTGCTTCTGCTCCTCTACCTCACATGGAGCACATAATGCTGGGTTTATTGTCTCCCCAAGGAGCATCAACAGCCCCAAACTATCCATCCAGCACACCCAGAGCCTAAATAATAAATAATGTATCATTATTAAGTGTGTACTATGTGCTAAGCACTGTGCTAAACAGAGGTGCAGATACAAGATCATCAGCTCAGACCCAGTCCCTGTCCCACAAAGGACTCATAGTCTTAAAAGGAGGGAGAGGACATACTGCCTCCCCATTTTACTGATGTGGAAACTGAAACGTAAGAAGTTATATGTGACTTGCTCAAGGTCACACAGCAGGCCAGTGGAAGAACGAGGATGTGAACCCTGGTGTCCTAACTCCCAGCCCCAAGATCTGTCCCCTTGGAGCCACCACCTAAAGCAGCAGTGTGACTTGCCCAAAGTTTCCCAATAAGAGACAGCATTGGATGTCAGGCCCAGGAGTCCAGACTCCCAAGTTTCATGCTCAGACTCCAGAAAGATGACATCAACCTCCAGGCTCATCTGAGGTGTAGCTAACTGGATCAATGGTCAAGGAAAACCTCCCTTCCAGAGACATGACCATGTGACAAGAGCCTCCTCTTGCTGGAAGAATAGCAGGTGCTCTCTGCAAGGCCATGATCCTCTGCTCAGAAAATTGCTTCTGCTTATTATCATGAGGTTCCGGCTGGTGCCTCATTCACACCTCACCAGACAGCCAATGGGTGTGAATTACGGTTTCCCACCTCACACATGCATTTCTCCCCAGTGGTTTGCCTTCAGCTCCCCATCACCATTGCTGAATGGGATTTTCAAGCTAACGTGCCATGCCAAGCCAGTGAGGTCTGGGTCTGTCTCCTGTCCCCAGTTTCTGGAGAAGGTGTTAATTAAATTTAGTTCCTGAGCCAAGTCAGAGCCAGGGGACTCCAGTGCGTCCTTTCTCTCCTGGTATCTGGATGAGCTCAAAGAGAATCAGAGAGGCTGGGATTCAGGGACTATAGCAGGGGTGGTCAAATCACAGCTTTTCTTAACTTGCCACAGGTACGGCTCACTCACAGAGGCTTTATTTAGGATTTTGTCACCACCATGGTGGGGTAGAGTGAGCCTCTGCTGCAGGCTTGAGGTGGTCTCCTGCCTTAGTGCCATGCTCTGAACACAATAAGCACTCAATAAATGGATTGATTCATTGACTGAAGGTCCAGGGTGGGGTGACTCCCAGTCGCAGCCCCAACCCCTACTCCAGCTGTCTCTTATTAGCCACTCTCCTTCCCCTTCGCCCAGAAATGCCTGCTCCCCGTCACTTGCCACTCTGACCCTCATCCACACTCCCCTCCCAGTCCCCGCCACCTTTCCCCCTCCCTTCCAACCGCACAGGACCACCTGCTCATCACTACCCTCCATGCCCCCAGAAATACCTGCTGGCCGTTCCAGCTAAGGACTATTTCTGGCTATGCAGCTCTCGGCCACACTATGCTTTGGGTCTGCAGATCTGCAGTCCATGAGGCTTGGCCTCCCTGAAATGATGGATTACAAAATGCACAAGGTCTTGTTCTGATTCAGCACAAGTCATCTCTGTCTCTTAACTGACTCTGCATGTGTACATCAGAGCAAGAATGAGTATCTCCTTGTAATTAATCAATCAATAGTTTTTTGAATGCCTAAAGTGCAGACCACTGTACAGGAGGTCCTGGGTTCTAATCCCAGTTCCACCACTTGTCTATTCTGTGACCTTGGGTAAGTCACTTAACTTCCCTGTGCCTCAGTTGCCTCATCTGTAAAATGGGGATTAAGATTTTGAGCCCTATGTGTGACAGGGACTGTATCCAACCCAATTACCTTATATCTACCCCAGTGCTTAGTACAGTGCCTGGCACATAGTAAGCACTTGGACAAGGCATGTAACTTCTCTGTGCTTCAGTTACCTCATCTGTAAAATGGGGATTAGGACTGTGAGTCCCACATGGGACAACATGATTACCTTGTATCTACCCCATCACTTAGAACAGTGCTTGGCACATAGTAAGTGCTTAACAAATACCATAATTATTAAATACCACAATTACTGTTATTATTTTTAAGTACCTTGGGGAGTGCAATAGGGTTAGAAGACATGATACCAGCCCTTAAAGAATTACAATTTAGTAGGGAGGATGGACACAAAATAATTCCAGATTAGAGGAGGAAAACAATAGAATGATGGATAAGTGGATGAAGAAGTGCTTCAATAAGTCTTGTATGTGAGTCGATGTGTATGGCAGTACTTTGGGTGGTTGTACGTATGTAAGTGTGGAGATGATGCAAAAGCCCTGAGGTGGTATCTGGGAGCTTCTGATTTGGGAAGGAGAAAAATGAGGCAGGGAAAGCCTCTGGAAGAAGCTGAGATTTCAGAAGGGCTTTGAAGATGGGAGAACTGTGGTGTGGACGATTTGAAGAAGGAGGTAGTTCCAGGCAGAAGGAAAGGCATGAGCAATGAGTTGGAGGCAAGAGAGGAGAAAATGAGGCACAGTGAGCAGGTTAGTTTGAGAGGAATAGAAGAGTGTGAGCTGGGGTGTAGTGGGAGAAGAGAGTGGATAATAGGAGGGAGGGAGCTGTCTTAACATCAGGAAATGTGTATTCCTTCTCAGTGGGATGATGAAATTAATATCATAGTCATTAATTATGACATTAACTGCTTACTCTGTGCCAAATACGTGTTAGCCCTGAAATAATCAGAACAGATGTACAATAGCTTTCCCACAGTCTGAGAGGTAGGAAGAGCAGAAATCTTAACTCCATTTTACAGATGAGAAAACTGAAGCTCAGAGAGATCAAGTGACTAGCACACAGTCATACAGCAAGCCTGTGGCAGAGCTGGGATGAAGATTAGGGTCATCCTCTTTTTAATAGATCACACTGCCTTTCTCCCACCCTACTTCAGAGGAAAAGTACCCACTTAATTTGTAATAATAATCATAACTGTGGTATTTGTTAAGTGCTTATTATATGTCAAGCCTTGCATTGAGCTCTAGGGTAGATAAAAGATAATCATGTTGGATACAGTCCCTGTCACACATGGGGTTCACAGTCTAAGTAGGAGGGAGAACAGGTATTGAATCCCCATTTTGCAGTAGAGAAAATCGAGGAACAAAGAAACTAAATGACTTGATCAAGGTCACACAGCAGGCAAGTGGCAAAGCAGGAACTAGAACCTAGGTTCTCCTTACTCCCAGCCCCACGTCCTTTCCACTCAACCTACCCAATTCAAATGGCTAACTGGCATTATCACCATATTACTAAGGAACACCAAGAGAATCTCCATCACTGAATAATTTTTAAATTAGGATGGCCCCATCTATCTTGAATTTCATTTGGTCAGTCTGGAAGCCATGGATGGGACTAGATAAATCAGTGGTAATTTTTGAGCACTTACTGTGTTCACAGCACTGTACTGAGCACTTGGGAGAGTACAATATAACAAAGTTGGTAAGACATATTCCCTGCCCACAGTGAGCTTAGATGGCTTCTTGATCCTATGTTTCAAAGGTTTTCCACCTTTCTTACTCAGTGGAAAATCACAGTTTCTATATAGAGCTGTGACCCATCACGGAAAGTCAAAGTGTGTTGGTGTCAAGAGCTGGAATGGTTTGGGTGAGTAATCACAAAGCTGACTCTAGGCTGTTCTAGGCTGTGACTGTAAGTGGCCATGCAAACTACTAGTATTTGAATCGCTAATTTGGCATACATTGTTAGACGGCGTGGCTCAGTGGAAAGAACCTGGGCTTGGGAGTCAGGTGTCATGGGTTTGAATCCCAGCCCTGCCACTTGTCAGCTGTGTGACTGTGGGCAAGTCACTTCACTTGTCTGGGCCTCCGTGACCTCATCTGTAAAATGGGGATTAAGACTGTGATCCTCATGTGGGACAACCTAATTACCCTGTATCTACCCTAGCGCTTAGAACAGTGCTCGGCACATAGTAAGCGCTTAACAAATATCAACATTATTATGATTAGACCCTCTAGACTGTAAGATTGTGGGCAGGGGACACATCTACCAACTCTGTTGTTTTGAAGCAGCGTGGCTCAGTGGAAAGAGCATGGGCTTTGGAGTCAGATGTCATGGGTTCGAATCCCGGCTCGGCCAGTTGTCAGCTGTGTGACTTTGGGCAAGTCACTTAACTTCTCGGTGCCTCAGTTACCTCATCTGTAAAATGGGGATTAAGACTGTGAGCCCCACGTGGGACAACCTGAATGCCCTGTGTCTACCCCAGCGCTTAGAACAGTGCTCGGCACATAGTAAGTGCTTAACAAATACCAACATTATTATTATTATTATTATTATTATTATTAACTCTCCCAAATGCTTAGTACATTGCTCTGCACAGAGTAAGTGCTCAATAAATACCATTGATTGATTGACTGATTGAAGTCTCAGAACCAAGGCTTATCCACTCCCAATGGGAACCTCCATCACCATCATCTAATCCATGCTGAGATTTCACCATTCCTCACCTCTGGGCATCCTTCACCCCTTTCCTCCCCACAAAAGTCTAACCCTTTGTGGTGGGTGAAGTGGGGAAGCAGAGTGCCCCTTCATCAATCAATCAGTGGTATTTATAGAGCACATACTGTGTGCAGAGCACTGTATTAAGTGCTCAGAAGACTATAATACAACAGATCTGATAGAAATGTTCCCTTTTTTTAATGGTACTTGTTAAACGCTTACTTTGTCCTAGGCACTGTAGTAATAATAATAATTTTAATGTTATTTGTTAAGTGCTTGCTATGGGCCAAGCACTGTTCTAAGCACTGGAGTAGATACGAGGTAACCAGGTTTTCCCACTTGGGGCTCACAGTCTCAATCCCCATTTTATAGATGAGGTCCCTGAGGCACAGAGAAGTAAAGTGACTTGCCCAAGGTCACACAGTAAACAAGTGGTGGAGCCAGGATTAGAACCCATGACCTTCTGACTCCCAGGCCTGTGCTCTATCCAAATGCCATGCTGCTTCTCAGGCCACACTGCTTCTCAAGGAGTTGACCACAAGGAGCTTCCAGTCTAGAAGAAGGGGGATCCTTGCTGTGGATATGCCACTACTGGAAAAGGTTGCTGATGAAAGAACCACCTTGGGCATCTTGCATGGTGGTTGAGCCCAGCAGAAATCCCGAAACTAGCTGGCGATTGTGGGCTGTGAAGGCTACAGTCACTGCCAAGGTGGCTACCATGGCAACCACCTGCTGGTCTATGGCGCTTTGCCCAGCATCAGTCACTCAGGATGCAAATGCGTATAAACAAAGACATAAAATTCTAGCCTGCCCCTCACACTATGCAGCGCCCCTGCCCTGCTAAGCTCTGGTTAATAATTATAGTACTTGTTAGGTGTTTATTATGTGCCAAGCACTGTTTTAAGCATTTGGGTAGATACAAGTTAATTAAGTTGGACACAGGCCCTGTCCCAGACGGGACTCACAGTTGTAATCCCCATTTTACAGATAAGGTAACTGAGGCCCAGAGAAGTGAGGTGACTTGACCAAGGTCACCCAGCAGACAAAAGATGGAGCTGGGATTAGAGCCCATGACCTTCTGACTCCCAAGCCTGTGCTCTATCCACTGGCCCTGGTGGGGACACATTTTAAGAGATGGAAGAGTGCAAATGATCTCTCTTTATTGCTGTATAGTACTTTCCAAGTACTTAGTACAGTGCTCTGCACATAGTAAGTGCTTAATAAATACAAATGAATGAATGAATGAAATGGTACTGTCATTTATAAGGGGAGCGTCATCATCGTCATCATCGTTGTCTCCACCCTTTCCATGCTGCACAAAGGTCACCTGTCCTTTCTTTTGGCTTTCAGGTCTTCCTCCACGGCATGACTCAACCTCTGAAAAAGTCTGTCGGTCCTATCGTGGTGGTGGTCCGAGTAGTCACCAACTACAGGGACTTTGTGTGAGTGGTGGGTCAGGGAGACTAAGAGAAGAGCATGGCTGGTCCAGCAGGCACCCTCACCCCAACCTGCTTGAAAGACAGGCCCAATCTCCAGGTGTCTCACTGGACTAGGTGCTTGGCCACCACCTGCTCCTGAATTGTGTCAGTGCTCCATCTTCTTAGCTCTTGACATATCAGTCCTTGTCCCTTCTGTCTTGGTCAGGTCTTTTGTGCATGGAGACTAAGGAAGTGTTTTAAATGAAGTTGGAGAAGACAGTGAATAAACAGCTAGTCTCACCCAGGGTTTAAGCTACTTCTGGTTGTAAATCAGACCCTTTTGGAAATTGCAGTAACCACTCTAGAGGTGCCTAGTATTCATTCATTCAATAGTATTTATTGAACTCTTACTATGTGCAGAGCACTGTACTAAGTTCCTGAAATGTACAATTCGGCAACAGATAGAGACAATCCCTGTCCATTGATGGGCTTACAGTCTAATCGGGAGAGACAGAAAGACAAAAACAATAGCAATAAATAGAATCAAGGGGATGTACACCTCATTAACAAAATAAATAGGGTAAAAAAATATATACAAATGAGCAAATGAGCACAGTGCTGAGGGGAGGAGAAGGGAGAGGGGGAGGAGCAGAGGGAAAGGGGGGAAAGGGGGCTTAGCCGAGGGGAGGGGGGCAGAGAGGGAGCAGATGGAAAAGGGGAAGCTCAGTCTGGGAAGGCCTCTTGGAGGAGGTGAGCTCTCAGTAGGGCTTTGAAGAGGGGAAGAGAGTTAGTTTGGCAGAGGTGAAGAAGGAGGGCATTCCAGGACGGCGGGAAGACGTGGGCCAGGGGTCGACGGCAGGACAGGAGAGAATGGGGGACAGTGAGGAGGTGAGCGGCAGAGGAGCGGACCGTGCGGGGTGGGCAGTAGAAAGAGAGAAGGGAGGAGCGGTAGGAGGGGGCAAGGTGATGGAGAGCCTCGAAGCCTAGAGTGAGAAGTTTTTGTTTCGTGCGGAGGTCGATAGGCAAACACTGGAGGTTTTTAAGGAGGGGAGTGACATGCCCAGAGTGTTTCTGCAGGAAGATGATCCGGGCAGCGGAATGAAGAATAGACTGGAGCGGGCAGAGACAGGAGGAAGGGAGATCAGAGAGAAGGTTGATACAATAATCCAGCTGGGATATTATGAGAGCCTGTACCAGTAAAATAGCTGCTTGGATGGAGAGCAAAGGGCAGATCTTGGCGATATTATAAAGGTGAGACCGGCAGGCCTTGGTGATGGATTGGATGTGTGGGATGAATGAGAGAGCTAGTAGACAGCCCCTAGTTTACAGATTAGTAGTTCTACTGGTAATACTAGTAAGCATACTTGCTAAACAACTACTATGTACAGAGCACTGTACTGAGCATGGAAAAAAAGGTGAAATTAAACACAGTCTCTGGCCCTGCAGTCAAGTAATCATATTTATTGAGCACTTACTGTGTGCAGAGCATTGTACTAAGTGCTTGAGCCTCCTGCAGGGGCTCACAATCTATAATCAAAGTGGGAAGGAATTTGGCAAGAGACACAGTATGACATCAATACAAAACCAAAATAAAAGACAAAATTCAGAGTTCAGTAAGTCTAATGTTCTAAAACTGGTAGAGAATTCAGGCTCCTGCATGTTAAATTCCCTGAGACCACATATGCACAGAATGTGTTGGGAGTAGGGGCCCTGGGTGGCATGTTGGGCAGGGGACAGGGGTTCTCGGTGGTCTTACTCAGTATTCAACCAGAAGGGTTTCTAACAAAGAAGGTTAAAAGCTTTGGGAGAAAGTGGGTAATCAAGTGTGGTGATAATAGCAGAGTGGCCTAGTGGCAAGAGCACGGGCCTAAGAGTGAGAAGAACTGGGTTCTAATCCCAGCTCTGCACATGTCTACTATGTGACCTTGTACAAGTCACTTAACTTCTTCATGCCTCAGATACCTCATCTGTAAAATGGGGATTAAATCCTACTCCCTACTTAAAAATAATAATAATGTTGGTATTTGTTAAGCGCTTACTATGTGCAGAGCACTGTTCTAACCACTGGGGTAGATAGAGGGTAATCAGGTTGTCCCACGTGAGGCTCACAGCCTTAATCCCCATTTTACAGATGAGGTCACTGAGGCACAGAGAAGTTAAGTGACTTGCCCACAATCACACAGCTGACAAGTGGCGGAGCCAGAATTCGAACCCATGATCTCTGACTCTCAAGCCCATGTTCTTTCCACTGAGCCACGCTGCTTAGACTGCGAGTTCCATGCAGGACAGGGCCTATGTCCAACCTGATTGACTTGTGTCTACCCAAGCACTTAGAACAGTTCTTGGCATATATGTGCTTAACAAGTATCATAATTAAAAATTAATTAGTTAAATAAAAAATTAACACCGTTTATTTATAATCATTGTCTGCCCCAGCCCGGGCTGACAGGGACATTGGCTTAGATCCTGTTGGGCCCTACCTGCCCAGTGGGAAGGGCAAGAGGGCAGAAATTGTGTCTGATATATTGTATTCTCCCAAGCGCTTAGTATAATGCATACAGTAAGCACTCAATAAATACAATTGACTGAGTGTGTGTCATTCATTCATTCATTCAATAGTATTTATTGAGCGCTTACTATGTGCAGAGCACTGTACTAAGCGCTTGGGATGAACAAGTCGGCAACAGATAGAGACAGTCCCTGCCATTTGACGGGCTTACGGTCTAATCGGGGGAGACGGACAGACAAGAACAATGGCAATAAATAGAGTCAAGGGGAAGAATATCTCGTAAAAACAATGGCAACTAAATAGAATCAAGGCGATGTACAGTTCATTAACAAAATAAATAGGGTAACGAAAATATACACAGTTTGTCCAGGTCTCAGGCCCCTATCCCACCTGTGGACCGAAGGTATAAATCCATGGACAGGGAGTCCGAGCCCTCCCTGAGGGCAGCTCCCATAGTGCGGGTGTGGGGATCTGAAAGCTCTCAAACCTAGTCTTCCTCACCCCTTTCCCCTTTCTGTCTCAGGAAGGTCAGACTGGCCAAGGCCCCATCGTACTCTGGGCTGCCTCTAACCACACTCAACTTCCCCAGCCCCTCTGTGATGTCATTTGATGTTCCTCGGATCCCCAACCAAGGATGCCCTCAGGTACCAGGGGTTGGGGGAGGCAGGGGGAAGTGGGTACCAAATCAAAATGGCTCTCAGGTGAGACTCAGCAGGCCTGGCAGGATTCCCGGCCTCTGCTCTGAGCCCAGGCCCTCAAGAACCGAGAGCAGAAAGCTGGGGGAGGAGGGGCCAAGTCGAGAGAATGAGAAGGAAATACCATAATAATAATGGCATTTGTTAAGCGCTTACTATGTGCCCTGCACGGTTCTAAGCACTGGGGTAGGTACAAGGTAATCAGGTTGTCCCACATGGGGCTCACAGTCTTAATCCCCATTTTACAGATGAGGTAACTGAGGCACAGAGAAGTTAAGTGACTTGTCCAAAGTCATACAGCCGATAGTGACGGAGCTGGGGTTAGAACCCACGACCTCTGACTCCCAAGCCAGTGGTCCACACAAATACTTAGGCCACTGGTAAGGAAGGTTTGTTAATGCTCACCAAGGTCTGTTCCAAGCAGGGCCTGAGTACTGCTGCTGAATTGTATATATTGCTGAATATTGAATTTCAACAGAAGAGTATACCATAGTTGGTAAACCTGCATACATAGGAACCAATGAATGGGCCCCGAGAAAAAAGAATCAAAACTCCATCCCGTGGCCAGTCAGCTATTGATCCTAGGTGGGCAGGAGAAGCTATGACCTGGGTTGAACAGGATGGGGCCAGGGATTTTCCGTTTACCGAGGGGGTCCAGCTGACTGCCAGTTTGCCTACTCTGAGTTCCCTATTCCTTTGGAACTTAGTTCAGTGCCCTGCATCCAATAGTTGCTCAATAAATATCATTGATCGATTGACTGATTTGGCCCCCTACTAGGTGGTGTCCCACTTGGCCTAACTAATATGGATTAATGCCTATTTGATGCAGGAAACTTTGCTGAGGATTATTAACCTTTACCTTTCCTCTAACTCTTAACCTGACCCTCTTTCCCAACCTTATTATTATCCTACATTGTAGAAGGAATAAGGAGTGAATAAGTGGACTTTTCTAGGTGGACAGTGATGGTGCACAGACAAATTCTGCTTGGAACTCATGGTCAGGGCCATTTGACAATCTAATTCAAAGGCAAAAGCTTCAGTGACAGTGACAGGGGAAAATGGTTACAGGTAGAGGAAGGAAAGAGGGGTTCTTGGGAATAGGAAGCATTTCTCCAAAGCTATATTTTTCATCAGAAGCCACATTACACATAACTCTGCATATAATAAGCAAATTATTGACCTATTTGCCCAGGTCTCCAGGGGCAAGGGATGAGGAAGGCTCTCTTTGTTTTAAGGAATGTTTCTCCTCCATGTAGAACATACAGCAGTCATGTCAACTCTCTTTTCTTTATGATATTTGTTCAATGCTTCCTATGTGTCAAACACTGTTCTAAGCACTGGGGTCAGTACAAGTTCATTAGTTCAGACACAGTCCCTGTCACACATGGATCTCACAGTCTAAGTAAGAGGGAGAACAGGTATCCCCATTTTACAGCTGAGGAAGCTAAGGCACAGAGAATTTAAGTGACTTACCCAAGGTCACACTGCAAGCAATTGGCAGTGCTGGAATTAGAACTCAGGTCATTCTGACTGCCAAGCCTGTGTCCTCTCCCTAGGCACACTACTGCTCCACTAGGCCATGCTGCTTCCTTGGCAAGTGAGATCTACCACTCTTATTTTCTGGAAAGGAGGACAAAGTCCCAGAGAAGTAAAGGAGCTGGTTTTAAGTAAAACAGCAGGGTGGTGACTGAGACCAGGGGACATTCCAGCTACATCTCTTCTGTTCAATGAGAGAAAAGGGGCCTAGAGGAGTCTTTACTGGTTTCAAGTGCACAAAGAAAAAAAATAAACAACTCAAGACTTTACTTACTCTCTCACCCCATTAACAAATTCCTCTCTGTCCCCACAGCACCTAGCAGACCAACTCCCCACCATCAGTCCTTCAGGATCACTTCCTTAGACACCCCTTGCCCACACAGCAAACCCCTTGTCATTTCTCCTGGAGGGGTCCACCTACTAAAGGGCTTGGAATTCCCACAGTTCTCAGGGCCACCTGGGAAAAAAGGATCATACAGCAGCACCATCTTTCCTGCTGAGGCAGAGACTCTTAGAGATGCTAAGCTAAAGGGAAGGTGATAATAATGATTATGGTATTTTTTAAGCGCTTACTACGTGCCAGGCACTGTACTAAGCCCTGAGGTGGATACAAGCAAATTGGGTTGGACCCAGTTCCTGTCCCATATGGAGCTCACAGTCTCAATCCCCATTTTACAGATGAGGTAACTGAGGCACAGAGTAGTTAAGTGATTTGCCCCAGGGAACAGAGGAGACAAGTGGCAGAGCCAAGATTAGAACCCATGGCCTTCTGACTCCCAGGCCCATACTCTATCCACACGCCAGGGCTAATGGGCAACAGTGAGGAGTATTGGTTAGAGGGAGAAATGGATTGGCCACAAGGGAGAAGCCAGTGTTTTCTGGTGTGGGAGTCCTGAGGTTGAAGCCTAGTGACAGAGGATCCTTGGCTGGGAGGGTGACTCTGAGAAGCTAGGATGAAAGGAGTGGGGGGAGTGAGGTCGCTGCAGTTACAGGGGTTAATGGCTTTTCCTGAGCGACATTTGCGACATTTGCGCTGGCTGGCTAATCATATTCGATAATTCTCTCCTCCCAGCGGGCAACCTTGTGCAACCTCGCCTGGCCTTCCCCATTAGCATCTGCAGACAATGGGTCCTAGTTCACCACCAGCCGGGCTGCAGGCCCTGCCCAGGCTGTTGCTAGGCCCGATCTCTGCAGAGCATTTAACCCTTCAGAGCTCCTCCCCTACAGCGTGGCAGACAATACCTTTCTGAGGCTTTTTTTGTTGCTGATGATTTTTGTATGGTGTTTGTTAAGTGCTTACTATGTTCCAGGAGCTGTACTAAGAGCTGGGGTAGCAGTGTGGCTTAGTGGAAAGAGCACGGGCTTGGGAGTCAGAGGTCACGGGTTCTGATCCCGTCTTTGGCACTTGTCTGCTGTGTGACCTTGGGCAAGCCATTTAACTTCTCTGTGGCTCAGTTATCTCTTCTGTAAAATGGGGATTAAGACCACGAGCCCCATGTGGGACAGCCTGATTATGTTGAATCTATCCCAGTGCTTAGAACACTGCTTGGCACATAGTAAGAGCTTAATAAATACCATAATTATTATTATTATATAAGCAGCATGGTCTAGTGGAAAGAGCATGGGCCTTGAAGCCAGAGGATGTGATTTCTAATCCGGGCTCTGCCGCATGTCTGCTGTGTGACCTTGGGCAAGTCGATTCACTTCTCTGGGCCTCAGTTACCTCTTTTGTAAAATGGGGATTAAAACTGTGAGCCCCACGTGGGACAGGGACTGTGTCCAATCTGATTACCTTGTATGTATCCCAGCTCTTAGAACAGTGCTTGGCACATAGTAATTCATTCATTCAATTCATTCAATTGCATTTACTGAGCACTTATTGTGAGAAGAGCACTGTACAAATCACTTAGCAAATACCACAGTATAAGCTAATTAGATTGGACACAGTCCATATCTCACACGGGACTCACAGTCTTAACCCCCATTTTACAGATGAGGTAACTGAGGTACAGAGAAGAGATTTGCCCAAGGTTACACAACACACAAGTGGTGGAGTCGGGTTTAGAATCCAGAAAGGTCCTTCTGATTTACATGCCTGTGCTCTATCCACTAAGCCATGCTGCTTCTCTATGGTCTGATTCTGCAAGACCCCCTGGGAAAGTCGGCCCAAGGAGAACAGGCTTGGAGAGAGGAAGGAAGGGAGGGGGAGAGGTGCTTCAAACCAAGCAAGGAATTCTGCTCCATCTTTATGTTGTTACTGGATAGCCAGATGCAAAGCATTTGGATTTGGCCCATTTCACAGATATCTTTGTTGATTTCCCACTCCTTGTACCTGGCAGCAAGGGGCATTCACGTTAGCCTTATTAGGATTATTAATGACACCATAAGGGATGGATGAGAAGTTTATTTTAATTAATGACTATTATTGATAATGAGGTCAGCCGTCCCACCCCTGAAGGCTTCCACCCCTTCCCACTCCACTTCCTTCATTGTTTGCCAGTTTCTGGCTGCCAGCAGAAGGACAGATGTGCCACGTATCAGTGGCAGGCCTCTGGAACCTGCCCACCCCACTCCTGTTGGTGTGCCTTGGTACCTGGGTGGAGAAGGAGGATGGTGGAGTAGCAGCAGCCCACGGACACAAAAGCCAGTATCATCACTCACCAGGGACCCCACTTCCTGCCTCCCCCCTGGCAACAGCGCTAAGCACCCTCAAAGCCACTGCACAATATCTCTGCACTCCTGCCCAAGGTACAGGGTGGGGGATCACATGCACTTTCCCCTTCCTTGTCCTCATAGTTGGATGAGGAATCCCTGAATGGAATAAGACAGTCCATTCCTGCCCTATTGTGGGGGCAGAGTTAGACTTAATAGCAGAAAGAAAGAACACCAGCAAGGTGGATTGAAACTGTTCCACGCGTTTTCTGTTTCTGTAAGACCACACAAGAACACTTATGAGAAGGCATGGTAGAGTCTCACCTGGAAGATTGTTTTATGAAATAGCTCTCTCTCTGTGTCTCTCTGTGACAGCTCTAATTATAATAATAATAACTGTGGTGTTTGACTCTGTGATGGTTTGAGTGCAGTTTTGCTCACAAGCAAGGGGATGGACTAGATGATCCTTTGAGGGTCCCCACCCCTAAGCCTTACGATTCTATGAACCCCTTCGTTCCCCAATTTGATTCTGCCTTCCCTTCCCTGACCCTCATATTTTAAGGATCTGCTATGCTGATTCCATCCCCTCCTTCATTCATTCAGTTGTATTTATTGAGCACTTACTATGTGCAGAGCACTGTACTAAGTGCTTGGAATGTACAATTCAGCAACACATAGAGACAATCCCTGCCCAACAACGGCAACAACGGCCTCAACGGCAACAACGGCCTCACAGTCTAAACGGGGGAGACAGACAAAACAAAAGTAGTCAGGCAGCAATACCATCAAGATAAATATGCACAGATATATCTATATATGTATATACATATAATTAGCAAAATAAATAGAGTAGTAAATAATATATACAAATATGCACAAGTTTTGTGGGGAGGGGAAGGGGGAAGAACAGAGGGAGGGGGTAGGGGGAATGGGGAAGGGAGGAGGAGCAGAGGGAAAGGGACGGTTTAGTCTGGGAAGGTCTCCTGGAGGAGGTGAAGGCTGTGAGCTCGTTGTGGGGAGGAATATGTCTGTTTGTTGTTATACTGTACTCTCCCAAGTGCTTAGTACACAGTAAGCACTCAATAAATACGACTGAATGAAAGAATGAATGGACGTTCCATCATCTTACTAAGAATTGTGGTATTTTTTTAAGTGCTTACTCTGTGTCAAACACTGTGCTAAACACTGGGATAGATACAAAGTGATCAGGTGGGATACAATCCCTGTACACTCACTAGGCTCATATCAAAGTACGAAGAACAGGTATGGAATCTCCATTTAACAGATGAAGACACTGAGGCCAGAAAAGTAAAGTGACTTACCCAAGGTTACACAGCAGGCAAGTGGCAGAGCTGGGATTAGAACTCAGGTGCTGTTTCTACTAGACCGTACTGCTTCTCTCTTGAATGGACAGTAGGCTTGCGTAACAGGGTCTTATCATTCACGAGGGAGCCACTATCAGCAGGGCAATAGAAAGGTTAAAAAGAGTCAAAAAGGAGCAGCAAGGAATAGGGAGAGGCACTTTCCTGGCAACTACTTTGAGGATATCTCTCTGAGATGGGTCAGGAAGGAATAATTTCTACTAGCATTCTCTTTTTGCCCTTTTACTTTTATTATCCTGATATACCTCACCCCAGGCTTTCTGACTGCACCCAAGCAGGGCAGAGCCAGGCACTAGAGAACAGACAAGATAATCCAGTCAGAACCTCTCTCCAACAATCAATGATATTTACTGAGCGCTTACTGTGTGTCAAGCACCCTACTCTGCACTTTGGAGAATACAATCCAGGATAGTTGGTAGACAAATTCTCTACCCACAGTGAGTTTATAGTCTAGAGATCGGTCTAATTATAATAATAATAATAATAATAACTGTGGTATTTGTTAAGTGCTTACTTTGTGCCAGGTAGTGTACTAAGCACTGGGTGGATACAAGCAAATTGGGTTGGACACAGCCCCTGTCCCACATGGGGCTCACAATTTAAATCCCCATTTAACAGATGAGGTAATGAGGCATGGAGAAGTTGAGACTTGCCCAAGGTCACACCGCAGACAAGTGGTGGAGGCAGGATGAGCTATTTACTATGCCATGCTGCTTCTCAGGCTCTAGAGTCTAAAGCAGTCTAGAGCTGGCTCTCAGAATGAGTCATCAGCTAATGTACTGGGCCCAGGGGTTGTGATTGGCTTGGCTGAGAGACCAGGGAAGGCGTGGGATGATGCCAGTACCTCCCACCTGTCCATACGGTAATCGTCAGCACTGCTCATCTCCCTGTCCCTATGGCACAGAATGCCGTAGGCTGCGGGGGCAAACCTGATGCCTGATGGAAAACAATTAGCTCCTACTAGGGGTTTATGGCAGTGTCAAGTGGCCTGAGAACAACTGCCCTCCCACCAAGAGAACTGGCCCAGGCCATAATAATAATTATGGTATTTGTTAAGGTTTCATTCATTCATTCCAATAGTATTTATTGAGCGCTTAGTATGTGCAGAGTACTAAGCGCTTGGAATGTACAAATCAGTAACAGAGACAGTCCCTGCCCTTTGAAGGGCTTACAGTCTAATCGGGGGAGACGGACAGACAAGAACAATAGCAATAAATAGAATCTAGGGGATGAACATCTCATTAAAACAATAGCAAATAAATAGAATTAAGGAGATGTACATTTAATTAACATAACAAATAGGGTAATGAAAATATATACAGTTGAGCAGATGAGTACAGTGCTGAGGGGACGGGAAGGCAGAGGGGGAGGAGCAGAGGGAAATGGGGGGAAAAGAGGGTTAAGCTGCGGAGAGGTGAAGGGGGGGGCGGTAGAGGGAGTAGAGGGAGAAGGGGAGCTCAGTCTGGGAAGGCCTCTTGGAGGAGGTGAGCTGTAAGTAGGGTTTTGAAGAGGGGAAGAGAATGAGTTTGGTGGAGGTGAGGAGGGAGGGCGTTCCAGGACCGCGGGAGGACGTGGCCCAGGGGTCAACGGCGGGATAGGCGAGAACAGGGGACAGTGAGGAGGTGGGCAGCAGAGAAGTGGAGCGTGTGGGGTGGGCAGTGGAAAGAGAGAAGGGAGGAGAGGTAGGAGGGGGCAAGGTGATGGAGAGCCTTGAAGCCTAGAGTGAGAAGATTTTGTTTTGCGCAGAGGTTGATAGGCAACCACTGGAGGTTTTTAAGAAGGGGAGTGACATTCCCAGAGCGTTTCTGCAGGAAGATGAGCCGGGCAGCGGAGTGAAGAATAGACTGGAGTGGGGAGAGAGAGGAGGAAGGGAGATCAGAGAGCAGGCTGACACAATAATCTAGCCGGGATATTACAAGAGCCCCTAACAGTAAGATAGCCGTTTGGGTGGAGAGGAAAGGGCGGATCTTGGCTATATTATAAAGGTGAGACCGGCAGGTTTTGGTGACAGATTGGATGTGTGGGGTGAACGAGAGAGCCGAGTCAAAAGTACTTAATATGTACCAGGCACTGTACTAAGCATTGGGGTGGATACAAGCAAATGGAGTTGGACATGGTCCCTGTCCCACATAAGGCTCAGGGTCTCAATTACCATTTTACAGATGAGGTAACGGAGGCAGAACAGTTTGAGGAGCATGCTTTAGGAGGCCCCGCCAAAGGAAGGTCCAGCAGAGATGCCGTCTAGGCCAGCCAGGGGTGTGGGAGGGCAGTCAGACATTGGTGCGTCCTTGCAGCTTCTGAGAAGATGCTCTGACAGAGACGTGGGAGCTTGTAATCATTATTATTATTATTATTACTGAGCAACAGCTGAATACAAGACACTGTTGAGAAAGAAAACAGAGGGAAAAGACACACTCCCTACCCACAGAGAGCACAAACTCTAAAAGGGAGCGGATGTGCAAAATATAAAAATAGTGGGAGCAATGAGGAGAAACAGCAATGAGGGAGAGGGAGAATAGGTTAGCATGCAATGAAACAGATCCCTCTACTCTCAGGAGCTGGGGGGAGGTGAGGAGAGGAAAGGCAGGCATGACCCAGGCAAAGAACAGGGAGCTTTGAGGTGGGGAGTCAGGGCTGCAGTCTCGGGGGTGTTGAAGAGCAGGAGCAGGGTCTGGGGCTACTGGCCTTTTGGAGGTCATGACCTGGGTGAGCCACGGCCATGTTGGCCATGGGCCAGCACTGGGAAGCTGCAAAGTGCGGGGAGATGGGAGGGGGAGGGGCAGACTGACTGAGGGGCTTTGTGGACACCAGGTGATGGAATGGTGGCATTTAAAGCTCTCATGTTAAGGCTGACCTTTACGAATGCTTGCCCTGTCACCCCACGCCGATTGGCCCAGAGGTGGATGGGGATGAAGGGGGGGGCTCTGAAGGGGCGGTGGGGGGAAAGAGGGGGAGGGATGAGAGGAGGAGAAGAAGATGGTGACAAAGAAGGTGTTGTGGGAATGGTGACATGAGTGGAGGGGGGCAGAAGGGGGGTTGGTGAAGGGATGGAGGAGGGAGGAGGGAGGAAGGGAAGGAGGTGGGCAGGATGGGGTGGTAAAGGGTTGGTGATGAGGAAGAAGGAAAGGAGAGAGGGGGACAAGGCGAAGAACTCAAGCTCTGCCGGAGAATACAGCTATTTTCCACGACAGCCCTGGCTCCAGGCATCAACAATGTGGACGATTGAACAAGCTGCCAGAATTGGATGCTGACACTCTGCCCACTTCCCTCCCAACCCCAGCCAAGTGAGGTGATGTGGAACATGGCCCGGTTCGCCAGGACTCGCTTCTTCCAGCTCAGTCTTGGGGTGGACAGAAACCCCCTACCCAACATGCTCCCCAGGATCCCATCCGAACCCCGAGCCCTGCCTCTCAGCTGCTTTTGTGGATTCTTGTTCATTTCTCCACCTTCCTCCTCAGACACATCTTTGTCCCTTCTGGGCCTCTCCCCTGCTTCCTCACCCGCCCCCGGGGCTCTTTGATGTGGAGACACTGTGGTCTTGGCTTGGATTACCAGTTCTACTCATCCTGCCATCTGGCTCTGTTGTCACCCTCCACCAGTTCCCATCCACCCATCCTCCCAACATGCTCTGTTCAAGCTGGCTGGCCAATTCCAATGCTCCACTTACACTCAAGCTGAGCTCAGGACCTTCCTTGAGCCTTGGAGTTGCCTTTGTCAAGGGCCTTTTCAGCCACCCACCTCACTACCCTGAGAAAGAAGGGGGTGCACTGGGGAGAAGGTACCAGGAGAAGCAGCAATGCCTAGTGGATAGAGCATGGGCCTGGGAGTCAGAAGGATCTGGGTTCTTATGTTGTCTCCACCACTTGTCTGCTGTAACTTTGGGCAAGTCACTTGACTTCTCTGTGCCTCAGTTACCTCACCAGTAAAATGGGGGTTAAGAATGTGAGCCTCATGTAGACATGGACTGTAGCCAGCTTAATTAGCTTGTATCTACCCAGAACATATCTCTAGATCATCAAGCATCTGATGCAGGCCCTGTTCACCTGTCCCCTTCACCCCACCATAGATCTCGCTGCCTGGGAAGCCAGAAGAACAGCCCGTGTGGAACAGCTCTTTCCTCTTTCAAGGCAGGGATGGTGCCACCCTCTTCACAGAAGATACGGCCCTGGTGCTGGAGTACTACCCGTTGACCACAGGTGAGCCACAGGGATGTCTTCCTCCAGGGGAAGGTCTAGGCTGCTCCATCCCTCTTGGTTACAGAAAAACAGTGCTACCTAAGGGTTAAAGCAGCTTTGCAGGGGGCTCCAGGAAATACAGCTGCATTTTCTCCTAGTCCCACAAATGGAATCCCAGGAACAGAGTTGGGGGTTGCACTTCCCATTTGCATGAGCATGGTAACGTGCCTGTAGCCTGATTTCTTTCTGGCTCTGGGTCCATGTTCATCTTTATTATGGTTCGAGGAGTGTGGTGACCTGGACTGGGAATCTTGGTTTCAAATCCCAACTCCACTTGAAACAATGGGAGTCATCCCCTCCCTCACCTGACCCTCAGATTGAATCCCTGCTACTCATCCTTGCCCCCGGGGCCTCGTCTGAAGAGTATATGGACCCTCCTGGTTGGGAAGGTAATTGGCTGGGCCCCATTCTTGGAGCTGCAGCCTCTGGGGATGAGGCGAGGGCTACTCCCTTTTGCCAGTCCAATTCTAGACTAGCCACAGGACCACATGGGTGCAACTAAATCTTGGATCCAGGCCAGCTTGATTTAATTCTAGGAGTCCTTGAACTTCTGAGAGGCAGCTGTGCCAGCCAAACACCAAGAAGATGCCCCCGGAAATGGGAAGGGTTTTGGGCCAGCCCAATCCAGCCTGAGCTGCAGCCTGGCCCAGCCTGGAACAGGGTCAATCGATCAATAGTATTTATTCATTCATTCATATTTACTAAGAGCTTACTGTGTGCAGAGCACTGTACTAAGCGTTTGGCAAGTACAATTCAGCTACAAATATAGACAATCCCTACTCAACAATGGGCTCGTCACCTACATTAACCGGGATTAAGAGGGAAGAATCACTCCCTGGGTTTAGGACCAATTTCCTCTTCCTTGAAGGATCCGGAGTATATTTGGTGGTGGAAAAAGAGATGGGGGTTGGGTGGGGGGGGTGAAACAAGACCAAAGTTCCCCCAAACCTAAATGCTCAACTCGTTTCAAGCCTCTTTTGGTTATAACAGTGCCTGTAACCTGAAAAGGGCAGTTTGTATTTCTACCACATAAATGGAGAAAGGAAGGCATTGTGAAGTCAGTAAAATCTTGCCATCAGAGAGCTCTGAAGGGTCCTGTGCCCAGGGCTATGACTCAACACCTTCCCTCAAACCAAGGGCACTTCTCTTTAAAGAAATGCTGTGAACAAGCAGGATTCAATTTTTCGTAGTTGGAGGAAAAAAGGAATTCTTCTTAGAAAAAACAAAAACGTGGCAGGGATGAGGGGAGGAGCACTGAAAACCCCACGAGCGGACTAAGTACAGGCCCCCACAGACAGACACATGACCACAGCCTTGCAGTAGACAGAAAGAGAATTTCCTACCCACTTCAGGGTTGGAAGTCAACCAATGACTCCTCCTCCACCCTGTCTCCATGGTTTCTCCTCCCACCCACCTTCCCTAGGACGGTAAAAAATTACCTTCTGCTGGATTCATTACCGCATCATGGAGCAGGGTGGCCATACTCCCAGCTAATCCATTGGCTAGGTGGCTGTTTCTGAGCACTTACTGTGTGCAGAGCACTGTGTCAAGCATGTGGGAGACAGGATCTATGCAAGGCTGTGACCCAGAAGGTAGGGCATCTCTATAGAGGCTTCCCTCTGAGAGGGAACAGACCACTCATTCATTCAATCGTATTTATTGAGCACTTACTGTGTGGAGAGCACTGTACTAAGCACTTGGAAAGTACAATTCAGCAATAAAGAACAGACTAGTCACACAGCTCTCTGTGGTGCATTCCCATAGTGCTGAAGAATGAACCCTGGAATCTCGTCAGTCTTCTGGGCTTGTCTGTCCTCCCTCTAAACAATCGTGTCTACCGGAAGCTGGTGGCCAGCCCAAACTGGACTGGGTTACAGGTGGAAGGACTCCCCATCCTGGTAAGCCCTTCTCTCCCAGGTGCCCAGGGTAGATCACAGGAACATTCAAATTTGTGTAACACAACTAGAGACAGACCAATCGAACCCAGAGTTTGGTCTGCAACAGGGAGGTTGGTTAAGTGCCATCTACCATACGCAGCTGTTCCTTCTAACCCCCAGGGCTGGATTGTTGTGGGCAGAAAATGTGTCTGTTATACTGTACTCTCCCAAGTGCCTAGTAATAATGTTAATGTTGGTATTTGTTAAGCACTTACTATGTGCAGAGCACTGTTCTAAGCGCTGAGGTAGACATAGGGGAATCAGCTTGTCCCACGTGGGGCTCACAGTCTTAATCCCCATTTTACAGATGAGGTAACTGAGGCACAGAGAAGTGAAGTGACTTGCCCACAGTCACACAGCTGACAAATGGCAGAGGTGGGATTCGAACTCATGACCCGACTCCAAAGCCCGTGCTCTTTCCACTGAGCCACGGTACAGTGCTCTGCACACAGTAAGCTCTCAAAAACAATTGACTGATTGACTAGACTGGGTCAGAAATCACAGTGTAGATGACCCTCTCCAGTCCTGAACACAGGCATGGGGAGAGGGTGGAGGTGTTTGAGGAGCAGAAATAACTGCTCATCTTCACATCACTCAAGTGCCTCCTTCCTTACTTCGAGCTGTGGCTGCTGGCATCTCTACTCCCGAACTAACCACCCTGGACATAAGCAAAACCAAAGTGGGTACTCTAGGGTCAAGGACCCAGAGAGACCCAACCCAGTCCAGTTCACACCACAGCAGCCTCTGCTGGGGTTCTCCTGGTCCCAGTGGTCAATCTGACCTATTTTCTTTTACCTATCAGCAGTGAATCCACCTAAACTCTTCTCATGTCTTCCAACATCCATTACATTCACCCTAGTATTCTATTATCAATCAATCACTGCTATTTATTGAGCACTGACTGGATGCAGAGCACTGTACTAAGCACTTGGGAGAGTATGAGACATGCCCAGTGTGGGCAGGGATTGTCTCTCTTTATTGCTGAATTGTACTTTCCAAGCGCTTAGTACAGTGCTCTGGACACAGTAAGTGCTCAATAAATATGATTGAATGAATGAAGAGTAGGTGGACAAGATCCCTGCCCACAAGGAGCTTCAGTCTAGAGGGGAAGGCAAACATTAAAATGAATTATAGATGGAGAAAATGGCAGAGTATAAGGGTATGTACATATATATGAGCTGGGGTTGGGGTGAATATCAACTGCTTGTGGTGTACAGACCCAAGTGCAAAGGTGACGCAGAAGGAAGCGGGGGATGGGTAAAATGAGGGCTTAGACAGGGAAGGCTTCTTGGAGGTGATGTGATTTTAGTAGGGCTTTGAAGGTAGGGGGAGAAGTGGTCTGTCCTACACGAAGGGGGAGGGGGTCCCAGGTCAGAGGGAGAGTGTGGGCAAGGGATCAGCCAAGGGATAAATGAGATTGAAATACAATGAGTAGATTGGCATTAGAGGAGCAAAGAGTTTGGGTTAGCTTGTAGTAGGAAATCAGTACAATAAGGTAGAATGGGGATTGCTGACTGAATGCTGTAAAGCGATGGTAAAGAAACTTCTGTCTGACTGGACCTCCTGACTGACCTCATCCATGCATTCATCCAAAATCATCTTGAAATCACTATTTCTGTATGCACATCTTCCAGCAGAGCAAATTCCTTGTGCTTGCCATAGTTTGTTTTGAATTTGTGACCGTCAAGTTTCAATGGGTGCCCTTCGTCCAGGGGATTGCCCTATCCACAACTTTGTGGGTGGGTAAGGTTTCATCCTATCCCTGCTCAGCCTGCTTCTTTTCTGATGGGCTGACCAGGGCCGAGGTCCCTGCAGCTGCACAGCACTGAGATGCAAATCTTCTCAGGAGGGGGGGCAAGGCCCACAGAGTGTGCCTGGCTAAGCGACATAGACCCTGGATGCATATACCATTTATCCTTTGTGTGGAATGGAGGAGATTGGGACCTGAACTGCCCTGTGCCTTTTTTAAAAAAAATTTCTATGGTATTTGTTAAATGCTTACTATGTGCCTGGCACTGTACTAAGTGCTGGGGTAGATACAAGCTAAAAAGGTTGGACACATTCCACATTATAATAATAATAATAATAATAATAATAATGGTATTTGCTAAGCACTTACTATATTCCAGGCACTGTCCTAAGCACTGGGATGGATACAAGCAAATCAGGTTGGACGCAGTCCCTGTCCCACGTGGGGCTCACAGTTTCAATCCTTATTTTACAGCAAAGTGGCAGAGCTGGAATTAGAACCCATGGTCTTTCAACTCTCAGGCTCATCCTCTGACCACTCTGTCATGCTGTTTCTCCCACCTGGGGCTAATAGCATTGATCCCCATTTTACAGATGAAGCAACTGAAGCACAGAGAAGCTAAGTGACTTGCCTAAGGTCTTATAGCAGACAAGTAGTGGAGTCAGGATTGGAACCCAGGTCCTTTTGACTCCCAGGCCCATGCTCTAGGACACACTGCTTCTATGTCACTGGCTTCTGAATCACTGGCCCTTCCTCCCTCTCTCCTCCTTTTCCATCTTCCTTCCTCTCTCTCTCTCTCTCCTTCCAGCCTCCCATTCTGCAGATGCATATTGATGCAGTTCATCCAAAGACAAAGAAAGACAAAGGAGAGGTTTTGACCCAGTTGGCCAGTAGACTGATGTGGACTTGCCTAACCCTTTTCTCCTGTCTCTCAGGGCACTAAGCTGGAAACCAAGTCTGACCAAGTTCCTGCAGTGTGGTTCTCTATGCAGCTGATTGGCTCAGAGGTGAGGCCAAGATGGAAGCCACTGGGTGCCATTCAATATATCCTGCCAGACTGCTGCCCTAATGACATAATGGAGGGAGGTGGGGACCTTATGAGGAGTTCTGAGTGTAATAGACAGTGTTCTGTGGTAGTGGGGGCTCAGGAAACCAAGAAGGAGAAATTAGAGAGAAGAGAAGGAATTCCAGAAGGGGTCCCCCAGCCCAGAAGATAGGAGTCCAGTGCAGTTTCACTTAGCCTTTTGAGTCAGTCAATCAATGGTAGTTATTTAGTGCTTATTATGAGCAGAGCACTAGGATACTAAGCATTTCGGAGATACAGAGTTGGTAGACACATTCCCTTCCCACAAGAAGCATATAGCCTAGAGGGGAAGACAGACAAAATAAATTACAAATATGTACATGAGTTCTGTGGGGCTGAGAGTGGGGTGAATATCAAGCACTTCAAGGGTACAGATCTAAGTGCTTGGGCAATGAAGAGGGAAGAGAGATTAAGGGAAAAGTGGGTTTAATCTGCAAAGGCTTCTTGGAGGAGATGTAACTCTGAAAACAGGGAAAGCAGTGGGCTGACATATAGGAAGGGGAAGGAAATTCCAGGCCACAGGGAGGATGTGGGTAAGGTTTAGTGAAAAGATAGACAAGATCAAATTACAATGAATAAGTCTGGCATTAAAGGAGTGAAGCAAATGGACTGGGTTGTAGTAGGAAATCAGTGAGGTAAGGAAGGAGGGGGAGAGCTGATTGAGTGTTTGATGAGAAGGTGGATGGGCAGCCACTAGAGGTCTTGAGGAGGGGGAAGACATGTACTGAACTTTTTTTTTTTTTATAAAAACGATCCTGACAGCAGAATGAAGTATGCATTGGAGTGGGAAGAGACAGGAGGTAGGGAGGTCAGTGAGAAAGCTGATGCAGTAGTCAAGTTGGGATATAATAAGTGGTTGCATTGTCATAGTATCAGCTTGGATGAAGAGGAAAGGACAGATTTTAGAGCAGTGTTGACAGGATTTAGTAACAGAATGAAAACATGGGTAGAATGAGAGAGATGAGTAGAGGATATTGCCAAGGTTACAGGCTTGGGAGACAGGGATGGGAGTGGTGTTGTGTACAACGATGGGAAAGAAAGGAGGAGGACAGAGTTTTGGTGGGAAGATGGTGTTCTGTTATGGATGAGTTTTGTTTGAGGTGTCGGTGGGGCCTCCAAGTAGAGATGTCTTGAAAGAAGGAGGAAATGTGGGACTTCAGATAAGGAGAGAGGTCAGAGCAGGAGAGGTACATTTGGAAATCATCAGAGATGGTATATGAAGCTGTGGGAGCAAATGGGTTCTTCAAGGGAGTGGATATAGATGGAGAATAGAAAAGAACCTGGAACTGATCCTGGAGGAATTCCCATTGTCAGAGCATTGAAGCTAAGAAATAACATGTAAGACAGGTGTGGACAGAGAGTTAGGAGGAAAAGCAGGAGAAGACAGAATCAGTGAAGCCAAGGTTGGATAATGTTTCAAAGAGAATAGGATGGTCCATGGTGTTAAAGGCAGCTGAGAGTTCTAGGAAGATTAGGCTGAAGTCGAAGCCATTGGATTTGGCAAGAAGGAGGCTCTTGGTAGCCTTTGAGAGGGGAGTTTCTGTGGAGTGAAGGGAGAGGAAACCAAATTGGAGGAGATCAAAGAGAATTGGAGGAGAGGAAGAAGAGGGAATGGGTTTAGACAACTCTCTCAAGGAGTTTGGAAATGAATGGTTGGAGGTAGATGGGGTGATACCTGGAGGGTTTTTTTAGGATAAGGGATATGTGAGCATGTCTGAAAGCAGAGGGGAAGATGCCTTGGAAAGTGAATGATTGAAGATGGAGGAAAGGGAAGGAAAAAGAGTCTGTTGCTGCGCTGGACTTCTACTACTGCTGCTGTGCTACCCTAGGGCCCCACTTCAGGCCTTCCACAGTTGGCAGATTAGAAATATGGATATGGATGATTTGCTTCAGTTGAGTAAAACTGGATTTGAACAAGGCTTTTGCTGGCTTTTCTCCTCTTCCCCAATGCCTCCCCCCATACCACCAACCAATTCCCTTCCCCTTTCCTCTCTCTGTCCCCTCCCTCTAATTTCTGAGACTATAAACAAGTTTAAACTTTTTCTTCCCAAGCATCTTTTTGAGAAAGAGGCAGAAAAGGGAAAGAGACAAGAAGCAATAAGCAGCACGGCCTCGAGGAAAGAGCATGGGCTGAGTCAGAGAACCTGGGTTCTAACCCTGGCTCTGTCATTTGCCTGTTAGGTGACCTTGGACAAGTCTTTTCCTCAGTTTCCTCATCTGTAAAATGGGGATTCAATACCTGGTCTCTCTTTCCTCTAGACTCCGACTCCCATGTAGGACAGTAATTGGATCCAATCCTATTATCTTGTACTTATCCCACATAGTAAGTACTTAATAAAAACCTTAATTAATGAATGAATGAGTTTGAATCTTCCACATACCCCAGCATCAGATCACACCATTACTATGTGCCCCAGCTGGACCTAGGATAAAGGAGATGATTCCTGCCCCCCGAGCAGCAGGAAGCTTTGGACTTGACCCTTTGACATTAAGACTTCAGGCCACTTGCCCTCTCTCAGCCCCTTCAGGTTAGACCAGGAGCAGAGCTTTGGGTTTGACTCTGGCTCCGGGAGGTGGAGAGCTGAGGGGGCCACCTTCATCCTGCACCAGCTTCAACTCTCTGCCTCACCCCCACCTCAATCCCGCCCCAACACCAGCCCGAACTCAAGCCCTCCAGCCAAGGTCAGGGGGTGAGGAGGATCACTGGGCCCCAATTCTTCCAAGGAAATCAGCAAATTCCCCAGCAGGGTTAGATTAGCTCTCAGTCCCCCAGTCTTCCTGAAAAGACCCTGGGCTTTAGTTCATCCCTCACCCCCAGCACCCTTGCCATGGCTCCCCACAATGTCTTTGGAGGGCTGGACCCCCTTTTATCCATTGCGGTTTTACAGAAGAGGACAGACCCACTGGCAGGCCAGCTGAGCTGACGGGGTACTTTTCAGTAATTGCCCAGGGGTCTGAACACAAGGGGGTCTTTGTGTGATGAATTATTCATGGGAGCAACACTAAGTGCGGAATTAATCCCTTTCCTTCCAGCTGGCGGGCTCACTAAATTATCCCTCCAAGTCATGCGGGAAAATGCTGCCGAATTCATTTAGCAGATGATTGTTTTGGTCTGAGAGCTGGGATTTTAGCTCTCCCCTCCAACCTGACTCCTCCCGCCTCCCCCTCTTCCTCCTCGGAAAAACTCCCTTTTAAAAAATACGAGCAATGAATGCTAGGGGGGAAAAGCATGTATCTAGGTTTAGATTAGGTGTAGCTTGGGTAGATAATATCTGTGTTACTCAAGTCTCTCTGGATGGTCTGAACACATGATGTGGTGATGCACATTGCTGTTTCCACCAATGGTAATAATGAAGAACCCACTTTGATAGAGACTGAAAGGAAAAACAATTGAATTTAGGGAACCAGATATTGAGTAGCTACCCTAATATAGTTACCCTAGTTTTAGACTGTGAGGCTCCTGAGGGACAGGAACCATATCTAATTCCCACCTGTGCATTTTTCCCAGCAACTAGTATAGTGTTCTGCACACAGTAAAAATGCCATTTAAAAAAAAAAAAATTTTTTTAATGCCATAATAAATGTCATTATGACTGGTCCAGCTATGGCCTTTGGCTTGAGGATCTTCTTTCAGTCCAGAACCAGAATTCAAACTTTGCCAACAGAGGGATTTGTTGACTTTGGAGGGGCAGCCAGGACTTAGGTGAAGTAGGCAAATGTCATCAGTCCCATGAAATTGAATTAATCATCATGATCATCATCAGGTTAATTGAAACATATTCCTGATTATGATTCTGTGCTGGGTGCTATATAGAGCAATTCAAATAGGCATGACTCACCTCATTGGAAGCAGTCTTTCTAAAAGGGTAATGGAAGATTGGCAGATGTTTGGCAAGCTGCAATCTTATGCAACACTCTGGTCCACAAAAGTCATCCACTTGGATGGAATACCATCAGAAATTCCAGAAGAACCTCGATGTTCAGGATGGTTTATGTACTGTTCTGTTTGGAGGGTGGGGAATGGGCCAGGTGACCTTTCAAGCTCATCCCCAGTCCCAAAAATCAATGATACATTCAGTGAACCCCATGATCAACTGAAATGTCCCACCAAGAACAATCTGGAGGTCCAACAGCTGTGGTTTGATTGACTCCCATGCTCCTCTGCTCCCAGAGAACAACTCATCCCTTCTTTATAACCTTGGAAGACCAGATGGCAGGATAGAGGAGAACAGTCCAAATGAGTCTTCATCTCACATTCCCTCTCCCTCTCTCCGTTGCAAGGGGAAACATAAATTGATGGGGAAGTCAGTTTTCTGAATATGGGACAGTTGCATTGAGCCCACAGGATATTGCCATCAACTCAGTGGCCCTGATCTGTGACAGTTTTGTTCGTGTCCCTGAGTGATTATTTTCTAGTAATACAGATTTAGAGGGGAAGGAGGTTTTGTCAGACAGCCAATCATATTTAATGAGCACTTACTCTGTGCAGGACACTGTACTAAGAGCTTGGGAGTGTACAATATAACAGTATACAGACACATTCCCTGCCTGTTGCTAATATCAGACAGAGAGGTAAGCCCTTGAAAATATCCCTGAGACCAGAACACCTACACCAAGGCACAGAAAAAACTTCCTGCCACTGCTAGTCACTGAGTCTTCCATCTGAAGATTTCCCTAGGCCACGACTGTGATCTCCTGGGGCAGATCCTGGAATCAACCAAACCATCAGTAGTTTTATTGAGCACTTAATCTGTGTACAGCACTGTACTTAGAGTTTGGGAGAGTAAAGTAGAGTTAGTGGATATGATCACTGCCCTCAAGAGATTACAATCTAGTGAGAGAAACAGACACTAAAATAAATTTCAAGTAGGGAAAAGAAATATAGTTTAAAGATAAATATATAAGTGCAACAGGGGTGGGGAGGGATGAGTCCCTAACTACTTGAGTGATGTGGAAGTGTTGAAGTGCCAGTGGGTGGGAGAAGAAATAGAGTGAGATGAGAGATTATTCAAGGGAGACCTCCTGAAAGAGATGGGACTCCAGAAGGGCCTTAAAGATGGGGAAAGCAGTGGTGTGATGGATGTGAAGGGGGAGGGAGCAAGGAGACATAAGAGTCAAGATGAAAATTTGGAGGGATTCCTGGATAGCAGTTCCCCTGGCTTCTTAGAAGACAAAGAATGGAGTAGGGATTTCCTAACACTCCCCTCAGTGTGCCAGTAGAGTTTTTGCCTTGTCCAAAACATCCAGAGTGACAACAGAAATTCCCCTATCCACCTCCTGGTGTGCCTAAAATGGCCAGTGCCCCACCCTAAAAGATTCCAGAGGGACCTTTAGACCCGGAGGGTGGAGAAGCAGCATGGCTCAGTGGAAAGAACCAAGGGCTTGGGAGTCATAGGTCATGGGTTCGAATCCCGATCTGCCACTTGTCAGTTGTGTGACTGTGGGCAAGTCACTTAACTTCTCTGTGCCTCAGTTACTTCATCTGTAAAATGGGGATTAACTGTGAGCCTCATGTGGGACAACCTGATTACCCTGTATCTACCCCAGTGCTTAGAACAGTGCTCTGCACATAGTAAGCACTTAACAAATACCAACATTATTATTCAGCCTTCACAATAATCAGGCCTGGGAAGAGAGGAGCCAGTTATGCACCGATGTCAATCAATCTTATTTATTAATCAATACAATTTGTTAAGTGCTTACTATGTACAGAGCACTATACTAAGCGCTTAGGAGAGTACAATATAACTGAGTTCATTCATTCATTAGTATTTATTGAGCGCTTACTATGTGCAGAGCACTGTACTAAGCACTTGGAATGAACAAGTTGGCAACAGATAGAGACAGTCCCTGCCGTTTGACGGGCTTACAGTCTAATCGGGGGAGACGGACAGACAAGAACAATGGCAATAAATAGAGTCAAGGGGAAGAACATCTCGTAAAAACAATGGCAACTAAATAGAATCAAGGCGATGTACATTTCATTAACAAAATAAATAGGGTAATGAAAATATATACAGTTGAGCGGACAAGTACAGTGCTGAGGGGATGGGAAGGGAGAGGGGGAGAAGCAGAGGGAAATGGGGGAAAAAGAGGGTTAAGCTGCGGAGTGGTGAAGGGGGGGGGCGGTAGAGGGAGTAGAGGGAGAAGGGGAGCTCAGTCTGGGAACGCCTCTTGGAGGAGGTGAGTTTTAAGTAGGGTTTTGAAGAGGGAAAGAGAATTAGTTTGGTGGAGGTGAGGAGGGAGGACGTTCCAGGACCGTGGGAGGACGTGGCCCAGGGGTCGATGGCGGGATAGGCAAGACCGAGGGACGGTGAGGAGGTGGGCGGCAGAGGAGCGGAGCGTGCGGGGTGGGCAGTAGAAAGAGAGAAGGGAGGAGAGGTAGGAAGGGGCAAGGAGACGTAGAGCCTTGAAGCCTAGAGTGAGGAGTTTTTGTTTGGAGCAGAGGTTGATAGGCAACCACTGGAGGTGTTTAAGAAGGGGAGTGACATGCCCAGATCGTTTCTGCAGGAAGATGAGCCGGGCAGCAGAGTGAAGAATAGACTGGAGCGGGGCAAGAGAGGAGGAAGGGAGATCAGAGAGAAGGCTGACACAGTAGTCTAGCCGGGATATAACGAGAGCCCGTAGCAGTAAGGTAGCCGTTTGGGTGGAGAGGAAAGGGCAGATCTTGGCGATATTGTAAAGGTGAAACCGGCAGGTCTTGGTAACGGATAGGATGTGTGGGGTGAACGAGAGAGACGAGTCAAGGATGACACCGAGATTGTGGGCCTGAGAGACGGGAAGGATGGTCGTGCCATCCACGGTGATAGAGAAGTCTGGGAGAGGACCGGGTTTGGGAGGGAAGATGAGGAGCTCAGTCTTGCTCATGTTGAGTTTTAGGTGGCGGGCCAACATCCAGGTGGAGACATCCTGGAGGCAGGAGGAGATGTGAGCCTGAAGGGAGGGGGAGAGGACTGGGGCGGAGATGTAGATCTGCGTGTCATCTGTGTAGAGATGGTAGTCAAAGCTGTGAGAGCGAATGAGTTCACCAAGGGAGTGAGTGTAAATGGAGAACAGAAGAGGGCCAAGAACTGACCCTTGAGGAACTCCAACAGTTAGTAGACACATTCTCTGCCCACAAGGAGCGTACAGTCTAGAGGGTGTTGTAAGTTGCTCAACATGGCAACTGTGCGAGAGAAGCAGTATGGCCTAGTGGATAGAGCATCAAATGATCTTGGGTTCTAAACCTGGCTCTGCCACTTGTCTGCTGTGTGACCTTGGGGAAGCCACTTTACGTCTCTGTGCCTCAGATACTTTAGCTGTAAAATTAAGATTAAGATTGTGAGCCCCATACAATTTTCTTGTATCTACATTTAGAACAGTGTCTGGCACATAATAAGCACTTAACAAATGCCACAATTGTTATTATTATTGTTATTATTGTCAATTTCTTATGTGAGCCCCTCCCCTCCAATGAAGGAAGCTGAGAAAGGGTCAAACCTCAAATTATTTCCAAATGACTTGAAAAAAACAGGTTTTGCCAAGGATTGGGGCTTCAGATTACTTCCCAACAAATCATTATTCTAAGTGCCTGGGGAGTAGACAGTACATAAAAAGTGGGAAACACTTGGAAAAAGTTGTGTTTTCCCAGCCAAGCCACTAATCAAGTCTCAGCCCAACCTGAAGCTGTTTCATTAAACATGCTCTGACCCCTCAACTCAGCTCTAAGGTGGCATTGCTTTTTAATAATTAGACTCTCTGGGAGATAAGACATCTGGGTTCCGGTCCCAGTTCTGGAAAACCATGTGAACTTGGGCAAGTCACTTCCTTTTCCATGCGTGAATTTCTCCATGGGTATATCTAACTGTTCTGAACCCCATTTCAGGAACAGGTCAGTGTCCCTTTTCCCTGCATCAGAACAAGAAGATTGGGCCAGGTCACTCACTAAGGTTTCTTATATTGGGGCCACTTTGGGGGCAAAGTAGCCATTTCCACTTTACATGCTCTTTACTGTGCCAGGTAGAGATGAACACTTATGCATGTCATGGATTTGCCAGACCAACTTCCTCAGCAAGGCTGGATTTCCTTGGAATTTTACCAAGCAAGAATACCCAGGTCTGCCCCTGCTTAATTTGCAAACTAAACTGCTTCAACCAAAACTCATTCACCCACACCGACTGTCTTCTCTAGCATAAGTAAAACAAGCCTAACATCACAGCATCCAAAAGCTAATTTGCTTCCCGCTACTCCCTGATTTACAGAATAATGGGAACTGGCAGCCTACATAATTACCCGTGTAACTATATTGAGATAAAAAGTAATGTCAATTTTCCATTGAAAAGATGTCCCTGACACTGTTTTTTTTTTTAAAAAAAAAACCTCATTACTTTCTCCTCTCCCACCCTGCCATCTCTCGGCACCATAACTTTGTAATGGATTAACCCACTGACACCATTTTCATTGAAAATAAATATATCTTGGTTGATAACATTTGGACCCATTTTTAGCTGCGAACTGAATAGGACAATCACTGCTAAACCACCATATAGCCAGTGCCACACCAGGATTCACAATAAATTAAGTAATATGCGCTCCAGTAAAGGAAGCTCTCTTAGGGGAAGGATAATGTCTTTTTCAGTATATATAAGACATAAAAAAAATAGAAATATGGCCAAAGGAAATGAAATGCCATTAAATGAATGGGGAGCATCTCTGGCAGTTTTCATTACAAGGCTGCTTTAGACCTAGACACCCTTATCGGAGTGGAAATTACATCAGGCTTTCCAAATCACCAGTGAATGGAAACAGATTTTGCTGGACTCACTTTGTTAGATAACTAATGAGTGTAACACGGATGGGCAAAGCCAAAAGGAGACAGAGTAGGAGTAAGGGAAAAATGAACGTCTTTGTTAAACAGAATTTGTCAGTTTCCGCTTTCTGCTCCCGGGGGAGTGTTCAGGAGAGAGCTAATTGAATTAAGAACATGTACTCTCCTGCCAGCACGGACGCTTTATCTGTGTCTGGTGGAGATGGCTGGCGAAGACCGCGTCTGTGGAATTTATGGTAATTTCAGAACCCCGGACAGCAGCTGCAATCTGGGTCCTCTGTAATTGCAGGGATTTTTTTAACTGTTGCATTTTGCATGATCCACGCCCCCCTGGAGAGAGTGGGGAGAAGGGGGAGAGAAGGGGAGATGGGGCGCCATTCCTACTTGGTTGTCCCTTGACCAGTGCTTTTGATGCCCAGGCCCTCTTACCGGGGTTATGGTCCTGACTTAACGAGTTGCTATGAATGGGGATCTGATGACATTAATGAGGTGGTCAGGAAAGGTGCAGCATAGGAAGGAGAGAGAGAAGGGGAGAGAGAGAGGGAGAGAGAGAGGGAGAGAGAAAAAGTGCAGCGGCAGCTCAGAATTCTCCCCCACCCCTTCCCTTCTCTCTTTTCACAACTGGAAACATCTAGGGAAATAGAAGGGGCAGAATTCTTAGAGCAGGGTGTGTGACCATGCATAGCTCTATGTCTTTGGAGACGCTGTCTCATTAGCGTAGTAACGAGGCAGGTCCCGCTTCAGTCACGGAGTGGTAAACAGAGCGGGCCACTTTGCCAACCCTCATCCACCTCCACCAATTTGATCCAGTTACAGACTGGGGATAAGCCAGTCCCTGTTAAATGAGGAAATAAATGAACAGAGCTGGTGCCGGTGCTAAAGCATGCCTAAAGAGAGAGGCAGGAGTATGCACTGCCTGGCAAAAGAGGTGTTGGGAGCAAGCTGGTAGCTGGCCCCAATCAGTACTGGTGAGTTGGAAGAAAGAATTTACTAATTGAGCAGAAGACCTTTGAGGGTCAGAGGGTTGCAGTTGCTTTTCTCTGGAGCCCAGCCTGTACCCTCTCCCTTTTCCATTCTCACTTGTCACTCCCACCCTGCCTCCTTTCCCCCAACCTCCTCACACAGCACACCACTGACAATAGAAATACTGTCTTTAGTTTTATGGGGTTCAGATTTTCCTATCAGCATTGGTTTTTGAGTCTATTAGCTTGTCAAAAAGCAAGAAGAACAGTTGCTATAGGATAAGATATTTGTGCCAGACTTTTTTAATGGTGTCTGTTAAGCACTTATTTTATGCCAGGCATTGTACTAGGCACTGGGGTAGATATGAGTGGACCCAATCCACATGCACTATGGGGCACACAGTCTTAATCCCCAATTTAAAGATGAGGTAACTGAGGCACAGAGAAGTGAAGTGACTTACCCAAGGGCACAGAGTAGACAAGTGGCAGAGCCAAGATTACAACTCAAGTCCTCTGACTCCCATGCCCGTGCTCTTTCCACTAGTTCACTCTGCTTCCCACACTATTGGAGGAGCCCCAGGGTTGGATACTCTTAGGCTATTTGGATGCCAGTTTGGTAGATATTGGCAACTGTATCCCATCCAAAGGAAATTTCCAAGGGCCCTGCAGTTCTGGGTGGTCACTATTCTATCCGTGTTCCTGACAGTTATTTGGGTACGTGAGGAGCTGGCAAGTTATTGAGCTACTCAGAGCCAGTGTAATGGTGGTCACATGGAGGAGGAAAGTTGGAGTATTTATCAAGGGTCCACTGGGTGCAGTGCACTGAATTAGGCATTTAGGAAATACAAACTAGAGAATGACAGAGGTCTGGCTATTACCAACTAGTCTGAGGAAAAGCTTCAAAACTGCAGATTGACCTAGTGAATAGAGTACAGTCCCGGGAGTCAGAAAGACCTGGGTTTTAATCCTGACTCTGCCACTTCTCTGCTGTGTGTGACTTTGAACAAGTCACTTAACTTCTCCATGCCTCAGTTACCTCATCTGTAAAATGGAGATTAGGACTGTGAACCCCACGTGGGACATGAACAGTGTCCAACTTGATTAGCTTAAATCTATCTCATCGCTTAGTACAGTGCCCGGAACATAGTAAGCACTTAACAAATACCATAAAAACTAACAAAAAAACAACAAGATACTGCAGGACCTGAGGATGCTGATGGGAAAGCAAATTAGTCTGGCAACAAGGGCCTAGATTCTACAGTCCTCCCTTTCTCTCTTGGTGACATCACTCATCCCTACTTGCCAAAGCTTTCCATCATTCCTCCCTCCCTCCCTCCTTCTTCTATCCCATCTCCAGCACAGTACACAGGAAATATCCAAATTGCCTCAGTTTCCCCTTAAGTCCAGGTCCCCTAGTAAAAAGCCAGATCACACTTAGCACTTCTTCTATATTAGTTTATCAAAAATGTTGGCTGCTTGAGCCAGTCAGGGGAGGTTTTGGGAGGAGTAGTAGTGGGAAAGGGGAGGGGAGAGATCAGTTTTTTGTGTTTCGTGGAAAGGCTGGGAAGAGCCCAGCAGAGCCTGGCTCTCCCAGTGCTGCATCCCCATTAGCCCACCTCCATGTTCTCCTAGACTGTCTGTCAGTGTCATACAAGTCCACTGCCTCACTTTCCAACTGGATTTCTTTTAACTCTATGCAAGGGGTCAATATGGTTGTGTCAACAGGCCTTCCAGTGTAATCTCAAAGAAACAGATGGGATTGAAAAAAAGAGCAGAATGAGAATAGATCAGAGCTAGAGTTCTGAGCAATAATCTAAAATTAGGGAGAGAAATAAATTTCTTCCAAAAACCCCGGCAGAAAAGAAATGAATTCAGGGATTTGGGCTGGACCTTGCTGGCTACTCCTCCAGTCGATCACACTGAGATACCACATCTGGAGTTGGCTCAAAACTGTAGGTCCAAAGAAGTTAATGGGGCCTGGTGCAGCTTGAATATTTTGGTGTTGGCACCCCTTGGGGGCTGCTACTGGGATGAGAGAGCAAAGTGAGATGGCCTTGAGGCCTGCTGAGTCCCTGAAGGAATACCTAAAGGCTCCTGGAGGAGAAAACAGCATTTACCTCAAGCCCTACCACAGGTTGACATCTTCTGAGAACTGCAGTCTTGTTATAAAAAACAGAACCTTTAATAGCTCAAACTGAAAAGAGTAAAAAACAACAACAGAACAACTGTCCCCCCCCCCCCCCGCCAAAAAAACCCCTCCAAACACAGAAACTGATCTTCTTTACTTTTCAAACTGTTACCTTTTTTGGGAAACTGAGCAAGAGAGGCTATTTACAAGGCTGGTGGTGAATGCTCAGGGCTTCTGTTTCTACTTCTGACTCTGCTAGACTGTAAGCTTGTAATCGTATCTGTTAATTCTGTTGTATTGTATTCTCCCAAGAGCTTAATACAGTGCTGTGCACACAGTAAATGCTCAATAAATATCTTTAATTGATCGACTGACTGCTCTTGACAATCTCCAGTCTTGCCATTTCCCCTCTCTGAACCAGTTTCACCTTTGGAATCATGGAAATTTTACTAACAACTTCTTAGTCCCTCCCAAGAAGTACCACAAAAGTGTTCAGTGAGTGGAGTGGCTGGCCACCCAAGAGTTAATCTCGGTTCCCCAAGAAGAGGCGATCCAGACCCTTCCACTAGCTGGGCCATTCCCAGGCCAGATGCCAGCCACAGAGGGAAAAGTTTCTCTTTCTAGAAAGGGAGAACTGTTATCTCATTTGCCTAATCCTTCTCCCAGGGCAAGGTTCTCCTGGGTCCTGTTACCCTGACCCCCACACCCACTCCAACCCCCGTGCCTGGGGTTGGGAAGAGTCATCATTGATTTCATTACCTCCCACTTCCTCTGCTAATGCAATTATTCTGCTGCCCCTGAATCCAGGCCTGGAGCCATAAGAGAGGTAAGGAGGGGACAGGAGAAGGTTGTGCCAGTTTCCAACCAGGAAATGAGAGGAAATTGCATTAATGGCTCAAACTAGTATGTCACTGACCATAGAGCCACCCACCTACAGGGCCAATTTCCTAACTATTAACAGCTAAGGCCTGGCCCAGTTCAGAGCTGTCCTAAAATCCCCACTCCTGATGAATTCCCAATGCTCCAAGTCAACCCAGCCACCCTAGCATTCTACATTTATTTATTCCCTTCTACAGCAATATTTGTATATGTGATATAATCATGCAGTGCGATACTCAATGTGTAAATATTTCTGTCTGTCTCTTGGGTTAGAATGAAAATATCCTGTGGGCAGGGAACATGTCTCGGGAATCTCTTCTTCCCTCCTCCCAAGTACTTGCTTAGTACAATGCATTGCACGAAGGAGCCCTCAATAAATACCACTGCAACTGCTGCTGCTACTATTACTGCTACTCGCTCGCTCATTTGGCTTTCCATACCACCTCTATGCGGCTGATTTGCAAATCTACATCTCTAGCCCTGATCTCTCTCCCTCTCTGCAGTTTCGCACTTCCTCCTGCCTTCAAGACATCTCTATTTGGATGTTCTGCGGACACCTCAAAATTAACTTATTTTCCCCAACCAAACCTTGCCCTTTCCCTGACTTCTCCATCACCATAGAGAGCACCACCATCCTTCCTGTCTCATAAACCCATAATCTTGGCATAATCCTTGATTCCTTTCTCTCATTCAAACCACATATTCAATTTATAATTAAATCCTGTAGGTTCAACCTTCATAACATTGCTAAAATTGGCCCTTTTCTCTCCATCCAAACTGCTAATATGTTAATCCAAGCATTTATCCTATATGCTATATACCTTGATTACTATATCAGCCTTCTTGCTGACCTCCCTGCCTCCTATCTTTCCCCACTCCAACCCATACATCATTCTGCTGCCCAGATCACTTTTCTACAAAAACATTCAGTCTATGTTTCCCCACTCCTCAAGAACCTCCAGTGGTTGGCCATCCACCTCCACATCAAACAGAAATTCCTAACCATTGACTTTAATACACTCAATCACCTGCCCCCTCCTACCTCACTTTACTGCTACCCTACTACAACCCAGCCCACACACTTAGCTCTTTTAATGCCAACCTACTCACTGTACGTCTCATCTATCTCATTGCCGACCCCTTTGGGCAAATCACTTAACTTCTCTGTGCCTCAGTTACCTCATCTGTAAAATGGAGATTAAGACTGTGAGCACCTTGTGGGACAACCTGATTACCTTGTATCAACCCCAGCACTTAGAACAGTGCTTTGCACATAATAAGCGCTTAACAAATACCATAATAATAATAATAACTCTCCCCTCTTCAAAGTCTTATTGAAGACACATCTCCTCCAAGAAGCCTTCCCTGACTAAGTCCCCTTTTCCTTTTTTTCCATTCCCTTCTGTATTTCCCTGACTTGCTCCCTCTATTCAACTCCCTGCCCAGCCATTTAGCACTTATGGACATATCTGTGATTTATTTATTTTTATTATTGTCTTTCTCGCACTGTAATCTCATTGTGGGCACAGAATTATATATATATATATATATAATACTATAATGATGGTGATGGCATTTGTTAAGATGGTAGTAGTAAATTTAGTAATAATAGTAACAATAATTATGGTATGGGTTAACTGCTTGCTATGTGCCAAGCACGTTCTAAGCACTGGGGGAGACTCAAGGTAATCAGGTCGCCCCTTGTGAGGCTCACAGTTTTCAACCCCATTTTACAGATGAGGTCACCAAGGCCCCAAGAAGTGAAGTGACTTGCCCTAAATCGCAGAGCTGACAGGTGGCGGAGCTGGGATTAGAAGCCCTGACCTAAAGCCATGCTCTTTCCACTGAGCCACGCTGCTTCTCTAATGTGCCTAACACTATAATGTGCCTGTTATACTATAGTCTCTCAAGTGTTTAGTGCAATGCTCTGCACATGGTACGCACTCAGTAGATTTGATCGATCGATACTACAACTACTACTACTATTAAGCAGCACAATGGATTGAGCATGGCCCTAGGAGTCAGAATGTTATTGGTTCTAATCCCAGCTCCTCCTCTTGTCTGCTGTGTACTCTTGAGCAAATAACTTCATTTCCCTCTGCCTGAGTTACTTCATCGGTAAAAGGAGGATTGAGGCTGTGAGCCCCACGTGGGACAGGGATTGTGTCCAACCCTATTTGCTCCAGTGCTTAGCACAGTGCCTGGCACATAGCAAGCAGTTAACCCATACCATAGTTATTATTACTATTACTACTAAATTTACTACTACCATAACTACTACTACTACTACTACTACTAAAATTACTACTACTATAACTGTAACTACTACAGTGTGACTTAGTGGAAAGAGCCTGGGCTTGGGAGTCAGAAGTTGTGGGTTCTAATCCTGGATTTGCCACTTGTCAGCTTTGTGACTTCAGGCAAGTCACTTAACTTCTCTGTGCCTCAGTTACCTCATCTGTAAAATGGGGATTAAGACTGGGCGCCCCACGTGGGACAACCTGATAAGTATCTATCCCAGCACTTAGAACAGTGCTTGACAGGATTTAGTGATTGATTTAATAGGTGGGTTGAATGACAGAGAGGAATCAAGGATAACGCTAAGGTTATGGGCTTGTGAGTCAGCAAGGATGATGGTGCTGTCTACAGTGATGGGAAAGTCAAGGGGATGACAGGGTTTGGGTGGGAAGATAAGCAGCTCTTTTTTGGACGTTAAATTTGAGGTGACAGGAGGACATCCAAGTAGAGGTGTCTTCAAAGCAGGAGGAGATGCGAGACTGGAGAGAGGGAAAGAGATCAGGGCTGGAGATGTAGATTTGGGTATCATCCACATAGAGGTGGTAGTTGAAGGCATAGGAGCAAATGAAGATATAGATAGAAAATAGAAGGGGATTCAGAACTGAACCTTGAGGAACCAGAACTGAACCTTTAGGGACACCCAAAGTTAGGGTGTGGGAGGCAGAGGAGGAGTCCATGAAGGCAACTGAGAATGAACAGCCAGAGAGATAGGTGGAGAATCAGGAGTGGACAGTCAGTGAAGCCAAGGAGGGATAATATTTCCAGGAGAAGGGGGTGGTCCATGGTGTCGAAGGCAGCTGAGAGGTTGAGGAGGATTAGGATGGAGGAGAGGCCATTGGATTTGGCAAGAACAAGATCAATGGCAGTTTGAGAGAGCAGTTTCTGTGGAATGAAGGGGATGGATGCCGGGATAGATGCCAGAATGGAGGGGGTCAAGGAGAGAAGTGGAGGAGAGGAATTTGAGACAGCAGGGGTAGACAACTCATTCAAAGATTTCAGAGAGGAATGGTAGGAGGGAGGTGGGGCAATAACTGGAGGGAGCCATGGGGTCAAGGGAGGGTTATTTTTAAGATAGGGGAGATATGGGTGTGTTTGAAAGCAGTGGGGAAGGAGCCAGCGAATGGTTGAAGATGGTTGTTAGGAAGGGAAGAAGGGAGGGGATGAGAGTTGATAAGGTGGGAAGGAAGGGTGTCTGATGCCCATTTGGAGGAGGTGGTTTTTGAGAGGAGGCAGGAGATCTCTAGAGAAACTGCTGAGAAGGATGGGAGAGTTGAAGAAGGGGCTGGAGTGGGGAGGGACTAAGGAGGGGCAGGGATGATTTTAGGGAGTTCCCACTTGATGGTGTCAATTTTCTTAATAAAGTCCCCGGTCCCAGGCCAGGTTCCTGGGGGCAAGAGATGGAGGAGGCAGGGGAACAGGGGGACCAAGTATGTAAGAGGAGAAATGAAATACTAGATGAGGTATACTGTATGCCAAGCACTATGCTAAGTGCTAGAATTGATACGGAATAATAAATCCCACATGGTGCCATAATCTAAAGGTGGGGAGAGAATAAGTACTTAATTCCCACTTTGTAGATGAGGAGACAATCACAGAGAGGTTGTGACATTCATTCCCCTCACCTTCAAAGTCTAATTAAATGCACATCTCCTCCAAGAGGCCTTCACCAACTAAGCCCTCATTTCCTCTTCTCCCACTCCCTTCTACTTCATCCTTGCACTAGGCTCTCCACCCTTTCTTCACCCCTCCCTCAGCGCCATAACACTTACATACATATCTGTAATTCAATTTATTTACATTACTATCTTCCCCTCTAAACTGCAGGGGACATGTCTACCAACTCTGATATATTTTACTCTCTAAGTGCTTAGTTCAGTGCTCTGCACACAGTAAGTGCTCAATAAATACAATTAATTGGTTGACTTGCCCTTGGTCCCTAAGCAGGCAAGTTTTAGGTCTGGGATAAGAACCCAGTTCCTTGACTCCCAACCTATGCTCTTTTCATTATGTCATGCTGCTTATTTTTAACATTCTGGATTAGTATGCATAAAGGAGGAAAGGGAAATTACCCACAGCTGCCTTGGGGGTGCCCCATTCCAGCCCATACAGATGATAAGAAACAATAATTGAAACCTTGAACTTTGCATCCCTAGAGACCAGACCGGTTCTTGACTACTTCCAACAGCAAGGATTTTCCCAGTATGAACCCCTGGATACTGGACTCACATCTTGAGGCTATCGCAGAGTTGAGGAGCAAACCCAGTGTGGAGTGTGAGTCTCTGGCCCTCCTCCTCCCACCTTTCCCAATGGAAGGTTCCCTCCAGGTAACCTCACAGGATGAAGTAAGTACTTAAATCTTCCCAGAACCTCAATCCTGGGTGGGCCAAATCCCTGAGTGATCGAGATGACTCATGTTTCTTGCCTGAGACCACCCTGCTGCACATCTCTACAGGCTCCCAGTGCCCCATGAAGATTGTGAGAAGGCAAATATTTACCTTGACCCCCACTGTTCAGCCAGGGACTCAGAAGCTCAGAGAGGAGGACCAATGAAAAGCCATGTGGCCTAGTGGGAAGAGTACAGGGAGTCAGAGGACCTGGGTTCGTACCATGGCTTGGACACCTGTCTGCTGTGCCTCAGTTACCTATCTGTAAAATGGGGATTAAGACTGTAAATCCCATGTGGGACATGGACTGTGTCCAACCTGATTAGCTTGTATCTACCCCTAAGCTTAGTAGAGTGTCTGGCACATAGTAAGCATTTAACATGGATGTGGCTAAAGCTATGTTTTCTTAGTTTTTCCCCCCTTTTTATCCAACAGCTCCCTTGAGGAACTCTGCCCCTGAAGTCACTGGGAAATTGTCCCATTGCCATGGGGAGCCACAGCAGCCCTCTTAACCAATGAGGACTGCCAGTGAGAGCTGCCCTAGGTCCTCTGCCAGCCTCGTCCTCTTTCCTGGCATATCTGCAGATTCCTCCTATCTTCCATGGATGCACATGGGTTGGAGACCTGAGATGGGTCACCCAGAGCTGCTAGCAAGGCCCTAGGAGCCTACTGTTAGCCCATAAACTCCCAAACTGCTCAACACAGAGCTTCCCCAAATCCATCCACATTCCGCCACTTTCAGCATCCCCTCACACTGACAACAGCTAAAGCACTTCACCTCTTCAGCCAAGAACATTGCAGCTCCACTAAGAGGAATAAAATGAAGAGGCCACTCTTTCCCAGAGCCATTTCCCTAAGCACATTCTGAAATATTCATCAGTGAATATATAATCCGTTGCTCAGCTCTGGTTACAAACTCCCTCTGCTGCTCCACCTATCGGGAGGCTGTCAGTATTGGTGAGTACGGGAGACAATGTCTCTATGGGTCCCTGCTCTTTTGTTTCCCCAAGGATCTAGTGCTGGGTAGGGGCAGCATCTGGGGATCAAGATGGAAGAGCCAGTGATGGGGATGAAAAACCTTGTTTACTAACTTGTAACAGCAAAGCAAGAAAATGGAAAGAGGAGACAAGAGAGAGGAAAGATTTGGGGGAAGGAAAGGAGGTGGAGAAATGAGAGATAAACAAAAGGGAAAGAGTTAGAAATGGAAAAGAGAGGAAGACAAAGGGCAGAAATTTGTCCCCAAGAACATGGCTGGGTCAACAGGTGCTATCCTCGACACTGACACCCAGAGAACCTCTCAAGTTCAGCAGCCCTAATGAATGTGTTTGGAAAATCTCTTGTCTGCATCCACAAAGAAATCTGGCCCTCCTGCAACACTCCATCATAACCAGAAAAGAACAAAATTGGCATTGCCCATCTCCCACCTCTCTCCAGGAGTTAGGTACAGTTAGACCTGGGTAGAGTCTTCCCTGGGAGCTGGGGATTGGGCTTAATGACCTATCCAAGTCCCCTTCCTTGACTGAGGAACAGCCTCAATGGAGAGTTATGGGGATTCAATGTCTCTTCTCCCTATTTAGTCAATCATTCATATTTATTGAGTCATATGCAGAGTGCTGTACTAAGCACCTGGGAGAATTCTGTACAACAGAGTTGGTAGACACATTCCCTGCTCACAAGGAGCTTGCAGTCTAGAGGGACTTAAGACTTAAACAGTGAGCCACACATGGGATAGGGAGTTTGTCCAATCTGGTTATCTCATATCTATCCCAATGCTTAATGCTGTGTTTGGCATATACTACGTGCTTAAATACCATTATTATTATTATTATTACCAATTTAGTCCTAGTTCTTGTCCTGTCCCGCCCATATTGGACCACGTCTCTTGTGTAGACTCATTCAGCTGGAATCAGGCTTCTGTTGTCCTACCACCCCATATGTGACTGCTGAACTCTACTAATCATTCTTCCAAGCATCAGACTTTTTTCACACTAGACCCAGGGTCATTTAGAGAAGAGAACACACATCTGGGTGCCAGAACTCCTAAATCCTAATCCAAGCCCTGCCAAAGGTTTGTAAAGTGATCTTCACTCTCTGATTGTCTCAGTTTCTCCCTCTACAGTTTGGGGTACTTCACATTTGGCTGCAGTTGGTCACCTCCCTCTATGGAGAAAAAAGACTCATCTCTAAAGTGATAGGAACCACCCAGAAGCAAAGTGTCAGGTCTCAATAACATGAAGAGCATCCAATTCCTCTCTTAACAGGAGTCATTAGGTGACTTCCAGAAGAGATTTTGGAAAAAATGTAAATGTTGTTATTTTATATTAGCAAAGAGACAAACAGAAAAGACCACTGGGGGCTGATTTGGCTGCAGGCCTCACTGGATTCTCCTTGGGGAGTCTGATTCCCACCTGCAGAGTCACAGGGCAGCTGTGCTATTATGTGCAAGAGTTTATTTACCAGAAATGCAGAAATGGTTTTCCCAGCTCCCACCCAGTGGGGAAGGGGTGGAGCATTCAGCCTCATCGACTCACACAAGCCTCATTTGTAACTCACCTTCAAGGAGCTGACTGGTGTGGTCCAAGGTTTAAATCAAAGCCCAGGCCACCTGGTTTGCTCCCTTGGCTCCTTCCTGAGGAGATTTGTGGCAGCCCCAAGGGCTCTCATACCAGGGGATGAATAATTGACAAGGGCTATTTAAAGATTCAGTGGAGTTTTTTCAACCTTGTCACCCTGGAGTAACTCATTTCTGGCTCTCTTGGAATAAATTATTTTTCCTTTCCCTCTCATTAGCTTGAATTTCTTTGTTTCATTTGCCAACGTGGTTTTCTTCAAAATCTCCCTTGGTCTTTCACCTGCCACTGTTGGGAAGTGCCTGGGAAGCTGGGTTCTGCTATGGGTCAGTGGCATAAATAGGGCAAGGAAAAACCAAGCAAGCTACCCCTGCATTGTCCAAGGTGTCTTCTCTCCCCACTCTCCAGGAAGGTTCTAGGTAGAAAATAGAATTTTACAGTTGCTTGCTATGAGGCTCAGGCAGAGGAAGTGATTTACTAATGAACTCCCAGCAATAGGCCAGCATCCAATGGCAAGGTAGAGAAACAGAACAGCATAGTGGATAGAGCACAGGCCTAAGGAGTCAGATCATTGGTTCTAATCCCTGCTGTGCCACTTGTCTGCTGTGTTTCCTTGGGTAAATCACTTCACTATTCTGGGCCCCTGTTACCTCATCTGTAAAATGGGCATTGAGACTGTGAGCCCCACATGGGCCTTGGATGGGTATCCAACCCAATTTGCTTGTACCCACCCTAGAGTTTAGGTGGGTAAGCTCTTAATACCACAATTAAGGTAACAAAACCACCACCTCAGGACGGCACATAGCAGGGGCAGCTGTGTATCTTCCAGCCCTTCTGTGATGGTCACCATTTGGACTCTTCTGCGTAGCACCCTTACCATAGCCCTCATCAGAATGGTTGCCACATACGTGCAGAGGTCTTCCCCTCCTCTCAAATACATGGCAGCCAGCTTTAGTTTTATTTTGTATCCTTTGCTTCTCCACCTCCAGAAATAAGGGGTTCTTTTTAAAAAGTTTAGCAGGGTTGGGGATGGTTAAACATCAGGCATGTTTCCCTCTCTCTCCACCTCCTCTGCGCCACCACCAAGGGAGGGGTTCCAGGCTTGGCTCTCCCCCGCACCAAGGAAGGAAGGAAGAACAAACTTGGCTCTCTCCACTGGGGAAAGATGGCCAAGCAGTCCAGGGGTGATGCTTCCCACGTGGTAAAGGGGAAGTAGCGTTGCTCAATGGAAAGAGCCCAGGCTTGGGAGTCAGAGGTCATGGGTTCTAATCGCAGCTCTGCCGCTTATCATTCATTCATTTTATTCAATAGTATTTAATGAGCACTTACTATGTGCAGAGCACTGTACTAAGCGCTTGGAATGTACAATTCAGCAACAGATAGAGACAATCCCTGCCCAATGACAGGCTCACAGTCTAAATGGGGGAGACAGCAAAGCAAAACAGAACAAAACAACAACAAGACAACATCATCAAGATAAATAGAATCAAGGGGATGTACACCTCATTAACAAAATAAATAGAGTAATAAATAATATATACAAATGAGCACACTGCTGAGGGGAGGGGAAGGGGGAGGAACAACAGAGGGGGGAAGGGGAAGGGAGCAGGGGGGAAGGGGGAGTTCAGACTGGGAAGGCCTCTTGGAGCAGGTAAGCTCTCAGTAGGGCTTTAAAGAGGGGAAGAGAGTTAGTTTGGCAGAGGTGAGGAGGGAGGGCATTCCAGGACAGCGGTAGGACGTGGGCTAGGGGTCGACGCGGGATAAGCGTCGAATGGGGGACAGTGAGGAGGTGAGCGGCAGAGGAGCGGAATGTACTGGGTGGGCAGTAGAAAGAGAGAAGGGAGGTGAGGTAGGAGGGGGCAAGGTGATGGAGAGCTTTGAAGCCAAGAGTGAGGAGACAGTTGTGTGACTTTGGGCAACTCACTTAACTTCTCTGTGCCTCAGTTCCCTCATCTGTAAAATGGAGATTAAGACTGAGCCCCACATGGGACAACCTGATCACCTGGTACCACCGCCCCGCAATGCTTAGAACAGTGCTTTGCACATAGTAAGCGATTAACAAATACTATTATTATTATTAACGGTGTCCAGGAGACCTAGGGTAGCTTTCCCCGCACTGGGGAAGGCAAGATCTAGGGTTGGTTCCCCCACCAGAGGATCCTGAGGACACACAACATAGGATATCAGAACCCAAAAGACACAAGAATTCCTGCTCCCCACCTAACAGACACAGGGGCAGTAGCATAGGAGACCACGAGATGGGGAGGCAGAGAAACACTTCAGAGCGGGGGTGGGAGGCTGTCTTCATTGAAGCCTCAGAGTCCAGATTGGGAGACAGCAGGGTCTCTGTCCAGGCAAAGCAGACTGTGGACTGCTGACTCTGGCTCTTTGCACTGGTTCCTGTGGTTGGGAGGGAGGGGGAAATTAGGAAAATTTTCCTAATCAATGTGGTTAAGTGGAAAGAACATGGTCCTGGGAGTCAGAAAGACCTGGGTTCTAATCCTGGCTCCGCCACATGTCTGCTGTGTGACCTTGGGCAAGCCACCTAACTTCTTCTCTGGGCCTCAGTTACCTCATCTGTAAAATGGGGATTAAGACTGTGAGCCCCATGTGGGGCAGGGACTGTGTCCAATCTGATTAACTTTTATCTACTGTAGTGCTTAGAACAGTACTTGGCACATAGTAAACACTTAACAAATACCATAATTATTATTGTTAGGCTCTGCAGCTTCTACCTCTGGTAGCCAGGCCTAGAGCTCACTGACTGTGGGACCAGGTTCCACCTTTGGGGCCGGGCTGAGATGAGTGGAGGTGGGAGAGCCCGAAGAGGCTGGGTCACAGTGGAGAGCAGTCTGCTGCAGGCTGCAGTGGAGGAAGTGCAGAGGAGGGTAGAGGGTAGATTGTCTCCATCTGTTGCCAAATTTTACATTCCAAGCACTTAGTACAGTGCTCTGCACGCAGTAGGTGCTCAATAAATACAACTGAATGGATGAATCTGGAACTGATAGGGCCAGAGGAGGGAGTCATCACTTAGGGAAGGATCCATGCCCAACACCTGAGAGGGGCTGCAGTCAGGTCTGTGGTTCAGGGCAGGAGTAAGCCTGGGGTTATTAGAGCTGGCTAAATCTGGAAAATGCCACTCCAGGGCATGGCTAAATAGGAGGGAGCAGCATGGCCTGGTGAAGAGTGATGTGGCCTAGCAAAAAAGAGCACAGTTCTGGGAGTTCTAATCCTGGCTCTACCACTTTTCTGCTTTGTAAACCTTGGCCCAGTCACTTAACTTCTCCATACTTCAGTTACCTCATCTGTAAAATGGGATTCAATACCTGTACTCCCTCCTACTTAGATGGTGAGCCCTGTGTTGGACACAGGAACTGTGTCTGCTGTGATTATCTCCTATCTTCCCAGTGCTTGACGCATACTAAATGTTTCACAATTACCACAGTTATTATTACTATTAGGATGGTTTGGTGACAACATACTGTGTGGCAGGTGGCACATCCCCGGCTGGGTGTGTTGTAATGTGTTATGGCCTGTGCACATGAGGGGTGACACTATGAACCATAGTGAGGCTATGCTGGGTGTTAGAATTCTGGGGTCTGGCCAGTGCCAAAGCTCATGCTCTGGCAGCTGCCATCATGGTTAGTAGATGAAAACTAACTTGGCATGGAAAATCCATTGGAGTCAGAGGGGCAAGTAACACCTGACTCAGGGCACTGGAAAAGATCATTTTGAGTTGGCTTCCACAGAGATGGGATGGGGAATCGGTTAAGACTTTCTCAGAAACACACTGCAATCCAGAAGCTGAAAGGAAGCCTAAAAGGCCTTCTGGAGTTGTCACAGAGCCATCTAGTGGAAATATTGATTTTTTCACAGAGCCATTCAAGCCACCAGGAGCCTCCCAAACCAACATGAAGTAGAGGAGGGAAACAGTTGGTCAGACAATTCAAGCCAAAGGATAGTGATTCCATCATGCAAGGAGACTTTTTCCACTCCATTCTGGCAAGTTCGCGATTCCACTAACATTTGCATTTTGAGCGGGCATGGCAGAGCAGCCTCAGCAGAGAGGCTATACCTACCGCTAACCCTGCTCAGGAACCACTTCTTCAACCTGAGGGCTGAAGCCATGTCCAGATTGGCCCCCGCCAACCTTTGTTCTGAAGAAAGTCCCCAGAGTTGGGGAAGGTTGGGGCAGCAGGGAACGGTGGGAATAACAGCAACCTTGGGCATCAGCTGTCACTTATGTAGACTCGTGGGACAATTAGGAAGCAAACTTAAGGACACCGGGCTCCAGCCCTACTGTCTGTGATCACTGGAGCTCATAGACCACTTGGGTTCTAATCCCAGCTCCACCACTTTTGTGCTGTGTGACCTTGGATAACTAACTGCTCTGTGCCTCAGTTTCCTCATCTATAAAATGGGGATTAAGACTGTGAGCCCCATGGGGGACAGAGATTGTGTCCAACCTGATTATCTTGTAGCTACACCAGGACTTAATATAGTGCCTGGCACATAGTAAGCAATTTCCATTATTATTATTATTCAAGGTATACCAAAACAACTACAACAAATGCTGGCTTTATGGGCTTGTTGGCCTGAAAGATTTGCCGGCAAATTTTACAGCCAATGGGCAGCAGACAAGATCTAATTCATGTCTGTAAACTCACTGTGGGCAAGAAATGTGTCTGCTTTATTGTACTCTCCCAAGCTCTTAGGAGAGTGCTCTGCACATAGTGTGCACTCAAATACAATTGACTTATTGACATCTCCAACGTGCAATGCAAATCGATGCTGCCCTAGCTAGGAACTTCTTGCTTAGACCTCCAGGGTCTTTTACACCAATAAACACAATCCACATAGCACACACCTCTTATCCCATCCCCCAGATGCAGAATTGGAAAAACTGAAGCCCAGAAAGGGAAAGAGATCTTCCCAAGGTCACACAGTAAATCGCTGACAGCCTGGAATAGGAATTAGATTCCAGGGCCCCTAATGCTTACATCTAATCAAGAGGTCCTCTCAGCTCGGGGATTAGTGATCTGCAAATCAGGTGTTGAATAGCACCCCCTGTCCTGCATTCAGGAATACTGGTTTCTAAGAATGGCAGGAATCCTCAGCTGTCTGTGGTATTTGTTAGACATTTACTAAGGGTCAAGCTATAGGACAGATTCAAGATAATCACAGTCACTGTCCCTCATGAGGCTCATAGTCTAAGTAGGAGAGAGAACATTGAATCCCCATTTTACAGATGAGAAATGAGGTGCAGAGAAGTGAAGGTCACACAGCAGCAGAACCAGGATAAGAAACCAGGTTCTCGGACTCCCAGGCCCGTGCTCTTTCCACTAGGCCACTCTGCTTCAGTTGATTGAGAATCAACTGAGAAGCAGCCAGTTCTGGAGCCCAAAGAAAGAGGACCAGCTGCGGAAGACCAGAAAGGCATATATCCTCTCTGTCCCTCAGTTACTGTGATCATTAACTGAATGTATTGAGTGCCTCCTGGGAGCACAACTCTGTACTGTATTAGGTGCTTGAGAGACAAACAGAAGAGGTTTGAGATTCAAGGCCTGCCCTCAGGGAATTTACTATCAGTTTCCCTGACAGCCACAAGGACAGATGTTGTCCTTTAATGTAATGTACTTTAATGTACTTTTCTAGAGCATTTTTGGGGAGCACAGATCTGAACAATAGTTGCACCTGGGTCATCATCCTATCACCTTATGAGGAGGGAAGTAGAGAGATGAACAGATGGAGAAGGGATGCACTGAGAAGGGAAATGACTGGCATCGTGGATAGAGCATGGGCCTGAGAGTCAGGTCATTGGTTGCAATCCTTGCTCCACCACATGTCTGCTGTGTGACCTTAGGCAAGTTGCTTCACTTCTCTGGGCCTCAGTTACCTCATCTGTAAAATGGAGATTAAGAGTTTGAGCCCCATATGGGATAGGGACTGTGACCAACGTGATTTGCTTGTATCCACCCCAGCACTTAGTATAATGCTTGTTACCTTGTAATCACTTAAATGTCACAATTATTATTATTACTAAAGACTATGCATAAGGCTCCTGCAATAGCGGAGGATTATTGGGCCTCTAAAGGGACTGATTCCCCCTCCTTCTCTTCCTCTTCCTCCTCCTCTCCCTGCCCCCTTGGGGTGACCCAACTGATTGCCATCAAGCTCTTGTGCTGAGTCTCCGGAGTCTCATCCTTGCCGCTGCATTCATTGCCCGGGATGAAATAGATTAATCAAAGAGCCTCATAAATCAGCTCATGTGAGCGCAGCAGATATTTACAGCTCGGTTTCACTTTGCAAAGAGATTAAGTGTATGCCAATTTATTTTCTCTTTGTGGGGAGATTAAATGGGGTTTGCTCAGCCGGCATGGAGCTGGGCCCAGCGTTGATGGAGACTAGAGGGGAAAGGCCATATGGATTGCCCAAGAGCTTACCCACTCCCTGGCTGGTTGCAGAGCTGAGCATCCCAGGTGTGTTGGGGGTCCGTGCAGGTCCTGACATTTGGGGACTCTGGGTGCTGGCCTATCTCCTCAGCTCTGCTGTCACCTTGCTAGTGCTCTCCCTTGGGTTGGGCTTGACTGAAAGTTTCTGATGTAGACAACATCTGTCCAGCTGATGGGAAAACTCCTGTCCACTCAGCCTCAACAAGGACCAGCACCAGCCACGTGGCCACTGGGACTACCGTTACTTCAGTTGCTGTCAACAACTGGTGCGGCAGGGGAAACTGGCCTCTCTCGGGTAGGCAGAAGGGGCAGCAGAGCTTGCTGGTGGGTCAGCTGAATTGGGGCAGAGCCTTAAAGCACTTACGTACATGTCCCAAATTTATTTTTTCTTTTCCCCCCTTGAGACTGTAAGCTTCTTTTGGGCAGGAAACATGCTTGCAAGTTCTGTTGTATTGTACTCTCCCAAGCACTTAGTACAGTGCTCTGCACACAGTAAGCACTCAATAAATACCATTGATTGAATGATTGATCAGAGGCCCCACTCTAGACTGTAAGATCACTGTGGGCCGAGAATGTGTCTGCTTATCGTCATACTCTCCCGAGTGCTTAGTACAGTGCTTTGCAGAATAAAGCATTCAATAAATGATTTAATTTGCCTCCATCCCACTCATCCCTTTCCACCTTTCCTCCTTCTCCCCTATTCTCCTCCCACCCTCATTTTTACTCCTCACCCCTGCCTTGCACCACTCTCTCTTTTCCTCTCTCTCCCCTTCACTCATCTTCTTTCACTCTCTTCTCATACCTCTCCAGCCAGATTTCTAATCATCTTACATTAAGTACCAATAAACAGACCCCAAAATAATATAAAATAAAATCCAGTTCCCAAACACAATCTTCCTTCTCCAAACTTCACAGTCACTAACCTAAAAAAAATCTTCCCTTGACCCAGTGGTTTTCTCTAGTTATCACCCCATCTCCCTCCTACCATTTCTTTGCAAAATCCTTGAACTCATTGTCTACATCTGCTGTCTCAAATTCTTCTCCAATTCTCCTTGACCCCACTCTAATCTGGCTTCCGCCCCCTTCACTCCACAGAAATCACCCTTTCAAAAGGCACAAACTAGCTCCCCAATCTAGACAATGAGCTTGTCGTGGGCAGGGATTGTCACTCTTTATTGTTGTACTGAATTTTCCCAAGCGCTTACTACAGTGCTCTACACCCAGTAAGCACTTAATAAATTCAATTAAATGAATGAATGAATCTCTTTCTTGCCACATCCAATGGCCTCTTGTCTTGTCAGCTGTCAAGTCGTCGCTGACTCATAGTGACTCCATTTACACATCTCTCCCAGAATCCCAAATCTCACCCCACCTCCATCTGAAATCATTCTGATAGTGTAAACAGAGTTTTCTTGGTAAAAATATGCAAGTGACTTACCATTGCCTTCTTTCGCACTGTAAACTTAAGTCTCCACTCTCATCTCTTTCCCATGCCGCTGCTGTCCAGCACAGATGAGTTTTGCCTTGTAGAAGATTGTCTTCCACTCGCTAGCCACTGTCCAAGCTAAGAATGGAATGGATATTAATTCATTAATGGGTATTAAGGCATTAATTACTTACTATGGACCCAGCATACTCAAACCAGGAGTAAATACAAGATAGATCAGACACCATCTCTGCCTCATCCACTGAAGGGGCAGAAGAATGATTTTATCTTAGAGTTTAACAGATTTTAATATCAGATGATTCATTCAGGCCATTTCAATGTCTTGGACAATCTTCTCAGTCACCATGTCTCTGCAGCCCCTCCAGGCAGGGCCTGCTTCAGACACCTGGCTTCCATGAGGCAAGGATAAGTTTGCTTTCCAGTTTCTCTGTGATAGCCTCACATTACAACAGATTTGAAGTGTAGGGTGTCATAATAATAAAAATAAGTGGTATTTGTTCAGTGTTTACTATTTGTCAAGCACTGTGCCAAGCACTGAGATAAATACAGTGTAACCAAGTCAGGCACAGTCCTTGTCCCACATGGGGATCACTTTTTAAGTGGGAAGGTGAACAGGTATTGAACCTCCATGTTACAGATGAAGAAACTGAGGGCCAGAGAAGTGAAGAGACTTGCCCAAAGTTATATAGCAGGGAAGTGTTAGGGCCAGAATTAGAACCCAGATCCTTTGACTCTCAGGCTGGTGTTCTTTCCATTAGGTCATTCTGAACCCCCCAAAACTAGAGCTTTTCTCCTGAGAGTCCCCTACCCGTGTTCCCTTCTCAAGACCCAGTTCACAGGCCTGGGAATCAGAAGGTCATGGGTTTTAATCCCAACTCTGCCACTTGTCTGCTGGATGACTTTGGTCAAATCACTGTACTGGGCCTCTGTTACCTCATCTATAAAATGGGGAATGAGACTGTGAACCCACATGGGACAGGGACTGTATTCAACCTAATTGGCTTATAGCCACTCCAGCATTTAGTACAGTTTATGGCACATTGCACTTAATACAATAATAACAACAATAATTCCCAAGACAGTTTCCCAGAGCACCCCGACCTGGGCACACACTGAGCACATGTAATTATCCAACTCCCAAAATACTGGTTCCTTTCTGCATCCACTTCACAAGGAGTCAGTTTTATCCCCCCAGGACCAAAACACTGAGAAGCAGCAGTCAGAGCTGCAACTGGGCTTCTGAATCCTGCCCCTGGCCACCAACTCTGATCCTGCTCTGATCCCAAGTCCTACCCCCTGCCCTGGGAGTCTTCTAAACTTCCTGATCAATGTCCAAACTGGAGCATTCCAGGGCAGGTGGGAGCCCAACAGAGGCAGTGTAGGCCTGCTGACAAATTCACTCCTTCTTGGGCCTTATCTTGCTGGAACAGACAGCCAGAGAGAGAGAGGCAACCAGAGTTCTCAATAGAGAGCCAACCCAAAAGAGGCAAAGAGCTCTGTGATCGGCCACTTTTATCTTGCTATTGGAGGGTCTATCACCCCAGCCGCAGAGCCAAACTGAATCAACCACCTCCTCCCAGCCCCCAACCCCACCACGTGAATAGAAGGGGGTCCAGGTGCTCCTATCAGGTTGACTCAGCAGCAGATTAAATGCTTTTCGATACAATCCAATTAACTCTTAAATTGAATAGGCAAACCTGTGTTAATATACCCCCCTCAGCACATTTTGTTTTAAAGATACAATCTCCACTGTAGATTATGTTGTGAGGCCAGCAAGTTCACCCTCAGTTTAATCAGATAAAATGCCAATTAATCCCCAGGTCCCTTCACATCCGTTGACACCCTGCCACCAGAGGATCTGGAAGGGCAGAAGGTCCTGGTCAGACAAGACTGGTCTACTCTGAGAGGCGAATCCTAAATATGGGAGACCATCATCTCCAGCTGGAGGAAGAAGGGAGGATTTAATCTACAGCTGTACCTTTAAATTTGGAGGGCGGGGAGGGAAGACGAGGGGGAGAAGTGCACTGGAGACTAATTACCCTCCAGCTTTTAACTAGTGCCTCTGCGGAATGGAAAAAAAGAGGAATTTTTCTCTGATGTGGATAAGCCTCTGCAGTAGGCTTTTTCCTCCTTTAGATATGCAAATCTGAGCCGGCTTCAGCGTCCAAACCGGATCAGGGTAGTTGCAGTGTTAGTTTAAGGGACTGTCAGAACAAGAGGGGATGGGGTGAGGTGGGAGATTTAGGCCATTATAGCCCTGGACCTTCATCCCCTCTCTTCTTCCCCAATCTTGCCTTCGTGGACTCCCTGCCTTTGAGGGAGGCAGATCCAGTACTCTTTACCCTTGATCCCTGAGCTAGTGCATTCTGTACAAGCAAAATTGGTCAATCCTTCTGTTCAGGGGGGTGGGGGAGAAAGGGACCCTCTTTAGAGAGAACAGCATTCAGCATTTAAACTGTTGCTCCCAAAATGGGATTTAGCACCCACATGGGGGAGGTCAAGGAATCACAGATCTGGAAGAGATCTCCAGAGGATATTTAGTCTACCCTCTGTTTCCAGGCAAGCTTTGCTTTAGTATATCACAAATTATTAATTTCTATTTATGTGTCTCCCACTCTAGACTGTAAAGTCATTTTGGACAGGGACCATCTCTACCAACTCTGTTGTATTGTACTCTCCCAAGTGCTTGATACAGTGCTCTGCTTACAGCAAGCACTTAAATAAATACTGATGATGGTAATTGTCCAGAAGGTTTTATTCATCTGTCTCAGAATGAAAGACCTAGAGGAGCCCAGCATGGTTTGTCCAATTGTGAAAGGGAAAAACCCTTATAGAGGGACTCAGTGTACTACTGATTTTAGTTCACTGCTTGAAATCAGTGATTTAAATGCAGGCAGCCGATACAACTGATTGTGAAAAGTTGTATCTTTTCCCCATAGCCTTACATTTCATAAATTAAGATTTGCTCCAGACCACTGGAAAAGTAATATGAGATTCCTTTACATGCTTTGCACCATAATGATAAATGTCATAAACTGTTGCTTTGTCTTTATTAAAGTAACTCAAAGCATAATATCACAATAGTAAACAAATAGGGAGTTGTAATATGATTATGAGTCTCTTTCAGAAGCTGCAGTAGTAGAAATTGGTTCTTCTGACTGTGGTAGTGATTTTTCAACTTTGATGAATTTGTCTAATTTAAGTTGAACAGCAAGACTTCTTTTCTTCAAAAAACACTTTCTTCAATCATATTTATAAATTTATCTGCTTTCTTGAACATTAAGGCAAGGCTTTTGAATCGCAAAATTTTAGCTGATGATGGAAAAGTAAAAGCTGCTTCATCTGTTTTGGTATCTTGCAATAATACATTTGATTATCAAAGTTAGACAATGATTCCTCTGAGATGCAATTAATACACAAAAATTTGCATAACCCATCTCCAAATTAAGTTGGCTCCTTGGATTGACAAATTCATTGGTTATCTGCTCAAAGGTCTTTCCAATCTTTGAAAGTCTGAACTAGACTGTGAACACAGTTTCTTCTAAGATCCTTTCATGTTGAACAGCTAATCTCAGTTGGGGAGGAGAAGGGAAGGGTTTTACTACTTACCTTTAGTTCCAGGCCTGGATATCAGAGTGGTTGGATGAAGGGGGAGGGGGAAAGAGGGAGGGAAGGAGGGAGAATGAGCAAGCCAGTGAGAGAGAGAGAGAGAGAGAGAGAGAGAGAGAGAGCATGAGGGGGAGAGAGAGTGAAAGAGAAAAGCAGTGAGAGAGACTGACTGCAGGCTCACAGTCTAAGCAGTAAGGAGAACAGGTTCTTAATATCCATTTTACAGATGAGGGGTCTGAGGCACAGATAAGCTAAGTGACTTGCCTAAGGTAAACCAGCAGACAAGTGGCAAAATTAACATTAGAACCCAGGTCCCTCTGATTCCCAGGCTCCCTACTTGGCCATGCTGCTTCTCGAATGGCCTTGCTTGGCCTCTTTCATGAGAGATGGAGGACACAATTGTCTAACTCCTTCAGGACACCTATCACCTGAGTGAGGAGGGTGAAGCACCCTTCTCCTTTTGAGGGTTGTCATCACCCTCACAGACCAGGCCAAATAATGGTCTGATGTATCTATGGACCTATTGGTTTTTCCACCAGGAATAAATGACGTTGGATCTTGCAGTGTCCTTCCGGGTGGACAGACCCTGGGCCCAGTGCTTTGGACCACTTAATTCTCTCTGAGCGTTGGAAGTGTGTGGGTTTAGCTGGGGGAGTCGGGGAAGGTCGGTAATGAGTATCTGTAATTAACGTCTGGGAAGGCAGCAGGAGGAGATTTATAGACACTGTCTATCAATAACTGTCCCCTTGGAGCAAAGCAAGGAGACACATCAATATGTGCTCGTTACAGGCCATTATGGGGAATGAATGCACAAGAGGTTTGTGTGTTGGGTATGCCATCCTTTGAACTGTGCCCATGGTCAAATAAACAACAGTGGGTGCAAATGGGCAGTCTGTATATCCCAGATTGCAGGCTTTCAAGAAGCAGTAAACAGATGCTTTCCCTTTAGACTATAAGCTTGTCATGGGGCAGGGAATTTGTTTACTGTTATATTGTAATCTCCCAAGGACTTAGTACAGCACTCTGCACACAGTAAGCGCTTAATAAATATGATTGACTGACTAACCTGACACTGTCCTGGGAACAGGGCCTGGGTCAGACCTGATTATCTTGTAACTTCCCCAGTGCTTGGAACAGTGCTTGGCATAAAGTAAGCACTGAACAAATACTGTAATTATTATCATTTCAGACCTCCCTGGGCAGAGTCAGAGAACCTGGAACACCCTAGCCCAGTTTTCTTCCTCTCTATTCCCAGTGCTGCTCCAAAAGAGGCAGAATATAGCCCTGTGAGAGTAGTCAGGAGCATCTGGGTAATAATAACTGTGGTATTTTTAAACCTTTAGTATGTATCATGCACTGTACTAAACACTGGGACAAATACAATATAATCACGTCAGACACAGTCCCTGTCTCATTGGGGCTTGTAGTCCTTGGAAGAGGGAATACAGACATTTAATCCCCAGTTTAACACGTGAGGAAAATGAGGTACACAGAAGTTAAGTGACTAGCCCAAGGTCACACAGCAGGTAAGTGGTGCAGCCCGGATTGGAACCCTGGTCCCCAACTTCCAGGCCATGCTACTAGTCTAACTGCCCTATTTTTTTCTATCTGTAATTTATTTTAATGTCTGTCTCCCCCTCTAGACTGCAAGCTCCTTGTGAGCAGGGACTGTGCTTACCAACTCCATTGTACTGTACTCTTCCAAGCACTTAGGAGAGTGCTCTGCACAAAGGAAGTGCTCAATAAATAACATTGATTGATTGATTTACAGCTGACAATATTCTATGAGAACTCGATGCTCAGAACTGGCAGCCAATCCTCTTTTCAGCCAGCCAGTCCCCTCTTCCCAGTCCAGATTGGACTCAGCACTGCATATTTTCATGTCTGGTATTTTTGTTTTTGGCTTCCCAAGCCCAATTCCCACAGCCAGGCCTGTGTCTTGGATGCAGAGCCCAGATTCACATGAAACTTGGGAAGGGAGCACAAAGACTATAGATGGAGGGGGACACCAGGGGTCCCCAGAAAGATGCTCTAGGCTTGCCTTGACTCAGTGTGCTTGGGTATGGGAGTGCAGGTGATGTCATGCCATCATCCTCCATACTTGATTCAATTCAATTCAATCATATTTATTGAGCACTTACTGATACATGCAGCATCCCAGATGCCTCCTTGTTTGGTGTTCACGAGACTTGTCAGTGGCCACTCCTCTTAAGACCATCCTGCTATCACAGCTCCAAACTTGGGGATTCCCTCAGAGGGAGCTAGGTATGGTCATCAGTGCCATACTCCGAGACTGGGAATAATAATAACAAAAATAATAATCATAATCATAATATTTGTAAAGCACTTCCTATGTGTTAAGCATTGTTCTAAGCATTGGAGTAGCTACACGTTAATCGGGTTGGACACAGTCCCTGTCCCTATCGGGCTCATAAGGGGAATAGATATTGATAAACTGAGGCCCAGAGAGGTTAAGTGACTTACCCAAGGTCCCACAGCAGACAAGTGGAGGAGCCAGAATTAGAACACGGGTCCTCTCGCCCCTGGCCTAAGATCTTTCCACTAGGCCATGTTGCTTCTTCTAGGAGTTTAAAGCACAACTCTGGCTTCAATAGGCTGTGTAAGATGAGGCTTGCAAGCTCTCTGGGCCTCGTTCCTTGATCAATAAATCAAGAGTATTTATCTCCCACATGCAGAGCACTGTACTCAGAGCTTGGGAGAATATAATAGATTTCATAGAAATGACTTGTGCTTAGTAATGTAGCTGAATGCCTAGTACAGTGCTTTGCACAGAGAAAGTTCATGCATTCATTCTTTCGATCACATTTATTGAGTGCTTACTGTATGCAAATCACTGTACTAAGCACTTGGGAGAGTACAATATAATAATAAACAGATTAATCCCCTGCCCATAATGAGCTTACAGTGTAGAGGGGGAGACAGACATTAATATGAATCAATAAATACAATAATTACAAATATGTACATATATACTGTATCCAACATGATTACCTTGAATCTATCCCAGTGCTTAATACAGTACCTGGCACATAGTAAGTGCTTAACAGATACCATTAAAAAAACACTTAGTAAACACAGTTATTACTACTGCTTCTGAAAAATGGAAAGGTGGGAGGCCCTGAGGAAATCCATCTAATAATAATAATAATAATAATGTTGGTATTTGTTAAGCGCTTACTATGTGCAGAGCACTGTTCTAAGCGCTGGGGTAAACACAGGGGAATCAGGTTGTCCCACGTGGGGCTCACAGTCTTAATCCCCATTTTACAGATGAGGGAACTGAGGCACAGAGAAGTTAAGTGACTTGCCCACAGTCACACAGCTGACAAGTGGCAGAGCTGGGATCATCTAGGCAGAGGACCTTGGAAGCTTACATCTGGCTAATGTTTCCTCTCCCCTGCCAACCTTTCTTGGACAAAGAGTTGTGAGCCACTTCCTCCAGCTCTTTCCCAGAGTTTGATCAGCCTTGAAAACACTGGCTCATTCCAATTTGGGGCCACCATCCCTGCCAACTCTGAAACAAGGTTACAGGGCAGGCACTGCTGCTGTGACCCTAGGGCTGAAGGGAAGCAATGCCAGTTCATTTCAACTTGGCCTAATGCCCAGGTCTGGATCCATCAGGCCTGCTTGGAGGGTGGGGAGTATACTTGAGGGGGGAGAAAGAAGCTTTAGTGAAGAATCCAGCTGAGTTCTTGAGAAGTGAGGGGGTGCCTTGGAAATTCACTTTCTTGACCACCGTATCCCTGTCCATAAAATTCCTCATTCTTGCGATGAGACACTCTGACCTCCAGGTGTGTTCTGAACCCAAATTCAGGAGGCTTCAATCTTCCCATACCCCAAGCTTCTTGGCCCTCTCAACTGCAGTACTTTTGCCTTGATTTTGCTCACTTCCCACATGCTATACAGAGACCCGGGGTCTAGGTGGGGGTGTGGGAGTTTAAGCAGCAGTGTGGATACCCACAAATTCAGGTTCATGGGATCAAAAAAAAAATCAGTCTGGATTAATTCATAGGAGATCAGACAATGGGGCTAAAATGTGGACTAATTCTACCTGTACTTTCTAATTGTTTTGTGCTTAGGGTCAGGGTTATTTCCATTAGGAGAAAGAGTATTTAAGTGAAGGTGATCTGACATGCAGAAATGGGTTAGTTGGTTATGCTTTCTTCGGGGTTCTGCTCTGTTAGCTGAACGACTAAAGTAGGGCAGAACAGACTCCCTTTCTGTCTCCTTCTCCCCTTTTCCTTTGTCTCCCCCCACCCTCTACAACTTTCCTCCCACTGGGGCAGACTGGTGGGCACTTCCTCTCCTGAAGCCAGGCAGAGGGGAGAAGTGAAAACCCTGGTTTTAGGCCCCTGTACAGGTGGGTGGGGAGATGGGCAATGACATCTTTTCTTTGGGCCTCTTGCTTCAGGGTAAACTCACCCATGAAAGACCAGGCTCTTCTTAGTATAGACATAATAATAATAATGTTGGTTTTTGTTAAGTGCTTAATACGTGCTGAGCACTGTTGTAAGCGCTGGGGTAGATACAGGGTAATCAGTTTGTCCCACGTGAGGCTCACAGTCTTAATCCGGAGAGAACATAGTATTAAACGTGACCCATTCCCTCTTATAAGGAGCTTTCACTCTAATGAAGGAGACAAGTTAGAGTGGAAGGAGTTTGGGGAAAGGAATCAAGAGATAATAATACTATGTATTAAGCACTTACATGTGAAGGACTGTTCTAAGCGCTGGGGTAGATACACTGTAATCAGGGCGGACACAGTCCCTTTCCCACATGGAGCTCATGGTTTAAGTAGGATGGTATTTCTTAAGTGCTTACTATACAACAATTATTATTATTGTTATTATTACAACAGAGTAGGATGGTATTTGTTAAGCGCTTACTATATGCCAAGCACTGTTCTAAGCACTGGAATCCCCATTGAATCCCCATTTTACAGTTGAGGGTTCTGGTCCCCACTCCGCCACTGATCTGCTGTGATCTGCTGAACCCTTTGGTGCCTCATCTTTCCCATCTATAAAATGGGGGTAATGATAGCCCATTTGGATTTGTATACTTTATTCACCATACCCGCAGCCCCATAGCACTTATATACTTAGCACTTATAAATATCCATAATTTATTTTTATTAATGTTTGTCCCCTCCTCTAGATTGTAAACCCCTTGTGTGCCGGGAATGTCTCTTCCGCCTCAGTTATATTGCACTCTCCCAAGTGCTTAGTACAGTGCCCTGCACACAATAACACTCAATAAATATGATTTATTGATTGATTGCTTTGGGAGAAAAACTGTGACAATTAGTGTGAAGGTGCTTTTGGAAAATAAAAATACTATGTAAAAGGATATGTTAGTTGATTTGTCTGTGAAGCATCCGAGGTTCACCCCTCCCTCAGCCCCTCAACGCTTATGTGCTTCATCATAATTTATTTATTTATATTACATAATATATTAAACTGCAAGCTCCTTGTGGTTAAGTAACATGTTTATCAACTCTGTTGTATTGTAATAACAATATTAATAATTGTGGTATTTGCTAAGTGCTTACAATGTGCTGGGGTGGATACAAGCAAATTGGGTTAGACACAGTTCCTGTCCCCCATGGGGCTCACAGTCTTAATCCCCTTTTTACAGATGAGATAATTGAGGCACAGAGAAGTGAGGTGATTTGCCCAAGGTCACACAACAGGTAAGTGGTGGATCTTGGATTAGAACCTAGGTCTTTTTGACGACCAAGCCTGTGCTCTACCCACTAGACCATGCTGCTTCTCTCCCAAGCATTTAGTTCAGTGCTCTGCACACAATAAATGCTCAATAAATTTGATTAACTGATTGATTGAGAAAGGGCAAGGCAAACTCTCCCTAATCTGCAAGTGTGGAGAGTGGGACTCAAAGAGGGGGAATTATTTGCCCAAAATCACCCATCCTGGAGCGGAATATGCTCCTGCTTTGCTGTGTGACCTTAAGAGATCATTTAACCACGCTGGAGAAGCAGCGTGGCTCAGTGGAAAGAGCATGGGCTTGGGAGTCAGAGGTCATGAGTTCGAATCCCAGCTCTGCCACTTGACAGCTGTGTGACTGTGGGCAAGTCACTTAACTTCTCTGTGCCTCAGTTACCTCATCTGTAAAATGGGGATTAACTGTGAGCCTCATGTGGGACAACCTGATTACCCTGTATCTACCCCAGTGCTTAGAACAGTGCTCGGCATATAGTAAGCGCTTAACAAATACCAACATTATTATTACATTATTATTTAACCTCTCTGGGCCCTGATTTCCCTTCTGTCTTATTGGAGGAGTCACTTCTGTGGGCTGCACCATTTTCCCAGGGTTGGAGCCAGGCATTAGTCCTGATCTGGGAGTTAAGATGCCGGGGTTCTAACTCACCTTGACGATAATAAATCTTCCTGTTGGCCTGCCTGATGTGTGAGGCATAAATCATGGGGCAAGAGAATGACTAAAGAATAACCCATCAAGGTCTCTTGGGCTCTCTGAATTCTCTCACCCTTGATCAATCCTCTTTTCAAAAGAGCGAGAAAAAAGGACCAAAAACAAATTCTTGGCTAAGTCACTGCCGTTCCCTCCTCCTCCCTCCTCTGGCTGTGGCCAGACTGGAGGCTGCCTCTGGAATTTGGAGTGAGAGCTACAGTCTGGTGCATTATTGATGGAGCCTTTAATTGCACGTTTCCTTAAGTCTACAGAGCCTTTGATGAAAAATTCATGGCACGCCCAGCAGTAGTAAGCAGATCAAATCGATCGGCAGCTCTTCCAGATGGAGGAGAGAGGCCTGAACCCACGCCAGCCAGAGGCCCCAGGAAAGGGAGTGAGGGGCTTTCATCAGGCCTCGAGGTCTGAGAAAACAGAACAATGCCAATCCTTCTCTGTGCGCAGCAGAAATCTGGGGGCCACCTGTTCCTGATTACTCTAGGGCACAGACTTCCTCTTGGGCTTTTCCCCTGGAGATCTCAAAGGGCTACTCACTCGATGTCCAGGGGGAGGTGGGGAACAGCCCCCATTTTAATTGGGGGTGAATTTGCCACATCGTGGGGGGATGTGACCTACTCAAGGCCTCAGGAAAAATTGGGAGCAGAGTTGGGAGTCAGACACCAAATGCAGACCTCCAATCCCATTACGACCCAAACTGATCACCCTATCTCTGAATCAGGGCTAGCAACTTTTCTTTTTTAGTGTAGGGATGAACATGAGGATGGGGTATCAAGGAAATTAGGCAGCAAGGCCTTAGGGAAGCACTAATCCCTGCTCTGCCACTTATCTGTTTTGTGACCTTGGGCAAGTCATTTAACTTCTCAGTGCCTCAATTACCTTATATGAAAATTGGGATTGAATCCTCCTCCCTCAGACTTAGTCTGTGAGCCCCATGTTGGCCAGGGATTGTGTCGAATTTGATTAACTTGTATTTACCCAAGTACTTGTATTTACCCAAGTACTTAGTTCAGTGATTGGCACTTGACCAATACCATTAAAAATGCCACTTTGCTTCTCTGTACCTCAGTTTCCTCATCTGTAAAGTGGGGATTAAATACCTCCTCCTTAGATTGTATTGTAGCTATCCCAGTGTCTACCCAGAGCTTGGCACAAAGTAAAAAAATACATTTTAAAAATCATCATCATTATTATCATTATCATCTTCATCATTCTCCTCCTAATTATCATAATTGTTGTGATTATTGGGGTGGAAAATCAAGGGATAGAATGGGGATAGGTCAAGGCAGTGCGGGTAGGTGCAAACAGCAGTGTGGCTTAGTGGATAGAGTATGGGTCTGGGAGTTAGAAGGACCTGGGTTCTAATCCAGGCTCTGCAACATGTCTGCTGTGTAATCTTGGGCAGGTCACTAAATTTCTCTGTGCTTCAGCAACCTCATCTATAAAATTCTCTCCTGGACCCCCTCCAATCTGGCTTCCGTCCTCTCCACTCTACCGAGACTGCTCTCTCTAAGGTCACCCATGACCTCCTTCTTGCCAAATCCAATGGCTCCTACTCCATTCTAATCCTCCTTGACCTCTCTGCTGCCTTTGACACTGTCGACCATCCCCTCCTCCTCCATACCTTATCTCACCTTGGCTTCACGGACTCTGTCCTCTCCTGGTTCTCCTCTTACCTCTCTGGCCGGTCATTCTCGGTCTCCTTCGCTGGAGCCTCCTCCCCCTCCCATCCTTTAACTGTTGGAGTTCCTCAAGGGTCAGTTCTTGGCCCTCTTCTGTTCTCCATTTACACTCACTCCCTTGGTGAACTCATTCGCTCTCATGGCTTTGACTACCATCTCTACGCAGATGACACGCAGATCTACATCTCCGCCCCGTCCTCTCCCCCTCCCTTCGGGCTCGCATCTCCTCCTGCCTCCAGGATGTCTCCACCTGGATGTCGGCCCGCCACCTAAAACTCAACATGAGCAAGACTGAGCTCCTCATCTTCCCTCTCAAACCCGGTCCTCTCCAGACTTCCCTATCACTGTGGATGGCACGACCATCCTTCCCGTCTCTCAGGCCCGCAATCTCGGTGTCATCCTTGACTCGTCTCTCTCGTTCACCCACACATCCTATCCGTTACCAAGACCTGCCGGTTTCACCTTTACAATATCGCCAAGATCCGCCCTTTCCTCTCCACCCAAACGGCTACCTTACTGCTACGGGCTCTCGTTATATCCCGGCTAGACTACTGTGTCAGCCTTCTCTCTGATCTCCCTTCCTCCTCTCTCGCCCCACTCCAGTCTATTCTTCACTCCGCTGCCCGGCTCATCTTCCTGCAGAAACGATCTGGGCATGTCACTCCCCTTCTTAAACAACTCCAGTGGTTGCCTATCGACCTCCGCTCCAAACAAAAACTCCTCACTCTAGGCTTCAAGGCTCTCCATCACCTTGCCCCTTCCTACCTCTCCTCCCTTCTCTCTTTCTACCGCCCACCCCGCACGCTCCGCTCCTCTGCCGCCCACCTCCTCACCGTCCCTCGGTCTCGCCTATCCCGCCGTCGACCCCTGGGTCACGTCCTCCCGCGGTCCTGGAACGCCCTCCCTCCTCACCTCCGCCAAACTGATTCTCTTTCCCTCTTCAAAACCCTACTTAAAACTCACCTCCTCCAAGAGGCGTTCCCAGACTGAGCTCCTCTTCCCCCTCTACTCCCTCTGCCATCCCCCCTTTACCTCTCCGCAGCTAAAGCCTCATTTTCCCCTTTTCCCTCTGCTCCTCCACCTCTCCCTTCCCATCCCCACAGCACTGTACTAGTCCGCTCAACTGTATATATTTTCGTTACCCTATTTATTTTGTTAATGAATTGTACATCGCCTTGATTCTATTTAGTTGCCATTGTTTTTACGAGATGTTCTTCCCCTTGACGCTGTTTAGTGCCATTGTTCTTGTCTGTCCGTCTCCCCCGATTAGACTGTAAGCCCGTCAAACGGCAGGGACTGTATCTGTTGCCGACTTGTTCATCCCAAGCGCTTAGTACAGTGCTCTGCACATAGTAAGCGCTCAATAAATACTATTGAATGAATGAATGAAAGTAAGAGGTTGAGCTGGCCCCATAAACATTTGGGCATCCACCAGATGGACTCTGATAGATCCTCGCTCTCAGAACTGATGAGGTGGAATACAGTGGGAGACAGAGCAACCTGCTTTCTAGTAAATTCCTTTAAAAGCAAATTACCCAAGATGTTTCTTTGAACAATCTGAGGGAAGGAGAGGGGAGGAGAGAGAAAGCATTTATTCCTTCTAAATGGTAGGTCTGCACAAAAGCTTGCCAGCCTCTCTAATACTTAACAGCATGCAAAGCGAGCAATTGCCATATTGCATTGTTTACATTAAGTTACCTGATGTAAAATCTCAATTTGCATGTTTTTACATATTATTAACTATGAATGAACTAGTCCCAGAGGAGGCAGGAGGTTGCCTGATTGAGGGTAGTTTGGTTCCCTGGAGACAAAATGGATAGGAGGAAGAGGGTGACAATTCCCTCACCTATAAAATGGGGATTAAGAATGGAAGGCCCTTGAGGGACATTGATTGTGTCCACCCTGATTACCTTGTATCTACCCCAGTGCTTAGTTCAGTGCCTGGCACAGAGTAAGCATTTAATAAATGCCATTAAGAAAAAAAAAAAGCCCAGCCTAGGGGAAAGAGGTTTGGAAGTCGGGAGACTTGGGCTTAAATCCTTGCTCTGCCATCTGTTTATGTGACCTCGGGCAAATTACTTCATTTCTCTGTGCCTCAGTTTCATCATCTGTAAAGTGGGAATTAAATACCTGTTCTCCCTCACCTTTGGATTGTGTGCTCCATGTGGGACAGTGTCTGTGTCTCTGATTTAATTAGCCTGGATCTATCTACCTCAGAGATTAGGACAATGCTTGGGACATAGTAAGAGTTTAAATACCACTATTGCTATTTTGGCTATTATTATTATCTGGTGGGGCCAGGTGAAGCAGGCCTGATGCAAAAAGAGATTGGCAAAGGGGATTCTGCATAGGAGAGCCAGAGAATGAGCCTGGGAACTCAGTTAACTTGTTTCTACAACCAAGATGAAGGAGAGCATGAAGAATCACAAAGAGCCATGCCTCCCCACTCAGCTCTGCTCTGGTAGAGGTCATAGGTCTGCTATGGACCCTCCTGAGATGCCATGTCCATCTCACAGGGGGTGGGGTGGGGTCACCACTGTGGACAGGGAATGTGTCTGTCACTGTATTCTCCCAAGCACTTGGTTCAGTGCTTTGCACACAGTAAGCTCTCAATAAATATGACTGAATGAATGAGTAAAGGCCACATCCCCATGCTGTCCAGCCCCCGTGCTCCAATCCCCGATCTCTCCTCCCACCCCCAACCTGCTTCCTACAGCCTCTTCTGACCCTTGGGCCCTCGGAAGCACATGATTCCGCAGGACCGGGCATGGGCTTCCATCCCACACAAAGCTCTGCCGTGGCCCTCTACTGAGGCATTTGTGGAAAGGGGGCGCCTTCTGCTGGGAACAAGCAAAAATGCAGGATTCCAACTAGGGAATGAAGCAAACTATGTCAACAGGGAAAATTGGGGGAAGTATTGCCCGGGAAATTCGTTCATTCAATCATATTTATTGAGTGCTTATTGTGTGCAGAGCATTGTAGTAAGTTCTTGGGAGAATACAATATAACAATAAATAGACACTTTCCCTGCCCACAACGAGTTTCTCCATCTGGGGGCTACTGGCCCCCTATGCTTCTTCAACTCTCTCATCCTGGTGAAATTATGGGATTGAGAAAAACCAGGCAGATGTGAGGAGAGCAGAGGCCCAAGAACCAGGCTGGGAGAAATAGCAGGGGGAAAGGAGGCTGCAGATCAAGGGGGCAGATTTCCCAACCCTTTTCTGAAACATGCAAAAGTCTTTCATTCAGGCCCAGAACCAGAGGAAGGCCTGTGTTTGCTGGTCTGACTACCTGAAGGTCCTCATTCCAGGCCTGGAAGGAACAGGAGAGACTAATAATAATAACTGTGGTATTTGTTAAGCACTTACTATGTGCCAGGCACAGTACTAAGTTCTGGGGTGTTTACAAGCAAATTGGGTTGGACACAGTCCCTGTCCAGCGTGGGGCTCACAGTCTCAACCCCCATTTTACAGATGAGGTAACTGAGGCACAGAGTAGTGAAGTGACTTGCCTAAGGTCACACAGCAGACAAGTGGTAGAGTCAGGATTAGAACCTATGACTTTCTGACTTCCAGGCCTGTGCTCTATCCACTCTGCCATGCCACTTCTCCAATCTATAGAGTAGGTGAGGCTGGGGGTGCCAAGTCCCCCATAGGTCATAGCCAAGTGGGGGTTTGTGCAGTCTGCAGGGCGGAGAAGAGTGGGAGAGCCCATGGGGCCTGGGGCTGCTATTGAACATTATGGGCAGGGAGCGTGTCTACCAACTCTTTTATATGGTACACTCCCAAGAGTTTAGTATAGTGTTCTGTACACTGTAAGCACTCAATAAACACCACTGATTGATTGCAGGAAGCAGATGGGATTTCTGCATATATTCAGCATTCAATAAATATGACTGATTGATTAGGCAAGAGTAGGAAAAGTCTGAGGCCCTGAGTGGGGAGCTGATTTCCTGCTGTATTAGAACCCAAGAGTTCTTCCTCCCTCTAGCTCTAGGGACAGGCCTCCCAACTGTGACTCACTCATGCTCAGGTTGGGGAGGTAGAAGGCCAAGAGGAGGGGGAAGAAGAATGCTCAGGACCAAATTGAGTCCTAGACCAGAGAAATGGGTGTCAGTGAGGTCTCCCATCAAAGTCTCCCTGAGCAGAATGAGCAGCAATCCCCAAGGCCCTGGAACTGACCCAGAACCTCCAGCCTGCAGGAGGCTGGAAAACATAAGCAAGGCCCTGGGTCCAGGCTACTAGTTCCCACACCTAGCCATCAAGCTATACCTTCCCTGAGGGTTCTAGTGGACCAAGCGACTGGTTCAGTTGGTCAGGGTGCTGAGGAAGGAGAAAGGGCCAGGTCATAGAGAACTAGTCCCAGAACCTCCAGCTTCACCATCTCCCTTATTGCTCTCTCTGTTTTTATGGTATTTGTTAAGCACTTACTACTTGTTTTCCTTGGAGCTTCAGGGCTCTTCTCAGGACCAAGGACTCCTGACATGACTAGGGGGCAAGTTCAGAGAGAAGAGTAAGGTGGGAGGTAATCTAGTCTGAGCCAGGAACACTGGCTTCCAATCTTTTTGTTTCTTCCCCTTTTTTGCCTCAGATTCCTCCTCTACACTATGAAAAGAAGAGTATCTGCTCTCAGCTGGTTGATTAGGAGCTGTTTAGAGGAAGCTGTTATACGAATCTATGCATTTTTGGAGGATCTACTGAAGAGAAAAGCACCTGGAGCATGAGGCAGGAAAGCAGTGTTGCCTAGTGGAAAGAGCATGGGCTTAGGAGCCAGAGGACCTAGTTTCCAATCCTGGCTCCACCACTTGTCTGTTGCGTGTCCTTGGGCAAGTCACTTAACTTCTCTGTACTTCAGTTTTCTGATCTTTAAAATGGGGATTAAATCCTCCTCCCTCCTTCTTAGACTGTGAGCCCTTTATGGGACAGGGATTTTGTCTGACCTATCTTTTACATACCCCAGTACTTAGAACAGTGCTTGACCACTAGTAAGTGCTTAACCAGTACCATAAGGAGAATAAAGTGGCATAAGCCCCTTCACTCCACAGAAACTGCCCTCTTAAAGGTCACAAATGATGTCTTTCTTGCCAAATCCAATGGCCTCTACTCCATCCTAATGTTCCTCGACCTCTCAGCTGCCTTCGACATTGTTAACCACCCCCTTCTACTGGAAACATTATCCAACCTCAGCTTCACTAACACTGTCCTCTCCTGATTCTCCTTCTAACCCTCTGGTGGCTCATTCTCAGTTTCTTTTGTGGCTTCTCCTCTGCCTCACACCCCCTGACTCTGGGTGTCCCTCAAGGTTCAATTCTGGGTCCACTTCTATTCTCCATCCAAACCCACTCCCTTGAAGAACTCATTTTCTCCCATGGCTTCAATTACCACTTCTATCAGGATGATTCTCACATCTTCATCTCCAGCCCCGATCTCTCCCTCTCTGCAGTCTTGTATTTCCTCCTGCCTTTGAGACATCTCTCCTTGGATGCCCTGCAGATACCACATACTTAACATGTCCAAAACAAAACTCCCTATTTTCCCACCCAACCTCTGTCCTCCCGATAACTTTCCCATCATTGTAGACAGCACCAGCATCCTTCCGAATGAGCCAGTAACATTGGCATTATCCTTGACTCCCTCTCATTCAAACCACATATTCAATCTCACTAAATCCTGCCAGTTGAACCTTCACAGCCTCACTAACATCTGTCCTTTTTTCTCCAATCAAAATGGTACCACATTAAACTGAGCACCTACCCTATCCTTCCTTGACTACTGTATTAGTTTCCTTGCTGACCTCCTAGCCTCCTGTCTCTCCCCACTCCAGTCCATACTTCATTCTGCTGCCTTGATCATTTTTCTACAAAGACATTCAGTCCATGTTTCCCCACTCCTTAAGAACCTCCAGTGGTTACTCATCCACCTCCTCATCAAACAGAAATTCCTTACCTTTGACTTTAAACTACTCAGTCACCTTGCCCCCTCCTACCTCACCTTGCTTCTCTCCTACTACAACCCAGCCCAAACACTTCGCTTCTCTAATGCCAAACTATTGACTGTACCTCGATCTTGTCTACCTCACAACAGACCTCTCGCCCACCTCCTGCCTCCAGACGGGAATGCCCTCGCTTTTCAGATCCAACAGACAATGCTCTCCCTACCTTTAAAGCCTCACTGAAGGTACATCTCCCTCAAAAGGCTTCCAGCCTTACTGAAGGTACATCTCCCCCAAAAGGCTTTTCCAGATTTAGCCCTTATTTCCTTTTCTCCACACCCTTTTGTATCACCCTGATTTGCTCCCTTTATTCACCAACCCCACCCCAGCCCTACAGCACTTATGTATACATGTATCCATAATTTATTCATGTAATTTATTCTCCTCTAGACTGTAAGATCATTGTGGGCAGGGAATGGGTCTGCTATATTGTTGGTTTGTACTCTCCCACGTTCTTAGTACAGAGCCCTGCACAAAGTAAGTGTTTAATAAATGCAATTGATTTATTAATTGGTGACTCCTGCTCCTCTGCTGCCCATTCCATGAGTCTCACCCAGTCTGTGAGAGTGGGTATCAAGGCATGAAAACCAAGGCAGGAAATGGTGCTATAATTGAAACTTGTATATTTCAGTTTACTTATTATTTTTAGCAGGGGCACTTAAGATCCTGGAATCCAAGAGCTATAAGGGACTTCAAAGGGTCACCTGGCCCAGCCCCTTTCTGCAGGGCTAGGGATTGGCTATTTCTTTATAGTATTTATTAAGCACTTATGTGCTAGGCACTGTACTAAGCGCTGGGGTAGTTACAAGATTGTCAGGCTAGACACAGTCTATGTCCCACATGGGGCTCACAGCTTTAATCCCTATTTTACAGATGTGGTCACTGAGGCATAGAGAAGTTAAGTGACTTGCCCAGGGTCATGCAGCAGACACGTGGCAGAGCCGGAATTAAAACCCAGGTCCTCTGACTCCCAGGCCCATCTCTTTCCACAAGGCCAGGCTGCTTATCTAAATTTTAAATTATTTTGCTAAAGCTCTCCAGTGGAGTCACCCTGAGTAGCAGGTAGAACACCCTCTATCTAACCACTCCCTCAGCATAGTCTAAACCCATTTCATCTTGTTCATCCCAACCAGGACATTAAGAATCACCAGTCAGCATTCCCCTAAAAAGATCCCTTACACAGTCTTGAAGGCAGTGAATCAGTCTGAGACCATCTCTTCTTCTAGTTAAACAACTTTAATCCCTTTACCCTATCCTCTTTGTTTTAAATGGTATTTGTTAAATACTTTCAATGTGCCAGACACTGTACTAAGTGCTGGGGTAGGTGCAAGATAATCAAATTAGACACTGTCCATGTCCTACATGGGGCTGTTAAATCCCCATTTAACAGGGTACTGAGGCAGAGAGAATTTAAGTGACTTACCCACCAGTCATAAAGTAGATTCATTCAATAGTATTTATTGAGCGCTTACTATGTGCAGAGCACTGTACTAAGCGCTTGGGATGAACAAGTCGGCAACAGATAGAGACAGTCCCTGCCGTTTGACAGGCTTACAGTCTAATCGGGGGAGACGGACAGACAAGAACAATGGCACTAAACAGCGTCAAGGGGAAGAACATCTCGTAAAAACAATGGCAACTAAATAGAATCAAGGCGATGTACAATTCATTAACAAAATAAATAGGGTAACGAAAATATATACAGTCGAGCGGACGAGTACAGTGCTGTGGGGATGGGAAGGGAGAGGTGGAGGAGCAGAGGGAAAAGGGGAAAATGAGGCTTTAGCTGCGGAGAGGTAAAGGGGGGATGGCAGAGGGAGTAGAGGGGGAAGAGGAGCTCAGTCTGGGAACGCCTCTTAGAGGAGGTGATTTTTAAGTAAGGTTTTGAAGAGGGAAAGAGAATCAGTTTGGCGGAGGTGAGGAGGGAGGGCGTTCCAGGACCGCGGGAGGACGTGGCCCAGGGGTCGACGGCGGGATAGGCGAGACCGAGGGACGGCGAGGAGGTGGGCGGCAGAGGAGCGGAGCGTGCGGGGTGGGCGGTAGAAAGAGAGAAGGGAGGAGAGGTAGGAAGGGGCAAGGTGATGGAGAGCCTTGAAGCCTAGAGTGAGGAGTTTTTGTTTGGAGCGGAGGTTGATAGGCAACCACTGGAGTTGTTTAAGAAGGGGAGTGACATGCCCAGATCGTTTCTGCAGGAAGATGAGCCGGGCAGCGGAGTGAAGAATAGACCGGAGCGGGGCGAGGAGGTCAGGAGGTCAGAGAGAAGGCTGACACAGTAGTCTAGCCGGGATATAAATAGATGTGTGGTGGAGCCTGGATTAGAACCACTCATTCATTCAATCATATTTATTAAGCACTTACTGTGTGCAGAGCACTGTACTAAGCACTTGGGAAAGTACAATACAACAGTAAACAGTGACATTTCCTGCTCACAATGAGCTTATGGTCTAGAGGGGTTCTTTTGATGCCCAGGCCCAGGCTCTATCCTCTAGACCACACTGCCTCTCTGCCTCAAGCTGCAGGGGCTTTTCTATTCAATAGACTCTCCATAAATGCTTCTTTTGGGGATCTACATGATTTTCCAGTCACTTTTGGGGGTCAGATGCCCAAGTGGAATTCCAGGTTCTTAGTGCCCCTGGTAGTTTACATGTAGCCTGGATGGGGAAGTTTACATGCAGACTGGATGGGTTTCCACACAAGCAAACCCCAAATTTCCCTAGCAGCTTGCTGCTACCATCCTATGACTCTTAGATTCAGAACCCCCAAAAGCACAGGAAGCTCTGGGGACAGACCTACACCCTGAGAGCCATCTGCTGAAAGGAGGAGGAATGTCAAATGCCTTATGGCCTCCCTGCTACAGCCATCCCTCCAGTATTGTGTGTGAAACCTACTGTCTCTTTGGTTATAAGCAGTTAGAATTGAGAAGCAGCATGGCCTTCTGAATAGAGCACAGGACTGGGAGTCCAGAGGTCATGGTTCTAATTCCGCTTTGCCACTTGTCTACTATGTGACCATGGGCAAATCACTTAACTTCTCTGTACTTCAGTTATCTCATCTGTAAAATGGGGATTAAGACTGTTAACTCTGTGTAGGACAAGGACTGTCCAAACTGATTAGCTTGTATCTACCCCAGCATTTAGTACAGTGTCTGGTACATAGTAAACACTTAAATAAAAAAAAACAACAAAGGAAACAACTTGTCTATGCCTCCTTTACTTCACCTGTAAAATTCATTCAAATGTATTTATTGAGCACTTACTGCGTGCAGAGCAACGCAGCAATAGAGACAAAATGGGAATTAAGACTGAGTCCCATGTGGGACACGGATTGTGTCTAACTTGATTAGCCTGTATCTACCCCAGCGCTTAGCAGAGTGTCTGGAATATAGTATGTGGTTAACAAATACCATTAAAAAACAACTGCAAGACCACCTCTGATGCTCCAAAAAATTGTACCATATCAGCAAAGAACCTAACCAGCATTCAGCATACAAGTTACCAGGAACAGAACAGCACTTTGATATATGTGGAATATTAAACTCAGATCCGAGGACCTTTCCATAGCAGCTCCTTTAACCGCTCGCCCTCTACGGTTTCTTCTTCGTAATTTTCCGACGTTCACCAGTTTCCTCCTCCTTTCCTTTAACATCTCCTTTCTGGGAACGCCACCTACAGGTTCTTATCCCATCATTCACCCTAATGAACGCCAGGGGCTCTTTTTCTTTTTTCTTTATTTTATTTTTTTAATTCCATGGTGTTTGTTAAGCGTTTACTTTGTGCCAGGCACTCTATTAACCCCTGGGATAGCTACAAGCCAGTCAGGTTGGACCCAGTCCCCATGTGGGGTTCACAATTTTAATCTGTAAAATACAGATGAGGTAAATCACAAGAAATAATAATAATGTTGGTATTTGTTAAGCGCTTACTATGTGCAGAGCACTGTTCTAAGCGCTGGGGAAGATCCAGGGTAATCAGGTTGTCCCACGTGAGGCTCACAGTTAATCCCCATTTTACAGATGAGGTAACTGAGGCACAGAGAAGTTAAGTAACTTGTCCACAGTCATGCCGCTGACAAGTGGCAGAGTCAGAATTCAAACCCATGACCTCTCACTCTCAAGCCCGGGCTCTTTCCACTGAGCCACGCTGAAGTGAAGTGACTGGCTCAAGGTCACACAGCAGCCAAGTCAGAGCTAGGATTAGAACCCAGGTCCTCTGACTCCCAGGTCCAAACTTTATGCACTAGGCCATGCTACTTCATGCTTCCTTCCCTGGTGGCAGTCTGGCTGGGACTCCCATCTCGCGGCTAGAGATGTTTCTATTTTCCCAGGGTCCCCTTCTCCAGACTAATTCCTCCCCTAGATTTGACTGTGCTCTGGATGACATCAACAGGAGCTCTAGAAATCTCTGAGTCCTCCCCCACTTTAGTGAATGGCTAGCCTAGCATGGTCCTACATTCTCTCAACTATTTAGCATGCTTGGGTTTGTGTACATGCATATATCGACATTCATGTGTACTCGTGTCTTTATACCCAGACCGTTGATTGTCCTTTGTACTTGAAGGCAATATTGGCTGTGGAATTCACCTTTGGGTTCAAGGATGTCTGAAAAGTTCTAGGACAATTCCACCTATACTATATGATCCTTCCTGGAATGTCATGTTTTGCTTGCTGGTGCTGTTTTCACTTTTGCCTACTGATCTTCGACATAGCTGTTGGGTATGACTAAGGGTGCTCTATCTTTCCTTAGCAACCTTCAGTGGAAGAGCTAGAACACCATCGTAATGCTGGAGCTAGAATACCATGGTAACCCAGGCTCAAGGCTCAGAATCCCTACTGCCAGGAAGTTCTTCTTAGTGTCACATTTAAATGCTTCTTACTGTAATTTTAGCTCATTCCCTATTGTCTCCAATAGTGAATAACTTAGTCTTAGGTGATTAAACAAAGGACACAGGCCTGCAGAGAGGACCCCAGTGGCTCATTAGCAGCTCTCTCCCTCTCTCTCTGTGCCTCTGGTTAACTGGAAGCAATATCTTCATCCCCTCATCTGCTTCTCCAGGCTCTTCCCAGAAAGCCATACATGGTCTCAGCCACTACACAGCCTTGTGGAAATAGCACGGGCTGGGGAGTCAGAGTACCTGGGCTCTAATCTGTGCTCTGCCACTTGTTTGTTGTGTGACCTTGAGCAAGACATTTAACTTCTCTGTGCCTCAGTTACTTCATCTACAGAGTGAGGATTAAGACTGTGAGCCCTCTGTGGGACAGGAACCTCATTATCTTGTATCTACCCCAGCACTTAGTACAGTGCCTGGCACAAAGAAGGCACTTAACAAGTACCATTAAAAAAAGAAGAGGGAAGTAGACCCTGCTCTAATAATAATAATGATGATGGTATTTGTTAAGCACTTACTATGTACCAAGCACTGTTCTCAGCGCTGAGGGGGGTTCACAGTCTTAATCCCCATTTTCAGATGAGGCAACTGAGGCACAGAAAAGTTAAGTGACTTACCAAAAGTCACACAGCTGACAAGTGGCGGAGCTGGGATTAGAACCCATGACTTCTGGCTCCCAAGTCTGTGCTCTTTCCACTAAGCCATGCTGCTTCTTCTAGTCTGACACTTGTCAGAGTAACTGGGAATGTCTGAAATATACATTGTGGAGATAAATGCCTTTTTAGTTTTACCCATCCCTAGCTAAAAGCTCATTTCCTTCCAGGCTGTAGAAACGGCAGGAGATGCAGGAACTCTTCCCCAAGCCAAAGATTATTTGGTAGGATCCAAACCCCAAGAAATAGGCAGGGACTATATCTACCAACTCGGTGTCTACCAAGTGCTGAGTACAGTGCTCTGCACACAGTAAGAACTCAATAAATACAATTAATTGGATAGAATTGGGGTTCTTCTTGGCAGGGAAACCACTGATAAAAGGTGCTTTATTCATCAGGGTTTTCAGGAGTCCTCACTGTCTGGGAAGAAACTTGGTTTGGCCCCTCCCCAGTAAGGGGAGCTGCCAATCAGTCACCATATTTGCTGAGCACTTACTGTTGGCATAGCACTGTACTAAGCACTTGGGAAAGTACAATACAACAGAGTTAGTAGATTTGTTCCCTGCTCACAAGTTTACAGTCTAGAGGGGAGACAGATATAAATAAGTCACAGATATGCACATAAATCCTGTAGATCTGGGAGGGGGGATTAATAAAAATATAATAATAATTGTGGCATTGTACTAACCCCTGGGGTGGATACCAGCAAATCAGGTTGGACACAGTCTCTGTCCCATGTGGGGCTGAGTCTCAATCTCCATTTTACAGATGAGGTAACCGAGGCACAGAGAAGTGACTCCCAGACCTATGACCTATCAATTATGCCATGCTGCTTTCCTAAGGGAGCAAGTCAGGGTAACTCAGAAGGGAGTGGGAGAGAGGAAAGGATGATGTAGTCAGGGAAGACCTCTTGGAGGAGATGTGCCTTCAATAAGGCTTTGAAGTAGGAGGAGGAGGGTGTGGAAGAGTAATTGTATATTGGATATGAAGAGGGAGGGCATTCCAGGCCAGAGGCATGATGTGGGAGAGAGGTCAGTGGCAAGATAGGTTAGATAGACAAGATCGAGGTACAGTGAGAATGTTGGCATTAGAGGAGTTGAGTGTGTAGGCTGGACTGTAGTAGGAGAGTAGCAAGTTGAGGCATGAGCAGGCAAGGTAATTGAGTGCTCTAAAGCCAATGATGTGGAATCAATGCCAGGGAATAGAACATGAGACTTAGGGCATGTCAATACATAAGGAGATTGATGGAGGCATAATATGCAAGAGTGTCCCTGGATGACCTGGGCAAAATGGGAATACCTTCATACTGACGGTGCTGGGGTCCTGGCAGGAGGTGGATCACCTGCGCCTGGCGGTGGAGAGAATGGCAGATGACATCCTGGTCCTGCGGGAGCACATCGCTGCACTGGAGGTGGAGAACAGTGACCTGCGGCGCCGCGCAGCTGAGCTTGATGATTTGGAGCACCTCCTCTCCACCAACATTGACACCACCACTGGGGCCAAGGTGGCTGACAGATCATGTAACCTAGGCAGACATCTCTGAGCAGCCTGATGGCTCATTATGAGCAGGGAATTTGTCTGCTAATTCTGATGTATTGTACTTTCCCAGGTGCTGCTTAGTATAGTGTTCTGCACACAGGAAGCTCACAATAAATCCCATTGATTGAGGGCTGCAGAGCAGTGCAGTGGTCTCTACTATAACAATTGGATTCATTCATTCAACTGGTTTATTAAGCATTTACTGTATGCAGAGCACCATACTAAGCACTTGGTGCCCACAGAGGGTTTCTGGCCATCTGCCCATCAGTCTTACTCAGTGTTGACTGCAGATGATGTTTGGACAGTCTGAGCTTAGTAAAATAGGGAGTGTTTGCCTGAGCCCTAAACTCTGCAGTATTCTACAAGCCCCTTCCTGAGGCTAGCTTCCAGGGGCATTCCCCCATTGCTGGAGCAGCTGTGTCCCCCTAACCTAGGCCCTCTACTGGCTTGCCAGTGGGGTCACAAATCTGCAAGACAAGTAACACTCTTGGCAAACTTCTCCCCTCTTCCTAACCATCTCCACCTCCCTGATACTTCCCAATGCTCCCAAAGCTAGAACCGGTTTTAGTGTCACATATACATTCTATGAGCTAGCCCAATTTTCAAATAACATAATGCTATAATCAAAAACCAAATTTCAAGTAGCATGGGCTAGAAGAGCATAGGATTGGGAATCAGAAGACCTGGGGCCTACTCCTAGTTCCATCACTTGCATGCTGTATGACCATGGGTAAGCCATTACATCTCTGTGCCTCAGTGTCCTCATCTATCAAATGGGGGTTATGTCCTCCTTCTCCTTCCCTAACTACACTGTGAACCCCATGTGGGGCAGGAACTGTGTCTCATTTGAGTGTATTTTGTCACAAGCAACCCCCTACCCCAGCTCATACCAACCAGTACCTTCCTGAACAGAAGGAACCTCAGTGACACTTAGGATAGTCAAACCACACCACTGACCATGATGGTTACTGTGGAAGTTTTTTTTTTTAAACTTAGGTTTACCAACATGCAAGGGAATGACACATACACATTCTCACTCACTCCACCAAGGATCCAATATCCAAGGGAGCCCATTCTGCCAATACTTATTTTTTCAGCTTCCAAGTACTGCTTCCTTCTGCTGCTTTTGAGTGCTGCTCTCCTCTTCAAATCTTGCTTCAGCTTGCCTTAATACTACTTCTCTACATGCCCTTTACAAGTCTCATACTTCCAAGCGACCGCCTTTTATCTGCCTTAGGAGTTGCAGCTGGGGCCTAGGTAGCAGTAATTGATTGGTCCAGGCCTGTTACCAGGTAGAACAGGGAGAGAAAGCCACGCCTCCCTCCATGCTTCACCCCCACAGGCCAACAATCACCTGTCACAGGTACAGCCCATCAGTGCCTTTGCCAGTCTCTTCCTTCCCGTTAGTCGGGATCACAAACAGCCACTAATAAGGTAGCTTCTTGTGGGCTCATCACTTATTGTATTTACCCCAGCATTTATTTAGCACAGTGCTTGCTTTTGGGAAGTGCTTAACAATTACCACAGTTGTAATTATCATTACCACCCTCAGGGTTTGCTTTTACTGCTTTTTCTACGGGGTGAAGAAAAAAAAGAGATGTGTATGCCATGCCACTAATGAGTTAAGAATGCCCACTATGGAAAGAATGTTACATTTGACATGTTATGGATGTGAAAACAGTATTTCTCTCCTACAATCCATACTAAAAGAATTTTGGTTGAAATAATTCTATTAACTCTAGTAGTAAGTAAAAGCCAAACACTAGTAAGTTTAATGAAACAATAATATAAGCCTTTAGCCTCTGGTCCATTGTGAAATCTTCATTCCAACATACCAGAGCATGCATTCTCTAAGAGATTTTTCTCATTTCATATCTCTCTCACTCAACAACAAAAAAAAAACCCTAAGCTTCAGCTCTCTTAGGCAAGATTGCTGGCTAGCAGGGACTCTTCCTGTTAAGAGAGTTTTCTTCAACCTCCCAAATCAATCAGAACCAATTAAGCCAAAAATCATTTGCTCAAGATTCTAGTACCAGAAGAACAAATAGCTACAAAGGGCTAAGACACTCCAATCTGTGGAATTTACTGAATGTTTACTTATGCAGAGCACTCTACTATGTCTTCAGAGAGTAAAATACATCAGAATTAGCAGACATATTCCCTTCCCACTACAAGTTTACAGTTCAGAAGGGGAGACTGACATTAATATGAACAAATAAATAATTTATGATAGTTTAAAGATATGTACATAAGAGCAGTGGGGTTTGGGGTGGAGCAAATATCAAATGTGGCGGAGAGGCATAGACTGAATGCTTTTGTTGATAAATGATCTGCACAGCAGAATGAAGTATGGATTGGTGTGGGGACAAACAGGAAGTTGGGAGGTCAGCAAGAGGGCAGACGCCGTAGTCAAGGCAGGATAGGCTAAGTGCTTGAACCACCAACCTTTGTCCTTATGTAGCCACTCTCTCCTCCCACTTTGCCCACCCACACACTTTGATTTTCCCAAGCTAACCATGTAGCTGTAACGTTCTTATGTGCTCCTTTGTCAAGTCCAAAAAAAGTCAAATCATAACAATACAGCATTAGGAGTTTCTTACCACAAAATTTAATGCAGATCTGTATGGGTGAGAATAGAGAGAGTCTGTTGCCCTAAGAAGGGGCTCAACCACATCACAGAAAGTTGTGAGAGGTAGCTAGTTATAGTCTGTGCTGGGCGTGGTGCTTCTACCCACCAACAACAGAATCCAATTAAGTGAGCCTCCAGTTTTCTTAAAAGATGACAGGGTGTGGCTGAAATTGGCAGCCGGGGAAGATGTGGCTAAACGTGATTAGAGAAGCAGTGTGGTTCGGTGGAAAGAGCACGGGCTTGGGAGTCAGAGATCATGGGTTCAAATCTCAGCTCTGCCACTTGTCAGCTGTGTGACTGTGGGCAAGTCACTTAACTTCTCTGTGCCTCAGTTACCTCATCTGTAAAATGGGGATTAAGAAAGTGAGCCCCATTTGGGACAACCTGATTACCCTGTATATACCCCAGTGCTTAGAACAGTGCTCTGCACATAGTAAGCTCTTAACAAATACCAACATTATTATGATTCAGGAAAACAAGGGAGATTAATACCAAAATGGAGACTGAAAACAAAATGGAGTAAGGCTGGATAAGAGTTGGTTTCTAGATCCCTCTCCATCCCATTGCTCAGGCCTTTATTACTCTCCTGCCTGGAACTCCCTATCCCTACAAATTTGCCAGACCTCTGCTCTCTCCATTTCAAGACTCTCCTAAAAACTCACCTCTTCCAAGAAACATTATCTAACTAATCCCCCACCTACCTGATATTGTAACCTTAACCCTCATATCTTTTTGTTTATAATTTAATTATAATCATTCAATGGGAAAATGATATTTATTGAGAGCTTACTGTGCGCAGAGCTCTATACTAAGTGGTTGGGGGAGTAAAATATGAGAGTTGGTAGACATGTTCCCTGCTCACAAGGAGTTTGCTTATTAATATTTGTTGTATCTATTGATATTACAATTTTAAATATTTTATATTTGGAAACGCTCCAAGGGACTGTAAGATTTTGAGGGTAGGAACTGGGACTTCCACTTCTGCTGAATATCTCCAAGCTAGTCAGTAAATGTAAAAGATAATGATTAAGAATCGGGATGCCAGAAAGGAGTATCTCCCTTCACCAACTGTGCCAGTTGCAAGAGAAAATTCCCCGCTTGTCAGGCATAATTCTGCATAAAAAGCTAAGAAATTCTCCTTTATTTCTATCCTCTGCAGAGAAAAAAAAAACCTGCTAGAAATCTTGATTTGTACATTACAGCTTTTGCATCATCATTCGTTCTGTTATCTGTAATGCTTCCAAAGAGCTGACACCTAAAATGAAAGTATGTTACTTACAAGGATTATTTTTAAATTTCTTATTTCCAGGATAGTAGCTTGGTTTCCATGATGATGACTGTAATTTGGAGCCCTGAAAATAAACTGAACTTCATATCAACTGGATCTTTGTAACATTATCACATTTTTATGTTTCTTAAATGTGTGAAACAAACAAAAGAAAAATGTCAAACAAAAACTCCTCACCATTGGCTTTAAAAGGCTCCACCACCTTGCCGCCTCCTACCTCACCTGTATAGATATAAAATATCTGTAATTTTATTTATTTGTATAGATGTTTGTCTCCCCCCTCTAGACTGTAAGCTCATTGGGGATGGGGATTGTCATTCTTTATTGTTGTATTGTACTCTCCCAAGCTCTTAGTACAGTGCTCTGCACATATTAAACACTCAGTAAATATGATTGAATGACTGAATGAAAAGTGTGAAACAAAATTAACAAGTTAAAATGAAAAAGACTTCAAAGGATTTACTTTTTTTTACTTTTCCATTTCAATTGGCAATGCACTTAAACTTGAACAGATTGCATGCTATCCTCTGAAATGTGTCTTTCTCACAAATATGAATGGAGTACACACTTATCAAAAGTATACAAACATTGATAGACAAAATGGTTACTGGTGGGACAGGACTGTGTCTGCCCTGAGTATCTGGTGTCTACCTCAGCACATAGCACAGTGTCAAGCACATGGTAAGCTCTTAAGCACTACAATCATTATATTCTGTAGAGCAGGCTTTTGCTAGTTAAATATCATCAAAATAATAATAATAATTGTGGTATTTGTAAAGCGCTTACCGTGTGCCAGTCACTGTTTTAATCACTGTGGTGGATACAGGAAAATTGGGTTGGACACAGTCCCTGTCCCACATAGGCCTCACAATCTCCCTTTCAGACTGTAGGCTCATTGTGGTCAGGGAATGTGTCTGTTTATTGTTGTATTTTCCCAAGTGCTTAGTACAGTGCTCTGCACACAGTAAGAGCTCAATAAATAAGATTGAATGAATGAAAGATAAACAAAAGGCTGTTCATCCTTGAGAAGCCCTTACTCAATTATCTTTGAATATTCCCTCTCGGTGATGGAGACTGTGCATGCCAGAAGACTGTTTGTCAGATGTCTCATTCTCAGCAGTGGCCAAAACTCAGTTTTCCTTCCAAACCAAGTGAAAACCATAAGGCAATTCTATCAGTCAATCAGGTAATCAATCAGACAAATAAGTCCCTCTCCTTTCTCCCACTGAGAGTAGGGAGTGGTTAAGACTCCCAACGTATGGTCTTAACATTTAAAGGAAATACAGATAAACTTCTTCCCAGCTTGCCAACCAGAATGCCACACTCCAAGTGCCTTGATTTTGGGTACCAAGTGGACTATTAAGTTCTCTAAGCAGCATGGACAGGAAATCCATCCAAGAGAAGTTTATTCCAAGTTTGAAAAGCTACAACCTTGATGCTTTATTACACTTATTTCTCCTCTGCCAGGAGAATAATATTGTTTAATAGGACCCAGGGGATATTGTTTAGAAATCAATTTCCAAGCACTGAAGACTGAGCTCTTTGCTTCCTAATACACCCCAGGCCACCTGAATCCCAGCACAGTGGATATTTAAAATATTTAAAATGGAGGGCTTCTTCCTTTGTCTTTAAGACTTTCCCTCAGTCTATTTTACATAAATTACTGGAAGTAGGCAGAATGGACACTTGCTGTGGAGCTTGACTATCCTTCCTCACTTGATCTTTCTTACTGAGATGATTCGGTGGTATATTTTCCTGGGATTCAGGTGCAATTAAGGATTTGATTTTATGAATTCTGCTGCAAATGACAGATTTTTACTTTTAGTTGTTTTTAAATCATTCACAGGTTGAATTCATTGCAGGTTTACAAGATTAAAAGGAATGTACTCCATAATAATAGCCAATCCCTTTCAACTGAACACAATAAATGGTCTATTTTACCATCACCTACAATGAGCATTAGCTACTTCCCAAACCAGGGTCTTGCTCCCCGGCTATCATGGGCTGCCTCCCTTAACTTTGAAGAGGTATAGATTAATTTTGCAGCAAATGAACATACTTCAATCCAAGTTAATGAGCCTGAGAAACCAATGTCAGAAATGTGGCCTGGATAAATGTTTTTCAAGTATCTTATCCAAATATATAACCACCATCTCAGGGAGAAATACCTTGCATGCCACAAGCACCTAGATCTGCCCCAACAGGGGGGAAACAGTCCAGACAAGATATCACCATTCCTTAGGTAAGTGATTTAATTGATTTTACAGTCACAGCTCATCTGGAGTGTGAGGACTGGCTCCATTTTCTGAAAATGCTACTCAGAAGCTAAGGAAAAACTTAAATCAAAACACAGCTCATTTATTTTATTTTACTAAAAGACGTCTTTATTGGGAAGCAGCGTGGCTTAGTGTAAAGAGTGTGGACTTGGGAGTCAGAGGTCATTGGTTCTAGTCCCGGCTCTGCTGCTTGTCAGTTGTGTGAACTTAGGCAAGTCACTTAACCTCTCTATACCTCAGTTATCTCCTCTGTAAAATGGGGATGAAAGCTGTGAGCCCTATGTCAGGCAACCTGATTACCTTGTATTTACCCCAGTGCTTAGAAGAGTGCTTTGCAGATAGTAAGCGCTTAACAAATCCCAACATTATTATTATTATTAATCACGCTTGGAAGGATAGAACAACACTTCAATTTTTCCCCGGACTTCCCTTAGCCCCCTCAGGGCATGGTTTTCCTTTATTACTGATTTTTTTACAACTCTCTCTTAGTTCTCTGTCAAGGTAAAGAACTTCAAACAACTTAGAGATCAAGGAGAAATTCATATGGAAAAATAAGCTCAAATAAACATTTGAAGGAAAAATAGGAAAATATTTTTGATAAAAACGATGAAGATAAAATTGGTGCAGGAATCACCTAAAAGAGTTACTTGAATCTAAAAAATAATACATCAATTCTACTTGTTACTCTAAGGTAAGGAATTAGAACAGCAATGTGCTATGCTTACTTGGAACGATTTCATGCTGAAAACTTAATTTGGAATCTAGAACATTCCTAACAAGGCCACCAGAGGGTTGCCATATAATACCCAGAATATAGTCACTAGCAGGTCACAGGTTTAGGGACAGAGACAGCATTTATATTTTAAAATTCTGAATGTTTGAGCTAGCTTCTTATTTTTAGTATAATTTTTTAAAAGAACACCACTAAAATTTTGGGTGGTAAATACTTGGCCATAGAAACAAGTCCTCTAGACTGTAAACTCCTTCTGGAGAGTCTTATGCTGTACTCTCTCAAATGCTTATTACAATGCTCTGTAATAATAATAATAATGTTGGTATTTGTTAAGCGCTTACTATGTGCAGAGCACTATTCTAAGCACTGGGGTAGATACACGGTAATCAGGTTGTCCCACGTGAGGCTCACAGTTAACCCCTATTTACAGATGAGGTAACTGAGGCACAGAGAAGTGAAATGACTTGCCCACAGTCACACAGCTGACAAACGGCAGATCTGGGATTCAAACCCATGACCTCTGACTCCCAAGCCCAGGCTCTTTCCACTGAGCCATGCTGCTTCTCTAGACAGTAAGCACTCAATAAATATGTTTGATTGATTTGGAAATTAAGCTAGAAGCAGAACACAAAGTGATTAAGAATCAGATAGAATGTCAAGACAGGAGGAAGGTGGACTTTACAGTACCAATAATTCCCACAGAGTATGGAAGGTTTTTTTACCTTTGAAGCAGACTGTAATTTCTGATATGCATGAACCTATGTAGCTCTGCAAAATATACTGCCTGCTATCCCAAAGTATATGCCTGCTTTCCCAAAATATAAGATACTAGATATTTTCTTAAATTAAGTACTCTCAGGTCCAAAGCGGGCTGCATGACAGCAATGAGTGTGTGTTGTAGATTGAAAGAATATTTAATGATAATGATAACTGTGGTATTTGTCAAGCACTTACTATGTGTCAGGCACTGTACTAAGCACTAGAGTGGATACAAGCAAATTGGGTTGGACACAGTCCCACATGGGGCTCACAGTCTTAATCCTCATTTGACCGATGAAGAAACAGGCATAGAGAAATTAAGTGACTTCCCAAGGTCACACAGCAAGACAAGTGGTGGAGTCAGGATTAGAGCTCAGGTCTTATGACTTCCAGGCCCATGCGCTTTTCATTAGGTCATGCTTCTTGCATGCACCATAATTATTCTATCAAACACTCTGGGTAAGAGAAAAATCAATCTAGGTTTAATAGAGTACAGTCAATTTTCCCATAGCACTTGTTTTCACCTATGCAACTTTGGAGAGAATGCTCTTCGGGCAACACACGTCTCCCTAGATAGGATGTGATGTAGTGGTAGAAGGGATGATCGTGTGTATCAGCACAGCATTGGTCAAGCCAGAAGTATTATAACATGTGCTTTCCTTAACACTGTATTTGTCAAGAATGGAAAACTTGTTATAGGAAAACGAGGGTTACTGCAATATCGAGTCCTAATTCCTCACTAATACTAGTCACTCATTATGAATGTCTTAGGTTTGGGCTTTATACCATTGGGAAGCAGTGTGGTTTAGTGGAAAGAGCACGGGCTTTGGAGTCAGAAGTCATGGGTTCGAATTCCGACTCTGCCACTTGTCAGCTGTGTGACTGTGGGCAAGTCACTTAATTTCTCTTTGCCTCAGTGACCTCATCTGTAAAATGGGGATTAAGACTGTGAGCCTCACGTGGGACAACCTGATTTCCCTGTATCTACCCCAGCGCTTAGAACAGTGCTCTGCACATAGTAAGCATTTAACAAATACCAACATTATTATAATGAAATTTCTCATGACATCTACACTTTAGAAAGGGAATCAGGCAAAACTACCTAGTTGCAGTTTCATAATGGCCCATCATTAGAGACATTAAAAATCAGAAATATTTTACATCTACTTATTCCTTCAAATCAATCAATAAATGGTAGTTACTGAGTGCATACAATGTGCCAAGAACTGACCTAACGCTTGGGAGAATTGGTAGACATGTTCCCTGCTCACAGTGAGTTTACTGTCTAGAGGGGGAGACGGATATTATGACCCTTCAATCTTTTTGAGACTTCCTTCTCAAGCATCAAGGGGGAAGGACGTGTGTTCGACTTACCTGAAAAGGAAAGGCTGAATTCAGCCTTCCTCAACTAAGCCCTCAATTCATCTTCTCCCACTCCCATATGTATAGCTCTTTCACTTGAATTTGCACCCTTTATTCACCCCTCCTTCAGCCTCACAGCACTTATGTGCATATCTGTAACATTTATATTAATGTCTGTAACCCCCTCTCAACTGTAAGCCAAATGTGGACAGGGAAGGTGCCTACCAACTCTTAGTATAGTGCTCTGCACAAAGTGCTGACTACATATGACTGATTGACCGATTGATCTCCAAGTATCAGACCACGAGTCATATCCAGCACTTAGAATAGTGCTCAATATGTAGTAAGCACTTAACATACCATAATTATTATTATTATATCATCTGACTGAAAAAAATATTCAAAAAAGGGGAAAATGGCTGCATTAGACAACCAAGTGTTGTAAAGTAGCTTCCTTCGGAGCATGATAAGGCTACCTTTTGGACCCATGTGTTACTTACTGTGCTACTTACTGTGCTCTGTAAGTGGATGTAAAGCAGCTGGTAGAGAGGAAACCAGGGAAGAGGTAGGAAGGAGTTCTAAATTTGGGAAGTACAGACATTTCCATCAGCTACAGCCCTGCCCTGGCTCCAAACCTGCGACAGAAAGTTGGTAACCACTGCTAATCTTGGGGCACATGCAGGAGTCTGTCCTGTCAATCAGTCAATCCTACTTATTTGAATGCTTACCGAGTGCAGGGCACTGTACTAAACGCTTGGGAAAGTACAACAGAACAATAAACAGGCACAATCCCTGCCTACAAGGAGCTCACAGTCTAGAGACACAAGAAAAGATAGCGCCCATAACTGATAAGAATGCAGTAGGAGCGATCATGGGCTAAATAACTGGCTCATGACCCAAGTCAGTATTTTGTCCACTCCTGCTTTAGGTCACTGATTGCCAATATAATATCTCTTGGGTCTTCAAGAGCATTTGTAAGCATACACATAATGGGCAATCTATCAAGTGCTACAACTTTCAAAAAACAAATGGAAAATATTATTGCTGTCCTTAAATGATTTTTTAATTTTTCTTTCTGTATTCCTTCTCACCTATTCTCCATTAGGTAGACCTTCCCTGATTCCGCCCTCTTTTCTCCAGCCCCTCTTTCTTCTGGGTCATCCCTGTGACCTTTGGGCATCTGATATTGTCCCACCCTCAACTCCTCAGCACTTATGTATATTACTTTAAATTATATACTTTTTTATATAAATGTCTGTCTCCCCCTCTAGACTGTAAGCTTGCTTTGGCCAGGGAGCCTGCCAACTTTGTTGTATTTTATTCTCCCAAGCACTTAGAACAATGCTCTGAATAAAATAAGTACTCAATAAATGTTATTGATTCCATTTTAATTGCATCGCTCACTTTTTTGCATAATTTCTATAACCTAAAAACAGGGAAGAGGCTATGACACAGGAAATTACGTCTAGCAATAAGGGGAGATGAAGAAGGAAAGACGAGGAGGAAAGGTGGGGAAATGATGAAAGGGCACTGAGACTCCATTTCTTAGTTCTATTGCTCTGCCAAAATGGAACATACAATATGCACTGAAGCAGTCAACCTCCACTCCCTTCTCCTCCTCTTCTTCCTCCTGCTTGCACCAACACCAAAAATAATCACCTTTCATTTTATCTCCAAAAATTGAGGTGGGGAAAGAATTGTGATGGAGGTAACAAAACCATCATAACACATAAAATGATTTAAAAGCAAATGGGCATGAAGCTGTCTCAACAGCCACTGGTTCTTCATGCTTCTGATGGCACAAAACATTACTTGTCATTGAAATCTACCGTCTAGTAGCACATTATCCTGTGGCATACAGTTGAGCGAGGAGGAAGAAAGGAAGCCAACCAAATAAGAAGAAAGTGGTTAGTCTCTTGGAAGATGGCAAGGTGCTGAGGAGGGTTTATGAATTTTATGGATTCCAAGGCTTCAACGGCAATTACCACAGGATGTATCTCCAGAGAGAGAGTAGAGTGGTACACCTCTGCCTCCCCAGGATCCCACATGGACTCTCCTCTGTCACCGAAGGTTGTCTGTTCTGACCTTCCAAGCTCCTCGTGGGACAGAGAAAATCAGAGACTGGTGGCACCACCTTCATAGAATCTCAGGAAGGCTGTGGTGACTAGAGCCATACAGGTTTCTGTGGCTATGACTGTGGACTCTGAAATATGAAAAGCCTAATATTCTGCTTCTCTAGCCTGAGAGCCCTATTGCTCTGTTTGTTTTTGTCGTCTTAAGTGTTTCGTTTCTTCTCGCCTTATATATGTCACCAGTCCCCTCCCCACTTTATATTTTTAGATTGTGAGCCCCCAAAAGGGCAGGGAACCAAGTGGCTTTGGTAGCTGCTGTAGTCTTCAGAGCCCACTTAAGCCAGCTATTCTGAGGATTCCAGATGGGTCTGTTCACCTTGCAGAACACTGTGGGTGGTACTTTGATCGGAGATATTTACCCTTGCTGGTATAGCCTTAGCAGGCAGCATCATCAGGACTAGAATCCAGGTCTCTGAATCACCTCAGTCATGCTCTTTCCAATAGACCAACACCAGGGCACAACAGCAAAAAAAACAAAGGCAAAGATAGGGGAAGTGATATTTTCCCTTTAGGGTCAGAAGTGGACTCATTTGTACCTTTCCAGCTTTGCCCACTTCCTACATGAAACAGGAAAGGGCAGGGATTCAGGTCATTTGTTTAAAAAAAAAATGATTGGAGATCTGTGGCTATTTACGGAACCATAATGACATTCTAGAAAGTAATATCTGTGGATTACTTTTTGCATGATTACTATGTAAAGCAAAAGTGACATGAATCGGATTCCTGAAACCCTATCCTTTCTCTGCACTTTTATCTCAGGAAGCAGTGTGACCTAGTGGAAATAACATGGGCTTGGGAGTCAAAGGATGTGGGTTCTGATTTCGGCTCCACCACTTGTCTTGTAGGGTGGCCTTGAGAAATCACTTCTCTTGCCTGTTACCTCATCTGTAAAATGGGGATTAAGACTGTCCCCATGTGGGACAGGGATAGTATCCAACCCGATTATTTTAACAACCCTAGCACTTAGAACAGTGCTTGGCACATAGTAAGTGCTTAAAAAATACAATTATTATTATTTGTTTGGGTTAAAAATGTCAACTTCAGTAGCATGTATTTGAAATAAACAATTAAATTCATATTTAGTTTGGGAGGATCTCTTTGAAAGCTGGATCTGGTTTAAAATGAAAATAGAGAAAAACATAATTAAACGCACTACAAACACAATCATATAATTCATTTTTTTTTATTTTTTAGTTTAACAAAAACAATTGTCCCTGGAATTTTGAAATAGTTGTTATACAATGTAAAATAAGAGTTTTGTTGATGCATAACAAATGAAGCAAAAGCAGGATACAAGAATAAAGTGATTTGCAGACACAGTTCTTTTACAAGAATACTAAAGTTTTGCATTTCTCGGTGGAAACATTTTTATTATGCATTTTAAACAATCTATCACCAAAGTTAAACTGAAACTGAAAAAAGTTATAGGATGGAAAAAGAAACAAAACTAGTATTAAGAGACTGCTTTCAATCAGTAGGTTTTAATTGTTCATCTAGCAATCTGCTGGTCAAGGTTTTCCAATCTTATCACCTGTAACACACTGCTTTTATGTTATGCTTTATTATTTATGCTTTATTTACTCTCTTAAGTTAGTGGTTTAGGATGTACTCTTCCTTTGATTTCCAACAGATGTTTAGGATACATTTTTCACAAAAGCAATCCTATGGTTCCTAGGTTCTGATCTCTTTCTAACAACCAGAACTAAGAGGCAATCCCAGGGTATGTTACGCCATCAAATGAAGGTTCCTTGAGGAATCATTTCTTGTAGATCAGTATAGTTGAGTCAGGATTATACCACTGTGTGAAAGCACTACAGTGTTAAATGTTTTTCTGCGTTAATCAATGAATGTACACATTACTGGATAATGTTGGAGCTCTGAATGTGCCGTCAGCTTAGGTTTAGCAGGAGGATTGATTCCTGCCATTCTTTTGTAATACAAAGGGAAAAGTTCTAAAAAGTTTTGTTTGTTTTTAAATGATGTACTGGTAGGTGAAGTTATTGAGCAGGGAAGACAATGTGAAACAAGAGAGGATCCTTGAAGTTATTGCTCATCTCATCTCAGCGGCCAAACAGTTATGATAGCTTTTTTAGTTTGGCTTTAATAAAAATCTTATTACTAATGAACCTAAAACACCTACTAAGAAGTCTACAGTCTGAATTGCAGAATTGCTTCTATGGCTATGCCAATTATTTTGTTTTATTTGCTATATGTCCTATTGTGATACATACAAAAAGAACTGTAGAAACTTTAGAAATAGTATATAGGACTCTTATAGTATCCATCCACCGAGAAAAGAACACGGTACCCATTAAAGTTTTCAAAGCAATGAACCCCAGAGCTTAGAAACTTTTCAACTATTCTAAATTATGAAAATAAATTACTCCTTAAAGAAAATCCTGAAAATACAAAAATCAATTTCTATAGGCTTTAACATTTTACATGTATAAATATACAAAATGAAAACTGTATTATATGCAGATTAAATACAGGAAAGTCATATGTTCATATGGAGCTTAACTAGTACTAGCATACTGACCATCAAACATCCAATAAATAAAATTAAATACTTTTATTTTGCTCTCTAGAAGAGACTTGAAGACCAACTTTGGCTCAATTTGCCTAAAGAGTACTTTTTGTTGAGTACTTGTTTAGAGCTTGAGACAAAATCTTTTGTTTTGAAATTATTTTTGTAAAATATTAACTACATCCTACTTTCACCTAGATACTGCATTTATTCCTTTTCCCCTTATAAGAATGGAGTCAGGAATTTCTGTGTATAAGGAATACGTAAAATTTACAGTAAACATTTCTAAATGGTATGGCATGACATAGGAAAATTCTCGTTAGCCACCTGTTACAGATAAAACAGAACAAGAAGAATAGTTTTGACTTCTAAAAACATTTAAAAATCATTTTCTGTTTTTTAGTGAAATATCTAAGAATTTAAAATCCTTTTAAGGGTTATTCACTATATATTCAGCACTGTTTCAAACATTAACTATTATTTTCTTAAAAAAATACAAGAAAAAGTGCTAAACAAAAAAAAAACTGTTCAACTTTCTTTATTTCTGAAGATGAAGGGATATTTTCAGCTTAACAAGTTCTTGCTGCTGCGACTCTGAAGAAACACAAATAGTTGGCATAAATTAGAAACAAAATGAGCAGTCTACCCATTCAAACTCAAAAACACATTCACTAAGAGTTATTAACATATTCAACAAATTAAAAGTGTCCTGATGATCATACACTAAATGCCAGATCACACGCTTGGCTCCTCTCAAGCCAAACAACTCACGGCGACTCTCTCTCGTCTTTCTTGCTGCTGACCTCTTGCTCACACCCTACTGTTGGCCTGGAACTCACTCCCCCTTCATATCCATCAGAGTACCGATCCATCACCCTTCTGAACTCCCAACACCTACAGGAAGCCTTCCTGGATTCATCCAAATGCACTCATTCATTCTCAATCATCCAAAATCCTAGAGGCACTTATTCACTAACTTGAAATCAGAGTACTGCATCCTAGATATAAACCCTCAGAGGATCTTCAAATGACTGTGAAGTACCTTGCCCAATCAGCAAGTGTGGCCTACTGAGTGGATAGAGCACGGCCCTGGGAGTCAGAAGGATCAGGGTTCTAATCCTTGCTCTACCACTCATCTATTTGACTTTGGGCAAGTCACTTAATTTCTCTGTACCTCAGTTACCTTATCTGTAAAATGGGGATAAAGACTGAGAGTCCTACAAGGGACAGGGACTGTGTCCAACCTGATTAGCTTGTATCTACTTCTGAGGTTAGAACAGTGCCTGGCACACAGTAAATGCTTAACAAATACCATCATTATTGTTAGTATCGTTATTAGGTATTATAGGCTGATGCTGTCTAAAGAAAGGCAAAGTGATGTAGCAGCCCACACCAAGGAAGTCAGACACATAACCTGTGTTGTAAATAACACAGAGTAAAATGTGTTCCCCAAATTCTACTGCCTAGACAGTGCACTGACCAGCAATGCAACAGCAATGAACAAGGAAGTAGTAAACAAAATCAAGGTCAGCATGACCTTTTGGGTGACAGATTGGTCTAGTGTGACAGAGCACATGCCTGGGAGCCAGAGAATCTGTGTTCTAATCCTGGCTCCATCACCTGCCCCCTCTGTGACCTTGGGCAAGTTACTCTGTGCCTTGGATTTCTCATTTGCAAAATGGGGATTCAATACTTGTTCTCTCTCCTACTTATACTGGGAACTCCATGTGGGACAGGGACTATAACCAACCTGATTAACTTGTACCCACCCCAGCGCTTAGAACAGTGCGTGATACATAGTAAGTGTTTAAGAAATACCATGAAAAAAGAGTGTCAATGTGGTGGCCACAAGGTATCAGGCTTCAGACCACATTAAAGGTTCACAAAACTCTTGAGCTGTCCAAACCTCTCAATGGCTGGGTCTGAACCCCAAATAAATACATAGACTGGTTGAGTAGTTCCATCAACACCATTTTACCAGTTACTCTTAACATCAAATGGTAAGCCAGAATTACTGACAATGAAGTGCTTAGAAGGATGTCAGGCTCTGAATATAGCTACTTGATTGGTTAAGACACATGAGGCTAACCAAAGAGATAGTGTATGGTGAATTCAAATGGAAGAGTCAAATGGAGGGTGGAGGAAACATTTTATGGGCACAGTAAAACAAGCCATCCGACAATGATGCATCCTATTTCATTCATTTGTTCATTCTATCGTATTTATTGAGTGCTGTGTGCAGAGCACAGTACTAAGCATTTAGAAAGTACAAATCGGCAACAAAGAGAGACAATCCCTACCCAGCGATGGGCTCATAGTCTGGAAGGGAGGAGACAGACAACAAAACAGAACAAAACAAGTAGACAGGCATCAATAGCATCAATGTAAACAGAATTATAGATATATACACATCATTAATAAAATAAATAGAATAATAAATATATATATATATACACAAGTGCTGTGAGGCGGGGAGGGGGGTAGAGCAGAGGGAGGGAGTCAGGGCAATGGGGAGGTGAGGAGGAGCAGAGGAAAAGGGGGGGCTCAGTCTGGGAAGGCCTCCTGGAGAAAGTGAACGTGAAAAATGGAAGTCAACTGCTGCAGATAGAACAAGAGAAGCAGCATGGCTCAGTGGAAAGAGCACGGGCTTGGGAGTCAGAGTTCATGAGTTCGAATCCCATCTCTGCCACTTGTCAGCTGTGTGACTGTGGGCATGTCACTTCACTTCTCTGTGCCTCAGTTACCTCATCTGTAAAATGGGGATTAACTGTGAGCCTCACGTGGGACAACTTGATTACCCTGTATCTACCCCAGCGCTTAGAACAGTGCTCGGCACATAGTAAGCGCTTAACAGATACCAACATTATTAACAGCATGAAGCAACGTAAGCATGAAAAAAACTAGCTCTTTTTAAGCAAAAAGCTTTGCAGGCATCAAGAGACAACACAAAAGGGAAAATAGCACTAGGCACTGTAAACATTTGAAATGACAGTGCAAGAGACAGCTTTTATGTATGAATGATATATTCATATCTGTGTGTCCTTCATTGACCTCTGCAGTCACACACTCACATCCAAGGGGGAATTTTACCTTCGTGGCCTCTTCAAGTGGGAAGGTCATCTAAATGTATGATATTTGCATAATCAATCAATCAGTGGTATTTACTGAGCACTATATTGATTGACTGAGTGCAGTAAGATAGACTTGGTAAACATGACCTCTGCCCTCAATGATCTGGGGAAGACAGACATGAAATAAACTGCGGAAAGGGGAAGCCAAGAGAATAAGGATAACTACAGAAATGCTATGGCGTTGAGGTGAGCATCAAAGTGTTTTGAGGGCACAGGTTCAGATGCATAGGTACCACAGATGGGAGGGTGACTAGGTTGGGGGAAATGAAAGTTCAGCTAGGGAAAGCTTCAAAGATGGGGACTGTCTGTCAAAGAGGAAGGGTGCTCCAGGCAGGAGGGAGGATGTGAGCAGGTGAGAGAGACGAGAGTGAGGTACAGTAAGTAGGCTGATGTTAGAGGAGCAAAGTGTGCAGATTGGGTTGTGGTGGGAGAGGTGCAGGGTTGAGCAGGAGGAGGAGGAGAGCTGATTGAAGATGCTTTGAAACAAATCATATGGAAATTATATTTGATGTGGAGATGGAAGGGCAACTATAGGAGTTTTTGAGGATTGGGGAGATTGGGGCAAAATGATTTTATCTGAAAAATGATCTGGGTAGCAGAGTGAAATATGGACTGGAATGGGCAGGGATGTCAGTGCAATCATTAGAAGAGAAACTGTCAGCTCTCAGTGGGCAGGGTTCGAGGATACCAATTCTGTTGTACTGTACTTTCCCAAGCACTCAGTATGGTGCTGGGAGCTCAATAAGTGCCATTGAATGAAAGGCTTAAGTAAAAATTGGAGTGTGAAAATTTAGAAGGCATATATAAACAGTCAAGGATCATGTTACATGTCATATAAAAAAAGTTGTCAGTCCATATCTTCCCACTCCTCAAACCCTTCAACGGACGCCCATCAACTTCCACATCTAACAGAAACTCCTTAAGTCACTCAATGAACTCTCACTCCCTTCTCTCTTGTTAATCTCCAGCTACAACCGGCCTGAAAACTTCACTCCTCTAATGCCAACCTACTCACTGTATCTTGATCTAGTTTATTAGCCCAGCAACCACAATGATCTTACAGTCTACAGGAGGGGCGACAGACATTAATATAACCTAAATGTATAACTAATGGAACATACACAAGTAAACATTGAAGGTAGGTGGTTTGCTGGGCTAATGTGATTTCAAGGCATCAGAACATTGGAGAAGGTGGGATTTAGGAGCACTTGAAAGTTGGGGAGAACAGCTAGATTTGCTGGTGGATTTGAATGATGGGACTTCGGGGGAAAATTCCAGGTGCATTTAAGGGTGTATGGGGGGTGGAGAGGTCAGTGCAAGAGGAACTGGAGGTAGAAGAATGAAGAGTGATATGGCTAGCAAGTGTACTTGAGAGGAATGAGGAGTGGGAGCAGGTATGTAAGTGGGGAAAGAGAGCTTGTAACATGGTGGAGAGCCTTAATGTCAATGGTATGAGGTTTTGGCTTGATGCAGGGGCAAGTAGGTGGCTGCTAGAAGTTTTGAAGGAGTGGAGAGATGTGTTTAAGGCAGCTGTATAAAGCACAGACTGAAATGGGGAGAGGCTGGGATCCTCTCCATAATGATCAGGATCGATCTCATCAAGTCTATTATATGCACTCACCCTGGACTACAGTTTTATTCATAAGCACTCAAACATTTTTCCAAAGCTTCAGTGACTTGTTCCAGCTGGCAGACAAAAGTAACTCTGACATCAACAGTGCTTCTTAAAATTATACTTAATATACTTAAAATATTCTTGAAACCCTGGCAAAGCAGACAACCTGACCTGCAGGTCACAGATTGGGAAGCAGTGTGGTGGAGGAGCGAAGAGAGGAGGCAGAGGTGGGAAGGGATTTGTTTCCCTCAGGGTTTGGGTGTAACACTGGGGAGAGCTTTCAGATCCTGGGATCTGTTAGCAAGCAGGGCATAAAACTTCTCCGGATTCTTCGTCCTGGTCATCTGGTGCCAGGAGTACACTTATACTCTTAAATAAACACATATTCATATATAAAGTATATATATTATCATATTTATTATATCATGGTAAGTATACACATATACTTACCACAGGTCCAAGCAATTTCTGATGGAAGTTCCATAGCCACTGGCTATGAATACAGGGCAGCTAGTGGGATGACTTGAAGTACAATGTGAACACAGTGTCAGCTGAGAGTTGCATAGGGTGGGCATATGTGAATTAATATATATATACATATGCTGGATATTGTCCAAAATTATTCCTTTGTGGTTCTTCGACATCAGAGTAACCAACTGACTGAGACTGAAACAAATTACAATGCGTATTATGGAAGGAACTTAAAACTGTGGCATACTTATTGGGATGAAATTTCTGTGCGTCAGAAAAAGTTGCCCCTTTGGATGTCTGGCTTACTGAATTGCCATAGCTTCTTTGAATACTATAGGCCAACCCAGAACAGCAAGGATTTAATGTTTCATTAGAAGTTACAAAGGGATTCTAAATTTTGGAGGTAAACGGGGGAAGGTAAGTCCAAAAAGAAGTAGCGTTTTGTCTCAGGACTTTGGAACTCCCATCAGGATGTTGTTGGGAAAATGAATTCCTTGACTGAATTGACTGTTTGGTTTCCTCTAAATGCCACGTTTTCAGAAGAGATCCCAGGCATTCTGCTTGAAATCAAAGAGTTTGTGTTTTCTGTTGATTCGTTTTTTGTTGGCAACTTTTTGGAGGTGCTCAGACCTGGGGTTTTGCTTTGGTTTAAGCTCTGATGAATTATTGCCACTAGAATTTGTGTCAATATGATCGACAGCCCTAATTTTACTTTGATCTTTGAATCTTCCTCCTGCATCTCAAAGAGTTGACATATCACGAGATGCAGAAGCAGAGTCTTTAGTTCTTGTATCTATGACAAACACACCTCATAAAACGAAAGCTGAGCTTCAGGGGCAGAAATGTGACAGAAGGGTGCAGAGAACCCACATCTGCTTTAACATTTCCATTTACTACAAGGTTTGTAGAGAAGCAGCATGGCCTAATGGGTAGGGTATCGGAGTCAGAAGGTCATGGCTTCTAATCTTGACTCTGCCATTTGTCTGCTGTGTGACCTTGAGCAAGTCACTTAACTTTTCTGGGCTTCAGTTACCACATCTGTAAAATGGGGATTAAGACTGTGGGCCCTACGTCAGACAGGAACTGTGTGCAACCCGATTACCTTGTATCTACCCCAGTGCCCTCTAATCTTCTGAAGAAGTGCCATTTTCCTTTTCCCTGTGGCATGGTCCAGAAGCAAAGCCTTCCAGCTCATTTTTTCTTGCCCTTTCACTAAATTTAGTGCCCTTTTTCTTTGGAACATTTAGATTTTGTTGACGCTCAGTTAGTCTTCTGAAATATCAAAGGTGTTTATTGATGCCTCTATTGTATATTTCAATTGCCAAGTACTACTACTAATAATAATAATGATGTTGGTATTTGTTAAGCGCTTACTATGTGCAGAGCACTGTTCTAAGCGCTGGGGTAAACACAGGGGAATCAGGTTGTCCCACGTGGGGTTCACAGTCTTAATCCCCATTTTACAGATGAGGGAACTGAGGCACAGAGAAGTTAAGTGACTTGCCCACAGTCACACAGCTGACTAGTGCCCACCACATCCTTTAAGGGTAAAACTGAGCAAAGTAAACATTGTTGCTTATTCATCTGAGAAGGTACTTTATTCATGCTCAGCCTGCCTAATGAAATTGACCATTTATCACTTCCTCTCTGGGAAATAGCACTTACATTTATCCTACTAAGTTTAAAACACAAATACTTTGAATGCTCTCATTTACAAAGCTCTCTATGTACATGTTTATCAATAAGGAACACTCAGGAAAAAATCAAACAGTAAAAAGAATTTGCATTTTCTTACTCCTATTTGAGTAAACAAAACTCCATCTCAATTTCTGGATACTATCATTACTAATTCTATATCTACACAGTTGCTTTTTTGTAGAGTTACATTTCCATTTTTACAATATTAAGCTTATTGCCCATGATTCTAGGTATGTTGCGAGGCCACATTTGGACCAGGATAAATCTATGGATCCTTTGACCATGGTGCACCAATCTGCCTTCCTCCTATCCTCACCCCAAACTATCTAGTTCTTCCAGGAAAAAAGGTACATATGAGTTCTTTAACCTGTAATCTCATTGTGGGCAGGGAATGTGTCTGTTATATTGTCATACTGTACCCACCCAAGTGCTTAGTACAGTCTTCTGCACAAAGTACTCAAATATGACTGAGTGAGCAGGTCTTGGACTGTACTGCTTCTATTTAGAGAAGTCAGTTCAAGGCCTCTAGCTTTCTCTCCTCCATTTGTTGTTTGGCTTCAGGTAAGCTAAGTAAAACACTTATGTTTTCTCCAGGAACAATACTGGCAGCCACCTCTTACCCCAGGAAATAAGGATATGCTTAGAATTCTCTTTTATACCTGATGACATATAGAGAATATTTATGGGTCATCAAAGACCAGGAAACAGGATGCAGAAAAATGGTTTAGACAGTGAAAATGAGGCTAGGTACCTTATATGACTCTATATCACTGGGGCAATTTTAAAAGTCAATCAAAAACAATATGTGTAAATCCCAAAAAAGAACTGTTGTTTATTTGTTATTTTTAAGCTAATTACTCTTCTTTTACTCCTTGAAAGATTCCTGCATGCTTCAAAGGCTTGGCAGCAATTATGTGCCAAATATGACATCAGTAATCACAATTCCAATTTAGTGACAAAGACAATTTAAAATCTCAACGAAAAAAACCCTACCAAATGTCTCTATTAAAAAAAAGAGGACCATACTTTCATTGGTTCACTTTTTTTTTTAAAGCAGGAACTGAACTCAATCCTTAAAGAGAATCTTTGACTTCTTGGTAGGTTTTGCACAATTTGTTCATATTTGTATGTGCATATATATATATACATACACACACACAAACTGTATAAGTAAAGGTGTGTGTGTACATAAAGAGAGAGACAGAGAGAGACAGAGAGAGCTATCCTCCTTTTTTAAAAGAAGATGTTACTGAGAGGGAAATTTATCTATGGCTGTACCTGTGGGCCATAATGGCTAATATGGATCTTATACTCAGTGCCCTACTTTGGGTTTTTGTAAACTACAGAGTAATGCACTTGCTATGAGTTGATAGCAATCATGTTTCATTGGGGAAACAGAGACACCAATGCAATATGGAATCTCCCCCTTACCAGAGAGTGGAGATGGGGGTCAAGTGACACCCAGGAGTATCACTTTCCCCCATCTGCCTGCCACCACCCTGGGAGAAAAACTTTCAACACAGTTTTCTGAAACCTGACCAAAAGTTCCATATTATCACTATTTTGTAATTTTGAAGTGTATCAATATTATTTCAGTTTGAGTATTCCTGCATAAGTTAGCTTTCTCTCAGTTTTACAGAGCAAGAATCTTGAGGTAGGATATTTCCCTAGTATACAGTCCTCTGCTTGGGACATCACTATATGATTAAATTGTGATTGGGATAGTGATGTAGGTAATAATGATGACAATGTTTATAGTCCCCTTTACAAACTGCCTGTGAATCCTCCTCCTTCATTTCTACTTAAACTGGGGGATAACTCTCCTCTTCTCCTGGGTAATTTGAATTTGATATTGCATTTAATCTTAGATTACTTACATGGTTTTGAACACCAAGACTAAGCACTTCTTAAATTGCCAATTCATCTTCTAATAAAATAGTGTGTTGGCAGAAAAACAGCAAAGACCCACTGGCAATGTGTCATGAAGAAAATAATAAAAATAGTTATTATTATCAGTAGTATTGTGCTTGTTAAGCACTTACTATATGCCAAGCACTGTTCTAAGGACTGGGGTAGATACAAGTTAATCATGTTTGACACAGTCCCTGTCTCACATGGAGCTCACGGTCTAAGTAGGAGGGAACAGGAATTAATTCCCATTTAATAAGTGAGTTAACAGGCACAGGGAAGCTATGTGACTTGACCAAGTCACACAGCAAACACATGGTAGAGCCAGGATTAGAACCCAGGTCCTCTGACTCCCAGGCCCATGCTTTTTCCACTAGGACCTACTGCTTCTTGGCCCAAAGATAATCATGAGTTACTATATTTTCACTGTGGATGCCATCAAAATCAACCACTGATTCTGGACTCAATTCCCTTTGGGTACAGCATCTCTGGTATGCAGTCTCACTTGTGTATGTACCACTTCCAAACAGGTTTATCATCTCTGCACCACTTTGGGCATCTTCAAAATAATGCATCTCCAAGACTGTCATTTACTAAGTTGATCTGACATGAAAGTACTTCTTGACATTAAACAGATTTCTCCTGGGCCATCAAACAATACTGATATTTCCTCTGGATTATCGAGAGGGCTTTGTAGCCACCATAGGGGGGACTGGGGTGAACTGAATGACCCAAATGATTAAAAGCCATGGGGTGGAAGGGACTTGGGGACAGCTAGGATTTGCATCTAGACAAATAATGCAATAGGATGAAATGGCTGCTTGATCTTATGTCTGACTTGTTTTAATTCAGCGATCATTATGGAATGTTTGATTATTTACATTCCATACCTTGGATAGCTGGATGCTTCATTTTCATTTCTGGTTTCTGGGACTTCTATTGTGGAAGTAGCTACCTGAGATTAAAAAAAAAATTAAGCTGATTACAAGTTAAACTATAAAAGTGCAATAGTTAAAATGTCCTCTTCTCAGAAGCTATCAAGATTGCTTTAAGCACTTGCTGAATTTCTAACATTTATACCACAGTCTTAAACAAAATGATTTTAGGTTTTATGTAGTTTGCTATAATGAAGTAATTTATTATACAAAATATGAAGAAATTTTACATACCTGATGAAGTCAGAGGGTGAGCATTTTCAGCGAAAGGGGGATGTAAAAAGCGATATTAAAAAAGGTATTTATTAAAGGTGGCAGTGTTGAGGTTTTTACTGTTTTAGGTTAGCTCATTGTTACTTTTTTTCCCTCAGTCAATATTAGCACCCATAAAGGTCTTATCCAAATTTAGAAGCGGGCTCACAAAAGCCAGAATTTATACTATTTCATATTCCACATACAAATGACTTCTTACAGAATATTTTTTTCTTTCTGACACAAAGGTGGCACGGGAAGAACCATTCCGCTCATTTATGATAATTTATAAAGAAAAATAAACAGCACAGGGTAGCAGAATACATTACTGTACATCCATCCAATATATTTTCTCTCTAGTTTTTATGGACAAATAGTAACTGTATTTTCAATATTACTCTAGATTCAGCTTCTGGAACAAATGAATTATATAAACAAACTGTCCCAAACTCACCAAATGATACATTGATTTAAAAGGGGATTCAAATCCCAAAGAAACAAGTGCACCTACCTTTGGATCTCTGCATCTTGGAAGGGTGATGCTCTTCACGGGTTTCTGAGTCTTCACACTTGGCAAAAGTGACAGATTTTTTTTGACGTGAACTTGAATCATTTTTGACTAGATACCCTGGAGTTGGAGACTTACTGAGACAGATACTGGCTTTTCTGGCAGTTTTCCCAGGTCTGTTCATTGAAATTTTCAAATCTTTATTTTTTTTCAGTTCCTGGGCTTTCCTTTTATTTTTGAGCATTTGACATATAAGAAGAGAAATGGGAGATATATCATTTCGGACACAGGCAAGCTTCATTTGCTCAATAGTTTTCATGATTTTCATAGTATGGGCAATTTTCCCCAAATCTTCCTTGTGATCAGACATTAGGTTTTCCAGCAGTACAGAAAACTGTTTGAAGTTGTATTCCAATGCAGTCACACTGTTCCCATAATTTGCTGACACAATATATGGTTCAAAATGAATGTATGTGGAGCCAGAAGGCACAGGCTTTTCTATTAATTTTCTTATTTCTGAAAGCTCTGTAAGTTCCCTCGATAGCAGCTGAAAAGCATAACTATAGTTAATGGCTTCTGAATATGTGCAGATCACATCCAACTCAGACTTAATTTTCAAAATGGCATACTCCATTGCATCCCCAGGTCCATCTGTGGAAACATCTTGCAGAAATGAAAAAGAAGTCATTGTTTTTTGGAAATGAATCAGCTCAGGAAGAAGTGACAAATCAAACCAAAGCATACCTCGAAATTTTTCCTTGCCTAGCTTTTTGGCCTCTACGTTTTTAAGAAAATGGATTGTTTCGGACATCATAACTATTTCAACGTAAATCTCAACCGTTTCAGGCCTTAGAATTACAGCACTGACAGTGTGGTTCCCCACTATGTCCAGCACATTGTCTTCAGAGATAAAAATATGATTTATGTCTTCTTCTTGTAACATCTGAAAGAGTCGTTTTAAGATCTCCAAGTGATCTGTACATCTCAGTCTCAGTTCTTCTAACTTGTCAAGGTCCGCAAGCTCGACTTGTTCTATTATTTGCCCGACACAGCCAATATCTGGGCGTGAAAGCAAAACCTTGTTAACATGGTTGAATCTGCAGTTTTCCATGCTCAATTTGGCCTTGTCGCCCCAGCCACTGGATTCCCTGGGAGCATTTTTAACAGTCTCCACAGACAAAAGACAAGAAGCCTCTTTAAAACTAAGATCTTCAGCCATATTCTTATGTATTTCCTGCAGTTTTGAAAGAGCATCTTGGTGTAATTTGAACAAGACTGCTTTCTTCATACCTGGCAAGGTCATTTTGCTTACAGGTTCCCTTTGGTTTTTCCAAACAAGACTTTTTGCAGCATCAAAAAAGATATGCTCCATGCCAAAAAGGGATATCTGAACATTCCTCGATTCACAACTCTTTATAAAATTTACCTTTGAGGAGATAACCTCTAAAATCATGCAGAGATGATCTTGTTTTCCTGAATGACAATGAACTTTAGGAAAAGGCAAAGAGTTATATAACAGTTCCAAAGTACATTTTCTTAAAGTTTCCAACTCATCTAAACTCTCTCCAAAATTAGCTCCACAGGTAAATGGCAGAGAAATTATAAAACCAAAGCCATCAGAAGAATGCCGCAGTACTGCTTCACACTCATCAATTTGCCGTTGACACTTTAAGACTGAGTAGTATGAACTGTTTTCCCTTTTGATTTCTTTAAACAATTTAGATAACTGAAAATGGTGTCTTTTTAACTCACTCCAAGTATTGCATTTTAGCCTCTGCTGGAAAACAGAATAGAAACTGGACTGTTGTTGATTTCCATCCTGCCCTTCAAACAACTCATGGTAGAGTGAATCATCATACCAAAGGAGGCTCCGGAAAGTGGGTTCACCTCGTAAGAAACTTTTCTTGTTTTCAATAAACTGTATGATTTCCATCACCATTTGCAGTTCCACGAAGGGATCAATGGCTTGTGGTCTTAATGTGGCTTTACAGTTATTCCACAGATTGTCTTCCACCAACAATTTGTGGGAAACTAAGATGTGCTTAAATGAGCATTTCTGTTTCCTTTCAAAAGCATCAATAAATATGGGAAGGATGCTTTCACAGATTTCAAACTGCACCTGTGCAGCCTCCCAAGATGATGCCTCATCTGCCCTTCGTAAAATTTCAGATAGTTCATCTATGAGACCAGCACGTTCATCCAAACAGTGGTTTTCCTTCAATTCACCTTCAGGGATTGTCCCCTGCTCCTGATGAGAGATACTGTCAAATAGCTGAGGTGGGGTAACTCTTCTATTACCTTGTTTCAGAGTATACGTTATTTCTGAATGTGACTTAGTGTTCGACTGAGAATCACTGCTACTTTTTACTTTCTGGTTTTCCTTTCTTTTGTCGAGATTGGGAGCTGTCTCCTTCAAGGAGATAGTCCTATCAGAAGCACTACTATTATTTGTAGTATTCAGAGTAGAAACAGATGGGTCATTTTTAAGTTGTTTGTTTTCAGTTAAATCCAAGCAACCTTCTTCTAATGACCAACTCTTGTGTTCTATGCTTTCTAATTGAGCAGAAGGCCTCTCAAAAATATCTCCTGAAAGATCCATATCTTCATTTGGAGGATCGATCTGGTCTTTTAGCAGATTGATTTTCCCAGGTTCTAGGCCTGGATTCTGATTACCTTCTTGTGATATGAATGTATGAGATCGAATCAGTGAGTTGTCACCAAAGAACCTAGGGCTGTCATTTAAAGAGCTCATATCAGCCTTGTTCTCACAATTACCAATTTCTATGGCTGAAGAAACTGGCCGCAGCTCCAAGTTAACGTTCTCAGCAACATACATTTCCTTTTTGACTCTTTGGCTGCAGTCATTTGAAGAATACAATTCTTCCTCTGAAATCTCAGTTTCGTTATTTTCCTGTTGCCGGTTAAGTGGTACGGGCATTTCAACAGCATGGACACGTAAAACTTTCTCTGACAGATTTTCTAAGCTAGACTTCCAGGAGTCACTTTGAATATTTAGAATCTGGGGGCATGGTAAAATTTGAGTCTCACACTTTTGGTCAGCTATGGGAGTTGACTTATCTGAGCCTAGAGGAAAGACTGCAGTACCAATATTTTGATTTGCATCTTCTGCCAGCACTGGAAATTTTTCCATGTCAAGGGTGACTTCCTCACTTTCATGATGGACAGAAGCAACTGGAACATCTGATTTGTAGGTGTCCTCATTTAAGTGCTCCCCATTTAATTTTAAAACTGAAATAAGTACACCAGGGTTAATTACTGAGTTATCTTTGCGAACAGGTTGATCAGAATTCAATATTATATTTTCCTCAGGGGAAATATAAAATCTTGAATGATGTTCACTGAAAGATTTATCAGATACAGAGCAGAATTCTCTTTGCGTACCTTTAGGGTGCACTTTAGGCACAGTTTTAAAATTAGCCTGGCCAACCTCATCGGGGAGTTTCCTATCTCGTGGCCGGGTGGAATCCAAAGATGTGACTTTTTCAGGAACAGCCTGAAGATAGGATGGTCTTTGTTGATTCTTTAGAATGCCACTTTTACAAGCTGAGGAAGAACTTGTAGACTGTAAAGAGGACGGCTCTACTAAATCTAACTCAAAATGATTCTCCTGATTACGATTCTCCTTCAAATGAGCTCTCATTTGGCCTCTTGAGAATTCACTGGTAGCATCTTCTGTTGAAATGGACTTTCTAGTTCTGACCCCTTTTCTTTTACACTTGTGCTTCAACTTTCGTGTCTGTGTATTACTTGCCTCCAATGCGACAGTTTTTTTCTCTTCCTTTTTAGCATATTTTCTTTTCCCTGAAGAATATCTAGTGGAGTGATATTTTCTCCGTGTCACAAATCTAAAGCCTTCAAGGTCGCAAATCTCCCAGAAGTTGTTACATGTAACTTCATACGACTTTGGCAATGGGCCCTCTCTCCTTTTCTCTCCCACTTTAGCTACAAGTTGTAATGATCTGTATACTCTCCTCTGAGCTTTCTTTAAGTGAAGAACAGCTCTGTCTAGTTTCTTGGACAGACGTCTGCTTTTGCACAGGGATACTTCACTATTAAGAGTGTTGAGAACACTTCTTATGTGCTTTTCAGACTGTGAAAATGTTTTAATCCTTCCCTCAGATAGTGACAAAAATTTTTCAAAGGGCTGATGACTAACCACCTTCAGTTTTTTTCTACAATCCTCTTGAGATTGTAAATTTTTATGTGGTATAACCTCATTGGTCTGAGAAGCAGGAAGACGTTTTCTTTTATTAACTTTTGATCCCCTATCTTTTTGCTCCTGAGCCTCATCACAATTATTCTTTAGATTTTCCAGGGAACTATTGCTTGCACTGTTCATCGACTCAGAAAAAATAGCAGGTTCAGTTAAAAATGTACAGCTTTGTTTTTCAGGCACACAATCACTATCTGGGTCATGAACCATGTCACGTGACAGGGACCCTTCCCATTCATTGAAAAGTTCTGTTTCCTGACTTAAACTACTCCCTAATTCATCTTCAAAAGGATGACTAAAATTTTCACAAGGAGGCTGGGAATATTCTTTGATTTCTTGTTGTCTTGGCCATTCTATATCAATTTCTGGTTCAAGTGATTGAAATACACAATCCCATATATCATCTTCGAGTTTATAAGGGTCATAAGGGTCAAATTCTGTTTCAAGTACATTAGTAATTATGATTTTTAAGTCTGGGAGCATAGTTGTATTTAAGGGTTTTGTACTGTTCTGCTGTATGCAAGAATGGAAATTATTTTCTTGAAAAATGCACTGACTTCTATTTTCTATGAGTTCACCTTTTGAAATTTTTGCACTCCAACTACTGCTTTCAAACAAACTTCCCCAGTTAATACGTGATTTTAGAAAATTGTACACTGAATTAAATTCTTCAAAATCATCAGGTGCATCTCCATGGTTGGAGTTTGAAGAGTCTTCACACTGCATTAATGAAACTTCAATCTCACTTTCGAAGTCTGGGCCCTGAATGATCAAATCTTTTAATTTCTCCTTTAATACATGCCACTGAGATAATTCCTGGAAGTTATCTTTCTCCACACTATATTTCCAATCATAAAATCCATTTTTCTCTGAAACACTTTCAGAAACACACATTTCACCAGTCTGGTTTCTTTGGCTATCTGAAGGTTCCAAATTGAAAATGGGGAGAGGAATATTCCTGGTATCTGAGCTTGAATACGTGTAACTCACTGAGGGATCAGGAGACCGGGAAAACACTGCTGTAGCAGGTAACTGCTGTAAGTTAACATCACCATGTTCATTTATACCTTTTTCCCTTATAGCAGTTGCAATATTTTCCACTTTAATTGAAGCAGTTTCTGAAACTGCACATCTTTCTTCCCAAGTTAACTCAACTCCAGAAGAAAATCTTTCGGAACCTGTCATGCCTAAACTGTCATATTTTTTTATTTCTTTCACACTATCAAAAATGTTGGTCAAGTCTTCAATTGTAGAATGCTCTCCCTTCTCTGTTGAAGTGTTTTCCACTCTGTTTTCTCCTTCTGAAGCACAACTCTCTCTGGCCATCTCTTGGTCACCTCTTTCTTTGATATCATATTTCTTTGCAAGTTGACATACTTGTTTGAAATCAGTGTTGAGGCTAGGAAACTGTAGAGCATCTCCTGTATCTGGATTGCAGAATACTGGATGTTCTTGATCCTTAAAAACATCTCCATCCAAAAAAGTCTTCAAATTGTCTTTATATTTCTTGTTTATTTCAAGTGCCTTTTCATTTTTTCCAAGGGGATATAAATAAAAAACATTTTTGCCCTTTATTTCATTGTTTCCTGGTGTGTAGAGGGCAGACGATGAATTCACTGAACGATTCAGTGTTTTGGTGGCTGCAGGGGTGTCTTCTACTTTCTGGGAAGTGTTTGATTTTATCTTGATGCACTTACTATTTGAATTTTCCATATCCAGGTCAATTATACTTTGAGAGGTTGCAAGGCTTTGATCTACATCCATCTTTTCACATGGAAAAAGGTCTTCATGTTGTTTCTGTAGACTGTCCTCTGTTCTTTGGCCATTATTAAGTAACTCACAGGCCATGAGATCCATGCCATCTTTTTTTAGTTCCTCTTTGGTAACTGTAGAAGGATGTAGTTTTCTCACCAGACTAGATACTTTATCATTTTTTCCAAAAGTATTGAGAACCTCAGCACCGCATTTGTGTTCTTGATGGGAGGAAATGAAAATATCCTTTTCATTGTGTGGGACAGAAAAAACTGTTGAATTGTTTTTCTTTCCAGTGGTGCAGTGATTTCCATTCTCTTTCTGTGGGTCATGTATTTTTCTATGTAAGGATTTACCTTCCATCCTAGATTTAAGGCACATAAGCTTCTCAGTGTTTTGAAGGTGCTGTGTGCTTTTTTCCCCACTGTGCAGTGGCTTTCCAGAAGAATATTTTTGGCTAATATGGGGTACCGTTTCCAAATTACTAGACTGAGATTTCTGAGAACTCTGACTATTGAGCTTTTTAGAATTTGCTTGCACTGAAGTTCTTTGGTCTGGAGAATGGTTCTTTGGTGATGGAATCTGCACCTTGTTTTGCCACTTAATGGGACCAAGGATGTTACTCATCTGCCTGGATTGTTTTGCTTTTTGACTATCATCCTTCTGATTCTCCCCTTTAGAAATTATTTTCTCATCTGAAATGGGTGGTAAAGCTTTGGAATCAACACTGTTTTGGTCTTTCCTTTGGTCCTCTATTGTGGTCATCTGTGTGTCTTGAAGAGGACCCTTAGCATATTGACAAACCCCTGGGTTATTAGGATATGAGCAGTTGCCCATGATAGATTCAGGTAGGAAGACAGTATCAGGTGGTGGAGATGACAGACTCATATCTGAACTACAACATTTCGGAATATTTTCTGAAGGTGGAATTTCTTGTACATCTGTCTTGGGATTTTGTATTTCATTGTTTCCTTCTCGTCGCATCAGTCTTGGATCCTTGATGAGTTTTGAAGTAATTACAGTGCTTGAATCAACACTGTTGCTAACAGGAGCAGAAGTATAAAGTCTCTTTAAAATCTTCTCAATACAACTCAATTGAATACTTTCATCAAAATCTAAATAAGGCCCAAATGGCAGACCTGGCTCACTTGACTGCACTTGGGATGAGGTCCTGCCTCCTGTTAAGTTGTGCTCTGTCTGGCCATCAGAGGTTTCGGCCTCAATGATGTTTTGATAATGTATATTTCCACAAGAAGGAGAAATATTTGAGCAATGAGGACTAACATCTGAATTGAGTTCACCACATGAGCACCTGTCCTGAGTCTTACAGTCAGAAGAATCAATGGGGTTCCTGAAATGTTCATAGATGATAGTCGCATCTTTTCCTTTACCAATTCTTTTGGCTATGGTGCAGTTTTTCAAGGAATCTCTTCCGTCTATGGAAAGGATAAATGAAAAACAAAAACCACAGGAAAAACTACATTTTTTTCCATTTTAATCCAGGTTATAATTTCTCATATAGTCATGACCATTTCAGGGTTATAATATGATTGAAGACTCCTTTGGCTATGGTGACATCTCCCCTGACCAAGTTTCCCAGTTCTGTTCCCTCTGGCCACCACCATTTCCTTCTACTTATGTCCCCCAGATCACATTTTCCTATTCCCTCCCCCTTGCCAACTACCTCAGAGCTCTGGCTACTCTGTTCCCACGTGCCCTGGAAGGTCTTTATTTCCTGATGCTCCATTTCTTAGGTCCCATCTACTACCAGCTCCAATTCTTCTAGCTCTTTGTGTCCCCAAACCAAATCTGTCTCCTCATTATTCAGTTATGTTTCATTCTATTTAGTGTATGGTTAATCAATTAGTAATTGTGACATTCAGTTAAATTTAAAATTCATCATTGGGGTTCTAGAAAAATCACAAAGCCATTTCCAAAGTGTCTGTCATCCCCTCTCTTTCTGCAACAGTGTTAAATTGAAAAGAATAGTGCAAAAACAGTCATTTATAACAGGCAATAGGATGCAACAAAGATCTAATGCATTCTGTTACTGTACTATTCACCTAGAACCAGTCAGTACAGTAGGCCAAGGCCTTTACAACAGACGTGAGTAGGATGGTTCCTGCCTTGGTGTTTGAGCCCAAAGCCAGACTAGCATATACATAAGGTCCTTGAGGGTAGGGATCAAGTCTACAAACTTCCAGGCACTTAATACAGTGGTCTGAAGATAGTAAGCACTCACTGAATACAACTCATTGATATTCACCACACACATCTGGACAGGAAAAGCAGCATATCCTAGGAGTCAGAAAGATCTGGGTTCCAGTCCTGGCTCTACCACTGGTCTACTGTGTGACCTTGGGCAAGTCACTTAACTTCTCTGCCTGGGTTACCTCATCTGTAAAATAGGGATTAAGACTGTGAGCCCTAAGTGAGATACAGACTGTGCCCACCTTGAATAGCCTGAATCTGCCCCAGCGCTTAATACAGCAACTGGTACCTACTAAGCGCTAAACAAATGCCACAAAAATCCCTTAAGAATAAGTGCTTGAAGCTGATTAAATGGGTGGATCTGTCAGTAGTCCCCTAGGTTCTGCTCTTAGAAAAAGGTGTGGGAATGTGGTAGGTAGAGGATAGCTCACTGGCTCCACTCCCTCAACCTTGGTCACCATTCTTCTCCCGGTTCAACAAACTCTTTGTGGAGTGTCTTAAGAACTACCTCGTATAGGTATGAACTTTATATATATATAAAAGAACTACCTCGTATAGGTATGAACTTTTATATGTATATATATATATATATATATATATATATATATATACACACATATATATATAATGTTCAATTCCCCACCAAACATAAAAAAGAGCTCCCAGAACATTTTCTATCATCGATGGATCATTCCTAATTATTAAGCACTGTGCGCAGAGCACTGTACTGTCTGGGAGAGTACAATGTAACAGAGTTGACAGTTCTCCACCCACAATGTGCTTACAGTCTAGAGGGGGATACAGACATTAATATAAATTATGGATATAATAATGGTGGTATTTGTTAAGTGCTTACTATGTGCAAAGCACTGTTCTAAGCACTGGGGGGATACAAGGTAATCAGGTTATCCCACATGGGGCTCACAGTTTTAATCCTCATTTTACAGATGAGGTAACTGTGGCACAGAGAAGTGAAGTGACTTGCCCAAAGTCACACAGCTGGCAAGTGGCAGAGCTGGGATATGTACATAAGTGGTGGGGAACTGAGGGAAGGGTGAATAAAGGGTGCAAATCCAAGTATATGGGCAACTGAGAAGGGGGTGGGAGAAGAGGAGATGAGGGCCTGTCCATTTTAGGAGAAGCGATTACTTCTAAAATGAACTTAATATTAGGCTTAGGGCCTCAAAGCACAAATACTTTTAGTTTTCTGTGCCACCAAGATCAGAGATTGGTTGAAGATAATGCCACTGATAGACTGTGAGTCCATCATTGGGCAGGGATTGTCTCTATCTGTTGCCGAATTGTACATTCTAAGCGCTTAGTACACTGCTCTGCACATAGTAAGCGCTCAATAAATACTACTGAATGAATGAATGAGTCCATCTGTGCAACAAACGATCTATGTATATATACTTTGTGCAATTAAGGTTTATCCTTTGCCGTACTAATGCACTGGTCACTAGCAACATATACTGCTGTCTTCAAACTAAAGCCTCTGTTCAAGGGCAGCAACCGTTCCCAACTGCCACATTCCAATTGGTCTGCCTGCTGCTACACCACCAAGTTGTGACTCTATTTGATTGTGATTTTAAATGCTTTCCCTCCTACCAAGAAACACCCTCCCCACTGCACATTTAACAGGACAATATTCTCCCCATCTTCATAGCCTGTCTGAAATCCAAATCCTCCAGAAGGCCTCATCTGATTAACGAGAAGCAGCATAGTTTAGTTTAGTAGATAGAGCATGGGCCTGGGAGTCAGAGAGGCCTGGATTCTAATCCCAGCGCTGCCACTTGTTTGTTGTGTGACCTTGAGTAAGTCACTTAATTTATCTGTGCCTGTTACCTCATTTGTAAAATGGGGCTTAAGACTGAGAGCCCCATGTGAGACAGGGACTGGGTCCAACCTGATTAGTTTCTAAGAACCCCAGTGCTCAGATCAGTGCTTGACACACGGTAAGTGCTTAACAAATACCATCATTATTATTGATCTTTTATATCCCCACTCAATTCCCCACTATGCTAGACTGTAAGCTTGTGTCTATGACTGTAAGTCGCTATAGGCAGGGAATGTGTCTATACTGTTATATTGTACTCTTCCAAGAGCTTAGGACAGTGCTTTGTACACTGTAAGTGCTCACTAAATACCACTGTATGAATGTCCTGCCACTTGAGCACTCCCATGTCACCTAAACTGACCCAACTCGCATCACCTAAACTACCACCACCCAGTAGCATTTATAAACAAATCTTCAAACTCTGTGTCTATATCTCCCCTGCTAGATTTTAAGATCCTTGAGAGCAGGGATCAGATCCACTACCTTTACTGCACTGTCCTAAGTGCTTAATACAGAGTTCTGCACAGATTAAACTCTATTAAATCTGAGCATATTGCCAAGATGAGAGGACAGAGTCACTCTGCAATAATACAAATGGGTAGTGGTCCCTTAAAGATGGTAAGTCATACCATGTCAGTAAGTCCTTTAAAAATTATGGATCCGGATTTATCAGGAATGGAATGGGCTTGGGACAGGTTGAGTGGGGCCTTGGAAATCTTCCTTAAGCCGAGCTCTAAATCCTGATCTGGTCGGAATTCTCCAACTATCACATTCTATTCAGTTTCATCCAAGGCACTGCTCTCCAAAACCAAGGACCTATTGTTTAGAGGTAGATCTGTAGTACCTTTCGCCTATGTTCACTTGGGTACTTGAGGTCCCATAGTTACACAGTGCTCACACTCCTTCCCCACCAGAGTGATATTCCCCAATGTACAGTGTGTTAACCACTAAAGCTTGAAATGATAGTTCTGAAAACCAAAATACCTCTCACCTAGCAACAGTAAAGGCCCAACAGAGTAGCAATAATAAACTGCCTTAAGGATGATATATGCTAAAATATCACTTTTTTATGGCATTTGTTAGGGATAACTATGTGCCAATCACTGTACTAAACACTGGGGTAGATACAAGCTAATCAGGGTGGACACAGACCCTGTCCCACATGGACCTCACAGTCTTAATCCCCATTTTAAAGATGAGGTAACTGAGACCCAGAGAAGTTTAATGACATGCCCAAGGTCACACAGCAGATATGCGGCAGAGCCAGGATTAGTACCCAGGTCCTTGTGATTCCCAGACTGGTGCTCTAACCACTAAGCCAAGCTGAAAGGACTTGTCCAAGGTCACACAGCAGGCAAGTGATGGAGCTGGAATTAGACTTAGGTCCTTCTGACTCTCAGACCTGTGCTCTATCCATTAGGTAACATTGCTTCTGGTCCTAGTTCCCTCAGTACCTCTTTGCATCTATTATCCCAATTTAATGGATGGAGAAATAGTGGGCATTTGTTATTCTCAGTGGGAGGAGCTGTACAGAAAAAGAAAATTTTAAATTGTAGAATCCTAGAACATGAGAAACAAGAGGCATAAAGAGCCATCCACTTCTTTCCAGGGGCAACTTCAAGTGTTAGTCAGTCAGTCAATCCTATTTATTGAGCACTTACTGTAGGCAGAGCACTGTAGTAAGCATTTGGGAGAGTACAATTTAACAGACACATACCCTTCCCACAGAGAGTTTACAATCTAAGAGGGGGAGACAGACTTTGATATAAATATAGAATGTGTTCTTCCATACACAGAGTGCTTAGCACAATGCTCAGCACACAAGTGCTCGATAAATACCATTAAATGACTGATTGATTGATCCTCCAATTTTAAATAACCCAAAGAATGTAGCTTTTATTACCAACTGTATTAAACCTAAAAATATTCGCTTGTATTTTGATCCTATTACTCCTGGTGGTAGTCATTTGTAAATTTCTCTCCCTTTTTAACATTAAAACTTCTGGAAATTATTTCCAAACAGTTTTCATGCATTTCTTAAAACCAACATACTCCTGTTTAGCTTTCCCTCCATTTCTCTCTTGTCCCTCTCCCCATTTCCTTAGTTACTTCTGTTGATACGTCTCGAAAACTTAACTTGCTTTGGAAATGAGGAGCAGAATAGTGAAGTTGATACCCTGGGAGTTCATTTGTTCAAGGACTGCACTTTCCTGTTCTGTAATGTAATTCCACTGTTTCTGCAGATTCATTTTAAGTTAATGCCTATGAATGGTGTTGATGCCCAGTCAGAATATAATCCCTTCAAGTTTGCTGCCACTGGACCTCAAAAGCATCTTTCAACATCACTAGCTTTGAAGCTATAACAATTGTTTGTGAAGAACTTTAAGAAAATGGATTCCCATGGCACTTATTCCTGTAAATAGTTAACTTGAGACTTCAGTGCCAACACAAGCATTACTAAAATGCAGTTAGCAACCCAACCACTAGTATTTCAACTAGTTCACCAGTCCTGTCATAAAGAGAATACATGCTCATCATTATTTTTGACAACTGGAGGTTCTAATACGGGTTTTTAGAAGACTGTGTTTTGGAGAGCCATAGTCCTATTTCTATGGTGAGTTCTAATCCTGGCTCCACCCTGTGTCTGCTGTAAGGCCTTGGGCAAATCACTTAACTTATCTATGCCTCAGTTTCCTCAGGTGTAAAATGGGGAGTCATTCCTACTCCCTCCTTCTTAGATTGAGAGCCTCATGTGGGACAAAGAAGCTTCTCCTTTAGACCGTAAGCTCATCGTGGGCAGGAAATGTTACTCTTTATCGTTATATTGTACTCTCCCAAGAGCTTAGTACAGTGCTCTGCACACAGGAAGTGCTCAATAGTACAACTGATTGAATGAAGTATCATGTGGCCAGAGAATGTGTCTATTAACTGTTATACTGTACTCTTCCAACTGCTTAGTACAGTGCTCTGCTCACAGTTATAGTTCAACAAATACAATTGATTCAAGAAAAAAAATGAAAAAAGATCTTACCAGTCCACTTTGGAAATTCTGTAGACAAAAACCTCATAGATGTTATAAAGGGGACATCCATTTTCTGACCAATGAATTTTACTGCTACTATTGCAAATGGGAGACACTGCCTAGGTTTATCCACTGGTTTTGAAAGAACACTATATTCATAGATGTACACCTGAAAAATAAAGAAAATAAACCAAATCACCATACTAATCTCGATGGTTTCCAGCCAATTTATAAGAACTTTAGAATTGTATTATCATATAATTGTTATTTAAATTTGATGTACTATTATTACTACTCAGAAGAAACACACAGTTCTGAATTTGCACTTTGCATTCACTCCCTTGGGGAGCTCATCTACCTCCTAGGGTTCAATTACCACTTCTATGCAGATGACTACAAAAACTACTTCACTACTCCAAACCTCTCTCTTCTACAATCCTGCATTTCCTCTCGCTTCTAGGTCATCTCTCAACAGATGTTCTACGTGAGTTTTGCTAACCTTTTTCAAGCTATCCTGGGCATCATTCTCATGCTGTCTGTCTCCCCTGTTTAGACTTTGAGCCCATTATTGAGTAGGGATTGTCTCTATCTGTTGCCGAATTGTACATTCCAAGTGCTTAGTACAGTGCTCTGCACATAGTAAGCGCTCAATAAATACTACTGAATGAATCTCTCCCATCACTGACTTTTTGCTCACTTTCACCCCCCTCCAATTCAATGGACCATAGTTTTCCCCACTTCAAGACCCTTCTGATATCACAGAATCTCCAAGAGAGGCAGCATAGTCTGCTGGAAAGAGAACAGGATTGAGAGACAGACAATCTAGGTTCTAATCCCAGCTCTACCACTTAGCTGATGTATGACCTTGGGCAAGTTACTTAACTTCTCTGTGCTTAAGTACTCTTATCTAACAAATATCCGTTAAATACCCTTTCTCCCTCTCCTCTAGATTCTGAACCTCCTTTGGAACAGGAACTGGATTGATAATAATAATTATGGCATTTATTAAGGTTCTACTATATGCCAAGCACTGTATTAAGTGCTGGGATAGATACAAGTTAATCAGGTTGGGTCAGACACAGTCCCTGTTCCACATGGAGCTCACAGTCCAGAGAAGAGGGTGAACAGGTTTTTAATCTCCATTTTACAGATGAGAAAACTGAGGGATAGAAAAGTTAGGTGACTAGCCCCAAGGTTACAGTGCAAGTGGCCCAGCTGTGATTAGAACCCAAGTCTCCTGACTCCCAGGCCTTTACTCTTTCTACTAGATAACAATACTTCTCTGTGTACGTGATTTGAGAAGGGCCTTTAAATGGGGGAGAACTATGGTCAGTTGAATTGTAAGGTGGGGGAGGGGATAAAGTGAGCAAGAAGTCAGTGGAGGGAGAGACAAGAATGAAAGGCAGTGATTAGGTTAGTCTGACATATTGAGCTTCAGTTGCCAGCAGGACATCTGTTTAGAGATGACCTAGAGGCAAGAGGAAAAGCAAGACAGAGAAAGGGAGAGATTGGGTCTAGTGAGACTGATCTGATTGTATTGTAGCCACCCCAGCACTTAGTACAGGGCTTGGCCCATAGTAAATGCTTAATACCACAATTATTATTTTTCGGTATTCACATCCTCCTAAAACACTTTTGTACCTCTTATATTCACTATTACTTAAATACTAACTTAAGTATCTATCTCCCTCTCCTTCCTCAAGCTGTAATTTATTTTAGTGCTTGTCTCCTTTGCTGGACTGTAAACTCTCTGAGGGCAGGGTTCATGATTTCTTCTCAGGCCTGGGAGTAAATTCTAATCTGGCTTTGTCACTTGCCTGCTGTGTACCTAATTTCTCTCTACCTCAGTTTCCTAATCTGTAAAATGGGGATGCAATAGCTGTATGCAATGCAATATCCTTCTCCTTCAGAAGGTGAGCCCCATGTGGGACACAGACTGAATGTGGCCTTATTATCTTGTAATTAGCCCAGTGCTTAGTACAGTGCTTGGCACATACTACACTTAAAGTGAATTTCTATTGTACACTCGTACGCATTTAGTACTGCGCTAGGAATACAACAGGCATGCAATAAATACGATTGATTTGTTGAAATATCATTACATCTGATAGAATGTTGCATTCAATTGAAATAATTGATTTCCATCATTGTCATCAATGGTATTTACTGAGTGCAGCACACTTTACTTAGCATTTGGGAGAGTACAATTCAAAAGAGTTGGCAGACTCGTTCTCTGCCTACAGTGAGCTTACAGAATTTCCAACTGTTACTTTGAAAGAGTACTTTATGGACAAGAATTGTATCATCAAGTATGTGGGGAGGGAAAAAACCAATAAAATTGAATAAAGGTTCGACATACTGCTGAGTCACTGGCTTGGTAATCGATGATATCTTTAGGTGAAGGTACACTCCTAGATATGTGGCAGTCAAAGTTAGGTGAAGGATCCAAAATAACTTTCCTTTTATCCAAAATAGGCTGTATTTTCTTCACTCTACCAAAGAGAACCTGATAGAAAAGGGAGAAAAAAATCTCAACAGGGATAGCTCACAAGTAACTTTTAACCTTCTGAACACCTACTGGGAAAAAAGAACCTTGGGTTAGTTAATGAAAGTGTATGCTCTCAAGAAATAACAGATGTATATATTACATGTTTGAATATATTTCTACCTAGATGCATATACAGAAATAGAGAAACCTGTAGTGGAGAATACCAATCTGATGAAATGTTGAATTATTCTGCACCCCAACCATCAGATAAACTGTATATTGTAAGTGAGATGTACATCACCTTGTTTCTATTTATTTACTATTGTTTTAATGAGATGCTCTTCCCCTTGATTCTATTTATTGCTCTTGTCTGTCTGTCTCCCCCGATTAGACTGTAAGCCCATCAACAGGCAGGGACTGTCTCTATCTGTTGCCGATTTGTGCATTCCAAGCACTTAGTACACTGCTCTGCACATAGTGAGCACTCAATAAATACTATTGAATGAATGAACAGTTATTCTCATCCAAATATTTTCAAAAATTTCAGTAAGCTTTAATGATTGGATATGAGGGCAACAAGTTTATGAAATACTAAATTATATCAGAAACTGTGAGCTTTAAACAAGTTTCATACTTGTTATATAATATTAATCAGTTCAAAGAGCAATGTACTCCATTCAGGGGGTTACTAGACACACTGAGAAGCAGCGTGGCTTCGTGGAAAGAGCCCGGGCTTGGGAGTCAAAGGTTGGGGGTGCGAATCCTGGCTCTGCCACTTGTCTGCTGTGTGACCCTGGGCAAATCACTTAACTTCTCTGTGCCTCAGTTACCTCATCTGTAAAAATGGGGATTAAAAGATGTGAGCCCCACGTGGGACAATCTTATTACCCTGTATCTAACCCAGCACTTAGAACAGTGCTCAGCACATAATAAGTGCTTAACAAATGCCATAATGTTGTGAAGGAGCATGGCTCAGTGGAAAGAGCATGGGCTGGGAAGTCAAAGGTCATGGATTCAAATCCCAACTCTGCCACGTGTCAGCTGTGTGACTGTGGGCAAGTCACAACTTCTTTGGGCCTCAGTTACCTCATCTGGAAAATGGGGATTAAGACTGTGAACCTCACATGGGACAATCTGATTACCCTGTATCTACCCCAGCGCTTAGAACAGTGCTCTGCACATAGTAAGTGCTTAACAAATACCAACATTAATATTTTTAAAGGAGAAGGATAACAGTTATTGAATCCCCATTTTACATATTAGGAAACTGAAGTACAGAGAAATTAGGTATACAGCAGGCAAGTGACAAGGCCAGATTAGAATTCACTTTGCTTTACACCCAGACCTGAGTATTCATTCATTCATTAGTATTTATTGAGCGCTTTCTATGTGCAGAGCACTGTACTAAGCGCTTGGAATGTACAATTCGGCAATACACAGAGATAATCCCTGCCCATTGACGGGCTTACAGTCTAATCGGGGGAGCATGGGCTGGGGAGTCAGAGGTCATGGGTTCAAATCCCGGCTCCTCCGCTTGTCAGCTGTGTGACTTTGGGCAAGTCACAACTCTGTGTCTCGGTACCTCATCTGTAAAATGGGCATTAAGACTGCAAGCCCCATGTGGGACAACCTGATCACCTTGTAGCTTCCCCAGTGCTTAGAACAGTGCTTTGCACATAATAAGCGCTTAACAAACGCCATCATTTAAAAAAAAATTTTTGTTTATCTAATGGCCCTTACCTTGAAAAGCAAGACATTTTCTACCCTCTCGTTTCTACTGCGAGCATAATTTAAGGCAACATCAACATGTCTAAACAAATAAACACCAAGGAGAGGATTTCCTAATGTTTTCAGGACAGATTCCTTAGTACGAATTCCACTCTGACATATTTCTGATACAGCACTTTGAGGAAGAGCTAAAAAGCAGAAATGTTCCTCAAGTTCTCTACCATGCCTTCCTTTCTCACGCATCTCCAACCTAAAACAAATGAAAAAAAGTTTTTATGTTTTGTTAAAAATGCATTGGTTTATTTTGTTAAATCAACAAGAAGAACATTTTACCTATTTAAATGACCCCCTGATAAAGCACTGACATTCCAAGCTAGACAAAGAAATGAAGTCTTTGAAATCAATCAATGGTATTAATTGAGAGGTTACTATGTGCAGAGCACTTTAGTAAGAGCTTGGGAGAGTTCAACAGAAGAGCTGGTAGACACGATCCCTATCCACCAGGAGCTTGGATTTTAGGTGGGGTGATAAATGTTACAATAAAGTACAGGTAGAAGAAACAGCCTAGAATAAGGATATGTTCATAAGCATTGAGGTACTAGGTTTGGGAGGAGTATAAAAGTGTTTAAGGGGTAAACACCTAAATGCATAGACAACTCAGAAGGGTGGATAAGGGTGGATAAGAGCTTATTCAGGGAAGGCTTTTTGGAAGAGATGTAATTTTAGTAGGGCTTTGAAGATGGGGAGTGTGATGGTCTATCCAATAGGAATGGGGAGGGAGGTCCAGGCCTGAAGGAAAGTGGGAAAGGGTTTGACAGAGAGACAGATGAGATTATGGTGTGGTACTGTTAGAAGTTTGGTGGGAAGTGTGTGGGTTGGGCTGCAATAGATTAGCAAAGTTTGGTAGCATAAAAAGCCTTAATAGTGTTCAGTGACCAGTTAGTCTCAGCTATAGCAACTCTTGCCCATTCTTATCCTCTTTAAGATCACTGGCAGAAGTAAAATACGGACTGCAAAGAGATTATTTTGGCACTTGTGAAAGCCCAAAGTGCAAAAGAGAATGGAAATTTGGGCTCTCCATCATAGTAACTCTCTTCCAGAGTTTTGAGGTTTGGGGATGCGAGGAACTACCTACTATTGGATGGGTTCTACAAAGTCCTTCTAATAAAATTAACACTCTGATTTTAACATTGAAATTTCAAATCTTATTTTCCAAATTGAATGCCAAATAAGACTGGCCTGTCTTCTTTGGGGAGCATGCGGTATCTGAATGAATACAGAGTCAGCAATCAATTCTTTTTCTTTCCATGAACAGAAAACATCTGGCTGATCATATTGCATTCGAATGCATATTTCCAATGTTCTGCTAAAAGGAACGGATCACATTAAGAAAGGAAATTTCATGCCTAAAGTTGAAGGAGGGCAGGAGTTCAAGGAACATCAGGAATGTTGTTTTCTAAAGACTACTTAAAGTCTCTAGCAGCCTGTAATTAAGCTATAGCCACTTAAACAGGTCTGCTTTGGTCCAATCTCTCTGCCTCCTCCCCGTCTGAGTCTGGAGAGTCAATGGGGTGGGGGGGGAAGGGGCAAGGGGGTCCAGGTTCAGGGACCTTTCCTGACCTAGGAATTCTAACTAGATACAGACAAAATCATCCCATCCACTTCACTTAGGACTCCTGAAAGAACACTACTGGAACACCCAAGGGGTATCAGAAACACCCTAACCTCTTGAAGCTTCCCCGAGCTGATCTGGGCCAGTCCTGAGAGGACACTCTGAGGCAGATGCATAAGGAGGATTTGATACCAGTACTTTTAAAATGAAATTTACCTGAGATTGGTTCCTCGAATGTGCCAAAAGATTGCTAGGCTTGAGACTTTTCAAGACCAAATGCTGCTTGGTGTTCTGGCTAACCTTCCACTCCCCAAACCTTTTCTCTCCTTCCCCCATTCTGGCTAAATTTTACAGATTGCCCTGAGGGCTCCTCTTCCTCCTCAGGTAGCAAGACAGTCTTGGGGGAAGGTGAGGAGATTTTCAGGGTGGAACCAAGCATCAAATACAGACTGTCCAATCACCAGACACAATGGAGCAAGCTCAGAGGTGGGACTAATGTTGGGTGTTGTAAAATAAAAAATATTATTCAAATAAAAGTATTTGTTCTAACGGATGGCACAATCTCACTAATGTTACATTGGCACCTCAGCTTAGATTTGTCCTTGCAGACTTCAGGCAAAAAAACCCCAAAAACCAAACACAGAATTTTCTACTGGAAAATTCTTTTCAAAATATATAAATTACAAAAAATACATAATAGAGTCTGCCCCATGCAGACTCTTGGAATAACTACGAAAATGTCAACATGAATATAAAAATGAATTTTAATGTAGCCTAAATGTTAAGTTTGGTGAGTGATGACTGTAAGGATGAATTTATTTTAAGAACTCATTGGTAAAATCTCATGCCAAAGTGAAGCTATAAGAGTGTAACAAGGTGATCAAAGAACCAAAGGACACTTAAACTTTGTTTTGCACCACTGGGATTTAAGATTTCTTACAATTTAATTTTTATTTTTCACACATTCAACTCTCTCAGATATCATACTGAAATTCTGACCAAACTATTACGATTCAGCATCAACAGGCTTCATCTGGTTGATGCTATCCTGCCTCTACATACTTCTGAGGGGTGGTGTATTTGTTCAAGGCTGCCCAACTGATCGATGTGCTTTCCATAGAAATGGGGGACTGTGTGTAACATAACATGAAATAAGGTTCCCTGCACCTGTTGGGACAAGAAATCACCTAATTTAACCAATAGGGTGGGCTACAATGAACACTTTTCTTCCATTTATAACATTTCACCTCTATTTCCCAAAATTTTATGAATAAAGGATCTTTCTTTCCTTGTTTTCCTAGTGGCACTAAGTATATATGGTAGCCTTAGTAAATTTGCTGCAGGATCCTAAATCACAGTGAAACTCTTCCTCATCAAGTTAACTCCATCCCATCCTGTTTTTTCCCTACCTTGGTGGGAAACAGAAAAGTAGGACGGACTAGAAGAAAGAGCACAGGACTGGGAGTTAGGAGTCCTGGGTTCTAATCCTAGCTCCACCACTTGCCTGCTGTTGTGACCTTGGATAAGTCATTTAACGTCTGTGTCTCAGTAAGTATCTACCCCAGTGTTTAGTACAGTGCCTGACACACAGTAATGTTTAAAAATACCATTTTTATTATTATTCTTATTAGTAGGATTACAAGGACCCATGGCATGAAGCCTCCACAAAACCTTGATTGCTATAGTGTTTGCTGTGGCTATGGGCTTGCTGTGGCTATGGGTGTGCCTTAGACTCTGAGCCTCAAGGAGCATGGAATTCAACTCCTCTAAGCAATTGCATCCTACTGACTTTTGATTTTATTTTGTGCATTCCTCCTCATCTTTTATGTCACTCTAGTGTTTTGCAGCTTCATCATTCCTTATGAGTCTATCTTCCCATTCCCCTCTTCCAGCCTTACAGTCTTATATTGTAAACCCATTGAGGGCTAGGAGAAATGTACCTAATTCCCACCTGTGTATTCTTTCCCAGAACTTTTTTAATTTTTTCAATCATTTTTGTTAATCATTACTATGTGTCAGGCACTGTACTAGTGCTGGGGTAGATAAAAGGGGTAGATAATCAGGATTGACACAGTCCATGTCCCAAATAGCTCTCACAATCCTAATCCCCATTTTATAGGTGAGGGAACTGAGGCACAGAGAAGTTAAGTGATTTGCCCAAGGTCACTCATCAGCAGTTAAGTGGTGGAGCCAGAATTAGAAACCAGAGTTTACTACAATGCTCTACTTACAGTAAACACTTAAATACTACTTACTAGTTAAAGCAACGTACCTTTTTGCAGCATATTTTTTTTCCAAGGTTTGATTGTGAACCAGTTTTCTATCACCAAACTGCCATGAAGAACTTAGGTCAAAGCTCATATCAAGCCTACTCTGGTTTAGAGTGTGGCTTATGAAACTGTGTTCCCTCCCATTGGGGTAACATGGTGTCAAGGAAACTGAAATTAAAAGAAAAAAGGAAACTGGTGAGTAATTTGACCCTAATAAAAACATAATGCTATATTTAAAGCCCACTTTCATGGATGACCTACCTTTATTTTATTAATTAAAACATTTATATAATTGAAATAGTACAAGCAACACAGAAACATCCAGAGGGAATGCCATGCACAAATTGATGTATATGCAATACAGAATACACAATTTTAGCCTGTGTTTCAAGAAAAGTCATTCACCTACAAGAATGGATTTTTAATAGATCACATATACTATGAGGAAGCCATAAGAATTAGTCTGGAAAATATATTCTTTGTTGCTATTCCCAAAGAAATTTGCTAATCTTGCAAATCTAATATTCTATTTAAGATAATCCTATTAGCAGAAAATTGTAAGGCAAAACATAAGATGGATTTAGTTTTATGGAGAAAGCATCCTAAATTGAGGCCAGATGAGAGAAAGCACACTGTAACTGAATAAGGAAAAATGGAAAAAATAGTAAATGTTTATGAGCTTAATAAAAAAATACCCACAACAGTGTTTATACTACTAATTGAATAACTCAACACATTCCAGAATCTATGCCATCCATCTATTAGGTCTGAAGCAGGAACTCCAATATTCTGGAGACATTAAAGGAAGTCTTCCCTCATGCTCCCCCTCTCCCCACCACCCCCAAGTTTAATCAACAGCATTATGTGTCTTCTTGGAGTGAAATTTTTTGTGAGCAAGGAAAGTGTTACTTTCTTATTCTGTACTTCTCAAGCACTCAATGCACAAAGTGAGTGCTCAATAAACGCTACTACTGCTTCCCTTGGAAAACATACATATTTATTTCTGAGCATCTTGGGTAGTTTTTCTCACTACAGTAGTTTCCAAATACTGCTAGAAATAGGCAAGTGAGAATATATAAGTTTTGAGTGGGAATAAGTTACAAAGAGAAAAGAGAAGCAGCATGGCCTCAGGAAAAGAGCACGAGACTTGGAGTCAGGAGACCTGGGTTCAAATCTGATATCTGACACTTACCTGCTGCTTGACCGTGGGCAAGTCACTTAACTTCTTATGGCCTCGGTTTGCTTGCCTGTAAAGTAGGGATCAAATACCTGTTCTCCTTCCCTCTTAGACTTGTAAACCCAATGAGGGAGAGAGACTGTGTCTGATCCAACTGTACTGTAACTACCTCAGGGGTTAGTATAGTGCTTGGCACTTATAGTGTTTAACAAATATTATTAATATCAATAACAACCCAGGGCTTAGAACAGTGCTTGGAGTGTAGTAAGCACTTAACAAATACCATTATTTTTAATAGTAATAAAGGATAAAGTAGGTATAGATTTTAGTGCTATGAAGTCCCTTCTTCTCTGATGTGACACAGAATGTAAATATGCAACTATATTTTACACAGCTAGGAAGCAGTAAAACATTTATTGAGCACTTACTCTGTGCAGAGCACTGAACTAAGTGCTTGGAAGAGTACAATATAACAATATTACCGACACATTCCCTGCCCACAAAGACCTTACAGTTTAGCAGCATGGCCTAGTGGAAAGAGTACAGGCCGAGTCAGAGGACCGGGATTCTAATCCTCGCTCTGCCATTTGCTCGCGATATGACCTTGGGCAAGTCACTTAACTTCTCTATGCCTCAGTTTCCTCAACTGTGAAATAAGGATTCAATACCTGCTCTCCTGACTTTGACTATGAGCCCCATGTGGGACAGGGGCTGTGTCCAACCTGTTTGATTTGTATCTAACCCAGTGCTTAGCTCATTGTAGGCACGGAATGTGTCTGTTTTACTGTTGTGTTGTACTCTCCCAAGCACTTAGTACAGTGTCCTGCACAGAGGAAGCACTTAATAAATACGACTGATTGATTAGAACAGTGTTTGACACAAGTAAGAGCCTAACAAATATCATTAAAAAAAAAGTTGGATTTAGATTAAGAGACCTGCAGCCTTCCTTTATTTTCCCTGTAGTGCAATGACTTCTTGCCCAGGCTTCAAAGAAGGATGCTGGTATTTTAGGAAGTCGATGTAAGGGAGTAGTTACCGCCAACAACCCTCAAATTAGTGCACAATCAGACTGGGTCCCGCAAGGAAGCTCATTATGGATGGGGAATGTGTCCATTAATTCTGCTGAACTGTACTTTCCCAAGCACTTAGCTCAGTGCCGTACATAGTAAATGCTCAGTAAATACAACTGATAGACTGATAAGGTTGTTGTGGGCAGGGAACATGTCTCCCAACTCTGCTGTATTGTACCCACCCAATAGAGAAGTAGCGTGGCTTAGTGGAAAGAGCATGGGCTTGGGAGTCAGAGGTCATGAGTTCTAATTCCGGCTCCGCCACTTATCAGCTGGGTGACTTTGGGCAAGTCACTTAACTTCTCTGTGCTTCAGTGACCTCTTCTGTAAAATGGGGATTATGACTGTGAGCCCCATGAGGGACACCCTGATTAACTTGTATCTGCCCCAGTGCTTAGAACAGTGCTTGGCACATAGTAAGCGCTTAACAAATACCACCATTATCAAGTGCTTAGGACAATGTTCTATACACAGCAAGCACCACTGACGTACGTTAGGGGACCCTTAAAAGGTGGGTATGTGTCACATCTCACCTTAACTCAGGGAGGGTTGCAAGGAATTACAGCAGTTCCTGGCTCCACTCCCAAACCCAAGATGAGTGGGATTTCTACCTTGATCAATAAACTGTATTTCTTGAACATTTACAATGTGCAGCACTGAAATAATAACTGTGGTACATTAAGCGTTTACTCTGTGCCAGGCACTGTAGTAAGCTCTTGGGTGGATACAAGCAAATTGAGTTGGACACAGTCCCTGTCCCACATTGGGCTCACTGTACTAAACACTTGGGAGAGTGCTATACAATAGAATTAGTAGATAGGTTGCCTACCCATAATAACCTTACATGTCTCGATTCTGTTTTCAGAATTCCACCGCTAAAGTGAATGCCGTTTTCTGATTGAAACAGAAAGAGGGTTCCATAATTAAATCATCTTTAGTCTAACCTCTAGGTCCAAAAGAACTTAATGTAAATTGTAGACAACACATTATCACAATGGGATACAATGATAGGATAATTGCTTAATCACCTGCTCAAGGGGAGTCAAGGCATACCATATTATACTCTGGGGAGGAAGAGGGAAGAGGAGAAATGAATGGAAGAATGAAAATGCAGGTTACTTTAGCATTACTACTAGCATTTATGATGTGAGATGAACAAAATAAAAGTTTTGTCTTCTACTTCAGTGGCCCTGAAAGATTTGACTGTGATGAAAGTGTGGTGATATCCTTAAATTTGATCTCACAGTAACTTATTTCAGCTTTAACTGTACTTTTGAAGGGGTTTAGTTTGTTTAGCCATTTTAGATCTGGTTCCATCTAAATCCTTTGTATTGCTTTGTGCTGACGTTCCAAACCAAACCAGAGACAAGGGCTCAAGGTTCTTAGGTTTCTCATCAAATGTATTTTTCAGTAGGGTTTAGCCACCTAAGTCCAATTTATTTAAACTAATGCAACTGAAGTTAACACAATTTTTGTTTATTCTTGAAATTATTACCTTTTCCATTTGTTCTCCTAATCTTGGGAATGATGAATTTCTTCAAAGGTTTGGATTCTGTTACTCGTTCTGACTGAGATGCAGTCATCTTGGTGGATGAGCTCTTTCTTCTCCATGCTTTTCCTTGGTTATTTTCCTCCATTTCCTTTCTGATGTCAAACTAAAAAATACAAACCAATATGTAGTTCAGAAAAACACTACAAATTCTCCCATTGCTGCTGCTACTGGAACAAAACACAATTAATTCTCAGACATTCTTCCAACCACAAAGGGAGTGCAGTAAATTTTAAGAAGAGAAACATAGGAAGTGCAGGAACAGGAAAATCAATGATCTGTGAAACCTAGGGCTATGTTGCTTTTTTTCGGTTCCTAGTTATTCTTACCAAAACACGATCTTCTTGATAATTTTCTGAACCCATCAATGCCTGACCCACTTGATTTTGCCAAGAGGTTTTAAAAATCATTAGTCAGAAAAATTATAATCACTGTGCAAAATGTACATTGAAATATTCATGGTTTGTTTTATGGTATTTATAAAATGCTTATTATGTGCCAGACACTGTACTGAGTGCTACTAAGCTAATCAGGTTGGGCAGAGTCCCTGTCCCACATGGAGCTCGGTCTTAATCCCCATTATACAGATGGGGTAACTGAGGCACAGTGAAGTGAAATGACTTGTCCAAGGTCATACAGCAGACAAGTGGCAGAACCAAAATTAGAACCCAGGGTTTTCTGACTCTGAGGTCTCTGCTGTATCCACTAGGCCTTGCCATTTCTCCAGGTGTATCATGTCTTCTCCTTACCCAACTACTCACCTGCATCCTCTTGCATTAAGCTATGTATTTTCCTATGCTATTGATAGCAATCATATAACCGAGTATGCCTTCTACACAAACAATCTACAGTGACAGATACAAATCACACTAGTGCAGAGTAAGGGTTAAAGCAGTAAAAAGAAGTCAGAAATACACAGAGCCACGGAGGGCAAAACAAAATGAAAAGACTAGAACTATCACCCCCAGCTCCTAAGTAGGATGCTCTGAAAATAGCAGATAAGATGATATGCAGGACGTGGGTTGATTCCCCTACTGTCTAACGTAACTGATTTCAATGATTTTATGAAGAAAAGAATGATCCAAACAAGAAATGGGTTTATATTAAATCATCTTGGTGTTGCTGTCATTTCTTCAATCAGTGGTAGTCATGTTAAGTGCTTACTACATGCCAAGCATTATAATAATGTTGATATTTGTTAAGCGCTTACTATGTGCAAAGCACTGTTCTAACCGCTGGGGTAATCAGGTTGTCCCACTTGGGGCTCACAGTCTTAATCCCCATTTTACAGATGAGGTAACTGAGGCACAGAGAAGTTCAGTGACTTGCCCAAAGTCACACAGCTGACAAGTGGCAGAGCCAGGATTCGAACCCATGACCTCTGACTCCAAAGCCCGGGCTCTTTCCACTGAGCCACGCTGCTTCTCTACTCGGCCACTTGTCAGCTGTGTGACTTTGGGCAAGTCACTTAACTTCTCGGTGCCTCAGTTCCCTCATCTGTAAAATGGGGATGAAGACCGTGAGCCCCACGTGGGACAACCTGACTCCCCTGTGTCTACCCCAGCGCTTAGAACAGTGCTGGGCACAAAGTACGTGCTTAACAAATACCTACCTTATTAAGAGCTGGGCCAGATACCAGCTAATCAAGTTGGTCACAGCCCATTTCCCACATGGGGCTCCCAGTCTTAATCCCCATTTTAAAGATAAGGTAACTGAGGCACAGAAAAATTAAGCAATTTTCCCAAGGTCCTATAGCAGACAAGCAGGTAGAGCTGGGATTAGAACCTAGGTTCTCTGACTCCTGGGCCCGAGCTCTTTTCATTAGGCCATGATGCTTCCGTCAGCGTTTTCTCTCTGTTAAGTGATTACAGTGATTAAGGAAGCTGTTTTAACACTGCTCCCTGAAGAAGCTAGCCTCAGAAAAGCTGTTTTCATGCATTTGTTGATAGATTTCCCTCAACAAGAAATACAGTCCTTGGAAGAGGCTGGTCTATCCTAGCAAGACAAAATAGGAAGCTCAATAAAGCAGAAAATACTTTATTCTGATGTACTTCTCAACTTTGCAAAATGCCCCTTAATAGCAGTGGGATACTAGGTGAGAAGAGTAGAATGGACATTAGGCTGACCAAAGTATCAGCTATCCAGTTCTCAACCTGAAACTGCTTTTGACTTGCTGAGCAAATGAGAAGTAATAACTCAGTTGTGGCATCTTCAGCAGATTGCATACCTGTTTCCAGTCCTGGGGGCTCTAGGGAGATTCTAGCAGGTTCAATAGTATTTATTGAGCACTTACTATGTGCCGAGCACTGTACTAAGCGCTTGGAATGAACAAGTCGGCAACAACAGGTCTGCAACATCCCTGAGAGCCTTGACCTGCCTGGAACAGACTGCTCTGAATACCTCTCACATGGGTGGGGAGAGGAGAAATGGGGGCGGGAGAATGGGATAGAGAGACAGAAAGAGAGTAGTGTGGTCTATTGGTTAGAGTATAGGCCTGTGAGTCAGGACTTGGGGTCTAATCCTGGCTCTTCCTCTTGTCTGCTGTGTGACCTTGGGCAAATCACTTAACTTTTCCATGCCTCAGCTACCTAATCTGTAAAATGGGGTTTTAAGACTGTGAGCCACATGTGGGACATGGACTGTGTCCAACCTGATTAGCTTGCATCTACCCCACTGCTTAGAACACTGCCTAGCATGGAGTAAACACTTTCAAAAACCATAAATGAGAAAGAGAGAGAGAGAGATGCCCTTCATGTTCAAAGAAGACAAATAGCAAAATTCACATAAGAAACATGTGAAGCTGAAAAAGCAAGTCCCAGCCATTTTGAACACACAAAAAGACTGACCCTTATATCATCATGCTTATTACCTGCAGGACCTGGTGTTATCTTCTCTTTTGCCCCCTTGTCCCTTACGAAGCAAGGTTTTGCTCAAAGAGCCATTCCTTTCTGAGAGCAGTAAGCCAGGTAAGTCCGCCCTCAGTTACTGACTCCCAGTTTTCAACTGGGATACAGCACTGTCTGAGACCTTGTTTCAATCTGCCCTTAAAATGTTTTCCTCTGTAGCTTCCTAGTAGCACAAAACTACCATCATGTGTTATGAAGGCAGCCCAAATTTTGGTAAGAGTCCATACTAACTCTTTCACCCCACGGGAGACTGTTCCAGTGCATGTTAAATCCCTTACATATATTGTTTTCCTTCTTCACCCAACCACTCACCTGGAAACAAAGGGTAGAAGCTGCTGTTTGAATTGTAGCTTTCAAAGGATAGACCTAATTCATTTGAACTCCAAACTGTCTCCTTTATCCTGTCAGTTTTGAGGTTCATTTTGCCTACTGTGTTTCAGACAAGCTGCTTCTCAGCATCAGGAAGTTTTAGTTGGCCTCAGAGAGTGTCCAACAATATTCCCACAGATGGTTTGTAAATGTTTTGGGTGATGAACCATCCGATAGAAGTGCTGCTTCCCTACATGATTCTTCTTTTGTTTAATTTTATCCTACCTTATATACCCTGGATCATTTTGATGTAGAGGTCTTTGCACCAAATATTTATATTCAAAAGTTTACAAATAGTTATCATCCTACTTAATCATAATTTATACTAAATGTGTGAGTTCACAAGCACATATGACAATTAAGATAGCCCTAATTTTCTCCCAGAAGAGCAATTCCAAAGCCCGGATTTCCCCCCAAAGACCTGAATTCCCTCCTATCTTCCCACAGCCTTAATAACGCTGACCATCTCCTTATATATAGTACAATCTTTTTAGGATATTAACTTGAAGTTTATTTCATTGGTTGCCTTATTTTGAACATCTGTTGATAATTTTTTTAATCTTTTCATTGTTCTATTATTAAATTTACTATATTAGAAGCAGCATGACCCAGTGAAAAGAGCATCTGAGGATCTGGGTTTCTAATCCCAGATCCACCTCTTGCCTCCTGTGTTACCCTGGGTAAATCACTTAACTTTTCTATGCCTAGGTTTCCTCATTAGCAAAATGACAGTTAAATCCTATTGCCTCCTACTTAAACTATGAGTCTCATGGGGGCAGGGACTGTGTCCAACTTGCTTATCATGTGTCTATCCCAGCATTTACTACTGTACTTAGCACACAGTAAGTACTTAACAAGTCCTATCATTATTAATATTATAGCATGGCAAAGTGAATAAAGCATGGCCCTGGGAGTCAGAAGGTCATGGGTTTTAATCCTGGCTCCGCCACTTATCTTCTGTGTGACCTTGGGCACGTCACTTCCCTTCTCTACTCCTCAGTTACCTCATCTGTAAAATGGGGATTGAGACTGTGAGCCCCACATGGGACAGGGACTGTGTCCAACATGATTTGCTTGAATCCACCCCAGTGCTTAGTACAGTGCCTGGAACACAGTAAGCACTTAACAAATACCATATATAGAAGCGTGGCTTAGTGGAAAGAGCATGGGCTTGGGAGTCAGAGGTCATGGGTTCTAATCCCAGCTCGGCCATTTGTCAACTGTATGACTTTGGGTGAGTCACTTAACTTTTGTGTGTCTCAGTTCCCTTCAACTGTAAATGGGGGATTAAGATTGTGAGCCCCACATGAGACAATTTGATAACCTTGTATCTACCCCAGTACTTAGAACAGTGCTTGGCACATAGTAAGCACTTAAATACCATTATTAATATATATTATTATATATTATTTATTAATTACATTTCCATCTCCAACAATAATGGTGATTAGGCAACTCTATAACAGCAGCCGGGGCGGAAAGTGTCTTGAGTAATGTTTCATTTCTGATGTATTGAAGTGGGACTCAAACAAACAGTTTTTCCAGACCCAAGTGAATAAATAATATCTGTTGAGCACCTATGGAATGCAAAGCACTGTATTGAACACAAAGGAGAGTAGAACAAAAGACAGACACCTGTTCCATACCCTGAAGAAGCTTGCAATTCAGATTGAGTAAATACAGTGAGCTGACCCTAGAGACTGTAGTAAATTAGTTTCATATCAGAATAAGGCGGGGGGCTGGGAGGGAGGTTAAAGCTTGGGTATGGAGGAGTTTGGGTATAACTATGTTTTTTATGGTGATCTAAGTGAATGGAAATCAAGGGTTAATCTGAATTTCTAAATAGCTGTAGATGAGCTGCAAAGGAACAAGTGTCATGGTAATTACATACCTCCCTTGAGTTCTGACTGACCTTCTGACTCCCAGGCCCATGCTCTATCCCCTACACCATGCTGCTTCCATTTGTTATACACATTTTAAGCACAGGTTCCACCCAGCCACGTGCATAGGTGATGCAGAAAGAATAGGGAGGAGGGGAAATGAAAGATTTAGCTGGAGAAGGCCTCTTGGTGAAGATATGATTTTAAGAGGGTTTTGAAGGTGGGGAAGAAGGGTGGAGCTGTTGTATATGAAAGGGGAAGGAGTCTCAAACCTGAGGGAGGACATGGGCAAGGAGTTTACGAGAAGCAGCATGGCCCAGTGAATAGAGCATTGGACTAGGTGTCAGAAGGAGCTAAGTTCTAGTTCTGGCTCTGCCAGTTGTCTGCTGGGTGACTTTGGGCAAGTCACTTCACTTCTCTAAGCCTCACCTTTAAAATGGGGATTAAGACCATAAGTCCTACATGACTTTGTCCAACCTGATTAGCTTGTATCCACTCCAGCACTAGTACAGTGCCTGACATATAGTTAGCGCTTAATATCCCCCACCCCCCCAAAAAAGGGAGTCAGTGGCAGGAATAGGCAGGTCCAAGAGAGTAGGTTAGTGTTAGGGAAAAGGAATGTATGGGCTGAGTTGCAGTAGGAGATTGGAGAGATAAGGCAGATGGTGGAGAGCTGATTACGTTCCCTAAAGCAGATGGTAAATGGTTTCTGTGTGATGCAGAGGTGGATTGACAACCCATGAAGGTTTTTGAGGAGATATGGACTGAACAGTTCTATGGAAAAACACTTTACAAGATTATCACCATGCTACCTCTGCTTAACTCTGAATTTATCTACTTTGTAGTAGCCGCCATTACCATCCAATAGAAATGTCCCTTGAAAAATTTCCCATGCAAACTGCCAATCTGAAAAATCTACAAGTTTTTCTTCCTGCTCCCTGAACAAGACCGGCACTTCTCCTGTAGCAAATTCTATTAGAAACATTAATTAACATGTTGGGAGGACTGAAATTGTTACAAAATGGTGGTCATTACAAATAAGTGGAGGCCCTCATGTGCAGAGGTAATTTTAAGTTGATCTAGAAAATTTGAACAGTGTGGAGAACTTCAAAAATGCTTGAAGGCATCACTTACCCCACCTCTCTGCTGATACCATATTACAGCTGGACACAGCTTCCCCAAAAATTAATGAAGAAAAGGGAGAGGCAGCCCCAACCAGAGGCACCCAGGCATGCGCACATGCTCTCCCCTCAGGGTGCCCAGGCAGCTAGCCCTTTTCACAGACACCTACTCTCTAAAACAAATAATTACCAAAGGTCTCTGAAGCAGCACCAGGTGCAGAAGATGTCTAGGGGACTAACACTTTCGCTGCAGTACCATTAGAGGAACAGTGAAGAGGGGTAGGTTACAGGGAGGAGTGGGAGAATGAACCTCTGCTGCTTCCCTAGCCAAAGGAAGCAGGAATTCTGCCTTTTTGGAGGCCTCTACTGCCTCCTCAGAAGAAGGAGAGGAGAGTCCATTTCTTTAAGGAAGTTGTGGTAGATAGGGGAAGGATGGGTGTTCAATGATGAGATGGCACGTTGCTAAATATAATTACATGTTATAATACATATTGAAAGACAGTGAGCTAGACACACATGCACATACTTACCACTTTAACGCATTTCTTGCTGTACTCTTGCTTCATAAAACTAGTATGAAGATTAAGTCCCAACAACAATACTGTGAAAAAATATCTACAAAAAGGACAAACAGTAAGTCACTTTATGTTTGCAAACACAGAAACAGAATAAGTCTAACAAATCAAGTCAGTCAGTCACTTTACTTATTAAGTGCTGTTTGCAGAGCACTGAACTAAGCACTTGGGAGAGTACAATATCACCAAATAACAGACACATTCCTTGCCCACAAAGAACTTACAGTCTAGAGGGGAAGACGGATATTAATATAAATAAATTACAGATATGTACGTAAGTGCTGCGGGGCTGGGAAAGGGGGTTGAATAAAGGGAGCAAGCCAGGATGATGCCAAAAGGAATAGGAGAAAAGTAACAGAGGGCTTAGTCAGGAAGGCCTCTTGGAGGAGTTGTGGCATCAATAAAGCTTTGAAGAGGGGAAGAGTAATTGCCTGTCATGACATGAGGAGGGAGACCATTCCAGGCCGGAGGCAGGACGTGGGCGAGAGGTCAATGGTGAAAGAGAGGAGGTCGAGGTACACTGAGAAGGTTGGCATTAGAGGAGCGAAGACTGTGAGCTGGGTTGTAGCTTGGTTCTGAAAATCAAGACTGCAAATAGTTAACAGATGGCCTAAAAGCTAATTTTATTTGACTAATTTTGTTAAAACACTTTAAACCCACCAGTTGCTCTCTTGAAATCAACTTAATCTGGCAGTGTAATCATAGACAGTTTGATAATAATTAATAATTGTGGTATTTGTTAAGTGCTTAATAAGTGCCAAGCACTGTATTAAGCCCTGAAGTACATAGGAGATAACCAATACCCAAATGAAGGCCCACAGTCTAAGTTTTGTTTTCTCTTAGTATCAAATGAATCAGTGGCATTTATTGAGTGCCCGTTGAGTGAAGAGCACTGTGCTGTGTGCTTGGGGGAATACAACAGGAGCAAAGAGCATCTTCCTTGCCCTCAAGAAGCTTACCATAGGTGCTTCCTTGTAGTCAAAAGGACACCAAATATAAAATACTCTGAATTCCTGGCTCAGTAATTGAAAGGTTCTGAACTAAACATGCCTGATATTTTCCAACTCTACATTTGAAGTAAACTTTCCTGAGTAGTTATACAAAGCAATACTGCATTCTCATCACACTTCTGATTAAGGCTGAGGTTCTGGGCCTCTATTTGGAAGACAAAAAAACCCAGGAATATTTAAAACCTAGCATCAGATGTTAATATTTAAATTGAACATTACAATATTCACTAGTTTTTACTCAAAATGAATATAACTATGCTCTTGAGGAAAAAAATGTAGAGGAGAAACGATATTGGACAAGAAAGCAAAAGTATTTTGGGCCAGAGAGAGGAAGCCCTAACTGTGTCTTAGCAGCTTGCCGCTTTGGAATGGGAGAAACCTGATGCTAAGGGAGAAAACTATAAAAATGAAGTGGGCTCTCATCCAGCTCTAAGCAAAGGGGCAAACTAGCTATAGCTCCAACAACCAGGGTCTGGGAGTCAAGAAGGACCTGGATTTTAATCCCGGCTCTGCCACTTGTCTGCTTTGTGACCCTGGGCAAGTAACAACTTCTCTGGGCCTCAATTACCTCATCTGTAAAATGGAGATTAAGACTGTGAGCCCCATGTAGGACATGGACTGTGTCCGCCCTGATTAGCTTGCATCTACCCCAGAGTTTAATACAGTGCCTGGCACATAGTAAGGGCTTAACAAATACCATAAAAAATAAATAACGCATCCCCAGGTTTGCAAGTTCCACACATAGATCCCTCAGGTGGTCCACTGGGTTACAAACAATTAACCTGTATTTACTTTGTTAAAAAGTTTCAACAGTATCAGCATCCATGATGCCAGTCAGGGACTCAAGGTTCTGGAATTTCTCCTCATGTCCCAAACTCCTGGCTGAGCTGCAGCTGATGTCATCTGATGACTGACAATCTCTGGAAAATCTCTTTCCCCCTGAGGAGTGAATCACTTCTCGGTTTTAGAAATTTCTGGGTCTTTCCCCCCGATCTATGGATGGGTCTGGCGTGCTGAACTATCAAAGACACTGCAGAGAATCAAGAAACAGGAGGTTGTGAGGCAGCAAACCTTTTGCTGAGAATGGGTCCCCATTACATTCAGAAGCACTTGTCAAAACATTAATTTCCTTCTAAGGTGACATTTGATATCCCTCATCTCTCATAGGTGAATTTGCTAATTTCCTATCTTCTCACGCCAGCTCCAACCCTCCAAAGTTGATCTTGTAAAGAGAATATTTTCTCAAGATGTCTTTTAAACAAATGAAAAAGCTTTTTTTTAAAAAAAAAACTAATAAAAAAACTTGGTAGTTCACCTTAGAAATGATCCCATGATAACAAAATCCTATTACATCAAAAGAAATTCAGCAGATTTAAATAAAGGGAAATTTAGATTTTTTTTCCCTTATTGTAGAGTTGCACCTGCAAGCCACAGCAAGGATGATATCCGGTATCACCTTAAAGTCCCACAATGAACCATGGCAATTAAACCTCAAATAGACTGGGAAGCTATAGAAAATTTGCCATCCCTGAAAAATGATAAACATTAAAGTAGTATCAAAAAAGGGACTCCTATGAAAGATAATAAAACTAAACCATCTTCACAGCTGCACCAGTGAGGCTGCAGCTGCCACTTTCCTTCTAAAGCCTCAGCTGTTGTAATTAGGAGACCTCTCAGGAGTATCTATCATTAGTTTTAAAATGCAATAATTACAAAGACTTTATATTTATTCAGATATTACATTCCAGGATTATTCAACTCCATCTATTCCATAGGGAGCATCTTAAAATGACATAGTTACATCAATAGGGTTAAATGCCAAATACATGGTAAAAATGTTAAAATCTTGCTTGCGTTATTCTTTTTGATAGTTCTGGACTGAAAAATACAGTGTTTCGTGTAACCTTGAAAATTTGATCGTTAGACTTTTCCAATTTTTTGAGACTATCTCCCCAAGGCCCCTCATCAATGCGGAAACAATACAAAAATCTCTTGACATTTCAATTCTGCCAAATTTTTGCCTGCTCCCCACTCCCAACGAAGGGGCTTCGGGGAACCCCAAGTCAATATGGCTTCATCTGCCCATAGAAGGGTATGACAGTTGGTCCCCATTAACCCCATTATCAGGCTAGAAAGAGGGTTAATTTGCTTCTGCCCCTTCCCTGAAAGTCGGATTTCTTAGTAAATGCTGGATTAGGGAAATTGCACTGAAGAATAAAACATATGCATTTTATAAAGAAAATTTAAAACATTTTACAAATGAACTGGGAAAACCCCTGTCTATATTTTACTGCCAAGATCAGCAAATGAAATGACATTTCTAAAAGCCTAGGAATCAAAACAGGTTGAGATCTTTTAACAAGGCATGGTCCTAAGTAAATATTGAAAAATTTCCGTGATGTTCACTAAATAAAAAAACAAAACTGCCTGCTACTTTTGCTTTATGAAAATAAAATGGGATTACTGTATCACTGGAAACTCTTAACTATAATCAGATCTGCTAACCACCATCATCATCTCTCCTTTTATTGAGAATCTACTGTGTACAAAGCACTCTAACAGGCATTTGGGAGCATGCAATAAAAGTAAAAGACGCTCATTGTTTCTGTCTGGAGAAGTTTACATTGCAGTGGAAGAAAACCACAAATTGTATACAAACAATGGGAAAAAGAAAAACAACTGATAACGACAAAGATATACTTCAAAATGTAAACATATGCATTAACTAGAATGCATCCAACTGTAAACACACAAATTGACTAGTCTGTGAATTTGTCTGGGCCTGGCCTCCCAGGTTATGGGAAAAATTACTGGGCATCAGTTTGGGGGAATGCCTTCTAGAAGATTCCACCAACAAAACAACAAGATACTACATTGAGAGCCACCAAACTAAGTACTTGCAGCAGGAGAAACCATTACAGGGCAGGTGACTACTCAAAAACTGGGGCATTTCTACTCTGTAATTCTAAAGCATTTAATATTTTAAACGTTGAATGCCATAAATGCAAGTTCAGTGGGCGGGGGAAAGAGGTGGAGGACTGCAACTCTCCCCACTGATTTTGGAAACTGACTCCCAACCCCATCACAGATCTCTTGAGAAGACTCAAAATTCTGGCTATTGACCTTAAAATGCTGGTCTATGTACCCTAAAATCCTTGCCTTTTTTCCCCTCCACACACCCCACTCAAAAATGATAATTTAGTACCTTTCTGTAATTCCACATTTACAACACATCTTAATGATGGGTTTTTTTTTTCAATTAGGCTATTACTAATTTTCACAGATAAGTAGGCATCTTATTATTTTTGTAGGGAAACAAAATCTGAGGGAAGTGAGGCTAAATCATATGCTTTTCTTAAACAAACATTCAGGCATGATTCAGGCAGGATTTGCTTTCTTGAAACCATGATCTTTTCCTCTCCATCAATATTGCTACCACACCGATCCAAACATATCCCTCTTTGACTATGGCATCGGCCTCCTAGCTGACCTCCCCGCCTCCAGTTTCTCCCCTCTCCAGTCCATTATTCCACTCTGCTGCCCAGATCACCTATCTTAAAAAATGTTCAGTCCACATCTCTCCACTCCCCAGAAACCTTCAGTGATTGCTCAACCCTGCCGCCCCCACCCCGGTCCCTGCATCAAATAGAGACTCCTTAGCCCGGGCTTTAGGGCACTCCAACAGCTCTCCCATTCCTCCTTTACCTCACTGATCTCACATTACAACCCAGTCTGCCCATTTTGCTCCTCTAATCTCAACCAACTCATTGTACCTCGATCTCTACTATCTCACTTGCTGAACCCTCACTCACACCCTGCCTCTGGCCTGAAACACCCTCTCTCCTCTTCACAGCTGACGGACCACCACTCTCTCCAACTTCAAAACCTTATTAAAATCAAATCTCTTCCAAGATGCTTCCCCTGACTAAGCAGCCGTTTTTTCTACCTCCTCTCCCTTCTGTCCTGTCTCTGCCCCGGATGTGTACCCCTTAAGCACTTGATACTCACACTTCCCCCCACAACCCCACAGCACTTCCACACATATCCTTAAATTCTGCCATTTCCCCTAACTGTAATTTGTTTTAATATGTCCCCCGCTCTGGACTCTAAGCTCCTTGAGGGGCATTGATCATGTCCTCCAACTGTCCAGTAATGTACTCGCCAAGTGCTTAGTACAGTGCTCTGCACATGGTAAGTGCTCAAAATACAGCACTGATTGATGGGCTGATAAATTATGCAAGACCATTTTTTACAAGGATAAAACTGGAATGTAAACTTTGGCAAACAGAAATCAGAAGTTTAAGCCTACAAATATTGTAAAAGACGTAGAATTAAAGGAGATCACAATAAAGGCCTTATGTATCAATTAGGCACACCATCATACGGAGGAAACTTTCATCAACTCCCTTTCCAGCAAAGATCCCAATCCTTTTTAATCTCTTCAAGTATATTTGTAGAAAGTCTCAAATAGATTGGTTTAAAAAACTTTAAAAATGGGGGGGGGAGAATTCCACATTATATATTTTCTCTGTATTACAAAAGCAGTATTAAATAAAGAGCAGATAAAAATAAATTAATGTAGTCTGGCCGCAAGATCCAAGAATGAATTTTTTACACAGGTAACTCACAGCCATCTTTGTCAGAAAGCACACATTGCCCAAATTCTACCAATTCCCTCACCCAAAATACTGACCTGCTTCCACTTCCTATTTCTCTGAAGCCACCGAACGACTGAAAACGTACCCCTATCACCTCACACAACCAATCTTTACGGTACTGTGCAAATAAAACCTACACACTCACACTTGAGTGCACATCATTAAGTGAGAAATAAAGCTTTTGCCAACATTAAAAGCAAGCTAGAGTCAGCATAGATGCACTGAGCATGAGGCTGGGAGATGGAGTCCCGGCTTCCAGTCCCGATTATGTCACTTTGCAGCCCCAACCGTAGTAATGTCACTTACCTTACAATAAATTCCGTCTTTAAAATGGTGAATCGATCCGTGTTCTCCCTCTCCCTTAGACTCTGAGCCCCATGTGGGTCAGGGATTGTTCCCCACCTGATTATCTTCTGTCTTCCCTAACTTCGTGGTTGGCACCAAGTGTTGGAGAAGCAAGACTCTGCGAGTGGACTTAAATTTGAAGATAAATTTTCGGCTTTAAGACCCTAAAAATCTCTCCTGTGGACAGGGAACGTAGAGTGTACCAACCTTAGGGGCTTGGGAGCCCTTGGGGATTAAGACTGTGAGCCCCACGTGGGACAACCTGATCTCTTTGCATCCTCTCCAGTGCTCAGAACAGTGTTTTGCACAGATTAAGCGCTTAACAAATGCCATCATTAAGCGCTTAGTACAGGGCTCCGCACGCAGTAAGCGCTCAATAAATATGGTCGAATGAATGCGCTGCCCACCGTGTAGGTCAATCAACATCACTGCTTGGACCAACTGATTGCCTCTGCCTCGGTGCTACTTTCCTGCACCTTGCACCTGCTCGGCAACAAGATTTTCTAAACTCCACCGTCCTCGCCGAGACCGACAATCCAAACTGCCTAGAAGTTAAACACGCATTTTCTCTGTTAGGTAGACACGGCCAAAGGCGATCGACTGGAAGTAATGAAAGTTGCCCGAAGAGTACTGTTCCACCCTGTGGCTTCTAATCCCGGCCCCGCCACTTGTCAGCTGTGTGACCCTGGGCAAGCCGCTTCACTTCTCTGGGCCTCAGGGACCTCATCTTTAAAATGGGCACTAAAGAAGCCGCGTGGCTCAGGGGAAAGAGCCCGGGCTGGGGAGTCGGAGGTCATGGGTTCGAATCCCCGCTCTGCCACTTGTCAGCTGCGTGACGGTGGGCAAGTCACTTCTCTGTGCCTCAGTTACCTCCTCTGTAAAACGGGGATTGACTATGAGCCTCACGTGGGACAACCTGATTACTCTGTAGCTACCCCAGCGCTTAGAACAGTGCTCTGCACATAGTAAGGGCTTAACAAATACCAACCTTATTAAGGCTGGGAGCCCCACGTGGGGCAACCTGATTCCCGCCGTATCTACCCCAGCGCTTAGGATAGTGCTTGGCGCTTAACGAATACCAACGTGATTACTATTATTCTTCTTCCTCCTCTCGGGAAATAAAGAGTGACCGGGCGGCCGAAGACGGGGCCGGATTGGAATTGATGCCCGAAGTCGTCCGATGGGTGGGGGGCGAGGGGCAAGTAGCCAAATGTCCCATTTGGGAGCCCGGGGGCAGGGCGTTGGCGGCCTTTTCCTGCCTTCCAGAGCGGGGCTCGGGGTGGCTCCGCCGAGGAAGCTTAGTCCAGTGCTCTGCACATAGTAAGGCGCTCAATAAATACTAGTGAGTGAATGAATGCACGGAGGGCCGGGCCTCCGGGCTCCCCCCACCCCCGGGAAAAACCATCGGGGGAAGCGGCTGGCAATCGGGGAGGGGATCTGGGTTCTAATCCCCACCCTGCCCACCGCCTGCCGTGTGACCTTGGGCAGGTCGCTTGCCGGTACCTCGGTTTCCCTCCACCGTGAAAGGGGGATTCGCCCCCCGGTGTGTGTCCGTCCGTCTCCCTCCTTGGACTGCGAGCCCCGTGCGGGACGGGGGCTGTGCCCGACCTCACTGAACCCAACGTTTCGCCCACGGTAAGCGCTTAACGAATGCCATGAAGGAGGAGCTCACCCCGCCTCCGTCCTCGGGCTGCCAACCGGGCCCCGCTCCTTCAGCCTCACTGGAAAGAGCCCGGGCTGGGCAGGCGGAGGTCATGGGTTCGAATCCCCGCTCGGCCACCGCTCAGCTGTGTGACGGGGGGGGGCACTTGGCTGCGCCTCCCTTACCTCAGCTGTAAAATGGGGGTTAAGACGGTGCGCCTCACGGGGCACCACCTGATCACCCTGTGTCTCCCCCAGCGCTTACAACAGTGCTCTGCACCTAGTAAGCGCTTAACAAGTACCAACATTATTATTATTACTTCATTTCTCTGTGCCTCCGGTACCTCATCTGTAAAATGGGGATTAACTGTGAGCCTCCCAGGGGACCACGCGATTAGCCTGGATCTCCCCCAGCGTTTAGAACACTGCTCTGCACCTAGCGCTTAACGAATACCATTATTATTCTGACTTCACTTCTCTGCGCCTCCGTTACCTCATCTGTAAAATGGGGGTTAAGACGGTCCCCCTCACAGGGGACCGCCTGATCACCCTGGACCTCCCCCAGCGCTTAGAACAGTGCTCGGCACATAGTAAGCGCTTAACCAATACCAGCATTATTACTATTACTTCACTTCTCTGTGCCTCTGGTACCTCATCTGTAAAATGGGGGTTAAGACGGTCCCCCTCACAGGGGACCACCTGATGACCCTGGACCTCCCCCAGCGCTTAGAACAGTGCTGTGCACAGAGTAAGCGCTTAACAAATCCCAATGCTATTATTATTATTCTGACTTCACTTCTCTGCGCCTCCGTTACCTCATCTGTAAAATGGGGGTTAAGACGGTCCCCCTCACAGGGGACCACCTGATCACCCTGCACCCCCCCCCCGCCCGCCCGCCCGCCCCAGCGCTTAGAAGAGTACTCGGTACCTAGTGAGGGCTTAACAAATACCGACATGATTATTATTATCATTATTCTTATTATTACCTGTCTGGGCGGCGCGATGGGACGGGCCGGGCCGGGGGCCTGCGGGCTGCGCCTCAACGAGCTCCAACGGCCGCTGGCGCGCGCCCCCGCCGCCGGACCCCCGCGCGCGCCAGAGGGAGCGCTCCCACCGCGCGCCGCCCCCCGCCCCCCCCCCCCGCGGCGGCCGTGACTGCTCCTGCTCCCCCCAGCCCCCGGGCTTCGGCCTCCCCTCCGCCCCTTCCTCCCCTCTCCTCCCCACCCTCCCCCTCTCCTCCCTCCCCTCCCCTCACGGGCGGTCCCTCTCCTCTCTCTCCCTCCCTCCCCCCTCTCCTCTCCTCTCCTCTCCTCCCCTCATGCCTGGTCCCTCTCCTCTCTCTCCCTCCCCTCACGGCTGGTCCCTCTCCTCCCTTCCCCTCCCCCTCCCCTCTTTCCCCTGCCCCTCCCTTCCCCTTCCTCTCCCTCCGCTCTCTTTCCCTCTCCTCCCCCCTCCCCCTCTCCCTCCCGTCCCCTCTCCCCCCTCCCCCTCTCCCTCCCGTCCCCTCTCCCCCCTCCCCTTTCCTCTCCCTCCCCTCTCCCCTCCCTCCCCTCTCTTTCCCTCCCCTCTCTTTCCCTCTCCTCTCTCCCCCTCCCCTTTCCTCTCCCTCCCCTCTCCTCCCTCTCCCTCCCCTCCCTCTCCCTCCTCCTCCCCTTTCCTCTCCCTCCCCTCCCTCCCCTCTCTTTCCCTCTCCTCCCCTCCCTCTCCCCCCAATTTGAAACTCCTCAGTCACTCCGGGCTTCAAGGCCGTCCATCACCTTGCCCCCTCCTACCTCTCCTCCCTTCTCTCTTTCCACTGCCCTCCCCGCACACTCCGCTCCTCTGCCGCCCACCTGCTCACCGTCCCCCGTTCTCGCCTATCCCGCCGTCGACCCCTGGCCCACGTCCTCCCGCGGTCCTGGAATGTCCTCCCTCCTCACCTCCGCCAAACTAACCCTCTTTCCCCTATTCAAAGCCCTACTGAGAGCTCACCTCCTCCAAGAGGCCTTCCCAGATTGAGCTTCCCCTTTTCCCTCTGCTCCCTCTGCTCCCCCTTCACCTCCCCTCAGCTAAGCCCCCTTTCCTCCCTTTCCCTCTGCTCCTCCCCCTCTCCCTTCCCCTCCCATCAGCAGTGTGCTCATTTGTATATATTATTTATTACCCTATTTATTTTGTTAATGAGGTGTACATCCCCTTGCTTCTATTTATCGTGATTATGTTGTTTTGTTTTTGTCCGTCTCCCCGATTAGACTGTGAGCCCGTTATTGGGCAGGGATTGTCTCTGTTGCCGAATTGGCCATTCCAAGCGCTTAGAACCGTGCTCTGGACATAGTAAGCGCTCAATAAATACTATTGAATGAATGAATACAGCCTTACTGAGAGCTCACCTCCTCCAGGAGGCCTTCCCAGAGAAGCAACGTGGCTCAGTGGAAAGAGCCAGGGCTTGGGAGTCAGAAGTCATGGGTTCGAATCCCGACTCTGCCACTTGTCAGCTGTGTGACTGTGGGCAAGTCACTTCACTTCTTTGTGCCTCAGTTACCTCATCTGTAAAATGGGAATTAACTGTGAGCCTCACGTGGGACAACCTGATTCCCCTGTATCTACCCCAGCGGTTAGAACAGTGCTCTGCACTGAGTAAGTGCTTAACAAATACCAACATTATTCCCAGACTGAGCCCCCGTTTCCCTCTGCTCCCCCTCCCCCCCACCCTCTGCTCTTCCCCCTTCCCCTCAGCACTGTGCTCATTTGTATATATTATTCATTTCCCTATTTATTTTGTTAATGAGGTGTACATCCCCTTGATTCTCTTAATCTTGATGATGCGCTCCTGTTTTTGTTTTGCTGTCTGCCTCCCCCGCTCAGATTGTGAGCTCGTCATTGGGCAGGGATGATCTCTGTCTGTTGCCGAATTGGACATTCCAAGCGCTTAGTACAGTGCTCTGCACATAGTAAGTGCTCAATAAATAATATTAACCGAATGAAGCCCGAGCGAGCTGCAGCTCCAAGAGCTGCACTACTGCGAGAAGCAGCGTGATTCGTTGGAAAAAGCCCGGGCTTGGGAGTCAGAGGTCATGGGTTCTAATCCCGCTTCTGCCCCTTGTCGGCTGTGTAACTTTGGGCAAGTCACCTCACTTCTCTGGGCCTTAGTTACCTCATCTGTAAAATGGGGATTAAGACTGTGAGTCCCACATGGGACAACCTGATTACCTTGTAACCCCCCCCCCCCCCCCCCCCCCCCGCCTTTAGAACAGTGGTTGGCACATAGCGCTTAACAAATGCCATCATTATTATTATTTTCCCGCCAGCTTTAGTCATTCAGTCATTCATTCAGTCGTATTTATTGAGCGCTTACTAGGTGCAGAGCACACTGTACTAAGCGCTTGGAGTGGACAATTCGGCAAAAAAGAGACAATCCCTGCCCAATAACGGGCTCTCAGTCTAAACAGGGGGGACAGCAAAAGAAAACAGAATAAAACAAGTAGCCTGGTGTAAATGTCATCAAGATAAATAGAATCATAGATATCTACACATCATTAACACAATAAATAGAGTAATAAATAATATATACAAATATGCACAGTGCTGTGGGGGAAAGGGGAAGAGCAGAGGGCGGGAGAAGGGGGAATGGGGAGGAGGAGCAGAGGGAAAGGGGGGGGCTCAACACTTGCTGTGTGCGGAGCACTGTACTAAGCGCTTGGGAGAGTACAGGATAAACGGACATTCTCCACCCACAACGAACTGAGCAATTCCAAATATTAGCTCTGGTTTTTGCGGGGGGGGGGGGGGCCGTTGAGTTCCTCAAAGGTGAGAACGAAGGCCTCTAAGAAGTCAACGACGGAGACTGTATTGGGCGAAATGATGCTGATCACATGACGGCAATCAAATAAAAAGGTTTATTCAGAATAACCTCAAAAACCGAAACTACGCTCAAAGTACCCTTCTCTACATACTTGACTCGGGTCACGTTTAAACCTGCTCTCTCCATCTCCACCCCCTTTTTCTTCCACCCGCTCCTCCCCCAGTGGAGAGCCGAGACCACCCCAAGATTGGGAGAACTAAACTCATGCTCTTTCAGGGGCTACATTCATTCATTCAATCATATTTATTAAGCGCTTATTGGGTGCACAGCACTGTACTCAGCGCTGGGAAAGTACAATTCGGCAACAGATAGAGACAATCCCTACCTAACTGCGGGCTCACAGTCTAGAATACATATATCGGTGATCCAGAACACTAGGGTCACTCTGGGGATGGGGACATAAACGCTTAGGTCAGAGCACGGGCTTTGGAGTCAGGGCTCATGAGTTCGAATCCCAGCTCTGCCACTTGTCAGCTGTGTGACTGTGGGCAAGTCACTTAACTTCTCTGGGCCTCAGTTCCCTCATCTGTAAAATGGGGATTAAGACTGTGAGCCCCACGTGGGACAACCTGATTCCCCTGTGTCTACCCCAGCGCTTAGAACAGTGCTCTGCACATAGTAAGCGCTTAACAAATACCAACATTATTATTATTATAGGAAGCGCTCAATAAATACCACTGATTGATTGATTTCACCTTCCCCACACTCCATCGGTGATCCCACAGAGCCTCAATTCTACTAGTTTTGTTCAGTTTCCTCCCTTCTTACTCTAGCCTTTGTCATTTATTGAAGCAGAAGTCGTATTAAACTTTATTTATTTTTAGTTAGTGCTTTTAAGAGTGCAAGACCACTTTGCTGTGTGACCTTGGGCAAGTCACTTGACTTCTCTGTGCCTCAGTTACCTCATCTGTAAAATATGGGGATTAAGAAAGTGAGCCTCACGTGCGCCAATCTGATTACCCTGTATCTCCTCCAGCGCTTAGAACTGTGCTCAGCACGTAGTAAGCACTTAACAAATACCATAATTATTACTATTATTATGATGCACCCATGAAGAAATGGGGAGCTTTTTTTCTCCAAACACAGGCCGGTCCCTAATCCCATTGAGAGCCATTAGGGCAGGAGGCAGGTGCAGGCAGTAGAGCCCACCACCTGCCCCGCTCATTTCTGCCACTTGTTAGCTGTGTGACTATGGGCAAGTCACTTAACTTCTCTGTGCCTCGGTTACCTCATCTGTAAAATGGGGATTAACTGTGAGCCTCACGTGTGACAACCTGATGGCCCTGTATCTACCCCAGCACTTAGAACAGTGGTCTGCACATAGTAAGCGCTTAACAAATACCAACATTATCATTATTTCTGCACGATGGACCGAGAGACAGAGCTGCTCTGGGCCTGAAAAATCCCAGCCCCGAGAGTTCAGCACACTCCTGCCAATGGTGACTCCAAAGGGAAAAATGCAAAATACGGCTCCAGAAAAGAAAGCTTGTCTTAGGCGGGGGGTGGACCAGTTTGCTAATCACTCTCTGCCCATCAGTGGAAGGATGAGACTCACGGGGAGGAGTGATTAACCGTGGCTAGACTCAGTTGTATCGGAAGTGCTTAGTATAGTAGTCTTGCACACACGAAATGCTCAATTAATACCATTGATAGATGATGAGGTGTGGTCTATTGAACAGACTCTAACGGAGTGTGATTGTCCCTGCATAATGAACTTCCTGGGATGTCCAAAATACAGTGCCGTAGGAAATGATGGGCACTTGAAATAGTTTTGCTTAATCAGTCAGTCGTATTTAATAATGTTGGTATTTGTTAAGCGCTTACTATGTGCCAAGCACTGTTCTAAGCGCTGGGGTAGACACAGGGGAATCAGGATGTCCCACGTGGGGCTCATAGTCTTAATCCCCATTTTACAGATGAGGTAACTGAGGCACAGAGAAGTTAAGTGACTTGCCCACAGTCACACAGTTGACAAGTGGCAGAGCCGGGATTCGAACTCATGACCTCTGACTCCAAAGCTCGTGCTCTTTCCACTGAGCCACACTGCTTCTTGAGCACTTACTGTGTGCAGAGCACTGTATTAAGCATTTGGGAGAGTACAACACAACATTGTAATACATACCGATACATTTTCAGTGGTGGCAGTGAAACATTTGACATGATGCATAAAAAGACTCTTCTAGAGCCCTGTACTAACCACTAGGAAAAATAAAATAGAGTAAGTAGACACGATCCCTCTTCTCAAGGAGTTTAAAATCCAGCAGGGGAGGTAGATATTAAAATAAATTACAAGTAAGGGAAACAAGTGAGTATTAAGATAGGTATATAAGCGCTGGGGGATGAGGGGAAGTTAAGGTAAGTTTAGTGCGTAGGGGGTATAGACTCAAGTTCATAGATAACCCATTAGTGGAGAAAAATAGGGTGGGGAGATGAGAGGTTAGTCATGGAAGGCAGCATGGCCTATAGGAAAGAGCACTGGCCTGGAAGTCAGAGGGCTTGGTTCTAATCCCCACTCTGCCACGTGTCTGCTGGATGACCTAGGACAAGTCACTTAACTTCTGTCTGCCTCAGTTTTCTCAGCTGTAAAATGGAGATTCAATCCTATTCCCTCCTATTTACACTGTGAGCCACATGTGGGACAGGAACTGTGTCCAACCTGATCGTCTTGAATTCATTCTTTCATTCATCCATTCATTTTCTAAGCACTTGCAAGAATACAATACAAAAATAAAGTCACAGACCCTATCCACAATGAGTTTACAGTCTAGAATGGGGAGGCATACATCAGTATAAATAAATACAATTACAGATGTGTACATAAGTGCTGTGGGGTTGGGAGGGGAGAAAAGGAAAGGAGCAAGTCAAGGCAACGCAGAAGGGAGTGGGAGATGAGAAAAGTTGGGGCTTAATCTGGGAAGGCCTCTTGAATGAGATGTGCCTTCAATAAGGCTTTGAAGGGGGGGAGAGTAATTGTCAGATTTGAGGAGGGAGGGTGTTCCAGGCCAGAGGCAGGACGTGGGCTAGGGGTTGGTGGCGAGACAAGCGAGATCAAGACACAGTGAGAAGGTTAGCCCTAGAGGAGTGGAGTATGCGAGCTGGGTTGTAGAAGGAGAGACGCAAGGTGAGGTAGGAGCAGGCAAGGTGTTGGAGTGCTTGAATCTGTCCCAGAGCTTACAACAGTGCTTGAGATATAAGTGCTTAAGAAATACAATAATAATAATAATAACAATAATAATAATAATGGCTTTCTGGAGATGATGACATTCTTCACTGTGTATTCATTCCACCAGAGAAGAAAAACAAACTTCCAATGGGAAAGAGAGTGGTATTTTGTGGTCCATATAATTTTCAAGGTGGTCTATTTTAAATCTTTCGGTCTCCCTCGCATCCTTAAAATTAAAGACAAAGGGACTACATCGCAATAGGTTCCGTCTTCCTCCAAATCCTGGCCAATGGCTATTCCTAGAGTATCAACACTATTTTTGTATAGTGGACCATAAATTTATGGACCATAAATGGGGTGAGGCAGAACTACTGCCAAGAGCATGTCAGAGCTAGACACTATTGCTCTTTGGGCTTTGACATGCCTACCTCAGCTCTGTATGCTTTTCTAAAGGTTTACGCTTTTCATAATGGAGTGGAAGCCATGGAAATTCAAGGTAGAAGAAGATGTGTGAAACGGTATCATGACTAGGAAAAAATAAAGAAGGTAGTTAGGCCTGAGCCTCATGTGGGACAGGCATAGTGTCCCATCTGATTTATTTGTACCTACTCCAGTGATTAGAATACTGTATAATAACACATTGTAACCCTTAACAAATAGCATGATTATTAGTCATGGCAAAAGGTGAGGGATAGCTTGGAAAACTAGTTCTCGATACCTAATGCCATTGATCATTAATGGTTTAGGGTGTGTGTATTTTTTATACCAATTTTCCAACTATTGATTCCAGTAATTCACTGGGGGAGGGGGAGGGGGAAAGGGAAAGTATGGGGATATCTTTTTGTGCCTGGATGATATTGTTATCCCAGGTCACCTTAAATTCACCAGATAACTGCACAGTCTTCTGTTTACTCTGACTGTGAATACCTAGCTACTGAATCCTTCCATTTCCATTAGATTTTGGTGCTAAATATTTTGAGAAAAGAAGAGTGTGTTCTTGGGAAAATATCCAGAACTCAAAAACCATTGTGGTTTTTGTATTTGTTTTGTTTTTGTTACAAAATCAAACTCTTTGGAGCTCTTGGATAATTTATTTCAACATAAAACTGTCCAAATTTATCAGGAAACTAAAGCAATTGAGGGCCAGTTTTCTTAACATGTTCCTATCTGCAAGACTTTGCTTCTTTCTTACAGCTTGACCCTTCACATTTTCAAAACATTTTCAAAAATGAACCATCATTGCGAAAATAGTTGCAAAAATGAACTATTAGCAGCTCATCAAACAGCTGCTAATCAGCTATAGTGAGTGAAGAGCTTGGCGTGGTTCCTCAAACATGCCCATCTTCAATCCAGTCTGTCCATTGAGCCAAAAAATATTACATTCGATTTCCACAAGGGAAATGGGCAACTTTCTTCTTCATGTGTGATTGGATCCAGATGATTAATCTGATGTCCATCCAGCACCCAAACCAGGGCTTGAGGGTCTCAGATTCATTGAATAATTTCAGTTTTAATCAATCAATTGTATTTATTGAACACTTGCTTTGTGCAGAGCAGTGTACTAAGTAAGGTCTTGGAAGAGTACAGAATAACAGAGTTGGTAGACATGTTCCCTACCCAAAAGAAGCTGCTTATACCTGAATTAAGAGTGGGCAGAAATATTCTTAACCTTGCTGTTAAAGATCACTTTTAAGCTGGCACTGAGTAGCATGAAACAGATTCAAATTAAAATCTTTTAAAAACATTGTGAAACTTCCTTACATGTACTGTCTTCTAAGACAAGGTCACTGCTATTCTCAAGGAAGCGTCTCCTTTTTGATTTTTGCTCCAGGTGACAGCTCACACCTCAGTGACTTCAACAACTGTGACTTCGACTTTGGGTTGTACCCTCCTGTCCTTTGAGAAGGGCACCTTCAGCTAGCCAGTCCTTGATCGAGACCAATTCCTTAATCGAGTTACTTTCTAATAATTTTCTTGAATTGCAAGAGTCAGTTTTCTCATCAATTGTTGTCATATCAATCAATTAATCAATTATATTTATTGAGCACATATGGTATGCAGAGTACTGTACTAAGCGCTTGAGAGAGTACGCTATAACAATATAACAGAATTGGTAGACACATTCCCTGCCTACAAAATTGGTAGACACATTCCCTAACCACAACTAGCATACAGTCTAAAGGGGCGACTGACAATAATATAAGTAAATTATGATTCGACCCTTTCAACAGCAGATTCCCAGTGCTTTTCCCGGCCTTGAGGACCATCCCTCTGCCACTGGGACCACTGAGATGGAGCCGCGGACTCAAGTGCTACAAAGGGAAGATGTTGGCTTTGTGCGTATTATTGCCATTGTTCTTGTCTGTCCGTCTCCCCTGACTAGACTGTAAGCCCGTCAAACGGCAGGGACTGTCTCTATCTGTTGCTGACTTGTTCATCCCAAGCGCTTAGTACAGTGCTCTGCACATAGTAAGCGCTCAATAAATAAATACTATGGATATGTATCTAAGTGCTGTGGGGTCGAAGGAGGGGTGAAGAAAGGAAACAAATCAGGGTGGCGGAGAACGTGGTGGGAGAAGATGGGAACCGGCAAGGAAAGGATCAAAGAAAAGAAAAAAAATCCAGCCCCTTGGAGGTCTTTTATGGATATTAATCAATAATCGTTGTTTAACCTGGGAATGGGGCAAGGAAAGGATTAAAGAAAAAAAATCCAGTCCCTTGGAGGGCTTTTATGGATATCAATCATTAATCTTTGTTTAAGCTGGAAATGCGGCAAGAAAAGGATTAAAGAAAAAAATCCAGTGCCTTGGAGGGCTTTTATGGATATCAATCAATAACCGTTGTATAAACTATGGGTAGATCACTGTACTGAGCGCTTGGGAGACTATAATATGACAATTAGAAACCATCGAGTTTTTGTAAACTGAGGCACAAACAATGGTGAGCAATGAATTATATACTGCATCTCTTTAAGACTGTTAGGAAATTCTCCTAGCAGGCGGGGATGGGAGAGGGAGCCGCTTCTGTAAATCTCCATTAAATGGGATCGACTGGAAGGATGAAGCCTCAACACCATTTCGTAGAGCAATGGCCGTCAAACCGCCGCGGAACAGTAGGGGGCGCAGCAACTTCGAGCCGCAAAGGACCCCACACGCATGCGCACGACCGTTTCCTACTGGCTTCAACGGGTGGATCTCCTAAAAGAACAGAATCGCCTGCCCTAATTCGTCCATGGCGTTATATCCAAATAGCATAATGAAAGGCAGTAGTCTGTCAGGCCAGGTTAGGTTCCCTCCTGGGAAGTCTGATACAAGCATCAGTAGGGCTCAGCTGAGCCTACACAGACCCAAAGACACTTGGCCGATTTATCGGCCATTGATGAAATTAAAACCAATCGTATCTAGGCCAAAAGGGCATGGCCCCTTCTCATTTCTTTTCTAGACAGATTATGTTTAGTTAAACTGGGAGCTCCATGTGGGACAGGAACTGTATCCGACCTGATTTACTTGTATCTACCCCAGAGCTTGGAACAGTGCTTGACACAGAGTAAACTCTTGAAATCCATGCCCTCCATCTGCAAATACGACCCCATTCCTTCACACCTTCGATTAGACTGTAAGCCTGTCAAAGGGCAGGGACTGTCTCTATCTGTTACCGATTTGTACATTCCAAGCGCTTAGTACAGTGCTCTGCACATAGCGCTCAATAAATACTATTGAATGAATGAACACCTTATCAAAACATCTGCCCCTCCCTTCCTCGCTCCCTGACAGCCATCCTCAAATGTTCGCTCTCCAATGGCTTCTTCCCTACTGTTTTCAAACATGCCCATGTTTCCCCTATCCTAAAAAAAAACCTCCCTTGACCCTACAACTCCCTCCAGTAAGAAAAGCAGCTTGGTTTAGGGGATAGAGCACGTGCCTGAGAGTCAGAGGTTCATGGGTTCTAATCCTGGCTCTGCCACTTGTCTGCTATATGACCTTGCGCAAGTCACTTCTCTGTGCCACAGTTACCTCATCTGTAAAATAGGGTTGAGACTGTGAGTCCCATGAGGGACAGGGACAATGTCGATCCCGATTTGTTTGTATACACCCCAGTGCTTAGTACAGAGCTTGGCACAAAGTAAGCACTTAACAAATACCACAATTATCATTATTATTATTATCATTATCCAGTTATCCCATCTTCCTCCTACCATTCTTCTCCAAGATCTTCGAGTGACTTGTCTACACCTGCTGTCTCAAATTCCTCTCCTCTAATTCTCTCCTTGACCCCCTCCCATCAGGCTTCTGTCCCTTTCATTCCACAGAACCTTCCCTCTCAAAGGTCACCTATGATCTTCTTGCCAAATCCAATAGCCTCTACTCCATCCTAATCCTCCTCGATCTCTCAGCTGTCTTCAACATTGTCAACTACTCCCTTCCTCTGGAAACATTACCCAACCTTGGCTTCACTGACAGTGTCCTCTCCTGGTTCTCCTCTTATCTCTCTGGTCGCTCATTCTCAGTTTCTTACACGGGTTCTTTCTCTTCCGTCCACCCCCTGACTCTGGGTGTCCCTCAAGGTTCAGTTTTGAGTCCCCTTCTATTTGCTATCTACACCCACTCCCTTGGAGAACTCATTTGCTCCCATAGCTTCAACTACCACCGTGATGTGGATGATACCCATATTTGCATCTTCAGCCCTGATCTCCCTCCCTCTCTGCAGTCTTTCATTTCCTCTTGCCTTCAAGACATCTCTATTTGGACGTCCTGCTGTCACCTCAAGAGTAACATGTTCAAAACAGAACTCATCTTCCCTCCCAAACCCTGTCCTCCCCCTGACTTTCCCATCACCATAGATGGCACCGTCATCCTTTCTGTCTCACAATCCCATAACCTTGGCACTAACCTTGACTCCTATTCAATCCATCCGTAAATCCTGTTGGTTCCACCTTCACATCATCACTAAAATCCATGCTTTCCTTTCCCCTCCAAACTGCTACCACATTAATACCATCACATATCCTTTCCCTCCTTGATTACTGTAACTGCCTCCTTTCTGGCCTCCTAGCTGATCTCCTAGCCTCCTGTCTCTCCCCACTCCAGTCTATACTTCACACTGCTGCCTGGATCATTTTTCTACAAAAACATTCAGGATGTGTTTCCCAATGGAGAAAGTATGGGGATATTTTATTGTGCCTAGATGATATTATCCCAAATCACCCTAGTACACAGTTTAAAATCACAGTCAAGTTCCGCCTTCTTTTAAGAAATTCTCTTAGCAGAGGATATTTGATTAAAACTCTATTCTTTGGGCTACAGCATAATAATTATACCATCTAAAGAAACTCCAAAGGTTGCCCATCCACCACCACATCAAACAAAAGTGCCTCACCATTGGCTTCAAAGCACTCAATCACTTTACCCCCTCCTACCTCACCTTGCTACTATCCTACTACAACACAGCCCACACACTTCATCCTTCTAAAGCTAAACATCTCATTCTTCCTCAGTCTCATCTATCTTGCCTCCAACCCCTTGCCCATATGCTGCCTCTGGCCTGGAACACCCTCCCTCCTCAAATCCAACAGACAATTACTTTCCCCGCTTCAAAGTCTTATTGAAAGCATATCAAGTCCAAGAGGCCTTCCCTGACTAAACCTGCTCTCCTCTTCTCCCACTCCCTTCTGTATCACCTTGACCTGCTCTCTTTATTCATCCTTGCTCCCAGCCCACGGCACTTATATACATATCTGTAATTTTGTTTATTTGTAATCGTGTCTGTCTCCCCCGCTCCAGACTGTGAGCCTGTTGTGGGCAGGGAATGTGTCTGCTTATTGTTGTATTGTACTCTCCCAAGAATTCAGTGGAGGGCTGTGCACGTAATAAGGGCTCAATAAATATGATCAAATGAATGAATGAATTAATTAATTTCATAATTATTAGTCATGGGTGGTGAAAGGTGAGTGGTAATTTAGGAAACTAATTCTCAGTACCTAATGATTCTGGTCATTAATTATTGTTTGTTTTCCCAACTACTGATTCTAATAACTCAGTGGAGGGTGGGAGAGAAAGTATGGGGATATTTTATTATGCCTGGATCATATTGTTATCCCAAATCACCCTAGTACACAGTTTAAAATCACAGTCTAGTTCTTCCTTCTTTTAGGAAATTCTCTTAGCAGAGGATACTTGATTAAAACTCTATTCTCTGGGCTACAGCATAATAATTATACCATCTAAAGACAATCTTCCTATTGTTAAATTGCATTTCCACCTACTCTTGCTTTTTAATTCTACAGAGTTCTTATTTTCCCAGACATGCTTCTGAGAAAAAGCAATTTCACACAGGGCTGACTCAGGAGGACTTATTTTCTGTTTAAGAGAATTTTACAGTTCCCCTCATATTCTAGGACATGGGTTTAAATAAATTGTGCCAGTTCATGTTATTAAATGTGACAAAATAGTCTAAGATAAATCAGTGTGGCTCTTGGCTGTAAAATTTTTGATGGATTTCCTCGGACTCTAAAAAAGAATCTAGATAAATGACAGATTTCTACAAAGTGGTAAAATTTCAGGCTTAGTGTCTTCTCCCTGACTAGAAAGACTTATAAACAACAGGTACCGTGCGCACGTGAACAAAAAAGGAGTTCAAATAAGCAAGACGATTGATCTAATTAAATTCTAAAAAGGCCTTAGCCAACCTTGACCTGGCATGGAAACAGGGTTGGCTTCAGAAAAAAATAATAATAATAATAATGTCATTTGTTAAACACTTACTACAAGATAAGTACACTATTAAGCGCTGGGGGAGATAAAAGATACTGGGCCAAATATTGGCCTATGTGGAAGATCCTAGGCTTGGGAGACAGGGGATCTGGGATCTAATCCTAGCTCTGCCACTTTTTTTAAAATGGTATTTGTCAAGTGCTTACTAAGTGCTGGAGTAAATGCAAAATAATCAGGTAGGACATAGTTCCTGTCCCACAAGGGGCTTACAGTCAAAATAGGAGGGAGAAGCGGCATTGAACCCTCATTTTACATATGAGGAAACGGAAACAGAGAAGTGAATGGACTTCCTGGAGGGTCACACCAAAGGCAAGTGAGAGAAGCAGAAGGGCTTAGTGGAAAGAGCACAGCCTTAGGAGTCAGAGGATCTGGGTCCTAATACCTGTTCTGCTATTTGGCTATGTGGCTTTAGACAATCAATCAATGGGATTTACTGAATGTTTACTATGGGCAGAGCACTGTACTAAGCACTTGGGAGAGGACAACACAACAGAATTAGCAGACATGCGCCATTACAAGCCTACAGTCTAGAGGGGGAGACAAACACTAATATGAATAGATAAATAATTTGTAATGTATACTTTAAAGATATGTACATAAGTGCTGTGGGGTTGGGATGGAGTGAGTATCAAATGTCCAAAACTCACAGATGTCACAGAAGGGAGAGTGAGCTGGGGAAAAGAGGGTCTAATTGGGAAGGTCTCTTGGCGATGTGACCTCAGTAATGCTTTGAAGGAGGAGAGAGTGGTGGTCTGGTGCATATGGAGGGGGAGGGAATTCCAGGCTTGGGGGAGGACATGGAAAAGGAGTCTGCAGCAAGATCGGCAAGATGGGGGCCCAGTGAGTATACTGTGGACTGGACTGTAGTAGGAGATTATTGAGGCAAGGTAGGATGGGTTAAAGTTAGATAAGGAGTTTCAGTTGATGTGCAGGTGGATGGTCAACCATTGGATGTTCTTGAGGAGTGGGGAGTTCTTTAGCAGTGGCCCACTTAACTTCTCCATTCCTCTAAAATGGCGGTTAAATCCTACTACCTCCTACTTAAGACTGTGGGCCCGTGTGGGACAGGGCCTGTCTCCAACCAGTTTATCTTGAATCTACTCTGGAACGTAGTATAGGGTTTACCACATAGTAAGTGGTTGAAACGTACCATTAAAAAAAAAAAAGTGGCACAGTGGGGATTAGAACCCAGGTCTCCTGGCTCCCAAACCCACACTTGTACCACTAGACCAGTTAACTGGTCTTACTTTCCGGGGCAAAAAATTTCTATTTCTTCTCGTTCCGTATGAGATCATACGTTCAGCCGCAGTGCAATTAAAGAATGTTCCTCTAGGGGGACCTAGAAGGACCGCACCATAAACTCCACCCACTCTACTCCATGTTTAGGTCCTCATCAATGCAGGCCTGCCTTCCATTTTAAGAGAGGGAAACTAGGTGCTTTCATATTTTCGATGGGTTCCCCCACAACTAATGGCTATAGGACTTGCTCACATAGCCCATAGGGGTTCTAATCCCAACTCTGCCACTTGTCTGCTGGGGCAAGTCCTGTAACTTTTTTGGGCCTCAGGTACTTCATCTGTAAAATGGGGAGTAAGTCACCCGACCACTACCCTCTCAGACCACTGCTTAACATCAGAAGCTGGCCCTGCATAACAGTCAGGGATTGTTCAATCAGTCAGCCTTATTTACTAAATTTGAAAGCGCATCTCTTCCAAGAGGCCTTCTCTCCCTAAAGACCCCCCACCCTTTTCCTCTTCTCCCACTCGCTTATGCGTCACCCTGACTTTCTCCCTTTGTTCATCCCCCACCCCAGCCCAGATACAGCTTGTATCTGTAATTTATTCATTTGGATTTATGTCTGTCTCCCTCTCTAGACTATAAACTCGTGGTGGGCAGGAAATGTGTCTACTGTTATATTGTAGTCTCCCAATTGGTTAGTACAGTGTTCTGCATACAGTAAGCACTCAGTAAATACAATTGAATGAATAAATGAATGGATTGTCTCTATTGCTGTATTGTACTTTTCAAGTGCTTAGTACAGTGCTCTGCACACAGTAAGCACTCAATAAATATGATTGAATGAATAAATGAATGAATGAAAGTGCTTACTATGTGCAGAGCACTGTACTAAACACTTCTAAAGGGAAGCAGCATCGCCTAATGGAAAGAGCACAGGCCTGGGAGTCAAAGGAATTGGGTTCTAATCCTGTCTCCACCACATGTCTGCTGTGTAACCTTGGGCAAGTCACTTCATTTCCCAGTCCCTCCAATAACTCATGAATTAATCAATGGTATTTATTGAGCGCTTACTATGGACAAAGCACTCTAAGTGCTTGGGTGAATACAACATAACAGAATTAGCAGGCACATTCCTTGCCCATAATAAGCTAGAAGGGGAAGGATCTGGATTCTAAACCCTTCTCCACCATAGGTCTGCTGTGTGACCTTGGTCAAGTCACTTAACTTCTCTGTGCCTCAGTTACCTCTTCAGTAAAATGGGGATTAAGACTATAAGCCCCACGTGGGACATGGACTGTACCCAACTTTATTATCTTGTATCTATCCCAGCGTTTAGTACAGTGGCTGAAATATAGTAAGCACTTACCAAATACTGTTTAAAAAAATAAATAAGAGCTCAGTTGTTTCACCTTGCATTTTAGAAGACTCGGTAGAGATCCACCAAAGCCTTTTCTATTCATCAGACCCAGGAAGCAAAATGAATTTAATGAAGGACATGTTACGTGTCTTCCATTTTAGTCAAGGGAAGGGGAATGAAAGAAATAGTTCTCAGATGCTCCTTTGTGTTTACAGGGACAAGTTGGATTCTGTTAATGAAAGAAAGAGAAGCAAAAAAGTGTACAATGGAAGGGAGAAAGATAAGGCATCATCAAAACTTACCCAAAAGCAGAGTATGCATACACACAGATATACATACAATCTAGCAGTTTTACACGGTATTCAGAGGTACCCAGAGAGCACTCTCAGGAATGTGCCAATTAATGATGATAGAAATTGCTCTCACAGATCATATGTGTTCTAATCCCAGCTCTGCCACTTGTCTGCTCTGTGACCTAAATTTCTCTGTGCCTCAGTTACCTCATCTGTAAAATAGGGATTAAGACTGTGAGCCCCATGTGGGACTCCTGTGTCCAACCTGAGGATCTTGTACCTACCTTAGTGCTAAGAACAGTGCTTGACATCTAGAAAGCGCTTAACAAATACCATCATCATTATTACATTAAAAATTCCCATTTTTTCATCAGATACTATTTTTGGTCATCAATTTCATTCTTGGCATCATTAAAATGTTTTCTCAAATATCCTGCTTGCCTGGTAGCTCTGCACTACATGATGTTTCATTATACAGTCATGTAGCATTCACTATAGTACATAGAATAACAATAATTCATAATAATGCATAATAATCCAGCACTTAGAACAGTGTTTGGCACATAGTAAGCACTTAACAAATACCATCATTAATAATTTGTTACTTGCCGAACTTAATTCAGAAAGTATATCTTCAGGCATTCCACTTACCAGAGCCACCTGGGACAGCCTAAAGCATCCATTGGTTTTCACAATGTCACAACAAAACAGCAGCTTATCTAGGCATGGTCCATAGGGGCACAGGCAGAGGCAGGGAACTAATGAGCTACATTTCTGGGACTGGGAAAGACTGGTCAGTGTCACTACCTTCACAAGTTCCAGCCTAGGTGTGGGGGGCTTTTCTTGCTATTACTTATCTCTCCAGGTCCTGGAATAACATTGTTCTGGTTCCACACTCATGCCCCCTGACACTTCTCTATTCTAACCCTGCTCTGCTCCCGCCATTCCCTAGGCTCTGAGTAGTGCTGCCCTCCAAAAGGAATCTAGAGCTATGATGAAGTAGCCTCCAGCAATGGCAGAGGTATAAAGCTGGCAGAAGTTATTCTGGGGGTTGAGGGAGACACTGCAGACATCTTGGCCTTGTATGGCAATTGATTCCATTTGATGTCCTTAATCCCGCTGGAGTACTTCCTTTCCAAAATCCTAGAACGAGTCGTCTACAATCGATGCTTAGAATTCCTTAACTCCCATTCTCTCCTAGACCCCCTCCAATCTGGCTTCCGTCCCCTCCACTCTACCCAGACTGCTCTCTCTAAGGTCACCCATGACCTCCTTCTTGCCAAATCCAATGGCTCCTACTCCATTCTAATCCTCCTTGACCTCTCTGCTGCCTTTGACACTGTCGACCATCCCCTCCTCCTCCATACCTTATCTCACCTTGGCTTCACTGACTCCGTCCTCTCCCGGTTCTCCTCTTACCTCTCTGGCCGGTCATTCTCGGTCTCCTTCGCTGGCGCCTCCTCCTCCTCCCGTCCTTTAACTGTTGGAGTTCCTCAAGGGTCAGTTCTTGGCCCTCTTCTGTTCTCCATTTACACTCACTCCCTCGGTGAACTCATTCGCTCTCACGGCTTTGACTACCATTTCTACGCAGATGACAAGCAGATCTACATCTCCGCCCCTGTCCTCTCCCCCTCCCTTCGGGCTCGCATCTCCTCCTGCCTCCAGGACGTCTCCACCTGGATGTCGGCCCACCACCTAAAACTCAACATGAGCAAGACTGAGCTCCTCATCTTCCCTCCCAAACCCGGTCCTCTCCCAGACTTCTCTATCACCGTGGATGGCACGACCATCCTTCCCGTCTCTCAGGCCCGCAATCTCGGTGTCATCCTTGACTCGTCTCTCTCGTTCACCCCACACATCCTGTCTGTTACCAAGACCTGCCGGTTTCACCTCTACAGTATCGCCAAGATCCGCCCTTTCCTCTCCACCCAAACGGCTACCTTACTGCTACAGGCTCTCGTTATATCCCGGCTAGACTACTGTGTCAGCCTTCTCTCTGACCTCCCTTCCTCCTCTCTCGCCCTGCTCCAGTCTATTCTTCACTCCGCTGCCCAGCTCATCTTCCTGCAGAAACGATCTGGGCATGTCACTCCCCTTCTTAAACAACTCCAGTGGTTGCCTATCAACCTCCGCTCCAAACAAAAACTCCTCACTCTAGGCTTCAAGGCTCTCCATCACCTTGCCCCTTCCTACCTCTCCTCCCTTCTCTCTTTCTACCACCCACCCCGCACGCTCCGCTCCTCTGCCGCCCACCTCCTCGCCGTCCCTCGGTCTCGCCTATCCCGCCGTCGACCCCTGGGTCACGTCCTCCCGCGGTCCTGGAACGCCCTCCCTCCTCACCTCCGCCAAACTGATTCTCTTTCCCTCTTCAAAACCCTACTTAAAACTCACCTCCTCCAAGAGGCGTTCCCAGACTGAGCTCCTCTTCTCCCTCTACTCCCTCTGCCACCCCCCCTTCACCTCTCCGCAGCTAAACCCTCTTTTTCCCCTTTTCCCTCTGCTCCTCCACCTCTCCCTTCCCATCCCCACGACACTGTACTCGTCCGCTCAACTATATATATTTCCATTACCCTATTTATTTTGTTAATGAATTGTACATTGCCTTGATTCTATTTAGTTGCCATTGTTTTTACGAGATGTTCTTCCCCTTGACTCTATTTATTGCCATTGTTCTTGTCTGTCCGTCTCCCCCGATTAGACTGTAAGCCCGTCAAACGGCAGGGACTGTCTCTATCTGTTGCCGACTTGTTCATCCCAAGCGCTTAGTACAGTGCTCTACACATAGTAAGCGCTCAATAAATACTACTGAATGAATACTTGTATCATTTGCACACCTGCCCCTTCCTCTGACACTGACTATTGACCAAACGGAAATTTTACACTCACAGTGTAGAATATTATAATAAATTTTGCTAAACCAAGTTGGTAAGCTCCCTCTAGATTGTAAACTCACTGTGTACAGGGAATGTGTCTGGTCATTCTTATATTGTACTTCTCCGGGGGCTTAGTACAGTGCTCTGCACACAGTTAGCACTCAGTAAATTCATTCATTCATTCACTTGTATTTATTGAGCACTTACTGTGTGCCAAGCACTGTACTAAGCGCTTGGAAAGTACAATTCGGTAACAGATAGAGACAATCTACCCAACAACGGTCTCACAGTCTAGAAGGGGGAGACAGACAACAAAACAAAACAAGTAGACAGGCATCAATAACATCAAAAATAGATAAATAGAATTATAGTAATATACACATCATTAATAAAATATAGAGAATAATTATGTACAAACATACACAAGTGACGTGGGGTGGGGAAGGAGGTAGAGCAGAGGGAGGAAGTAGGGGGAATGGGGAGGGTGGGAGGAGCAGAGGGAAAGGGAGGGCTCAGTCTGGGAAGGCCTCCTGGAGGAGGTGAGCTTTCAGTAGGGCTTTGAAGCGGGGAAGAGAGTTAGTTTGGTGGATGTGAGGAGGGAGGGCATTCCAGGTCAGTGGTAGGATGTGGGCCAGGGGTCGACAGCTAAATTTTGCTGATTCTTCTTTAAACATTTACCCAATCCACTCCTTCCTTGTCACCTTACCAACCAACACCCTGGTTCAAATATTTGCTATATCATCAGGTACCTGTATCAGCCTCCTCCCTGGCCTCCCAGCCTCTGATCGATTAAGCAATCAATCATATTTATGGAGCACTTACTATGTGCAGAGGACTGTACTAAGTTCTTGGTCGAGTCCAGTTGCCCTGCCCACATTGATCTTACAGCCTAAAGTGGGGGAGACAGACAATAATATAAATAAAATTAATTACAGATATGTACATAAGTGCCATGGGGCTGAAAGAGGGGTGAATAAAAGGTGCAAATTCAAGTGCAGGTCCGCAGCCTCATCTACTTCACAGTGCTCCACAGATCTTCTTTCTCAAATGTAGCTCAAGCTCAGGCTTCTCCACTCCTCAAAAACCTCCAATGCCTTTACATATCCCTCCACATCAAATAATCTTTTACTATTGGCTTCTGGGCTTTCCAAAAGATCTTTCATTTATACAGATCACTCTCTTCACCCACTACTTCCCAGCTCATATTTTCCATTATTCCGGAGCTTGCTTCTAACTGTATCTTGCTCATTGATGGCAGTTATTGGTGTTATTGGTATTTATTGAGCACTTAACTGTTTGCCAAGCACTTGGGAGAGTCCAGTACAATAGAGTTGCTAGACCCTATCTCTGCCCGCAGGAAGTTTACAGCCTAGGGCGGGAGACAGACATTAAAATAAATTACAGAGAGGAGAAAGTTGAAGAAAAAATCCCATTAAAGAGACTGTTAACACTAATCGAGCTAGGGTTTTCAGTTTCCTGAAAATATTGCTTAAGCAGGACAAACACTGCATTTTATGACATCTGGAAGAAAACAATACTTGAAATCCTGCCCTTCTGACCCCCAGGCCCAGGCTCTATCCATTAGTCCCCGTTGCTTCTCCCCAGGGAGAAATAATACAAAGATCAAAGACCTGAAATTTTGTGGCAAATTATCTCAGACAGGTAAAGAACTGTAACAGGTAGTCAGGTTATTAAAGAAACAAGCCATACAGTATGAGATACACTGATTACAAAAAAGCCCTTGACAGTTCTCCATTTGTTTTTTATGACAATTCTGAAGATTTATTTGGACTAATCCTTTGATTGTTATTTTTTGCAGCTTGTTTAATTCAAGTAGTGACTGGGTTGTTGAAATGAAAACCTTTATAAAGCAGGGAATATTTAAAGAGCTCACATAGAGCTGCTCTTAATTTTATAAAGAGAAAAGCGAATTAATTCTGGTTATGTCTACAATAAGAACATTATACCTAGTACTGCTCACTCTACCTGGACTCGCTGAAGCTTTATACTAATTCTAAAACACAGTTTCAGAAATTACTAAAAATTAAAATGGTTTTACATAAAATGGGCACATAATGAATGCTATTTATGATTATTATGATGTTTACGAAGGCCATTTATGATTATGTACAAAGGAAACTTGGCATGGAGAAACAGCATGGCCTAGTGGAATGAGAACAGGCCAGAGAGGTCCGAGGACCTGGATTCTAATCCTGGCTCTGCCAATTGCTTGCTGTGTGACCTTGGACAAGTCACTAAACTTCTCTGTCCTTAGTTTCCCCAAACATAACATGGAGATTAAATTCTTCTTCTCACTTCCACTTAGACTGTGAGCCCCCTTGGGAGATAAGGACTGTGTCCAACTTGAGTAATTTGTATCTACCCTAGCACTTAAAATAATGCTTGTTATAAAGATGTTTGGGGTGAATGTTAATGTTCCTTGGAAGTAGTTATGCTTTGCAGGATGGATTTGGCAACAACAAAATGAATTAAATACCTTTTTTAAAAACAAGAGTCAAAGACTATTACTGGCTATCATTTTTTGGTAAATGCACTTCTCTGTATGTAGCTCCCAGCTGGATTATATCTGTTGAAATAAATGTAGTCATGTAAATAAATTCAGCCATGTTTTAACTTCTTAGATCAGATGAGGGAAAATTACAAAAATCCTCAAGTACAGATCAAATTGTTCCTATAATATCAGCAAAACAGGTTCTCGAAAAATTCCCCAAACACATTAAAAGTAATTAGCTCCAGTGAAATACTGAAAAAAAAATCCAGTTAGTGTTCATTAATTGGTTCGATGAAAATAGAGTGTTATGCGAAAGAGCACTAAACAAAATTTAGTCCCTCAAGGAAATAATGTAAAATGTATTAATGCATTCCCAAGATCCAGAAAAACTGTAATACAACTGTGTCAATATACCTATATATATTTAAAGTGAGACAAACATAAATATACTTAACTCTATCGATTAACTTATATGATCGAATAGCAAAATAAAGAAACGTTAGCCCTATTGTGCATCCAGTGGACAGAGTTCTACTCTGGGAATCAGGAGACCTGGCTTTAGTTCCAGTTCTGCCCTTTGTAACAATGAATTAGTGATTAAGTTTTCTGATTGAAGCCCCTCCTAGACTGTTCATTCATTCATTCATTCATTCAATCAATCGTATTTATTGAGCACTTACTGTGTGCAAATCACTGTACTAAGCGCTTGGAAAGTACACTTTGGCAACAGACAGAGACAATCCCTACCCAACAATGGCCTGTTCTGCAGGGAGGACAGGCAAGAAGGAAAATGAAGAACAAATCGCTATGTTGGCAGTGGAGGCCATAGTAATTACCAAGGCAATGGCCTACTGGGTCAGAGTGCTACAACACAACATAAGCTCTATGCTGAAGTCCCTGTGGCAGGAAATAGGTCTTGCATGTAAATCTTTGTGTGCATTTGGCAGTGTGCTACACCCCTGCCTAAGTCCTCGCTTGTGGCACTACATGCTCCAGCAGAAACATGAATGTCTAGGGCAAGAGAGTGCTGTGCATTCTAGAGCATGAACTCCTAGCTCTGTAATCAATTCTTCAACCAAGGTTTCTGGTTCTAAGGCCCAAGACCAAGGCTTATCTGTTATTCCTGATGAAAGACTGGGAAAGCAGAGTGGCATAGTAGATAGAGCATGGGCCTGGGAGTCAGCAGGTCATGGGTTTCTAATGTTGGTTCTGCCACTTGTCTGCTGTGTGACCTTGGGCAAGTCACTTAACTTCTCTGTGCCTCAATTACCTCATCTGTAAAATGGGGATTTAGACTGTGAACCCCACAGGGAACGGGGCCTGTGTCCAACCCGATTTGCTTGTACTTACCCCACTGCTTAGTATAATGCCTGGCACATAGTAAAAGCTTAACAAATACCATAATTATTATTATCATTGTTATTGTTATTTAAGGAGCAGCATGGCCTAGTGGATAGAAGACAGGCCTGGGAGTCAGAAGGTCATGGGTTCTAATCCCAGTTCCACCACTTGCCTGCTATGTGACCTTGGGCAAGTCACTTAACTTCTCAGTGTCTCACTTCCCTCATCTGTAAAATAAGGATTAAGACTGTGAGACCTGCATGGGATAGGGACTCTGTCCAATCTGACTACCTTGTATCTACCCCAGTACTTAGAATAGTGCCTGGCACATAGTAAGTGCTTAACAAATACCATAATTATTATCACTACTATTCTGTACCAATAATCAGATTTTTAATTTAAACAATTAAAAGTCTATATAAATATTCATATATATGTAATTTTTTTCACCAAAAGCCTTCACAAATGTTAATTTCATGCTCCCTTAAGCCCAGACCCATCATTGCATCTCACTTTACTGCCAGTTTTAAACTCTCTTGATGTTTACTACTTTCAGGATCTGACTGCTCATAAAACCATTGGCTTGCTGCATGCCAGACCACAGGAACGCTTGTCTTGTCGTCTCATGCTGTCGAATTGTCTCCGACCCATAGCGACTCCACGGTCACATCTCTCCTAGAACACTCCACTCTCCATCTACAATCGATCTGGTAGTGTATCCATAGAGTTTTCTTGGTAAAAATACGGAAGTGGTTTACCTTTTTCTTCTTCCACACTGTCAGCTTGAGTCTCCACCCTCAACTCTGTCTCATGCCACTGCTGCCCAGCACAGGTGAATTGTGACTTGTAGCAGATTGCCTTTCACTCACTATCACTGCCCAAGCTAGGAATGGAATAGGTATGCCTCTACTTGACTCTCCCTCCCATAGCTGAGAGTGGTAGAGTACTGGAAACTCTCCAGGTGCTTTCATGAGAGAGGAATAGGAATGCTAGCCTGTTGCATTATTTGAGGTTTACTTTGAAGTCGTGATGTTCCGTAATGCATCTATGAGCTGAGCAGAATTAAGTGCAGCAGAAGCCCACAAAAATGACCGACTCTGTTGTGTTGTACTCTCCCAAGCACTTAGTACAGTGCTCTGCACCCAGTAAGTACTCAGTAAATGCAATCGATTAGTCGATAGGGAAAAAGGAAGAGAATGAGAGAAAGAGGGAAAGAAAGAGAGAAGGAGAGAGAGAGGAGAGAGAAAGGGAGGGAGGGCAGAGACTAGTGTCACCACTAGGCAGAAGACCTGCACACCTGAGTTCAGACAGAGAAGGAAGAGGGCAGGGCCCAGGTAATTCTGTCGGGTTGCCTGTTCCCTCAGACAGGGACAGAGGATGTGAGGACTGACTGAGAATGAGAATTTAGTGCATTTACATTGTCTCATAGGGGAAGTAAATTGGCTAATACTTACAATGGGGAATACAATCTCCTCTGGATTATAACTGTATTACCATTTAGCTCTTAAGAGTACCAAATCATGGCAAGAATGATCACAAAGTGCCTTTGTAATAATTAGTGTCTCCCAAGAGATCTTTGAAGTAGATTAGAGCTGTTGTACTTATTTCACAGGTAAGTACTCTGAGGCATTAGGAGGCTGTTATTTTTGTCAAGGGTTAAGGAGCATATCTGCGACTCTTGTAGATTGGAGCCTCTGCTCTCCTTTAAAGGAATTCCATCTCCATCAAGAATTTAAGATGATCCTGCTGGAGCTCATTCCATCAAGCATAATGGAGAGGTCAAAAAGAGGCTGTGAAAGGAGCTGAGCTGGGAGAAATTGAGGGGAACCCAATAACTGGTGGGTGATAGCGGTGTCTGGAATCAAAGACTCTTCTCTTTCTTCCGAGAATCTTTTTTCCTCAGTTTCACCCATTTTGCTTGGAATGCTCCCAGTGGCCAAAATTGAAGCATGGTGGGAAAACTTTATGTCTGTTGTCTAATACTTAATTCTACAAAAAGTGTTCTCTTTCTTTCCTTGTCTTAAAATTACTCCTTACAGAATTTGGAGTTCTTGTGGATAAGAAGGGAAAAACTACTGCATATATGCATAGATCTATGTGAAGAGCCTCATGACTTGGGTTCTAATCCTTGCTTGGCCCACTGGCCTGCTGTGTGACCATGGGCAAGTCACTTAACTTTTTTGTGCCTGCGTTTCCTCATCTGTAAAGTGGTGATTCAATGCCTGTTCTCCCTCCTAATTAGACTGTGAGCCCCATGTGGGGCAGGGACTGTGTCTGACCTGATTATCTGCTATGTATCCCAGCACCTAGTACAGTGGTTGGCACATAGTAAGTGCTTAACAAATGACATTATCATCATCATCACCATTATTATCATCATCCTCCCACAGTGCACTGCACCCTCAAAGGTTGACACCTACTTCTCTTCCTCCCCCACCCACACATCCTCCTGCACGCGAACAGGCCATTCCACCTGTGAATCACTTGCCAGGGACTCCAAGCACTGTCTTGAGCTTCAAGGTGGGCATGGAGGTGTGCCACAGGTGAGGAAGCGATGGAAGGGGGCAGCAAGCTTTCTCCACTAGTGCTTGACGTTGGTTTTTGCTAGAAACAGGGGGTGCAGCTCATTCACTTGCCAACTGGAGCACTCCCAAAGCCTTTTGAGCACCTGATAATCTGACCCCTCTACAAGAGTTAATTCATTTTAATGCAAAACACAGTGTCTGAGATCACTGTGCTCTGCAGTGCACCCATGGATTTCCAACATACAGAAAGTTCATAGATTGCTCCCAATGCCTACACTCCAAAACCGAAGGGCTCTCAGAAAACAGGAATGAGGTAAGGAATACAGCCATTGAAATTCAGTAACGCTTTCGAAGGAAGGGTTGAAAAGAAAACCTTTAGAGGGGGAGACTGCTGTAATTTCATAAAGCCTTTACCTCTCCTCTTAATGACATGAAACATGTCTAAATCTATCAAAATAGCCAAACCTGCTTTATTACAAAAGCATTTCAGACATTGGATAGGTCTAGAAGGCATGATAATATGTTCTTTTTAAAATTAGGACTAAGGTATGGTGTTGCTAATAACTGTTTTGGTTTAGGGAACCTGAGTCGTCAGGGGAAGATGGGCTATTTGCCTATTTAAAGCATTTATTGTAGCATGTAAAGGAAATTAGGTCCCTGCCTTTCCTCTGGATGCTGAAAAGCCACACAAAGCCTCCTGATATATACCCGTTCCACAGCTCTACCCTGTCAAATACTAATTCTTCAAAACCAGAGAAGACAATACTATTCTTTCATTCACATACCTGACTAGTCTGAAACAAGAACAAAAAACTCAAGGTGAGGCCATATATAGTATTCAAAAATTGTTAGAACATCATTCTCTGATTCTTCTATTAGTCTCTCTCCCGCCTCACTGAAGTTTGGTGTACTATTGCCTTTTCACCAAATTGTAGTATGCCTATAGTACTTTGCCTTCTCTCATTTCTTTCTTTCCTTATGGAGGTACCTAAGCCCTACTGTTGATCCAGAGGAAAAATAACTCCTAGAGGGAATCAGGAGCCTGCATTTTAGCTCTGGTTTTAGCTGGAGTTGGTTAATGTGGGGGAAGTCCATATCTTTCAATCACATTTTTTGAACACTTACTGTGTGCAGAGCACTGTACTAAAAGCTTGAGAGAGTACAATATGACAAAAGAATAGATTCTCTGCCCACAACTAGCTTATAGTATAGAGGGGGAGGTGGATATTAATATCATATATATAAATGCTATAAAGATACATATGTTTATATATGTACATATATAAAATTGTTTTATATTTATAAATATACTTGACAAGTTGCTCTACTCCTGCCTGCCTCTTCATTCATTACACTCCATGCCCCAGGGGAAACATGCTTGACAGTGCTAATGCAGCTGTACAAACCACCATCACTGCCCTGAGCTTGTTTTTAGTTTTGAAGTCTTAGGAAGAGGCTCAGCCTTCATTACCAATAGTGGACTCCACCAGTAAAACTAGTTGGCTGGCTTGGAAAAATTATTTAGTTGCCTCTTAAGTAGAGTGCTGAGGAATGTCAGCATAATATTCACAGTCTCTCCTCTTATGAAGATTGACAGCCAGTGGAGACCTTTGTTATTTGGTTCAAAGCCAGATTTCTCTTGAAACAGATTTCCCCTCCATTCTACTCCTTAGCCAGCACAAATTTAAGTGGGTTTCAAAAAATGGGATGTAATAAAAATTGAAATTTAATCTACACTACAAGTTGGAAACAATAACAAAGGAAAATACAAAAGTTGAGCTTTATAGAAAGACATATAAAGTCACAGATGTTTTAAAGTTACTAAGACCAAACTTGTTTGGCTGATTACAAAGGGCTGATTACCCAAAAGTCTGTTCATGTCCTCACTGTCACTTTTAGGGCTTTGCTTAGGAAAAGTGGCTAGAAAAGTGTTTAAGCTGAAAATAATCTCAGATTGTTCCCCCTAGCTTCCCTTTTACCCCAGGTTTAGTTTAGGCAGAGAGAAATACAATACTCTGGGAGCTCTACATCTGACTAACTCTCTTCCCCTTCAAAGCCCTACTGAGAGCTCACCTCATCCAAGAGGCCTTCCCAGATTGAGTCTTCCCTTTCCTTCTGCCCCTCCTCCCTTCCCCATTGCCCCTACTCTGTCCCTCTGCTCTACCCCCTTCTTCTCCCCACAGCACTTTGTATATTTTTATATAATTTATTACTCTATTTTATTAATGATGTGTATATATCTATTTATTTATTTTGATGATATTGATGCCTGTCTACTTGTTTTGATTTGCTGTCTGTCTCCCCCTTCCTTTTAGACTGTGAGCACATTGTTGGGCAGGGATTGTCTCTATCTGTTGCCAAATTGTACATTCCAAGTGCTTAGTACAGTGCTCTGCACACAGTAAGTGCTCAATAAATATGATTGAATGAATGAACTGTTAGATAAATGGCATCTTGCTGAAACACCTAGAATGAAAAGCCTTAGTTAGCAGGGCTTTGCCAGACCAGAATTCAAAAGGAATAAAAGAGACATGGGATCTGGTCAGAATCCAAAACATAAATCTGTCTGAGGATTTTGAAGAACCATAAAAGTCTGATTATTTAAAACTGTTCACAAGTAATATTTTCATTGGAGGGTTAGGTGAAAAGAATGCAAGAAAGTAAATTAGATCATGAATTTAAAACCAGTACCTAAAATTTATATCAGGAAAATTCCAAACTAGATAACCAACTCTCCCCATTTCCCTGGCTTAATTTCCCAACAGTCTAGGGGAGCCAGCATTGAAGACACCCATCACTGATCAGTATCTAGAGAGCCAAGAGGCAGTTCCACATTTTTTTCTCCCCTATCAGGGCCACCCCAGGACTATTTCCTAGTGTGGTTAAAAAAAAAAGTCATGACAGTCTCTTTTCTTCCTGAGAAATATAGTTTTTCCTTTCCTTCCCTACATTTCCCTTAAATGGGAATCATTAGGACTCATCATAATACTGCACTGCCAATACCTACCAAGAGCTGGTAAGAAGTACACAACACAGCAACTTAGGTTAAGCTAAAAACTAAGCTATCTCCAAGCTCTCCATAATAAAACTTAACACTATCTCCTAGGGATTGGGGCTTGCCCACTATCACCAGAGAATTCAGTAATCCAGGATCCCCCTGGTTTCTGAGAAGTGTAGGCAGAACCCAGCCCCTTTACACTCTGGGAACTGTAGTTTTATAATTCTTCTTCATTCCCAGCAATTATGCCAAACATGCTTTAAAATCATTTTAATGGCACACTCTTTTTTTTAATTGTACTTGTTAAGCAGATACTATACATGAGGCACTGTATTTAGTGCTGGGATAGATTCAAGATAATCAGGTCGACACAGTCCCTGTCCCATATGGGGCTCACAGCTTTGGCTGTGACCTTGCCGTTCCACACAAACTTACATGAAAACATATACCCAAGGATTCTGAAATATAACTGCCATTTTACAAGAAAAGACGGTATTGACTTTATACAGATTTGCCTGGCACAGCGTTGCCCTTCATTTCCATTAGTAAAGTGGAGAATAGATATATGAAGCAGCATGGTGTAGTGGATAGAGCACAAGTCCGGGAGCCTGAAGGTCTTAGGTTCTAATCCTGCCTCCACCAACTTGTCTGCTGTGTGACCTTGGGCAAATCACTTCACTTCTCTGTGCCTCAGTTTCCTCATCTGTAAAATGGGGATTGAGACTCTGAGCCCCACATGGGACAGGGACTGTGTCCAACCCGATTTGCTAGTTTCCACAGTGTACAGTGCCTGGCACATAGTAAGCACTTAACAAATGCCATAATTATTATCATTATATATTTACAATCCTGGAGCAGAAAGGTATTGCATTTAATCACGGTCCCCTACAGTGGCCACTCACCCAGTTTCCAGCTGGCCTGTCCTTTTTAGTTGAGGATATGTTTCCAGTTCTCTCTTTGCTTCATATTTTTAATGATATTTATTAAGCACTTACTATTTACTGGGCACCTTACTAAGGGCTGGGGTAGATACAAGCTAATCAGATTGCACACAGTCCATGTTCCACATAGAGCTCAGAACTTTAATCCCCATTTTACAAATGAGATAACTGAGACCCAGAGAACTGTAGTGACTTACCCAGGGTCACACAGCAGACAAGTGGCAGAGCCGGGATTAGAATTCAGGTACTCTGACTCCCAAACCTGTTCTCTGCCCACTAGGCCACGCTGCTTCTTTGCTTCAAAATATTTTTAAATTCAACATTCAGCCTCCCTCCACTGAAAATCCGAGTCACTTTCTATGGCTTAGGTGCAGAGGCCTGCGTCCTCATGGATCTGGGAAGAGGAAATGCATCAACTTTGGAGAAAGTTAGTGGGGATGGTGGAAAGAGGCTCCCCAGAGAAACACTCTAGGACCTGGTGGAATCAGCATACTTAATCAATCAATAAATCAATGGCATTTATTGAGCACCTACTGTGTACAGAGCACTGTACTAAACGCTTGATGGAGTAATCGATCAGTTGTATTTATTGAGTGCCTACTGTGTACAGAGCACTGTACTAAGTGCTTGGGAGAGTACAATATCACATTCCCTTCCCACAGTCAGCTTACAGTCTAGAACGGGAGTCAGACAATATAAAAAGACGAATTATGGATATGTACATAAGTGCTGTGGGGCTGGGAGGGGGGATGAATAAAAGGAGTAAGTCAGGGTGATGCAGAAAGTCGTGGGAGAAGAGGAGAGGAGGGCTTAGTCAGGGAAGGCCTCTTGGAGGAGCTATGCCTTCATTAAGGCTTTGAAGTTCAGGGAATTAATTGTCTGTTGGATATGAAGAGGGAGGGTGTTCCAGGACAGAGGCAGGATGTAGGTGAGGGTTTGGTGGTGAGATAAGCAAAATTGGGGCACAGTGAGTAGGTTGGCATTAGAGGAGTGAAGTGTGTGGGCTGGGTTGTAATAGGAGAGCAGTGAGGTGAGTTATGAAGGGGCAAGGTGACTGAGAGTACAATACAACAGAGTGGGTAGACACTTCTGAAAAATGGAACATATGTAGTCCTCACATTATGCTCTGTGCCCAGAGTAATACATGTGATGTTACATATGTTTCCTGGTCCAGTATCTCAATGAGCCATTCTTTGGCCACCTTACTGTAGCCTTAATCCTTCATGTAGTCTCCAGAGATGCCACACTAAAACTGAGTGAGGAACTTGAGCCTGGTCATAAGTCAGGTTCATTATCAGTCATTCCATTTGACTTTCTGTCTCACTGATATTGATCTTCTGGGACAAGGAAAAAGCATTTACTGTACTGAACTGTACATAGCTACCAATTCTCATAAGTTTACAATCACTATCAGTTCTAACTACAATGGGAAGAATTAGGAATAAACAAGGTTTTAATGATAAAACAAAAAGCATACCATATTCTCCCTGCCCCATTACCCTAAAGCCTGTTTCCCAAAGTAGAGCCTATCAAGTAGTCCCATTTCTGAAAAAAGGTAATGAATAGGAACTTGTTTTTTAAAAAAACATTTAAGTTGCATACTACATGCCAGGCACTGGTGTAGATACAAGATAATCAAGTTGGACACTGTTCTGTCCCACATAGGACTCACATTCTTAATCCCTATTTTACAGCTGAGGTAACTGAGGCACAGAGAAGTTAAGTGACTTGCTCAAGGCCATAAAGCTGACAAGTGGTGGACCCAACTTTAGAACTCAGATCTTTAGATTTCCAGACCTGCACTCTTTCCACTAGACCACGCTGCCTCTTAGGCCACACTGCTTAATAAGCAAGAAAATTTTTTGAGAAGCTGCCTGATTGAAATCTTGAAGTCCTGAAGGGGATTTTTTTTGTGTGTGGTATTTGCAAGCTCTTACTATGTGCCAGGCACTGTACTAAGTGCTGGGATAGATCCAAATTAATCAGGTTGGACACAGTCCCTGTCCCATGTAGAGTTCACAATCTTAATCCCCATTTTACAGATGAGGTAACTGAGGCACAGAGAAGTAAAGCAACTTGACCAAGGTTACACAGCAGACAAGTGGCTAAGCCAGGACTACAACCCAGGTCCTTCTGACTCCCAGGCCTCTGCCTTATCCACTAGACCATGCTGCTTCTCAAGGTTGCATGTGTTTTCCAATTAGTACCAATTTTTTCCATTAAATGTTTTCCATTTAATACTCAGCATTGATAGGTCCCTTCATTTTCCATCTTTAATTTTATCATTTTCCCCCAGGAATTTATTGGGGGCTATTACAAACAATAAAAATATGGATGTATATTATTAAAAACATCACAACATGTGCTATTTTCAAATAACTAGAGCATTTTATCTTTGATCAGGGACAGACCCAGCTCTCTTCTCTCCTCAGCGACTTCAGAATTGGAGCCTTGGTAAGTTAAAAACACTCTTGTTTCCCATTCCTGTTCTGAACCTACTAGCAGAAACAGGGAATCCTAAATCCAGGGTTTGATTTGTGCTGGGCCCATCCAGGGTTCAGCCCTATGACCTATAAGCAAAGCAGGGGCAGCTGCTTCTGAGCCCTGGTGCCTTTTGGGGCTGCCCTGACTCTGCTAGTTCCAGGAGGGGTCATGATTAGCTCTGCTACAAGCCACATCTGAACTAAGCCAGGAACCCAGGAGTCAGAAAGGAGCCTCACACCTGTGCTGAGTCTGAGGCATTCGGGATCCATTAAGCAATGACCTCAGCCATCCTCGGGATCTAAGGCAGCAAATATATGTGTAGTGTTTGATTTCTGGCCAGGGTGGCCACTGATAGCACTGAAGAATACCGTAACTCCTTTACTAACCCAGAAACAAGCAGACATTCATTCCCTGCTCCCTGTGGGCAGGGAATGTGCCATTTTATGAGTCAGTAGTTCCTAAACAACTGTAATAATAATAATGATGATGATGATATTTGTTAAGCACTCACTATGTATCAAGCACTGTTCTAACCAGTGGGGTAGATGCAAGCTAATCAGGTTGGCACAGTTCCTGTCCCACGTGGGAGTCACAGTCTTAATCCCCATTTTAGAGATGAGGTCACTGAGGCACAGAGAAGTGAAGTGACTTGCCTGAGACCACACAGACAAGTGGCAGAGCTGGGATTATAACCCAGTTCCTTCTGACATTAGGCTATGTTACTTTCCCATTCAGTGCCCACACCAAAAAAGTGCTCTGTAAATGTGGCTACTACTACTAAGCCTTAATTTCCTTTTCTCCCACTCCCTTCTGTGTCCTCCTGATTTGCTCCCTTTACTCACACCTCCCTTAGCCCCACAACACTTATGTACATATTTGTAATTAATTTATTTGTATTTGGTCTGTCTCTCCTCTAGATTGTAAGCTCACTGTGAACAGGCAATGTGTCTGTTATATTATTATATCATACTCTCCCAAGCTCGTAGTACAGTACTCCTCACACAGTAAGTGCCCAATAAATATGATTGATTCACTGAGTGACTGATATATGGTAATGGCATCACAAGAATACAATCTGTGGAAATTCCCAGAATCCTATAATTGTCGAGTATGGTGGGTGAATCTCAGATCCCTTCCATTGCTGTAGAGAATTGCTTTCCCTTCTCAGGACCCACTGAACAGGGGCACTGCTTCTGAGCTGCAGAATTTGACAGGAAGAGCCAAGGCAGTGGGATGTTTACTATGAAAATATCAGGCAAAAAGATATCAGGGCTGTATAAGTACAGACAGAGAACAGGGGCAGACCAGCTGAAATACAGACTGTCCAGTATAAACAATGATGAATGGCCACCCTATTTCTGGCCTTTCCTTTCCCCACCACCCCCAACTCTCAATTCTAGCACTCCGGTTGACTGTCATTTTCATCTCAGCCCTATAACCTTAAAATAGTTCTGCCACTGATCAGCCTGCCCAGCTGAAGAGCAATGGTCCTGTCAAAATAAATCATTTATCCTATTGCATTAAAAGCCCAGGAAGTGGCTCAGTGCAGTTTGTGTTTCCATTTACCTTTCTAGTATGTTCTAGCCTACCCTTTCTGTGTGACATAAACATATGTACAAAAGCTTCCACAGAAGCAAACTGGTACAGGGAGTTTTCTGATAACATTGGGATTGTGCTGCTGCTAAAGCTCATTTTATGAGAAAGTTGTATTACCTAATTGGTGGTATCTGTTGAGTGCTTTCCATGTGCAAAGCACTTTACTAAGCACTTGGGAGAGTACAATTCAACAGAATTGGTAGACACATTGCATTGATTCAGTAAGAATTGATGGGTTACTGAGGGTAAATGCTTCCAGGATTCTGCTGGGCTTAACGTCTGTGAAGTTGCAAAAACCCAAAGAAATCTAGAGTACTGTTACACTTCAGTACAGTGAGGCCAAGGCAAGAGGCATCCCATCTGACCAACTTGTACACTAACAATTTCTTCCTACACCGAATTACTTGTGCCAATTTGTGCATCGGTTATGATGGCAGGGCCAGATCAACACAGGGACTTTGGGGACTGTAGCCTCAGGTCACAACTTGGGGGAGGGGGTCCCCAGAGACCTCCTCAATATGGCTCCTGGCTTCACAAAGCACCATAAGCCTCTTTCAAGCAGAAACCAGCTGGATGGACCAGTTTCTGCCTCCCAATCAGTCCCACCCCTTGCAGCAAGGCTGGATCTAGGGACTCCCAGCAAGCTATGGGCCCCTAGAAAGAGACAGAGATGCCGTCTTCTCAAAACCAACCCAATAATAATAATTGTAGTATTTGTTAAGTGCTTACTATGTGCCATGCACTGTACTAAGTTCTGGAGTGGATACAGGAGAATTGGATTGGACAGAGTCCCTGCCCCACTTGGACTCACAGTCTTAATCCCCATTTTACAGATGAAGTAACTAAGGCACAGAGAAGTTACGTGACTTGCCCAAGTGAGAAAGAAGACAACATGGGCCACCGTTCTGCTGCTTCTGCCTGACTTTGGTTACTTGGGCACTCAGTGGTGCTGTCCAGGCCCACCCTCTGGCTGGACTTGGCTGACTAACTGGATATGTCTGAGTGGGTCTTCAAGTCCAGCATCCATCAATCAATTTGAAAAGCAAAGAGGCCTTGAAGATAGAGCTTGGGCTTGGGAGTCGGAAGGACTTGGGTTCATTCATTCATTCATTCAATAGTATTTATTGAGCGCTTACTATGTGCAGAGCACTGTACTAAGCGCTTGGAATGAACAAGTCGGCAACAGATAGAGACAGTCCCTGCCATTTGACGGGCTTACAGTCTAATCGGGGGAGATGGACAGTCGAGAACAATGGCAATAAATAGAGTCAAGGGGAAGAACATCTCGTAAAAACAATGGCAACTAAATAGAATCAAGGCAATGTACATTTTATTAACAAAATAGGGTAATGAAAATATATACAGTTGAGCAGACGAGTACAGTGCTGAGGGGATGGGAAGGGAGAGGGGGAGGAGCAGAGGGAAATGGGGGGAAAAGAGGGTTAAGCTGCGGAGAGGTGAAGGGGGGGTGGTAGAGGGAGTAGAGGGAGAAGAGGAGCTCAGTCTAGGAAGGCCTCTTGGAGGAGGTGAGTTTTAAGTAGGGTTTTGAAGAGGGAAAGAGAATCAGTTTGGCGGAGGTGAGGAGAGAGGGCATTCCAGGACCGCAGGAGGACGTGGCCCCGGGGTCGATGGCGGGATAGGCGAGACCGAGGGACGGTGAGGAGGTGGGCGGCGGAGGAGCGGAGCATGCGGGGTGGGCAGTAGAAAGAGAGAAGGGAGGAGAGGTAAGAAGGGGCAAGGTGATGTAGAGCCTTGAAGCCTAGAGTGAGGAGTTTTTGTTTCGAGCAGAAGTTGATAGGCAACCACTGGAGTTGTTTAAGAAGGGGAGTGACATGCCCAGATCGTTTCTGCAGGAAGATGAGCCGGGCAGCGGAGTGAAGAATAGACTGGAGTGGGGCGAGAGAGGAGGAAGGGAGGTCAGAGAGAAGGCTGACACAGTAGTCTAGCCGGGATATAATGAGAGCCCAGAGCAGTAAGGTAACCGTTTGGGTGGAGAGGAAAGGGCGGATCTTGGTGATATTGTAAAGCTGAAACCGGCAGGTCTTGGTAACGGATAGGAGGTGTTGGGTTCTAATCCTGACTCCACCACTTGTCTGGTGTATCACCTTAAGCAAATCACTTCACTTCTCTGGGCTTCCGTTACCTCATCTGTAAAATGGGGATTAAGTCCTATGAGGGACATGAACTGTTTCCAACCTGATTAGCTTGTATCTACTCCAGTGCTTCATACAGTGCCTGGCATGTAGTAAGCGCTTAAACAAATACCATCAAAACAAATCAGTGGTATTTACAGAGAGCTTTCTGTGTGCAGTAAGGCACTGACCTGCCTCTGCATTTCCTGGGCTGGTCACTGCTGCCACTCATATCCATCCAGGCAAGGCGGGTACAAGGGAACTGGAGGAGCTGGTGTTGGACCTCCTATGCTTAGCAGGCCCCTGTGGCACTGCCCCACAGATGCACTTGCTTCAGTTGCCCCTTGGTGACCCCTATGCCGTTGCCACCCTCAGCCTGATTGTGCTATCTGGGGAGCTGCTGGCATGACCTGGTACCCTATTGGCTGGCCTGAAGTCATCAGTGAATGTGCCTGTTTATTGTTATATTCTACCCTCCCAAGCACTTAGTACAGTGTTCAGCACACAGTAAGCACTCAATAAATACGACTCAATGAATGAGTGAATCAGTGACTGATCCCCGGGCCCGTTAAAGGTGAATGCCCCTTTTTAGCAGTGAAAAGGCCTGTTTTAGCAGAATTGGGTACATTTTACCATGGCCACCACAAGATGGCAGGTGCTGTCATGAATTCTCCCTCCCACGGTCAATTTGGGTCAGCTCCCTCACAAGATGTTCATGTCTCGAAGCTTTGTTGACCTTTAAAGTCCAAAGCAAGCGGGTTTTCCCGAGGCACTGCCCCACCCCACCCCCATAGCCGTGGAGAGGGAGGGGTGGCTAATTGTAGAGTAAGTTTGCCGAGAAGAAAGTTGCGGAAATGATGGGAGCCTGGCCCCCAGGAGGTGTATGCAGAGCAGCCAGATCGGTAATGTAATCCAGTCCTTCTCCCTGTGTTCCCAGGAGCCCAGGGTTCCAACCTCACCTAACCCAGGTTTTTAACAAGACCTGCAATTTTCCCAAGTCCTAAAATGGCTGTTTTCTGGCTACTAGACTTTGAAGCCAATATTTCCCCTCTCCCACAGTCTCCACCTCCCTCAAATCTCTGCCCACTTTTGCCCCCGACACTTGCTGTAGGGGGCTCTGGGTTGTGAAAGTGAGACAGAGAGAGATTCTCCTCCCTTCATTAGTGATCAGCAGGTCAGTAGGAACAGGAGGAGGCAGGGACATCTCCCTGTTCTGGCTGTTGCACACTCCCTGCCTTCTTTTTGCTGAAGGCTGGTGAAGCAGTGGCAGAAATGGGAAAGTTGTAAGGTCAATGATGACATAGCAGTATGGGCATTGTGGCAGTGGGGTTGGCGGTGAGGTGGCAGGAGGGAGGATACAAATGTGAGGTCGGTGATAACATGGTGGCAGGAGTGGTGTGGCTGTGGGGTCAGTGATGAAATGGCAGTATGGTTGGTGCGGCAGTAAGTCACTCAATCGTATTTATTGAGCGCTTACTGTGTACAGAGCACTGTACTAAGTGCTTGGGAGAATACAATTTAACAGACACATTCCCTGCCCACAACGAACTTTCAGTCTATCGGGGGAGGCAGAGATAAGTATATAAGTGCTATAGGGCTTGGAGGGGAGATGAATAAAGGGAGTAAGTCAGAGCGATATAGAAGGGAGTGGGAGAAGAGGATAGGAGGGTTTTATCAGGGAAGACCTCGGGGTGATTGGTGGTGTGGCAGCAAGGGGATAGAGTTGCGGGGTCAGTGGTGACATGGCGGCATGAGTGCGGCTGCTGTGGGGTCCATGATCTCACTGCAGTGATGATGTGGCAGCAGGGGTGGTGTGGCTGTGGGGTCAGTGATGACATGGCAGCATGGGTGGTGCGGTAGTGGGAGGGCTCACTTTACATTTTACAGATAATAGTAATAATGTTGGTATTTGTTAAGCGCTTATTATGTGTAGAGCACTGTTCTAAGCGATGGGGTAGATACAGAGTAATCAGGTTGTCCCACGTGAGGCTCACAGTTAATGCCCATTTTACAGATGAGGTAACTGAGGCACAGAGAAGTGAAGTGACTTGCCCACAGTCATACAGCTGACAAGTGGCAGAGCCGGGATTCAAACCCATGACCTCTGACTCCCAAGCCCGGGCTCTTTCCACTGAGCCACGATGAGGTAACTGAGGCACAGAGAAGTGAAGTGGCTTGCCCAAGGTCAAACAGCAGAGAAGTGGTGGAGCAGTGATGACTTGGCAGTATGGGTGGTGCAGCTGTGGAGGTCAGTGGTGACATGGCAGTAGGGATGGTTTGGCTGTGGGGTCAGCGATTCATTCATTCAATTGTATTTATTGAGCACTTACCGTGTGCAGAGCACTGTACTAAGCGACTGGGAGAATACAATACAACAATAAACAGATACATTCCCTTCCGGCAATGAGCTTAAAATCTTGGGGGGAGAGAGACATTAATATAAATAAATAAATTACAGATATGAAAATAAGTGCTGACATGGCAGTGATGACCTGGCAGAATGGGTAGCGTAACTTTGGGGTCAGTGGCGACGTGGCAGCAGGGATTATCACTGTGAGGTTAGTGGGGACATGACGGCAACGTAGTAAACGTCTTCCACAAAATGTTGCATATGGCATCTTCACTTCATATTTCAAGTGGAGTGCGACACAGCAAAATCAGCATAGGTGACACGACATGATGTCATCATACAGAACATGAAAGGGCAGCCTTTTGGGCCCTGCCGTTGGAGCGGCCAAACATCTGAAGTCGGCCCTCGTTAGATTCTATTAGCTCTTCCCTTTTCTGAAGAAACAAAACAAAACAAAATAAAATGAAGCAAAAAACCAACAACAAAAATATATCCACTGCAAAAATAAATTCCTCTACTGCCCACTCATCACCCTACCAGATGTGAGCACTGTGACCGGCTCCTCCCCCAGCCCCCTGCTGCTGTGGGTCCTTAGAGACCAAGGGAAAGAAAGCACTAGTCTCTTTGTTTTCCACAATAGCAGGCTTGTCCACTCTGTTGGCTTCTATTTCCCATGGTGATGTTTCAGGTGGAGACATTATTGTGTAGTTCAGTCTAATGCTTCTCTCCTCCCTTTCCAGCACAGAGGAGCCCTGATTCACTAGACTTGCCTCAAAGAAGCCGCAAAGCTACTCAGGATCTTTCTTGTAAAAACAAGGCCCTGGCATCCATTATAATAATTCTGGTTTTTGTTAAGCGCTTATCATGTGCTAAACACAAGGAGCAACATGCCCTAATGGATAGATCCCGGGCCTGGGAGTCAGAAGGACCTGGGTTCTTATTCTGGCTCTGCCACTTGTCTACTGTGTGATCTTGGGCAAGTCACTTCACTTCTCTGTGCCTCAGTTACCTCAACTGTAAAATGGGAATTAAGATTGTGAGCCCCATGTGGGACATGGACTGTGACACCCTGATTAGCTTGTATCCACTTGAGCACTTAGTACAGTGCCCATCATGTAGTAAGCGCTTAACAAATGCCATTAAAAAAACCTGAATTAAGCAATTAGAGAAGCAGTGTGGCTCAGTGGAAAGAGCACGGGCTTGGGAGTCAGAGATCATGGGTTCAAATCCCAGCTCATCTTATAGTCAGTTGTGTGACTTTGGGCAAGTCACTTAACTTCTCTGTGCCTCAGTTACCTTATCTGTAAAATGGAGATTAAGACTGTGAGCCCCACATGGGACAACCTGTTCACCTTGTATCCTCTCCAGCACTTAGAACAGTGCTTTGCACATAGTAAGCACTTAACAAATGCCATATTTATTAGGGTGTTGCAAGATAATCAGGTCAGACAGTCCCTAAACCCACATGAGCCTCACGGCTTAGGTAAAGGACAGAGAACAGGCATGCAATTCCTATTTTACAGAGGAGGAAACAGAGGCCCAAAGAAGTTAAATGACTCATGCAATGACCCACAGCAGAAAAGTGACAGAGCCAGGATTAGAACCAGGTCCTGTGAGGTCCAAGCTCAGGCCCAAGCTGTTTCCACTAGGGCACCCTGCTCCATCTCACAGATCAGCATTTGCTTTACCATATGAATTAATCGATTGATGGTATTCACTGAGCACTTACTGTGTGCAGAGCCCTGTATCAAGTCCTTGAGAAAGCACAAGTCCTCTAGATTGTAAACTTGTTGTGGGCAGGGAATGTGTCTGTTATATTGTCATAATGTACTTTCCCAAGCATTTAGTACAGTGCTCTGCAACCAGTAAGCACTCAATGAATATGACTGACTGACACAATCCCAAAAAGTTGGTACAGCTGATCCCTGCCTACAAGGAGTTTACAGTTTGAAGGGGAGGGTGCACTAAAATAAATTAGGATCAGAGAAATTGTAGAGTATAAGGATTCATTCATTCAAATGTATTTATTGAGTGCTTACTGTGTGTAGAGTACTGTACTAAGTGCTTGGGAGCATACAATATAAGACTAAACTGACACATTCCCTGCCCACAATGAGTTTACAGTCTAGGGGGAGAGACAGATATGAATATAAAGAAATAAATTACAAATATGTACATAGGGATTTTCATATTAATACTGTGGGGCTGGGGTGAGACTCAGTTTGCTTATGATGTACAACAGCCAAATGCATAATTGACACAGAGGGGAGGGAAGATAGGTGAAACAAGGGCTTAGTCAGGTAAGGCTTCTTGGAAGTATGATTTGAAGGAACAAAAGAGAGAGAAGAAATGTATTCTTGCCAGCTTTTATCAATGTACCTCAGCTACACTTTCTTTCTGCATACTGCAATTTGCTTCCCAAGAGACTTACTGAATTACAGCCCCAGCGAATTAGTACAGTGCATAAAATCAACTCAGCATGGGAATATTTGCCAGGGAAAAGAATTAAACCATTAATAGGTCACAGTTGAGTCATATCTCCGACTAAAATATGAAGAGTGGACACAATCTAGTGGTTGGCCCGTTAATTGTTTCCTAGACTAATGGTGAATTGCAGAAAGGTCTGGTGTAAACACATTCTGATTAAATTACGAAATAAGATAGGGACCCAAATGCCATTGAAAGCCCTGGAGCACATCCAACCATTCTAGGCCTCTGCTCCACTGATTTGTGATCCCATTTACACTTTGACAACGATGCCCTCTGAAAGGTTCGAAGGTGAGGACTTGAGCATTTAGTAGGATAAATGGCTGTTCATCCTATGTTCCCTTTCCCTGCCCTAAGAGGCCAATCTAGCTCCCACCCAGCCCCGAGGGTGTGAGCTGTGTCTGGGGAGGGTCAGCAGCTCTGGTTTGGCCTCAAGTTAACCTCCTTGGGGTACCATGAGAAGCAGTTCAGTTTGCCTGTAGTTCATTCATTCATTCAGTCAATCGTATTTATTGAGTGCTTACTATGTGCAGAGCACTGAACTTAGCCCTTGGAAAATATAATTCAGCAACAGATAGAGACAATCCCTACCCAATAATGGGCTCACAGTCTAGAAGGGGGAGATGGACAACAAAACCAAACAAAACAAAATAGGTAGACAGGCATCAATACCATCAAAATAAATAGAATCGTAGATATATACACATCATTAATAAAATAGAGTAATAAATATAATAATAATAATAATATTGGTATTTGTTAAGCGCTTACTATTTGGAGAGCACTGTTCTAAGCGCTGGGGGAGATACAGGGTAATCAGGTTGTCCCACATGAGGCTCACAGTTAATCCCCATTTTACAGATGAGGTAACTGAGGCACAGAGAAGTGAAGTGACTAGCCCACAGTCACATAGCTGACAAATGGCAGAGCTGGGATTTGAACCCATGAACTATGAAATATGTACAAATATGCACAAGTGTGTGGGGAGGGGAAGAGGGTAGAGGGGGAAGGAGGTAGAGCACAGGGAGGGAGTAGGGACAATGGGGAGAGAAGGAGGGGCAGAGGAAAAGGGAGGATTCAATCTGGGAAGGCCTCCTGGAGTAGGTGAGCCCTCAGTAGGGCTTTGAAGAGGGGAGGAGAGTTAGTTTGGCCAACGTGAGGAGGGAGGGTTTACTCTTTGTCACACCCTATTTAAAAAGGTCTCTTTCTCAGGTTCTTGCCCACATCAAAGACTGTAGGTAAGCTACCTGATCCGAGATAATGAGCTGATGCCATAAATGTTTTCACATACTTTTTTTGTTTTTAAGAACAACAAAGAAAACAAAATGCAATCTAATTATCATTTTTTGCCCAGATATGTTGGGAACTGACATTTTCACCTTTATCTCTCAGATCTTCTTTTGACCTAAGTTATAAACACAAAATTTATTAGAAAAAGCAAAAACTTGGGGACAATAGCAGAAAAAGGAAGGGCTAAGGGCCATTAATGGACAGAAGTCTTTTTCTATGATCTTTGTTATGCACTTATTATGTTTAAGGCACTATACTAAGCATTTGCATAGATACAAGCTAATCGAGTTGGACATAGTCCATGTCCACATGGGGTTCACAGTCTTAATCCCCATTTTACAGATGACATCAATGAGGAACTAAAAGAAGCTAAGTGATTTAAGTAGCCGCTGCTATGAGAAACAGCATGGCCTATTGGAAAGAACACAGGCCTGGGAGTCAAAGGACCCAAATCCAAATCCTGGCTCTACCACATGTCTGCTGTGTGACCTTGTGCAAGTCACTTAACTTCTCTGTGCCTCATCTGTAAAATAGGGAATAAGAATGTGAGCCCACGGGGGACATGGGTTGTGTTCAACCTGATAATCTTTCATCTACCCCAGTGCTTAGTACAGTCCCTGGCACATAGTAAGTGCCATTAAAAAAATTGGCAAAGCAGGATTAGAATGCAGGTCCTCTGATTTCCAGGTCCGTGCTCTTTCCACTAGGTCATGCCACTTCATCAGTATTATTGATTGCTTGATTGAGTGCCTTTCCCCAGCACAGAGCACATGCCATGCCAAAATGAGGGTACTTAGGAAATAAAATTTTCTTATTTTCCTGGTACACATATCTCCCACCTAAACCCTGTCCTCCCCCTGACTTTCCCATCACCGTAGACAGCTCCATCATCGTTCCTGCCTCACAAGCCCGTAACCTTGGCATTCTCTCTTTCATTCAACCCCCACATTCAATCTATCCCTAAATCCTGTCAGCTCAACCTTCAAAACATCACTCAAATCCTCCCTTTTCTCTTCATCCTTAGCACTTATCATATCCCACCTTGATTACTGTATCAGCCTCCTTACTGACCTCCCTGCCTCCTATCTTACCCCACTCCTGCCCACTCTTCACTCAGCTGTCTGAATCATTTTTCTACAAAAACCTTCAGTCCATGATTCCCCACTCAAGAACCTCCAGTGGCTGCCCACCCACCTCCACACTGAACAGAAACTCCTTACCATCAGCTCTAAAGCACTTAATCACCTTGCCCTTTCCTACCTCACCTCTCTGTTCTCCTACTACAACCCTGCCCACACACTTTGCTACTATAATGCCAACCTACTCACTGTACCTCGATCTCACCCATGCTCTGAGGCCTTTGGCCTGGAATATCCTCCCTCTTCACATCCAACAGACAATTACCTTCCCCACTTTTGAAACCTTATCAAAGGCAAATCTCCTCTAAGAAGCCTTTCCTAAATCCTTACTTCCTCTTCTCCCACTCCCTTCTGCATCGCACTGATTTACTTCCTGGTTTGCTTAAATGCCTATCTCTCCCTCTAGACTGTAAGCTCGGTGTGGGCAGGGAATGTGTCTACCAACTTTGTTATATTGTACTCTCCCAAGCTTTTAGTATAATGCTTTGCAAACAGAAAGCAGTTAATAAATACAATTGACTGAACTACTATGGAGAAGGCAACTCCCATTTTCACCTTGAGTTATTAATTGGTCTAACTTTGGGCTGGACCATGTGATATACCAATAAACAGCTGGTCTCTCTTTCATTCTCTTCTCTGACTACATCATGGAAAAAAACCCTTATGCTTTTGGGCTGTGTCTGGCAGTAACGATCCACAGAAACCACACGCTCTCAGCCTAGCTTTAACAAAGAGATCAATAAAACCCAACTCACTCTTGAACCTAAAAAGGAGGCCATGGCATGGTAGTAATGACCATGTCACTTATCACAGATGCACAAAGCCAAAGGCACCCCTGAGGTGCTCCTGCCTCCCTTCCACCCTCCCATGCTGCCACACCATCACCTCCACTGTGTCCAGCAGTTCTTCTTAAAAGGAGAGACTTCTCTGAGGGAGGGGATTGAAGCAGGAATGGTGTCACTGAGTATGCAACCCAGAACCAGGAGAGATGTTTAAAGGCGGTTTGGGGGTCTCCTCGAGAGTGACAAAATATCTGCCTTCTAGAGGATCAGAGGCCAAGGGAAAACATATGCTCGTTGGAGGGCTCTTAACTGGTAGTGACGAAACATGGGAAAGTATCAAGGAATATGGAAGATGTAAATGGCCAAACCCAAAATGCAATTTAAACACACATTTATTAAAGTTCAAGAGCAGAACAAAAATGCTTTTTCTTTGCTGTCAGATACCGTCTCTCTAGATTTTCTTTTCAGGGTGAAAATTGGCATAATTCCCAACTGGAGGAACTAGGGAATTTTCTTTGCAGTGAATGCATTTGTTTTGCTACATCAACCTGCTCTCCATTGGGGCTGGAAATGAAGATCTAATACCCTTGAATGGCAAAGGAGAGAAAATCATTACTTACCTGGCCCTCTATGGATGTACATCCAGGAGACAAAATGAATCAGGGTCAGAGTGAGTATGCCCTTGAAGAAGACACTGCTATTCAGTGTTCGAGAGGCCCTTCATTTCGTCTGCTGTTTGGTAGAGAAAAAAAAAGCATGCTCTGATTGAAAGGGAAGAAAGGGGACAACCATCAGATTCTGGCCAATGGGACTCAAGCATCAACAAGCAGGTGCTCAGAAAAGAAAATGACTCATAAGTGAGAAGAAAAAAATACTACCTGACATCTGTGTAGGGCAAAATGGAAATAGCATGCCAAAGTAATTCCTCAGACTTTTTACATTCCCTTTCTTTGGAGTAATCCAAAGCCCATTGACACTATCACTACACTAATTCTGTAGCAAAGAGGTGAAACAGATTGTAAATTCTCAAGCAGCTCTCTTTACCTAACCATGTACTATGCCTATCTATAGGTTCATGATGGCTATCTTTTGGTAATGATGATAATGATGAAGGAGGAGAAGAATGAACTTGGAATTGACTACTGAGGTTAGGCTTCTAGTTTGGTTTCCACCCATGGCAGTGCAATCCAGGAAGTCACTAGGTTGTTTGGGCTCTCTCCCTTTTTTCACTGGGGAAGATAATAACTGCCCTACTTTGGGAGACAGTGTGAGAATGAATAAGATGATGCATGTTCAACATTCTGAGTCCCTGAGAAAAGATATGTTGCATAAGTGCAAGGTGTTATTAGCTTGTTGTGAACAGTGAAGGTGTTTACCTATTCTGTTTTATTGTACTCTCCCAAGCACTTAGTACAGTGCTCTGCACACACTAAGCACTCAATAAATACAATTGATTGATTATTATTGCCCGGTTTGGTTTCCAGTATGTGATGTGAAATAATGAGATATTGTATCCTTTTCTAAGGAACTCAGAGCACTTTCAATCACTCAATCAATCAAATTTATTGAGCACTTACTGTGTACAGAGGATTGTACCAAGTACTTGGGAGGGTATAATATAGCAAAGTTGATAGGATATAATATAACAGAGTTGGCAATCACATTCCCTGCCCAAAACAAAGTTTCCTTGTCTCTTTGATCCCCTCACCATATCTGTAAGGTAGTAGTGGGGGATTATTATGAGAACTGTAGAGCTATCTAACTTGAAGATCCCAGTTTTTCCCAGGGTCTAAATCGTTCCTTGGCAATAAATAGCCTGCAGCATGAATGCACACATTAAGTTTCTTGGTGGCTTGAAAGAGTTAATATGTCCCTTTTAATGCCTAACCATTCCATGGGGCGCTGGACTCACTGGGGAGTAAAGTGCTCACTGAATACAGGGTGACATTCATGGATTTTGAGTGTGAACAAAAGACCCCAATTCTAATCAGACAACTCCTTCAGCTCTGAGATGTTGAACACAATATCCTGTTCTTGAATCAATTTCTTGATTGTGATTCAATTGATCCCCTCCATTTTGCCATCTATCCTGCACAGTGGCATAGGTAGGTGGGAAAATTTTCTCCCATCTCTGTGGCCTGAAGTCTGTTGGGAAACTTCCAGAGAGGTAATGTAACATCAAAATGATACTACCAACAATTACACTTTTGTATGAAGAAAATGCCACTTGAGCATGCTGAAGTGGCTTAATCATTTGCCTATGCTTTTTCTAGGATAGAGGTGTCTTTAAATAGAATGAGAACAGAGCAAAGATGAAAAGAGAAGGCAACTGAAAGTCAAATGAAGGGTAAGAGCAAAGATCTGTGAAACAGCCAGTGAAATATCGAGGTCTATGAGAGGTGAATAGCTGGAAGACATTATCACAAATTAGTCACTGCTGCGTCCTCAAGTGCAGCTGACAATTGGCTGGGGTTTTTGTGTGTGTGTGTGTGTGTCCTGGGTGAAGAAATCCATGACCTCATTTTTTATCTGAGAGTAATGAATACTTTTACTTTAAGGGAGAGATTGTTCAGACCCCTTTGTTTAGTGAATGTATAGTTAAAGAAAATAAAGATAAAAGAAAATCTCACCATTTCCCTATTAGTCACCATTTGCCAAGCTTACAGTATTCTTTGCCAATGGATAGGCACACTTCACTTTTTTGGTTATGCTGAAAATCTGTAGAAATAAAGTAAGAAATCAGAAAATAAGATATGAAACTTTATCTCTTCCTTTTCACTTTAACCACTCCCTTTGGTTTGCAGTCCCTAGAGAAAAAAAAATCCAAAACAATCCAATGAGCTGTATTGACAAGGGATCCTACATCCTATTATCTTATTTCACCTCAAATCTCGCAGCATAGTTGCAGTCAATTCAACTTAAAAAAAAATGCTTCATTTGGGCTGTAGGACTCTGTTTATATGCCTTCATTGTCTTGCTTCTTTTAAGCTCTGCTCCAATAATTGCCTTGAATGCAGGTATCCACATGACAATGGAACATGGGAGCAAATTTAGGCTTATATGTCATTTTAACAAAAGGAAAACCCTGCTATTCAGTCATCCCCTGTAGATTGTATACTCGTTATGAGCAGGGAACATGTCTGCTAATTCTGTTGTACTCTCCCAAGTGCTCAGTACAGAGCTCTGCACATAGTAAGCACTCAATAAATACCATTGGTTGATTGATCTATTGGCTTGAGTTGGGAACTGAGAAAAATAGGAGCCTGGGTTTATGCCTTTATGTCCATCTCCATTATTATTATCATTATTAATAATAAAAATAATTATTATTATGGTATTTTTTAAGCACTTACTATGTGCCAAGCACTGTTCTAAGCACTGGGGTAGATACAAAGTAATCAGGTTGTCCCACATGGGGCTCACAGTCTTAATCCCCATTTTTCAGATGAGGTAACTGAGGCACAGAGAAGTTAAGTGGCTTGTCCAAGGTCATGCAGCAGGCAAATGGCAGAGCCAGGATTAGAACCCACATCCTCTGACTCCCAAGCCTGTGCTCTTGCTTATTTCTTATTTCTTTAAGCTGGCTCCCTGTGATCCTATAGAGAAGCAGCATGGCCTAGTGGATAGAGTACAGGCCTGGGAGTCAGAAAGACCTGGGTTCTAATCCAGGCTCTGCCACTTCTCTGCTGTGTGACCTTGGATAACTCACTTGATTTCTCTGTGCCTCAGTTTCATCATCTGTAAAATGGGAATTAATTCTGTAAGCCCCATGGGAGACAGGGACTGTATCCAACCAATTTTCACCCCAGCATTTAGTACAGTGCCTAGCATATAGTAAGTGCTTAACAAGTACCACAATTATTATGATTATTTATTAAGCACTTATCTGTGTGCAGAGCACTGTACTAAGCATAAGCACTTATCTGTGTGCAGAGCACTGTACTAAGCACTGGGAGAGTGAATTCATTGCTGAAACAGAGATAGGACAAGAGGGCACGCTGATGGCGACACAAGCCTGAATACTCAGTTTTGCCAAAGATTGGGAATGGCTTTTGAATAATTCTGAATAACCCTCTTAATTCCTTATGCTGAGAGTAAAAGAGTGAAAATCATCTTCTCTGCCAAATTTCAGAGGAATGTAAGTCTATAATGGCTTTAAAAACCTCAGCCACTAAAAAAAGCAGCTAGTGAATTATTTTCTCTGACACCAAAAAAGGATACTATTCCCCATCCCTTCTTTCTTCACCCACCAAAAAACAAAATGTTGAATCTAGTTTTCTAAAAAGGCTCTAGTTCTGATATTTTCAAGTCTAGTCTTTCTAGTTGTAAATTGTACTTTATGTGCACAGATGAGCAGAGACTGCATCACGCCTCCCACCCCCCAGGCCCCCACATCCCTACTTATCTGGCAATGAGGATACAGTTCGTGTGTAAAGACGATACTTCTAACTGCAGGAGAAAAATGGGATCGTAAATGTCTGGGATTATCCGCTTGACTTTATTGGGTCCTCAACAATGAGAATTTAAGGGAAATGAAGGGATCTGAAATCGACTTCAATTTTCTTACAGATGGAGCATTGTTATTTAAATATAATTTGTTCCTTTGTGCTGCTGTTCCTGATTTTAAGAGGTTTGGGGGAGAGAATATGAATTCTATTCTTACTCCTCTATTGAAATACTCCCTAGAATTCATTTTTTTTAATATTGCTGAGTGTTCTTTGATACTCTGCATTGTTTACTCATCACTCACTCTAACTCCAGTCTTGAGACATGACACAGTGTCATCACTACCATTTTGCAGTTTGGGAAACTGAGGGACCGAGAGTTTTTTTGACATACTGAGACCATGTAAAAACACACACAAGTGTGAATTTCACTGCCAGTGGTGTCATCTTTGAGCATGAAAGACAAGTATGTACAGGATAATTAACTGTAGGCAATTTGTGGGCAGGAATCGTACCTACCAACTCTTTTGTAGAGTACCTTCTCAAGCGCTTAGTACAATGTTCTGCACACAGTAAGTGCTCAGTGTATACATCTCTTTTACTACTACTACCTCAGAAGGGGAGTTGTGCCTGTGGGAATCAGAACCCCAAAGTGCCTACTTGCAGACTATTTTCATATACCTTGTTATGGAATGGTATTGATAATAATAATGATAACAGCAGCTGTAGTATTTGATAAATATTTAGTATTTGTGAAGTAGCAGTGTGGCCTAGTGAAAATATCAGGGGCTGGGAGCCAGAGGACCTGGGCTTATCCTCTAGATTGTAAACTCATTGTGGGCAGGGAATATGTCTATTGTTGTATTGTAATAATAATAATAATAATAATGATGGTATTTGTTAAGCACTTACTATGTGCAAAGCACTTACTATGTGCAAAGCCCTGGGCGGATACAAGGTGATCAGGTTGTCCCACGTGGGGCTCATAGTCTTAATCCCCATTTTACAGATGAGGTAACTGAGGAACAGAGAAGTGAAGTGACTTGCCTAAAGTCACACAGCTGAAAAGTGGCAGAGTCAGGATTAGAACCCATGATCTCTGACTCCCAAGCCTGGGCACTTTCCACTGAGCCACTCTGTGTAGTCCCCCAAGTGCTTAGTACAATGCTATGCACACAGTAAGCACTCAAAAAGTATGATTGAATGACTGAATGAATATTCCTGTGTCTGCCACTTACTTCCTTTGTGACCTTGGGCAAGTCACTTAACAATAACAATAATAATTGCATTTATTTAGCACTCATTATGTGTCAAGCACTCTTCTAAGTGGTGGGTTGGATGCAAGTTAATCAGGCTGGACACAGTTTCTGCCTCACATGGGGTTCACAGTCTAAGTAGGAGGGAGAACAGGTATTTAATTTCAGAGAAGCAGTGTGGCTTAGTGGAAGGAGCACAGGCTTGGGAGTCAGAGGTCGTGGGTCCTAATCCCAGCTCCGCCACTTGTCTGCTGTGTGACTTTGGGCAAGTCACTTAACTTCTCTATGCCTCAGTTACCTCATCTGTAAAATGGGGATTAAGTATGTGAGCCCCACGTGGGACAACCTGATTACCTTGTATCTACCCCAGTGCTTAGAACAGTGTTTAGCACATAGTAAGTGCTTAACAAATACCAGTCTTCTTCTTATTATTATTATACAGTTTAGGAAACCGAGACACAGAGAAGTTAAGTGACTTGCCCAAGGTCCCACAGGAAGCAATTGGCAGAGCTGGGATTAGACTCAGGTCCTCTGACTCCCAGGCCCATGATCTTTCCACTAGGCCACTTAACTTCTCTGAGCCTCAGGTCCCTCATTTGTAAAGTGAGAATTCAAAACCTGTTCTTCATCCTACTTTGACTATGAGCCCCATGTAGGGCTACCCCAAGGCTTAGTACATTGCTTGGCACATATTAAATGCTTAACACTTGTCATTATTATTACTGTTATTATTAGAAGTTGTTGGAACATTCATTCAGTCAATCATATTTATTGAGCGCTTACTGTGTGCAAAGTACTGTACTAAGTACCTGGGAGAGTAAGATATAACAATAGTAGTACTATATTAGTAGTATTATAATTACTATTATGTGCTTACTATGTGCCAAGCACTGTCCTAAGGATACTCAGATCATCCACAGTCAATGTCCCCTTACACCTGATTTTCCTGTAGTCACATTAACTGCCCAGGATTTGTGTGAATAAGGAGAAAAGCCCTACTTACCCTTTTAGATTCCTTCCATTTAGTGTCAAGTGACCAGAAATTTTCCATATCTCTAGTGTCAGTTGAAATTTCCACTTTCAGTTGCAGCCCTAGCTGCAGGCTCTCTGTATCTGAAATGCTGGAGGATTGGTTTGAAGTACCTCTTTGCAGAAACTGGTAGCTTTTAAAAATAGCCTTTAAAACAACTTGCAGCTGGAGGCATGATGTCATGCTCTGTGCCTGGGCCACTGCCCTGCCCTGGACTTGCCCTCTTGTTTAGAGATGTATTTTATGTACACTAATCTCTCAGTTCACACAGTTATTGCTATCAGGAGCTCATGCTTTTAACTTTTTCATTTTAAGCTTCCTTCCTTCCATGGATTCATTATACTATTTTAAGAAACTTAAAAAAAAAAAAAGGATTTCCCTTGTTTTCTGCACACATTTCTCTCTGTTTTTAATGATTTTTTTTCTTATTTTTGGTCTTTTTCCTCCTTTTCAGTGGCTCGGTATCAGGTTTCCAAAGGCAGCATGGTTTAGAGAAATATGATTTTCAATGCATTGAGACTACTGGCTGTGAAGGACATACATCTAAGATGGGAGGAAGTAGCATGGCCTAGTGGAAATAATTGTGATATTTGTGATATTTGTTAAGTGCTTACTAAGTGCCAGGACCTATACTAAGCACTGGGGTAAATGCAAGATAATAAGGTTGAACAGTCCCTGTTCCACATAGAGCTCATAGTGTTAATCCCCATTTTACAGTTGAGGTAACTGAAGCATAGAGAAGTTAAATGACTTGCCCAAAGTCACCCAGCAGACAGGTGGCAGAGCTAGAATTAGAACCCAGGTTCTTGCGACACCCAGCCTGTACTCTATCCACGAGGCCATGCTACTTCTCAAGAGTCTAGGTCTGGGAGTTAGAGGACATGGGTTCTCTTCCCAGCTCTGCCATTTGTCTACTTTGAGACCCTGGGCAAGTCTCTTAACTTTTCTGCCTCTCTGTAAAATGGGGATTAAATCCTCCCTCCAATTTAGACTGAGTTCCATTTGGCACAGGGACTGTGTCCAACCCAATTAAACTACCCCAGTGTTTAGAATAGTATTTGATACCTAGTAAGCACTTAACAAATACCATTATTGTTATTATTATGTATCAGAATGAAAAATATATTTTAGCAGGAAAAAAAGAGGTGACATGACAGCATCCATCAGAAATTCTCCACTGAGGCTCAAAGTGACAGCACCAGGGAAAAATATTCCCACTTAAAATTATCCTGAAACTAAATTGATAAGGGTTTTTCAAGTCCGTGTCTAAAGACTACTAACATTCAAATGAAATCTACTGTTTTCTGACTCAATGAGAACAGAGGGCACAGTATCACAGGAGGTCTTCATGAGAGTTCTGAGGCTCTCTTGTTTTCACTCCATGCTCCCCTTGGCAAATTTAGCCTGCCTTCCATGTGAAGAAGAGAGGCCGGAGACATTGGCTGAGGTAGGTGACAGCAGGAAGTGAAGAAGGAGCAAGGTTACACTTTCCATCAGCTGATGGCAGTGATCTGGGTAGCCATAAATGGAAATGGTGGTCAGGGTAAGAAAAAGGGGTGGGGGATGCAATGGCGGTTATTCCGCTCCAATTTTTCCCAAGGAGAGAGGTGAGGGTGAAGAGGCTGGGGCCCAGGAGTTCACTGGGGCAGAGGTGTGGGTCTGCCATTTGGGGGGCCAGTAGGACTTCTCTTGGTGGGCCAGGCCAGTGCTAAAAGACAGTTTTCACTGGCAATAAAAACATGGCAAGATGTTTTCATAAAACAATATTAATCTTCTTTTAGATTAGTGGGTTCTTGTTGTATACTAGCGTATTAGCACTGCCCAAGCAAAGGAAAATAAACAGTCAGCTGCTTGTAGATTAGTTTTTCTGACCCACCAAGCTGGGAAAATATTTCCAGCCCTCCAGGTGGCAAAGATGAAGGCAGGAGTGAAAAATAACAGATGATGGAACTGCTTCTGTGGTTGGATTATGGAGCCAAAGACCAAGGCTGGGAAGTCATACAGATGAGAGGAATGATTTTGAGAGGGCTGGCTAGGGAGGTGGCAGGAAAGTTGGATAGTCCTTAGGATTTTTTCCCCTAATATCTTAATATGTTAATAACACCAACAAACAACAATAATAATAATAGTATGTGCTTACTATGTGCCAGGTTCTGTGCTAAGCATTGGGGTCGATGTCAGATCATCCGGTACCATATGGAGCTCATATTCTAAGTAGGAGGGAGAACAGGTATTGAATCCCCATTTTACAGATGAGGGACCTGAGGCCCAGAGAAGTTAAGTGACTTGTCCAAGGTCACATAGAAGGCAAGTGGCAGAAGTGGAATTAGAACCCAGGTCCTCAGACTCCTTTCCATTAGACAATGCTGCTTCTCTATTTGATGGCAACTACAAGTGAACTCTTTCCAATCATCAGTCAATCATTCATTCATTCCTTCATTCAATTGTATTTATTGAGAGTTATTCAGTGCAGAGCACTGTACTAGGCATTTGGGAAAGTACAATATAACAATAAACACTGTCATTCTCTGCCCACAGTAAGCTTAGAGTCTAGAGAGGAGGAGACAGACATTAACAGAAATAAATTAAAGATATGTACATATGTGCTTTGGGGCTGGGAAGGGAAAAGAGTAAAAGGAACAAGTCAGGGAGATGCAGAAGGGTGTGGGAGATGAGGAGAAGTGGGGCTTAGTTTGGGAAGGCCTCCTGGAGGAGATGTAATTGTCTGTTGGATTAGAGGGGGGAGGGCTTTCCAGGCCAGAGGCAAGATGTGGCTAGGGGTCAGTGGCAAGATAGGCAAGATTTAGGCACAGTGAGATTAGCAATAGAGGAGCCTAGTGTACCGGCTGGGTTGTAGGGAGAGAAATAAGATTAGGTAGGAGGGGGCAAGGTGATGGAGTACTTTAAAGCCAATGGTGAGGAGTTTTTGTTTGATATGGAGGTAGATGGGCAACCACTGGAGGTTTTTGAGGAGGGAGGTAACATGAACTGAACGTTTTTGTAGAAAAATCAATGGCATTCATTGAGCATTCCTATGCAGAGCACTGTACTAAGTGCTTGGGAAAGTATACAAGCTAGAAGACACACTCCCCACCCTCAAGGACTTCCACATTTGAATAGAAGCAACCTGGATTAGTGGATAGAGCTTGGGCCTGGGAGTCAGAGGGTTCGGGGTTCTAATCCTAACTCCACTGATACTATTGATTGGTTGCTTGACTCATAGCCAAGAGAATGTAGGGGTTTGGAGGAGTTAGTTTTCAACAGTAGTAATTGAATCTTCATGGTGTGCAACTCTAAATAAAGCTAGGGCTACACTAGCACATTACCTCGGTAATTCAGATATTCCCATCAACTAAAATGGGTGGACAATTGTGAATAATTGAAGTCAAAGTGCATTTTGAGAACCTGAATGATTTTAATATTAAAACTTACTTGTATCCATCCCAGCCCTTAGTACAATGCCTGGAAAATAGTAAGCGCTTAACAAATGCCACAAGTATTATGGGAAGCAGCATGGCCTAGTGGATAGAGCATGGGCCTGTGTGTCAGAAGGATGTGGGTTCTAATCCTTGCTTTGCCACTTTTCTGCTGTGTGACCTTGGGCAAGTCACTTAACTTCTCTGTGCCTCTGTTACCTCATCTGTAAAATGGGGATTAAGACTTTGAGCCCCATATGGGACAGAGACTGTGTCCAACCCGATTAGTTTTTATCTAGCCCAGTGCTTAGAACAGTGCTTAGAACAGCACTTGACTCATAGTAAGCACTTAACAAATACAATCCTTGTCATTATTAAAAACGTTGAGAACAACCAACCTATTTTAAAAGATGGTCCTCCGTGCTCACAATTCATTCATTCATTCATTCATTCATTCATTCATTCAATAATATTTATTGAGCACTTACTATGTGCAGAGCACTGTACTAAGCACTTGGAATGAACAAGTCGGCAACAGACTTGTGCTCTGCACACAGCAAGTGCTAAATACATACCACTGATTGATGTGCAAGCTCCTAAATTATCGCTGAAACTGGATTCATAAAGTGGTTGAGGCTGTCCAAGGGAGAAATTTACCCAGAGGGATAGAAAGGGGCAGAAAACAACAAAATAAAATTGAGATTTTGAGACTGTCAGAAATACATCCAATTAAGCTATCTTGGATTTTAATGAATAGCTCAAAGAGGATTAAATAGGTTTTCAAATTTTCTTAAAAATTGTTCATGTTTAGAAATTTCACCAATCACGTGTTAGACTGTGATGTAGTCTCCACAGAAATTTCTCTGGGAAGAAAAAAAAAGGTTTTCTGTCAACTTGATAAACAAATGAACAATCACGCTTTTAGACTACACGAATAAGCAAATTTATTTTAAGACAGAACAAATATTTTGGTGAACAATATGCAAATTCAGTTGGTAACAGGGGTAAATAGCAGACTTTTTTCAAATGGATAAAAAATACATTTAGATTTATTTTTTCCCAAAAAACAGCTCACGGGTGTTTACTTTTCTCTCCTCACATTGGATTTAATTTTGTTTTTCATCTAAAAGGCCAAGATAGTCCCTCAGGAATTAGGATCCTCAGAACAAGATATGTATCACTCTTTTTAATCTTCATTATGGAAAACTCGGACAATATTTTGCCACACTTCTCCTTTCTATTAATTATCACATGCCGAGGTGAAAAGAAAGTTAGAGCTAACACATTCAGTAGAAATAAAATACCTTTGGGATACACAGGGATTAACTCATGTGGTGAATTCTGCACTTTTCTAACTTGGCCTTGCCAGAGAAACAAATCCGTGACTTCCAATATCAAATGATAGATGGTATTAATTGAATGTTTTCTGGGTGCAGAGCACTGAGCTAAGCACTTGGGCAAGTTCAATACAACAGAGTTGGTAGACATGTTCCCTGACCACAAGGAACTTACAATAGACTGCCTCTCACTTTTCCTGCCCACCAGGAGCTTACAGTCTAAAAGGGCCTAATGATGAATAGTGGTGTTTCCACACTGCTTCTGATGAACCCCATAAATTCTCTCACATATTCTAGCTATGTATTTGCTGCATCATAGGTCTCAGTTAATGTCAGTTTGGAACATGAACTCTTTGCAATCATAGAGGATTTGTAACATCAAAGGTCAAGATACAAAGTAGCCCAATGCTCTTACATGGAATTTCCTCTAATTTCAGAAAAGAGTTGCTCCCTTCTTTTGCAACCATGAGTAAGGTAGCAGCTTGTCCCATCTTTGAAATTGCAGATTTGGAAAACTATACAGCCAATCCATTATCTTTGACTGCTCTGCATCCTTCTGTGACCTTATTTAGATGGAAAATGTAACCTTTGGAAGGCCAGAGACTTTCCTTGTCCCTCTCCCAGGCTCATGTCTCACCTTCAAGTCTTCACTTATTATAGGTTGACATCTCCTCCTGACACTATCAGCATGTTGGGATTGCCTTACGAATAGAATTTAAGTTGCCATCAGGGTCTGTGACGCATGCACATATTTCATGCAAAGTTTGCACAATGGCATAAGCAGCACGCAAAACTCCATGAACTAAAAAAGACTCGATATGCTTAAAGGGCCTTCAAGTGTAATTCTTATTTTCCATCCTCTTTCTAATTCATTCTGACAAGATCAGTAGGGTTCAAATACTTAGGGAGATCCAGCAAATCCTTGACCAGGTGAGGATAAAACAGGTACCGAGGCCTTCCTTGAGCTGACATAAAGACCTCTGTGTTTTATTTGAAATAGAGCTAATCTCTGAAAAACAATCCAAAGCCCAAATAACACACACATATAAAACATTTTATTAGATTGTCAATGACACTCTGAAACAAATTCAAGTTTATCTTTTTTTAACTTCATACAAATAGATGATGAAAGAAGGAGAATTTTAAATTTCAAGCTTTGTTCAGCATGTATGCAGTTAGCATCCACGAAAGCACCATTGGATATGGAAGAATTAGCACCACAGAGTTTGAGGACCTAACTGTCAACATGCATCATTGAAAAACTTGGAACATGGAAATTGGTGTGGTACAATGGTACAGTCTATTTTAAACAGTACAAGGCAATTGAATGATTTTTTTCATACAGTACAATACAGTCACCAATCAATGAGAACCTTTTTAAATACAGTACATTAACGAACAACACCTTGCACCCCATTAACACTTAAATATCTATAGCTTTTAATATGTCTCTTGCAAGAGGGAATTCATTAAAGCTATTTTATTCCCCCTTCAACTTATAAGTTCAGGGTCATATTTGTGCATGTTCTCTTGAGAAAATAGTTTGAAATCTGCTGAATTTACCATTCTTATGGTAGTATGGGAAAATTTGAAAGCTGAACAAATACAATAAATCCTTTCTAAAATGTGATGCTTAATACCTTTCCTTCTGAGTGGCAATTATAAGCCAAGAAGTGGTGGATGTATGACTGGAACTTTGCTTCACCTCTTCCACTGCACATCTTTTAAACCTCTTTACACACAACCTAATTAACAGAACTCAACAGATGGTGGTTTAATTACAAGAATGCCACTGTTAAGTGTTCTGGCTGTCTTCGACTTCTCTGAAGGTTTGCTCTTTAATCTCAATACCTCTCTGACTCCAACTGCTGGGTTTCTTCATTACTTGTGGGTCAACCTTTGTTTTCCATTCCATTTGGGGGGTGTATTTGCTGAACCCTGCTATTTAGAAACAATAGTCACAATGAGATTCTTTCTAAGCGAATCCAGAGTCTCTCCTAACCCTGGCTTGACAAAAATGTTAAAAGGTGGTGGCCAATCTCTTGGAATCAAGAACAAAACTTTATTTAAGAACTGCATTTCTTCTGCACTTAGCAAAGTAAAATCCAAATACTTATATGTTTACCACCTCATATTTAGTTACAAGGGGAAAACTTTCTGAAAAGAGACCATGAAAAAGACCTTGAACTTGTAGTTGTATCTAAGCCAATTCTGGTATACTGTAATATACTGTATAACAAATAAGTAGGAGGGTTATAAGTGAATATATTCAATTCTCAATGTATGAATGTCACGATGGGCATATTTGCTCATCGAGAGAAGAATAGGACTGGAAGTGTGTATGCTGATTCAGGTACCAGACCTGCATCTGCTCAACCTCCTGATTCCAGAATAGTGAGAACAGGGTCCATTAGGAAAAAGTGCTAAATTACAGTACAGCTGCATTTTTATATGTTGTAACTACTGAACAGCAAAACAGATTTTTTGAAAACAGAAGTGGAATCATACAATAAATTCACAAATAGTCCTCCATCATGTCTACACTTGCAACACATGCGCTTGCTTGTTTTTCCCCATTATTTAAATTCCACTAGGATCAACATCCTTCAGAACAACAATCGAACATTAAACAAAACTTTCTAAGAAAAATATTTAGCATCACATAGGTTTGAGAAAAATTAGCTAATCAGTGTCACAAAGTACTCTGTAGATTTACATTTAAGATTGTTCATGCCATGACTTTAACACTTTGTTTGGTTAACATATCCTACTGAGAAAAAACAAAACAGAGCAACAAACAAATCCAAAACTATTGGGGAATTTTTCTTTAGTGCCCAGCTGCTAGGTGCAGCCTTCTGATAAAATTGACTCATTTCAATGTCATTTGCTGAAGTATTTGGCTGCCGAGTTACACATATTTAATAATGTAGAAGCAAAGAGGAATGAAAGGAAAATGATCATAATGCACAAAAAGAATAAAAAAGGCCATTCATTACAAAACTACAATGCGATATTTTTCTGTGCCATTAATTTATTCTTTGTGAGCTCTCCCATCAAATCAAAAAGAAATACAACTTTATTCCTTGGGGAAGAAAACAAACATCCTTTGCTCCTAGCTCCCTTTGGAGTTGCCGGCCATAGGATGATTATCTTGGGGGGGGAGCATCCCTGGGACAATATTTCCTCCAAATCTCCTAGAACTGAATTGTTTTCATGGAATTCTCATGCTACTTATCCTCTGAGCAAGACTGACTTGGAAACAGCGACCTAGTCTCTACTGCCACAATTCAGCATTACCACTTGTCATATTTGATCAAGTTGGGCTTGGCCACTTACTGCTCTACAGTTTCTTTTAAAACATTATCAAAACAAAAATCCAGTCATGCTTTGTATGGTTCAGTGGATTTGATTGCCAAGACACTGAGTCAGACTTCTGAATCATTTTTAAATTTGAATTTACATCAAACAGTTCTGAAACAGGGCTCAGGTGCTAGAAAAAAAGTCTTTCAATTTGAAATAATATTTTTCATAAAAGCATTACGATATATAAATATTACTATAATTGTGCCGCTGTTGATATGGCATTTCAGCTTTGTCAAATGGTGGATAGGTACTGCCATTTTAATTTAAAATACTTCAAGTTTTCATGTGTACTTCAAATGTGAAAAGGAAAGTGGGAAGTATAACAGACATCAAAAAACACATTTGTATATTATACAATTATTTATAGACAAAGAGCACTTTAAGGTAAATAAAGTGTCCTCCCATTTTTCCCTAGAAGAATATTTTAAGGCTGAAAAAGAAGCTAAACATTACGACGAAGTTGACTCTACACAAGGTGTAAATATTCAACAACATACTTCTGGAGGTCTCATTTCATTTACGATTTTCATTGATACATCATTTTAAATATTGTAATAGTCAACAAAAATTATCAGATTAGACTGCATCTATATAATCAACTTTGGGGGGAAATGCAAGGATTTTTGGTCTCTAATTGTCCAAGTGAGTAAATAATGTTTGCATACAGGAGTTACTAATATGGAATCTATTTCTGTGCACAACGAATATACTCAGGGCCCCTTACACAATTCACAGAAAACAACCTTAGAGAAAATAGCTCCACTATTTTGTTTTTTTCAGAAATTCAGTCTTATTAGCATTTGTGTAGCCTTAAATGAGAAAGTCCATAGTAAGACTAAGCTAACCTCAAATTACAGGCACAATGAATGTCTTTTATTGCAACATCTTCTGCATAATCTGCAACAACACCAACATCTAATGTACTAAACATTAATACTACTAATACTAGTTTTCACTTGGTCTTTCTTACCACCAATGGGTTTATGTGTATATGTGTATATATGTATCTCCACTTTTTCAAATGTATTTATTTTATTCTCTGTTGTATGTAAAACACAGAATTTAATATCCATGGTTGCACATGGTTTTAATTCCTACTAGTGTCTTCATCTCTTTGGTGTTTCTGTTTTTTTTAAACTGTAGTTGTGGGCTTGGTTTCCTTTCTCAAGGCTCCAAACTTTAGAATATACTGAGACTGTTGGCCATCAATCATTGTTAGGTACAACACAGAGAAGTATAAAATATACATTTGGATATTTTATCCTTTCAATAATTTATATAGTTACCTACCTAAGAAAGTTACTGAAGTCAGGCACCAAACGCAATGACCATGTCATCTAAAAGCCATTTCTGATTGCCACTGGATTACTTTAAAATAATCATGATAAAGGCTTAAAAAGTTGGCTTCAGTGGGGATGGGGTGGGGAAGTATGGGGGAGGAGGACATTTTAATTTAGGGCAAAAAGTAGTTGTAAGGGCAGTGCTCCTATTTAACTAGCAGAGAATTTACTACTAGTATATAAAGTGCTTGCCATGACCTTGAATTTCATTTAGAAAACAATAATTTGGGATAGGAGATAAGTTGTGAAACTACAATGATAAAGAGCACTGTAGTTGCACGTTCCTTACTCAAAGTGCCATGGTACATTACATTTTGTTTAAAGATGCATATTGTCACTTTAAAATTTATGATGACAGTGTATACAAGTGGATGATGATGTAGAAATATTCTTTTTCTTTAGGGAATTATGATAAATTTGGCATAAAGCCTTTTGAAAGACAATCATAACTTTCAAAAGCAATAGAGTCTTCCATTGCATTTAAGGCCTTATGCTATTAGGAAACTTAAATGTACTTTAGATAAGGTTCCCCTTTAAACCTGATGAACACCATTAAGAGTTTGTAGAGGCATAATTTGTGAATTTTCAACATGCAGCACAGAGGAGTCTTAAGGAGTCCTTTTTCACACTGGCTTTCAGTAAACCTATTTTTAGCACTATGACTATATATTAAGTTTGCTTTCTTTTGTCTAAGGCCATGAAAAGACAATAAATGCAATAACAATGTTATGAATTTAATACAAAGCATGAAGTTCTTAGCTTTGCCTCTTCATTCCTATAAAGGAAAGAATAGGAGGTGTATTTTTGAATTAAACTTCATAGATTAAACTTCATGCATCCAACATGTCATTCTACATGGGTACATGAAATGAAAACATACACAGGCCTAAGAGAAGGATATTAAAGAGCAAAGCACCAAAAACCTAGAATGAATGACATTACAAAGAGCCACTGCACGGAAGGTCTCCATAATATTGAATTTTACAAACATTAGAAGAGGAGGATAAAAAAAGGAAAATCTCCTTCCCAAGCAATATTTTTAAGGAGTCTGCAAATAAAGTTCATGTACAAGAAGCTCATTGATAATTTACTGTTGATGATTCCTTCATTATTTCCGTGACTGATGACCTCAAACTAGAGATCTGTGCTACTGGAAAGACAGACCTAAAGATTATGAAGACTAAAGTGAATAGTAAAATCAGGTATTAACACATGCAAAAATGTTATCTCTTCTATCATCCTGCAGGCCTGTTGACCAGAATACTGATCACTAAGTTGATAAAATATGCTTCCATTCATGTACAGTCTCAGCAGCGAGGTGGAGAGGAATGCAGAAAAACTGAAAACTATTAAAAACACACACAAAAAAAATAAGACCAGATCCTGTTAAGAAGCATGTAAATTAATTTTGGAGGGGGGAGATGAAAGAGATATGCATGAACTCTTTTAGAATGCTTGAGTTCTGTTTAATTGGATTAAAAGTGTTAATGAACTAAATGAAACCCGTGAATGTAGAATGAGTTTATTTACCTTCTAAAAGTAGGCAAAATCAGGCAATTGGGCCTGTTAAACCACTTGAGTAGCTTGAAAAAAAAGTTTTCTGATATGTCATTTTGGAAAGGAAGAGTAGATTATTAATTCCTTTCACGGTCATGTCTCACACTTTGTAAGGGGTTGCAGGATGGTCGATAGTGAAGAACAGCGGAGAAAGTGTTGTACTGTTGTTGAGGTGTGGTCATCTGTGCCCACAAAACTGATTCCTAGCTCCAAGATGCTGCAGATAGTTTGTATATCCCTGATAAGGAACCTCTCCCTTCAAAGCCTTGTCTCCTCCTTTCAAAGCCTTAATGAAGGCACATCTCCTCCAAGAGGCCTTCCCTGACTAAGCCCTCCTTTCTTCTTCCACTTCTTTCTGCATCGCCTTGACTTCCTTCCTTTATCCATCCCCCTTTCAGCCCCACAGCAATTATGTTCATATCTGTAATTTATTTATTTCTATTAATGTCTGTCTCCCCCTCTAGACTGTAAGCTTGTTGTGGCCAGGAACATGTCTGTTATATTGTTATTGTGTACTCTACCAAGTGCGCAATACAGTGCTCTGCACACAGTAAGTGCTCAATAAATGCAACTGCCTGCCTGACTGACTAAAGGCAGCTGGAGCTGAGATGGGGTAAAGCAAGAGTCAGGAAAGACAGAAGCAGCTAGCACAGCTCAAATCCGACCCCCTGGTGGGCCAAATCAGGCTCAGGCCCATCAGCTAGGAGGACAGACTCTCACCCTGGAAAGACTCACTGTGGTGACAGACGATGAAATCAACATGCCTTGTTGGCACGAGAGTCTTGGCCTCTTTTTGTATTGTAAAAAGAAATAAAAGTAGCTAAAATGTTTAAACTTATATTTTCTTAAAAAGGTAGGAAATACTGTTTAAGAAAAATATTATCTGTGCAGTATCTTGCTTTCTCCATTTTTCATCATCTCCAAATATCTAAAAACTCCACAAATGCTCTTGGTATTGGCCTGATGTTTTCTGGGCCTCCAGAGAAAATCCCCTTCCCTTATTGGTAGTCATGTGATAATTAAATGGGTTTAAATAATCCCTGATAACACAACTGTACACATTCTGCCATTTTACCCCACAGCACTCATGAAGATATCCGTAATTTATTTATTTGTATTAATGTCTGTCCCCTCCTCTAGACTGTAAGGTCATTGTAGGCAGGAAAAGTGTCTAATGAATCCATTATATTGTCATATTGCACTCTCCCAAGCACTTAATACAGTGCTCTAGTACAATGCTCTGCACACAGTAAGAGCTCAATCAATACAATTGAATGAATGAATGAATGAATGCACAGTCAGCATTCAATAAATACGATTGATTGATTTACCTTAACATTATTGTTTAGCATTATTATAGCAAGTTGGCATTCTCAAAATACTTCACAATCATTAGTTATAGTAGCTATTTCTCACTGCATCCCTGGGAAGAAGGGCGGTTATTAAATGACCCTAAGTAGCCAGAGAGTTCCAGGGGAAATTAAATGAAGGAGGAAGTATGACACAGAAAGCAGAATAAAGCTCCATACATCTTCACCCACTACCTAATGCAGATATAAAGTGCTCCAAATCAACAAGGGAAGTACTCCGAGACTGGCAGTTCTTTTTAATAGCTTATTCGGCGTTCCACTTCTCACAAATCCATTTACATCACTATGGATATGAAAGGTGCAGGATGAGAAACATCACAGCTACACCCATAGCCAGCAGTGGACTGTCTTCCATTTCTGACAGTGATCTCTGTGTTTTCTCCAAGAACTAGGATGAGAATGCAGGAAATCTCCAAATTATTACATTACAAAATAACTGAGTCAGAGTAGCCCCATTTTCAAATAACAATTATTTCAAGTAACCATTCATTAAAATGAGCAATGAATGCAAAAGCTTAACATGTTCTCCCCTCAATATAACACTTTCTCCAACATTAACTCACTATTTCCCTGATCCTCTACAGCAGAAACAGATGCTCTACAACAGAAGCAGCCCCATATTGCCCTTATTCCTGCCTGAAACAGCCAAAGGATAAGAAATACTTTTATGACTTTGAGAGTTTTTAGCAGTTCTGTTAGTTTATATGAACCTGGAATTTCATAAACAGGTATAACTAGCTGTTTTCAAAGAATGATAATTAATAATAATAATTATGGTATTTCTTAAGCACTTACTATGTGCCAAGCACTCTTCAAAGCGCTGGGGTAGATACAAGGTAATCAGGTTGTCCCACGTGGGGCTCACAGTCTTAATCCTCATTTTACAGATGAGGTAACTGAGGCACAGAGAAGTGAAGTGGCTTGCCCAAGGTCAGACAGCAGACGAGTGACAGAGCAGGGAGATACCAGTGTGTGGGGCAAGCCTCCAGAAAAGTGAACAGACTCCAAGTGTTTCTTTATGATCCTACTGGTAGCTCATGTTAGCCATATATGATCAATAGGACAGAGTACTGATATTTTTTGGTGCAATTTAGCCCCGTTATTTTGGAAAGTGTAAGCTTGTGTTGATACTGAAGGGTATTTCTCACACATGTCTCTTGGTTGGCTGGGAATGCTAGAGGCTTTGTGCTATAGTCCTTACCCAGTTACCCATGTGCCTGGACTCTTGGCATTCTCTTGAAACCCCTGGGATGAAATTGCAGGAGTAATGAAGCCTGACATCCTCCGGGTCAGTCTGGAGGTGGGATGAGATTTACACAGCTCCAAAACCAATACAGCAGGTCTGCAAGTTGCAACTCTCAATGACATTTAATTAGTACCAAACTTTAGGTTTAGGAATATTCCGCAAGCAATATACTTGTCCTGTTCAGAATGTCCTATAGTTTAGATTTTTGATTTTAAGGGTGTTTACATTTTTTCCCCATTTCAATTGGGAATATTAGTCATGAAATAAAATTTAATGCCATCATTTCAAAGACCATATGCTATCAAAGGTACACATATAGATAAAAATAATAAATTTGTCATCCCTAAATGTATTTGAATCAGCTTGGACTGATATTTAAATCTAGAGTGAGAAGACAATTTATTACAGATATTTTCTGCAGGCAGTCTGCTCAGTCAGCATTTCAGAATCTCCAGAAAGTGTCCTGAGTCACTGGGAAACAAAAACTTCACAGTTCTTTCCCCACAAAAACCCCTTTGTCTCAAGTTTTCCATCTCCAACTCTCAGACAAGCATCATTACTTCAACCTGGGAGTTACCCGAAAAATTAAAATTCACTAATTTTTGATTCATGGATTTAATGTTTTTGAATCAACAGGCTCTACCCAGATTTTTTTCCCCAATCGTGAACCTGAAAAATGCACCTGTTACCTACATTTCTTCTTCTCTCAGGAGATATCACTGATTTCATGTTCTTCTATGCTACTTGCATATATAATGAAGGGTCATTTTAATCTTCTTCTTGTTCAAACGTAGTACTTCTTTTGGATAAAAACAATTCACATCAGCAAACTGAACAACATGTCCAAATCACTTTCTAATTCTTCAGGTTTTTTTAAGAAAACCTTTTATTTTATCAATTTACGTGTCATCTTCTGGAAAATCCTTGAAGGCATGAACTGCATCTTCTACTATTTCTTTATGTTTCCCAAGTGCCTAGTTCAGTACTTCTCACACAGTAGTTGCTCAATATATTTTGGTGATGACCGTGATGATGATGACGACTTCCCCATATCAATTTATGGCCCTTTGGCCTCCTGCAGCAATCAGGCACATTTGATTTAAACACCTCTTACATAAAATGGGAGAATTTGGTTCATTGGATAGTAAATCCATCCAACAGGCTGTCCAGTATTCCATCCACACAATAAGCCTTGTGCACTGGATTTTGCTTTCACTTTAAATGGAAACTAGTAAGAGTTTTGGATTCCTGCCCAAGGAACCATTTGTTTAAATGGATCATTTTGATTTCTGTCAATCTCATGTGATGACCCATAGATAAAAATGCTTATGCCAATGATTATAAAGCATTATCAGCAACTCAGTGGGTATTCAAATCCTTTCTAGATAATCCACTTAAGAGTTTTTCACTGATTCATTATCAACAGGAATACAGGATTTTAAGGGGTCTTTTCTGGTCTCCTCCCTCTCTCACAGTGAAAGAAAAAAAAAAGAATTGAACAGCTGCTAAAAAAGTGACCCTGTGCCCAGAAGGGAACTCCCAGGACCTTGAGAGAAATCCACCATCAATAGTGACCACAGGCAAGATCAAAGTGAAACGACCCTAAAAACAGAGTTGCTGCTCATAGTCTCTTTCTTTTAGTTCTGTTCTTGAAGGAAATTGAGACTGGTGGGTATTAGCCCATCATAATCATATGCAAACCTGATGCCTTTAAATAATCCAGACCTCACTAAAAAAAAATACATTTATTTTTCTATGCGAAAGAGTGATTTTCTTAGTTGGAGGGCACTCTGAACAAAAAAATAATTTTGTGGGTGCTAAAAGGTATTCCCTTAAGCCCTATTGTTCTCCCAATATTCAAGTAGGGATGGACTGGCCAGATTTTTAAGCAGTCTCAAAATTAATTGCTGATCTTTCCTAATAGTCTAAAGATTTTATAAACTAGATAAATGAACCCAGGGTTTCTAACCAATTCATCAATGGTATCTATTGATTAACCTGGGAGTTACCTTACTATGTGTACAGCACTGTACTAAACACTTGGCAGAGTACAATAAGAGTTGGTAGACATGATCCCTTCTAGTGATCAGTCTGTGGTCCCATCATTGGACATTACCACTACTTAAGGAAAAGGTTTGATTCCTTCTCCCAAATAGCTAAAGTAAAGATTACATTTGCCAACTTTTTATGATATTTGTTAAGCGCTTATTGTGTGCCAGGCACTGTACTAAGCACTGAGGTAGATACAAGTTAATCAGAGTGGACCCAGTCCCTGTCCCCCATGGGGCTTACAGTTTTAAACCCCATTTTATAATTGAGGTAACTGAGGCACAGAGAAGTGAAGTGACTTGCCCAAGATTTTGCAGCAGACAAGTGGTGAAGCCGGGATTAGAGCCCAGCTACTTCTGACTCTCAGGCCTGTGCTCTACCCACTAAGTTGTGCTGCTTCTCCTTAACCAAACAAGAATTCAGAAAAGTCAAAGAGAGGCTTTTTTGCTAGCACTGAACTGACACATCAAGATTTATATTTATGATTGATTTCACATGAATTGGATCAATCTAAAGTACTGACTGGCAATATACAAATTTGTTTTGAGAATCATAATTTCTTGAAGGCCTTAAAGTCAATGTCAGTTTTAAAGCCCTTTTCTCTCAGGCTAGGTCAGCACTTTTAATCCAATAATTTGGAAAATCCTGCTGCTTTTATTCCTGGATAGAGCAGGGTTTTCTGAAAAATGATCCTAAAGAAAAAATGGACATGGCTGAGTAACCCAAGAGACCCATGATACTTTACTATCATAAAGATTACAGAAGACAAATGTGCAGTCAGAGTAATAGGAAGAATTGGACAAATTGAAACTTCTAAGATAAAAAAAAAAGTGCACACATGATGTACTAGTCTAAACCGGGATCTAGGCCATGGAAAGAACTGATCAAGACTGGCTACGGGAATAGATTTGGTTTTTAAACCAAGTAAGGTTGGAATTTAGGGTCATCTAGAGATTGACCAGTTTGAAAAAAATGGTGTACAAATTAATCAATGAATTGTATTTATTGAGCGTTTACTGTGTGCAGAGCACTGTATTAAGGTCTTAGGAGAATACAAAAGAATTAGAGGACATGTTCCCAGGAATGCTTTCATCCAATTAATATTTGCATTTATATAGATGGATATAAAGTTGGCTCATAGAATGTGTCTGCTATTTTGGGAGATATGCTAATTAACAAAACGAGATTACATACACATTGAGAAGCAGGGTGACCTAGTAGAAGGAGCATCGACCTGGGTGTCAAGCGACCTAGGGTTCAAGTCCTAGCTCTGACACTGCTGTGTGTCACATAACTTCTCTGTGTCTTAGTTTGCTCATCTTCAAAATGGATTCAATATCTGTTGTCTCTCTTACTTACGACTATGAAATCCCTGTGAGACTTGATGATCTGGTATCTATCCCAATGCTTAGTACAGTGCTTGATACACAGTAAGCGCTTAACAAGTCCCACAGTGCCATCAGATATCTAGACCCCCTAGACCTAGCACACATTCTTTACCAAGCTATAAAAAGATAATCTGGCCAAATGGGGCAGAATAAAAGCTAGGAACCCTGAGGTAACTCAGAACTACATCCTCAACCCAGACAGATCACTTCCCTTCCCTTTTACCCAGACCCCTGGTGGAAGATCTGGCATTCCTCTCTTATCACTTGGATCTGTGACCTTTGAACATTTGATATTCACCTCATCCACAACCTCAAAGCCCTTAAATACATATCTTTAAACTATACATTATGAAAGTTATTTATTCATATTACTGTCTCTCTCCTCCTCTGGGTAAGTTCATTATGGGCAGGGTATGTGCCTGTTAATTATGTTGTGTTGTACTCTCTCAAGGGCTTAGTAAAGGACTCTGCACATAGTAAGTGTTCAAGAAATGCCACTGATTGATTGACTGATCACAAAGTAGGCCCCCAAGAAGCCTGGAGTCAAATGGGAAATGCCAAATTTGAAGCAGAGATGGGAAAGTCTGAAGAGTAGAAGATATTGCATATGAGCAGTCCTCTGGCATGGTAGGAGAGGGAGAGGGTTCGTTTTCCCGAGGGGAGCAATATCTCATTACAGGGCTCCACTACTGGTTCCTTGCCTATAAACCCTCTGAAAATCACAACTCCTCTAAGAAGCCTTCCCTGACTAAGGCCTCATTTCCCTTAGCTGCCTGGCCCTTACAATTGACTGTGCACCTGCCTGTGTACCCCTTAAGCACTCTGATACCCTGGCCTGACAGCACTTATGCAAATCTCCTTATACTCTACTAAGTCCCCACTCTGTAACCAATCAATCAATTGAATCTATTGAGTGCTTACTGTATGCAGATTACTGTCCTAAACTCCTGGGAGAGTACAGTATAACAGAGTTGGTAGCCCCATTCCCTGCCCACAATGTATATTTTAATGTCCGTCTCCCCTTGTAGACTACAAGGTCCTTTTGGGCAAGGACCTCGCCTAACAATTCAATTACAAAGTACTTTCCCAAGAGCTTAGTACAGTAGGCACTCAATAAATACCACTGATCGATTGACTAGTTATGAGGGGAGTGCCAGTAGGAGCACTAAGTTTGGAAGCATGGTCACAGACCAACTTGAACATGCAATTGCTATCAACTTAGTTTTCTATAAAGATTGTGTGCAAGTTAGCCTAATTGCTTCTAAACTCCAAAGAACTTCATTTAAATTGCTTGGGCTGGAGAAGCTATCTTGGTCAAAAAATTGATTCTTAAATTCCAGGGAAGCCAGAACTATCTCTTCTAGACGTTCTTTACAGAAGCCAGTGCATTTAATACAGTTAAATACAATTCCTATTAATAATAAGTATGCCATTTTACCAAATATCATTCAAGAACACACTAATCACCCTTGTACTTGGATTTGCACCATTTATTCACCACTCCCTCAGTCCCACAGCACTAATGTACGTAACATAAATCACTGTTTGTCTCCTCATCTAGTCTGTAAACTCACTGTGGGCAGGGAACTTCTTTATCAACTCTATTATATGGTACTCTCTCATGCACTTAGTACAGTGCTCTGCACACAGTAAGTGCTCAATAAATGATTGACTGACTGAATGACTTCATACAATGTAGTGCCCTACAAGTTACTACCAGGAAACATGCACAATTACCAATATACAAGGGAGCATCAGGAACAGAACTAGAATGTGGAGGAAGGAGAAGAATCGTGGGATCTGAGTATCAGTGAAAAGAGGGAGGTAGGCAGAAAGGTGAGAGGTGAAGCTTCAAAAAACAGAGCCTTTTTTATCCCCTCAATCTAGTTCTTCAAAAATCCATGCTAAGCTCCCTTCTTTATCCTTTCTTGTAGGACCCCTACATAGGTTTCCTGTTTTGTAAATAAAGGACTATTAACCCTTTTGACCCTGTCCAAGAGTAGTTGAGAACCCTTGGCCAAGACAAACTGATGCTGTTCCCCTGCAGTGAGGACACAGATTTGTCACTCAATTATTCATCAATGCTAAGATTAAGCAGCTGAACCTGCGGAACAATGTACCAGAAGCTGCAGGAAGGTTAAGTTTGTTTTGTTGCGGTTAGCACATCTCCTTCCCAGATAGAGTACTATACAAGCCTTATTTTTGAGATCCACCCCTGCCTAATCCCAGCAGGTTATTGAAAGACACAGGCTACCTCCTATCAGAACCTCAGTGAAGAATAAAAATACAACCCACAACTGTGTGACTGGCATGGCCAAAATTTAAAGGAGGCATGAATCTTTAAAATAACTTAAGTGCTGTGACTTCATGAAGCCCTGCACAGTTTTGGTTCCATTAATAATTACATTTTATTTTGGCTTTGCCTCCCACTGTGCAAAGAAAATGTAAATATGCATAACCTTCCTTCTCTCCATTTCTTGTTATTTTGTTCTCCAAAGGAAAGAGAGCAAGAGAAGGGGGAAGCTCTCTAAGCTTGATGGGTTCGTCTATGGGCTGGCCCAGTCTGGCCATGAGCCGGACTCTACTTTCAAGCTTCAAAAAGGAAAGGGAGTGAGAAAGGGAAAGCAGGGAGCTTTAAACTGACTGACTACCGGGAGCTCATCCAACCTGGCCAACCTCCATTTCGATCTGTATCCTGTCCCAGTTTTGCAGAGCCCTGTGCCGGATGAGAAGTGAATTCAGGCTACATTAAGAGTTAGTCTGGGAACACATTCACGGGAGGTCCTGCACATGTGCAGTTTGCTGCTGTGGGTCCTGGGAGTGTTGTAAGCCATTTCCTGCCAAGGGATAGGTTGCATTTACACAGAAGGAGGAGGATATTTTTTCCCTGAGATTGCATTATCTTCTGATTGACCAATGTAGATGGTGCTGTTGTTTTGGGTTTTGCCCCCCTCTTCATCCTGCTCTAGTCTGGAAGCTTATCTCTATATTGTAAGCTCATTGTGGGCTGGGAATGTGTCTGCTTATTGTTATATTGTACTCACCCAAATGCTTAGTACAGTGCTCTGCACATAGTAAGCACTCAATAAATTCAATTGAATGAATATCAGCCTGTCTGGACTCTGAAGTCTATACTAGGGTCCCTTAGGACAACAGTTGTGTGGGAGAAAGCATGACATGAAATGACAACTGTCACTCAGGAAGATGGGCTGATATCTGTGGGCTTTAATATGGAAGGAGTGGCACACTAGTCCTGTGAGCCAAGCACAGTTCAAGATTCGTTTATTCAATTGTATTTATTGAATGCTTACTGTGTGCAGAGAACTGTACTAAGCGCTTGGAAAGTACAATTCGGCAACAGATAGAGACAATCCCTATCCAACAAAGGGATAGGGCTCTAGTGTGAAGGCAGATCTGGGACAAAACCAGTTTTTGATTCTGAAAGATTATCTTGGTGATTTCCCTGCACATATACATCCATATTGAAGAGGACTAGGATTTTGTGTTACTAATGCTGTTACACATAAAGATACCATCAATCTATTTTGTACAGAAATAACAGGAGGCAATTCCCTTTATGGAACACAGTAAATCTATTTCAAAGGATGAGTGTTTAGACAGGATCTAAAGATAAGGTGTCCATAACAGGAAATGCTTTTCAAGGTTGATTTATACCACTTAAAACAGTAATCTTATAAAAATTGTGAACTCAGTATGAGCTGCAGCATGTATTACTAAGATTGGACAGCATAATGTATTAACTTGCTATATTACACCAAAGAGCTAGGAAAAATAAGCTTTTTACAGTAGTGATGATAATAATTGTGGTATTTGTTGAGGGCGTACAACGTGCCAACCACCATACTAACCACTGGGGTAGATATAAATAACTAGATCTGATACAGTCCCTATCCTCAGAAGGGCTCACACTCTGAGAGGGAGAGAGAACAGGGAGTGTATCCCCATTTTACAGATGAGGAAACTGAGGCACAGAGAAATTGTGACTTGCCCAGGGTCACACAGCAGGCAAGTTGCAGTGCTAGTTTCCCTCTAACTGCATCCTGGTGAAACTCCATGGAAGATGTTAAACAGATATATGCCTTCAGAGCATGCAGGTCATACAGTTTATGGCCAACCTGTAATATCAAAATTTGACAAAAATACTACTATTGTATTATACTGTGCTTTCATGTGTTTTAATTATGTGTGTCATATAATCCCATGTCCTAATTTATATCCTTTGCATGCTTTTCTGCTTCTAAGATTATCTTGTTTTCCTCTTTAATGTCAAAGTCATGGTTCAAGTCATGCCACGCTAAAATAGCTGTGCAGCAATTGTGTGGGCAGGTTGAGGTCACAATGTAAGGGGAGGGACTGGTGCATGAGCAAAAGGAAGTTTGTGGTCTTGCAGCCTTACGATGATTAGAGAGTTGGCAGGGAGAATGGACACTGCAGGGGCAGCCAAGAAGATGAGTAGGGAAAAAACTGGACGCTGAAACAAACACCACCATCACCACCTTTTGGTCAACAATGGAGAAAAAGACTGTTGCTGCTGCTGGCGTCTTATTTCCGTTCCCTACTAATGGGTGTTACAGAGAAGCTAAAAATAAATCTATCTGTCTATATATAAAAAGTAGAAATAAAGATATATGTATGTATATTTCTATATTAAATGTATGCATACATATATGCAAACTTTCATTCATTCATTCAATTGTATTTATTGAGCGCTTACTGTGTGCAGAGCATTGTACTAAGCGCTTGGAAAGTACAATTCAGCAACAGATAGAGACAATCCCTATCCAACAACGGGCTCACAGTCTAGAAGGGGGAGACAGACAACAAAACAAAACAAGTAGACAGACATGTATATACATATGAATATACAAATTAGTTACATTACACGATACTACTTTTACTACCACGGTTGAATATAATTCATTGCATGCCACTGTTGAATTGTTTTTGGAAAGTTAGATGGGAAGAAGTCAATTTTGATGCTACTTGGGACAAAACTCAAAGATAAATACAGAACAACATGATTGTGAAGACATCTAGACTAATAGAGGATTCATGATGACCCTGTCTATGGGTTTAAGACTTCAAAATGCCCCCTCAAAGGTAAAAAAATTCTCAAAAGTTCTTTATTTTCAGCTTTAATGTATGCAATTAAAATATTAGTCTATGGTATTTATTGAGCTCTTACTGTGTGCTGTATTAAATGCTTGGGAAAGTATAACAGATGGCAGACAAGATTCCTGCCCACAATATTCTTACAGTTTATAGGGGGAGACAGACACTAAAATAGACTAGAGATAGGGGAAATAGAGGAGTATAGGAATATTTTCATAAGTATTGTGAGACTGGGGTGAGGTAATAGAGGTAATATCATAAAACTTTATCCATACAATATTCACATACTAATTTTCTGCACACCATCTGAGCTTGATAAATGTGGTTAACGATGAACTCCTAAACCACGTTTCATCTAAAACAAATTTTCAATAAGCCATTCCAGGATTACATCTTTTCCACTTTTCAATATCCTTCTGTGTTTTAAAATTGGACCCAGCAAACTGCCTATGCTATCCCAGCAGCTAACTAGGGTATATCATGCCTGGAAATGCAAAAAAAGAAACTGAATATCTAGTCTGAATTCCAGGGCAATTTAGGGGAGCAAAGGGTGACCAACCATTTAATTCCATAGACTGGTGGATCATTTCCAACAGAACGTTTTGGGCAAAGAAGCTCAGCTCTGTAGCCCCTCGGTGTTTCAGTGCTTTGTATACTGACAGTGAGACTGCACGCTAACAAACTACAAGCTGGTTTTGCCTATGGGGCAGAATTAAGGAGGTCGCCTCTGCTGGGCCCTAAGAAGTGCACTCTCTTCTGATTTATTGGGTTTGAAGACTTAGAGCCAGCTGCTCTCATCTTCCCCAAATCTCTGGTTCTATCAATGTGGAGTGACTTACATCTCCAGGGCAAAAATCTTTAGCCAGAGGCTTCTGGTTCCCCACAGTGTTAGTATTCATCCAGTTACTGTAAGCTCCTTGTGAGCAGTGAACATATCAGCCAACTCTATTATATTATACTTTCTCAAGCGCTTAGTGCAGAGTACACAAAGCACTGAACAAATATGATCAATTAATAGAAATATTTGCCTTTCCCATAGGGGGGTCCCTTAAACTGATACTCCTTCAAAAGACTTTTATAAATTTCTCCATCCCTGCTTAAGGCCAGTTATTAAAATCTACGTTTATAGATTCCAGGCTCAGTCATTTGAATCAATGCAAACACACTTTTCCTAGCGTTCACAATTAATTTTTCTAACTTCATTATTCAAAACATTAAAGGATTTCCCTCAAATAGAGACTTGACAAGTGCAGACTTGACAAATACAGAATACTGTTATATTTTTTCCTTAAGATTAAGATTAGGAGGAAGAGGTTAACCTGTGGAAAGCAGGGTGATATAGTCGAAAGAATGTGGTTCTGGGAGTCAGAGGACCTTAGTTCCAATTCCAGCTCCTCTACTTGCCTTCTGTGTGACTTTGGATAAGTCACTTCACATCTCTGTGCCTCAGTTACCTCATCTGTAAAATGGAGATTAAGACTGTGAGCCTCATGTTACTATGTCCAACCTGAATAACTTGTATTTACCTCAGCATTTAGTACAGTGCCTGGCACACAGTAAGCACTTAAATACCTTTAAAAAAAACCAACAACAAAACCTCACACAACCTCATAAATCAGGAGTTTAGAATTCTAGTCTCACCTCTGTCATTTGCCTGCTGTTCTGTGGGCCTATTTCTTCATCTGTAAATAGGAATAAAACAGTTCTTTTCCCTCAATTTCAAATGTATGATAAATCCTGTTTCCAACTGGCTAAATATGTTTTTGAAAGGCAAATGTTCTATAATTGTTGCTGTAATAAACTTTTAATAATATAGAGATTATCAATACTTCAAAGCCTCCCAAATGTATATTCCAAGCACTTAGTACAGTGCTCTGCACACAGTAGGTGCTCAATAAATATGAATGAATGAATTAATGAAACGGTCCATTGCTTCAAATTAAAATTACGGCCTTCAAATTAAAATTACGGCCTTCAAATTAAAATTACGGCTTGAAATCAAATTTTGGTAGACTGTAATCTGAACCCACTAAGAAAAAAGTACAAGCAACAAAAGATAAAAGGAAAGTAAATGGCCTAGCAGGTGAGTTAATACATTTTAAGATTAACAGTAACCTCTAGGTACACAGCAGTTTGTGGGAACAGAGGATAAGGCAGGTTACAATAGTTTTGTGATCAGTTCACAAGAGTTAAAGCAGGCACCTGGAAATAGAGTAGTATAAATTTGTAACCCACTACTTAGCTGACTTCTCTAAATTGCCAGTCCTGGAAATACTTTTTATGTCTTTCTAGCTTCATTATCAGTAATCATAAAATAATTATCATTGGAATGTAAGGTTTTATGAATTTTATATGATTGCTTTAAAAATCAATGAGACCAAATTAAAAGAAAGGTACCAAACACCAGTAGTGTTGAACCAAATACACTACTGAGTTGTACCAACCACCTGAAAGGGTTTTTTTTTTTTTAACATGCAGGGCTCACTTAGCCAAAGCAAGAAGCAGTGTGGTGTAGTGAAAAGAACACAGGCCTGGGTGTCCGAGCACCTGGGTTCTAATTCCAGCTCCCCCATTTTCTTGGGCAAGTCGCTTAACTTTCCTCTGCCTCAGTTCCCTCCTTTTCAAAATGGGGACTCAATACCTGTTCTCCCTCTTACTTTGATTGTGAGCCCCATGTGGACCAGTTTATCTTGTATCTACCCCAGTGCTTAGTACAGTGCTTGTCACCTAATAAGCACTTAACAGATGTGACAATTATTACTGATTATTAAAGGGCCAATTCTGTGTCCTAGGTCGTGACCCAGCAGGCAGATGCCTTGGTAGCTGCTGCTGTTGACCATGTTAACTATTTTTCGGGACCTGTGCTGGGCCTGTCCACCTCAAGGAATGCGCTAGTGGTTCTTAGGTCAAAATCCTTCGTCACTGATGGCACAGCCGGCATTTCCAGAATTGGAGCCCAGACATCTTGACTCCCAGAACAATGTTCTATCCACTGGACCAACAGCAGAAGTATAAAATGGAAAGTCCATGTCAAATATTTGAATGAAAGATCCTATTGGGCAGGGACCATGCCTACCAACTCCATCGTATAGTCCTCTCCCAACTGCTTAGTTCAGCGGTCAATTAATAATACCACTGATTGCTTATCTTTACTCCTGTTCTCACATCTTTAACCCCTGCTTCCTTTATTCATCGCCACTTTCAGACTTATAGCAGTTATGTACAGGTGAATTAATACATTTTATTATTATGATGTAATTTTATTTATATTAATGTCTGTCTCCCCTTTTAGATTACAAGCTCATTGTGGGCAGGGAATGTGTCTGTTATACTGCACTCTCCCAAGTGCTTAGTACAGTACTCTGCACCAAGTAAGTGCTCAATAAATATGATTGACTGACTGACTGGCAAAAAGAATAGATGACCATTTAAGCCTGTGTTAGGATGCACCCTACTAAGTCTGAGGAACATAGTAATATCGGTCTCCTCAGCTTTAGCTTGCAAATTCACAGGTTTAAATGCAGCCATGAAAATGAGAGGTTGCAAACAGGTGTTCAAAGTTTGAGTTCAAGCAACAGAAGACCTGCTGGAAGTTGGGGCATGGGTCCAAGATCTCCTATAGGGTCACGGAAACTAGACCTAATACCACATTTAGGTTTTAAGGGGCTTCTTCAAATACCACATGGTAAGAATTGGTGTTTTCCCAGCAGCATTTAGGTCCTATGGCCCTGAGATGTTCTGTAGGCTGTGTAGTTTAAAATTGACCCATCAGTGGTCAGAGCAGATCAGCTGGGCCATGTGCCACAGCCACTACGAGGATGACCGCTCTGCAAAATAACTGGGAAAATCCTGGGAGCCAATGGGAAAATCTCTACTGTTTCAAGCATGGCAATAGTCACTACTTGAGTTCCTAAGGCAAGGGATTCCATACTATAAAGATCTACTGGACCAAATCAATCAATCATATTTACTGAACACTTACTATGTGTAGACCACTGTATTAAGCTCTTGGGAGAGTACAACAGAATTAGCAGGCATGTTCCCTGCCCATTACAAATTTACAGTCTAGGGGGAATCAAGTTTTTTGGTAACTAGTCCACTCTTCACATAAATTAAAAAAAAATCAAGGGGCTATTAATATCAGTGGCTAGTGCTATTTCTCCTAGCTAATAGTTTTTACTGTTCTCCACTTCACTGGTCTAAAATAATGCAGATGTGAACTTTGAGCCACATACTTCAGTCCTGTGGGGGAATATTGAGTGTAATATGCACAAAAGTAACCCAAAGAAAAGCAGTGCTGATTACATTTTTCGAGGCTCATTGCCTGACATCTTTAGACCAGCTGCTTGATTTTTTTAGCCTAAGGTTTGTGGATACAGGCTAATTTGCATGGCTTAGCTAATATAAAATGATGATGGTTATTTTATGTACACTACATGTGCAATTAAATAATTGATTTTCCTTTTCATTTGCATGTATTAGATTTAACATTCAGCTCAAAACCATCTGAATAGCATATTTCAAAAGATACTGGAGACTGGGTTGCTGTTTTACCTGTAACACAAACAAAATCATTGAGCAAAATGAAGGAAAGTCATTTTATTATTGAAAAACCTGATTAAGGACACCACCTGCTGTTCTACAGAAAGTAGTCTCTGAGTGGGTCTTTCTACACTGGAGAATCAGTAGTCTTTCAGGAGATTTCCTAGACAGATTTCAATACATTATTAATATTCAATTATATTCGGAGGATGAGTTGTTATAATACATTTATTTGGCAAATTAAAGCCATTTGGATGCAAGTGATTCAGATGGAAGAGTTTTACTAATAGGCAGGAATCAATTACTTTTCCAGCACTGATACACATGAAGAAGTGTAATGTGAGAAAGTGAAAGAAAGGCTAAAAAGAGGGCCATCCCTGACCCTCCGTAATTTAGTCTATTTCAAGTGTAACTCTGAAGCTTGAAACAGGGGTCTGTCCATAGTCTTAGGTTTTAAGAAAACTGTGGCCAGGCAATCTTTTTCAACTGAAGGTTAAGCTCAGGGATCATTTAATGCTTCCAGATCCCTCCTGACTATATTTATTGTGCAAATGAAGCACTTTTCAACCTTCCAAGTCCCCTAATTAATCTTTATGTAATTACTGAGGTAAGAATTTAAAAGAAGACCCAATACTACATCCTATTTGGCTCAGATAATACTGCAACCTCATCTGTGCTTAATCTAATGATATTTAGCTGGAATTTACACAGTTTAAAAAAAAGCAACCTGGTTCCCCATTTTTCCCTTAAAGCTATATCTGCAGGATGGTGGCATGTGTATTTTACTTCTGTTGTACCCTTTCAAGGACTCAGCACACAGTATTCACATCATAAAGACTTACTACTAGTTTACGCTCCATAAACAATATTGAAAGACTAATTTAGGGCAGTTTTGAGATCTGAAGTGCTGCAGGGAATGTGTCTACCAACTCTATTGTATTGTACCTGCCCAAGCTCTTAGTATAGTGCTCTACACATAGCAGGCACTCAAAAAATAATTTTGACAATTGTTGTAGGTCATTATGTTTAGGATTGTTTAAAGCCACACATTCTTAGCACATTTTACTTCTGTAATCAATGATGTTTCCCTCACACCCTCATCCCTACCGACCCCAATCTCCCCTCCAACCTCAAAAAATAACCCTGGATCTTCACTGTGGAAGTATACAATTTGTATACTTTAGTAGGGTTTAGATTAATTGATGTAGTCATTTAGGAGTGTCTTTTTCATGGGCAATTTCAGTCAGTGAGATATTCCTATTCAATTATATTCATGGTTTTCACTACACTTCAGTATTATTTTCATACTTTAAAATTATTTTGTGCTAAGTCCCCCTTTCTTTTCCTCTTCCTTCCTACTTGAAGCAGAATTTTAAATAATTTAAGTTACTCTAAACCTCCCCCCCAAATCCCTAGCTCCTATCTGAATTTCCCAAGAAATTCTTGCTGCCCCAGAGTAGAAAAACGATATTCTTCCCCACTTCTCCTTTCAACTCTGCTTGAAGCAGGTGCGTGCCGATTCCATGAAGACAAGCCCACTCTGGACAGTAGTTGTCGTCTCTCTCGTAGATATTTGAAGGAGATGGCTGTTGGAATTGGAATTCTGAAGATCACACCCATAGCAGAAATGCTGCACATGTGTACCTGTTGCTCAAACAAGCTTTCTTTGTCTGCAACCTGAATTATGGGCTGTCTTGGGTTCTTGCTCTGAGTGGGAGAGGGAACATATTCTCTCCTTCTAATTTTTCTCTGTTTATATGTACCTATGTGGATTTAAGATGGCATAACCTTATCCTCTTCCGAGGCCCAAACTGAAACTCTATATTTTACTTGGCTGATTTTTAAAGTTGGAAATTTTCTTATTTTTGAAATTTTTATTGAATGTTTCTTTAAAGTGTTAGAACTTGAAGAATTTGGTATGCATTTTATGTTGAATTAATTTGAAACTAAATGAATACTTCATAGGATTAATCATTGTGTCTCAAAAATGTTTTCAGGAAAAAAATTATTCTTTTACACATAGGTGATTTTTAGAAAAGATTCATTTATTAGCAGTCACCCTTGAACTGAGTTTTGAAATAGCATCATTCACCACTGAATTTTGATTTGCTGTAATGAAAACATATTTTCAACAGTTAACTGAACCACTAGAACTTAGGGGGATATGGAAAGATTCTGGGTCATTTTGAGATATTACCTTCTAAAATTTAAAAGCTGAGCAAAATTCATTGGTTTCTTCACAGTAACAGTGATTGAGCAAACTCTTCCAAACTGAAAAGAAATGGCACCTGGAAAAATGTTCAAATTTGGCATGTGCAAAAAAGAGATTTAAAAACCCAATAATAATCTCAATTGTCCTCCAATTTGAAGGGTTTAAATTCAAGTCTGCAGTACTGTGGGGGATAAAGCTGTTATGAAAACATACAAATCACGTTCTAGCCTTGCTTCCTTGCATTTAGAAGTCTGTCAAAAGAAGGGAAGATTAAGCAAACTGTTCTTAATTCTCAAGATCTAAATAAATAGGGGAGAAAGTTTTCAGCACCCATCGTAGGAGATGAAAATTTTATTCAGGGAATATTGGAGTGGAAATTGTTCCATTTGTATTTTCAGCTGTGGCACTGGGAAGAAAAATGAGTAACTTTAACAATCTTCCTTAGAATTTAAATAGAAATATTGGACAAAAGTTACTACAATCCTATTCCTTGGTGGAAGCCAACAGAGACTGACACATCTGGATAAATGAAAGTGAGATAATGAAGATTAGAGCATTACTATTTTGTTCAGTAAGAAGAGAGGCCAAACCTGAAAAGGAGAGTTTAAGGATCAGTAAAGGGTCAAGTAACTTTGACCTCTTCTTAGTTTCCACATTTCAGGTGACATTGAGAACCATTCATTCAGTAGTATTTATTGAGCGCTTACTAGTTGCTAAGCACTATACTTAGCGCTTGGAATGTACAATTAGGCAACAGATGGAGACAATCCCTGCCCAATGGGAAGGCACCAAGTCAAAGGTTCTTCACACCAGAGGTGCTCAGTAAATTCTGCTGAATGAATCCATAAAAGATTGGATGGTATTACTTAATAAATCTTCAAAATCCCTTTCTTCTGGATATCGCCTGTCCCCACTGTTGTCCTGCAATCCAGCATTACAACGGTGGCCCTTTATTTTGAAAATTAAACACTACTAGTGGCTTCATAACTGGACAATCTCAACAAAGAAAAAAAATCCCATTTATAGACCACTGCACTAATGGCATTATGTTAAACGGTCTTGAAGGAATGGAAAGTTCAATCATTCAATCAATTAACGGTATTTACTGAGTGCTATGTGCCAAGCACTGTATTAGGCAGCAATAAGATTGCTAATATTCTAATTTGTTTCATTACAAATATGCTAACCTCCTAGGAATGGGGGGCAACTGCTGAAAATTGTCTAATAAAACTGCCTAATATTAAATCTATTTATTGATGGTTTGATAGGAGTTGGACAGGGGTGATGTCACTAAAAATAATTAGATCCATTTTTATGTAGCATTCTCAGTATTTTTTTTTTACGTCAAATACATATATTTCAATGGAGGGCACTGTTTGAATCATAACTGAAAGAGAATATAAGACATTAGGTCTTCCTAACAATCAGTCATCTAATGGCCCAAAAACCCGTACCTTGGAAACACAGCTTAACAGAAATGTGTTATCCAATTTGTGATGAGTCAAAAAAGTGCAGCAGCAGATTATTAAAGATGATTGATACCTGCTCACCTGGCTGAATATCAAAACTTATGTTAATGACTCAAAAGAACTTTAAAAAAAAAGCTTAGCATGTTTGCAATCAAGAATAATGCATTTCCCAAACAAATAAAAGACAATGCCAAAAGGGCATTGAACATAAAAATGTATTGAAGAGTATCCATCAATGAAACACAGAAGTGCATTTCTTGAGACCAATGATATTGAATAATGCTTCTATAAATTGAAAAATTACAATGAATACACCAAAAATATTCATTGGACTATCATATTATTAATGGATTCATCATGCTGACTGAAGGCTTACGGATTTATCAAACTTGAAACAAAAGGAAATACTTGATCACACAAAGGGTTTAGGTAAGCACATGGAATTATTACAGAAAGTTATGCAGGTAGAAATATTAGCAGGTTTGATGGTTGTGGATATATTTGGGAAGAAGGTTCATGATGTGTTCCTGGGGGAAAGTTAAGGATGTTAAATAGTACATCTCTAATCAGTAGCCTGGATATCAAGTATCTCATGGTTCCCCAAAGTAATCTGCCCCAGTACTGGGCTGGATGGACCATCGGCCTGACCCAGTAATATCATTTCTTATGTACACAGAGAGATTGTAAAACAAATTTAAGATTGATGACTAATCCATTTTATTCTACACAGAGTTTAGATGGAAACATTTTATGATCTTACATTGAGACCAACTGCCTTCTCTGTCAAGGCCATGAGTACTGTGTGCATGGATGGCAATCGCCTTTCAGTCCTTCCAGGTAAACAAAGCTAGAGGTTAGTTTAAAACCAGTCCATTAGAAAGCATAAAACAACAATGTGGGGGGAAAAAAGGCACAGTGGTGCAATAAGCAAGAAACTACACCCATGATTGCCTTAGATAGTTCCTGCAAAACAAGAATTTATGCTAATTTTTCTTTTTTAAATAACCCGGAGAAAATACTAAGAAAATTAATTACTCAAGTAAATGAAGTGTCTTTGGTTAGATTAAAAATCAGCACTCTACGAGATTACGGTGTTTCATTTAGTGACAAATAATCTTAATGCTTCAAAACCGAATCCATTTCATTTACTTCCTTTTGATTTTGTTTTTGAGCATTTAAATTGCTGAAATCTAAAAAGATTTAAAAATATTTTAAATTGCTTTTCTGTAATCGGTGTGGGAGGAAAGAATGTAATTTCTTTGGTGAACTTTATTTTTTAGTTACCAGTACATTTTTGAGACAGTGATGTCCAATCAAAATTTGGTAGTGACTAGTCATCAACAGGTATACAAACTAATTTTAAGTAATTAAAAAGTAAAGGTAAAACTGATTTAACTCAATTTATGTGTATTCAACTATAATCATCAATCAAAGGGATGTTTTTCCCAGCACCTTTCTTCTCTTCCTCTCCTCTGCTGCTAAACAGACTTATCCACCTGCCAAGGGCTAACTTGAATTAAGCCAAAGATTGTGTGTTTCTTGAGGGCAGGAATTGTGTCTACCTACTCTATTGCACTCTCCAAAGTTCTTAGTAACAGTGCTGTGAATACAGCCAGATTTAAATAAATACCCATTGATTGACTGCTTGACATTTGGCCCCCTAAAATTAATGGTCAATAACACCTACTGAGTATTGTGGACAAAACTGTTGTGGACAGAATCTCTCATGGACTTTAAAGTTGTGCATCTAAAACTGCCTCGCTCCTCTGGGCTCTGGATTTTACCCACAATGATCCTACAATCACCTGAGCAGAGCGGGCATGAACCCACATCTCTCACATTCAGCAAGCAGTTCCTGCTAAGAGTGTAGTTTCTGGACTGGTGGAGAGGCTGAGTGGAGCACGTTTCGCTGCTCAGCGTTTTTCTTCAATTAAGTGGTGGAGGCTGAGGTAGATAAAGGAATATCCTGCCAGGAATAGACTGGTGAACAGTTTTAGGGGAGGGAGAATGTTTTGGAATTTTATTTCCCTGTATTAAAGAACAGCATTCCTTTTCTTCTTTAGAACTGCCACAAGATAAGCGATTACATATATCAGAAGGGGACTAGGTTGGCACACTTCAAATACCAATTGGAAACCCCCCAGTGGCAGTCTTATTTACCAAGAAATTCAATCTATTTCAGAAATAATGGCATTTCAGAAAGTGACGTTTCTTCAGGTAAAAAAGTCAAAGCACAAATTTCTTGCACTAGCTAATAGATTTTCCTTCTGTATTTATAAAATACTAAACTATTAAATAAACATTCATTATGTAAGAACTTAGGCAAATGAGGCTTTTGGAAGACCTCTACCAAAGGAAAAGTTTTAGTTAACACAGCATATTAATTTTTATTTTCTTAAAATGCAAAGAAGGTTACTGAATGCATATAACATACATGTGACACAAGCCGGGACATCGAATGTTCACGGAATACAGTTCTGGTGACATTTTAGCACCAAGTTGCAAAATGATATTTCTGGTTTCCACCACTGAAATCATGGCAGATTCCTGTGAGTTTGAGGTTTCGCTTTTTTGAAAGGGGTTAATTCAGTTTTGCAGGGGCAAAGAAGTAAAAACAAGGAAATTTCATTAGTGGGTTCTACTCTGTGAATCTTTGCCCCACATCATCCCCATGAAAATAATCTTAAATTACTGGTAAATAATGGGCATTGTATTGTGTAATATCTATTATAAAAGTAGTAGTTTTCAATACAAAATGATATGAAAACCATCTTCACTATCTCTTCCTTTATTCCTCACTTTTGTATCTCTTTTTTTGTTTTCAGTATGGTATATCAATAGCTTTTTGCTCGGTAGAGCAAATAGCAATTAGATAGGATTAGGCTTTAGATGTTAGAAATTCCCTTTTTGATCTCTATTAGGATCCTCCCAAATCATCTGGACCCTGCACAATTTCATCTTCATTCCCAACTACCTAGAATCAGCAACAACAAAATACCTAACCCAATCATTTCAATGAACAAAACCCAGATATATCTGAAATGGTACTGTTCTATCAAATGCATTTTCTTTGTGAAATCAATCATTCTCTATATATTTGCAGAGCAAGAACTTGGGCTGAAAGGGGCCCTCCTTTAATTTCATCAAATCTTGCCAATTTAATTCTGCTATTTTCAAGTAACATAGGTCCAATCCAGTTTTTTCTTCCCAGCTTCAAGTTTTGGGGGAGTCTTGATTTTAAATACTATAAATCCATTCTTACTACCTTAGAGCAACTCTCTCCTCTCACCTTCCCAACATCATCCGGAAGAACAGGAAAGAGATGTAAGTGAAGGAACAACTCTAGCAGGGAACACGTGTACAAAGAGGTGAAATATGAAAAAATAATAACGGCCAATCAACGCCCAGAAACACAATAAAGAAACCAAATCCGAAAAAAGACTTTCACCTAAAATCTGCCATCCTACCTTCTGATGATAACAATTGCTTTCTTTTCTTTACTACAGCAGCATCTTTGGCCAATATTCCCCAAACCAATCCTGCTCAACCTTCCTTTCACTCAACACAGATGTATAATCACGGACCAAAAAAATAACAAGGAGAAAGAAAAAGGGCACATAAGCAAACTCCTTTTGAAGGACCATTTCTCAAGGCCTTTCAAAGTAACAATGGAAAATATCCAAGGTAATTAATGTCAACCCAAAACGAGATAAAAGACTGTCCTGAAAGTGGATTTCTTTCTCTTTATAGATCTTTTTTATTTTTTGAAAAAAAGGAAACTCACCAACTTAAATCCAAAAGCCTACTTTAGTTTTATGAAACCTGTCTCCATTTCTTATATTTTTAGAATTTCAGAGTTTCTAGAGTGCAAAAGCACTTAGGTCACATGGTATATCTACTTGTAAAGTCTTCCATTTTCCAATATAGCCAATCTAGTTTCGCAAAAGTCTTGCCACCTGCGTGAAGCAGAGTGGCTTAGTAGAAAGAGCATGGGCTTGAGAGTCAGAGAAACTAGGTTTTAAACCTGGCCTGCTGTGTGATCTTGGGTCAGTCACTGAACTTCTCTGTGACTTGGTTTCTTCATCTGTAAAATGGAGATTCAATACTTGTGCTCCCTCCAACTTAAAACCATTAGCCCCACATAAGACAGGGACTTACATCCAACCTGATTACCCTGCATCCAGCCCAGCATTTAATTCAAGGTTTGGCACACAGGAAGCATTTAACAAATACTATTATTATTATATTGGTAAATTACTACAAATAAGTAGTTCTTTTTTGCTCCCCAAAGATCCTACAATATTGGACTGAAATCCATGCTTTCATTTTTTTGTAAATGACAATTATTTTCTGCTTTCCAAATGGCCTAAAATTCAATACTTTATCACAAACACAATACTAGTGAGCCTTTACTTTTTATTCCTTACAAGATATAACCAGAGATTAAATCGGGGAGTGTCTCACTGCTCTTACCTTCTTTTAGACCTTGCCAAGAGTTGTCTGGCTACTTGACTAACAATTTAGTGGGCAAATATCAAATGACACCCATTTATCTTACCGCCTATATTTATTTTAGAAGGGAGGTGACCTGGTAAAATAATTTTGTGGGCTGAAACATTTTTTATACTTATCTCCGAGGTGGAAGTTCCTCTTTCGAAACAACTGTCTTGTGGAATTCCTTCTCTAGACTGCATGCTCCTCCCTAGATTGTAAGCTTCCTGTGGGTAGGGCGCGTCTTAAGATACTGCATTGTAATACACAATAAGAGGTCAGTCGATACCACTGACTGATTGATTGTTACTTTCTCTCATCCCAAGGGCACCTTTTCTCCCTGAGGACCTGAGGAAGATCTAGACCCTACTCAGGGAAACATGGTTTTATAGCAATTTTAGGTCTTTACATTTACCCAGTTTCAATCAGCCTTAAGGCTGCTCCCTGATGAGCAACTACCAATCTTTATCAATGGGGAAGCCATCTGAAAGTTGGCTAATTCCAATCAATTCATCCTATCCAGCTTTCATATAACAGACCATTTGTTTGCTCTGATAATCACGATGATAGTCTAAAGGATAGAAGTTACAGGTATCACTGAATTAGACAGATGTATTTAACCATTAAATTACTCTATGTAACATTTTGAAATGCTTTATTTATTGATTCGCTATCCAGCCACTGTACTTGTACAAGAATAAGACCAATACTTTCAGCCTACTGGGACGCTGAAAAAACATACTTCATGCTTGCACATCAAATTATTTTATGAATATGTATCCTTTACTTATATTTACAATTGGATACATATAGGTGAATACTTCCAGATTTCATTCATAGATTTCTGTCGTTCATAAAAAGCAATAATGCTCAAATACAACTGGATGGCTAAATGCATTCCACATATGCAACTCAGATTAATGAAGTAATCTTATGCTTTAAATTCATATTTCTATGAGGCAGGTCAAAATAAAATGATAATTTAAAAAAAAGTTTAAAAGGTGATAGATTGTAATACATTTGCTGGATACAAGAATGTTTATAAACACATACATTACTGATTGTATGTAAAAATATATAAGTATGTACTAGGTATATATTTTATCTGTACCACAATAGAGAGACTGTGACCTCAGAATTCACCGTCCACACTCTACTAATACATTAAACACATCTTTCCTCTGAAATTACTACACTGTTGGTCAAAAAGGCCATCAATCAAATGGACAGCAAGAACACCCCCCCATGATGGGAAGGCATTTAAAAATAGGAGATCGTAGAAAAGGTTACAACAATTTTGTCCTAGCAGTAAGATAATGTGCATATGATTTTGGTTAGTTTTATTTGATTTTATGGGTCAAGAGTGGTTTCAAACTCTGCATTTTTTGGAGATGATTTTACCTTGTCAAAGACAGTGTTCTGACAGGAAGAGATGGACTTGAAGAAATGTCAAACTTTTACTCTAAGCAGGGCACAGGGTTTTAAAACTCTATTTTACTTGCAAGATGGTTTGAAATAGGAAAAATATTTTTACCATAAAAATGCTCTTGGAAAACCATTTTGTCCTTTGTGAATCCCTTTCTAATTACTCCTCCTTCACTTTCAACAGATAAGTTATAAGATAATTTTTAAAGGGATGATTATAAATTATATGTGAAACAACTTCCCTTGATAGTTTTTGGTCAAAACAGTGAGCCTAAGAGGCTACTTCTCCACACCCCAATCTCTAATTCCTATTTCACTGGACACCCTGGGAGTTATAAAATGCACAAATGTATAAATAGTTTACATGTACATATGTATTTATACATATATGCACCTAGATTATAATGTGAGTAGCAATTATGTAGAATGGAGATGGGTACTCTGAAACACTGGTTCCTTCTGATTAAAATCCGTACGTACCATTATAAATCAGCAAGATTTAGCCATTCTTAGGATGTATTTAAATGTTTTCAAGGTGGGGACTTTAGACTAATACACCCTTCTCTACCCCACATCCCTCACTTTCTCAGTTGAAGAAGGCTGCTGGCTTGTCCTTCTGAATAGCCCACCTTTTTCCAAATCTAGTTACTTCTTTACTTTCCAATAAATGACTAGAGATCTTGGTCACAGTTTAGGTATACTGTCCTCTGTCACCTCAGAGTGACCCTAGCAATTCTAGTGCAGCATAGTGCAGGGGGGTCCTGTCTAGTGTACTTTTAACCAGTCAACCACCACACAGACCAAGTATCCACGATAACACCATATCACACTCTGTACTTCCACTGAAAGGGAAGCTGGCACCCGTATGGGAGCCAATATGGGCTCAATAAAGGCGATATACCATTCTCATTGCAGTTGCCTAGCCCAACTCCACAAATTAACTTTTGGGAGATGACGTGATCCTTTGCTACTTCCAATAGAAAACCAACCCAACAGTATGCTTTCATAGACTCTGGATCTTAATAAAATACAAATATAAAACACGCTTTTAAATCCATCCATTGGAAAAATCTGTTTTGAAAGTATTCTATAACCTTCGACGCACAGATTCGACGAGATCCTCCCAGTGATCCTACACAGACATGTGCATGCAAAAAAGCCAATTCTACATAGAGGCTGTCTACATAGCTACTGAAGCACATTCCACCACTCAGTTGGTAGAAATGTACATCTGTTATTTACAAAAGATAAAGTGCATCATTATTAAATTAGAAAACTGACAGACTTTCTGCCTGGACCATATAGCTTTAAAATAGAGGTGAGGACTATAAAGTGAAATTCTCTCATGAGAATCAATAATTCAAGAGGTTCAACTAATTCTTGTAGCCTGTCCTTAAAATTTTATTTATTTTTGGCCATGCTCTTTAGTGCAAATAAGCTTGTGTTTCTTCTAAGTTTAAGTGACATGGCAGTCTGGGGCTTTAATTATGGAAATATTTTCAAAATGTGGCAGAACTCAATATTCTTTTATATTACAGTGGCCTTTCTGCATATACGCAACATATTATTGCTGCTTTCAATAGCTGGGAATTTGCTGCCAAGAACTCATTTCAAAATTTAGCCATTATGACTTTCATTATTACATTTTGAGTTTGTCTCCTATTACACTTGAATCATGAGATGCATTAGATTTTTATGGAAAACTAGTGGTTTGGTTTTAGTGAGAATAAATGCAGCAGGTTATTAACTTGAATACTTATTTTTTGACCTTTTGGGACCCAGGTGCCCTTAAAAGGTTAAGGTCTTCAAGGCAAAGATTTTACTGTTTTGCACTGCTCTGTATTCACCTACGCTCTAAGTAATTGAACAATGACAGGTAAACGTAAAATGGGTTTTGATGTGCACACAATCGTAGTAGCTTTATTTTATTAAAAAGACATGGCATTAGATGCCTCAGTACCAAAGCCTGAATTGGAAGATTTTATTAGCCAATGGCTTGAGAATTCTGGGCAGTGAATTTATTTTCAAAACCAAGGCAAGCTGCTTCATCCATTTTCCAAAGTATTACTCTTAACTATGGGGGAAAAAAAAGATGAGAAAAGGACACACATATGGCTCATGGAATGTACAGCACATTTAGTAGCTAGAGTACAGACAGGCTGAGATCTTACAATGCATTGGTCAAATTGGCAGTTTTAAGGTGATAAAGGATTTGCTCTTCTTGAAGGGAAAAAAAAAAATCACCCACTGAAAAAAAATGCCCCATAAATTTGGTATTTAAAAGTCAAGTCCTAAAGTTAGGCCGAGGAATAAAACTACGGAATTTGACTCTTTCAAGAGCATTTGCATGAGTGCATTGATAAAGGTGGCCCACATGTTATCCGGCCAGCAGAAGCTTCCACACATGCAGTGTGTTTCCAACAGCAGACCTGCCTTGGAGTTGGCAGATGCGCAGCAGCCTTGAAGAAGCTCAGGGAGCAGTTGGAAGGACTGGGGAGAGAGTCGGCTTGGAGGCGAAGGTCTCCCTGGTCCTCCTGTTCAGCTGGTCAGGCTGGGGGTGGAAGCCCACCAAGCTGGCCATCCCTGAGCTTCCTATATTCAGTTGGTCCCTGGCCCTCTTTGTGCTCCTCTTCCCCAGGCTACCCTGGGCTATCTCTCCGGCTACCTCTTCCCCAGGGGCTGCTGTAACCTTTGTCCTTCAAGCCCACCCGCGGCTCCCCTTCACCCTCGAACGCTGCCTCGATGGGAAGCAACCGTTTGACTGCTGCAAACAATTTGAGACAGGAAAATTTTCAGAAAGAACAGGTAGAAACTTCTACGGTGATAGGACAGTGCATGAATGGAGCATTCAGAGCTAGAGTGTCTGGTGGTTTGACAGGTGGATTTGTTACTATAGGCACTATGATGGGCAGCAACAGCAATCAGTAGTACAGTAATTCAAGTGTACACAATTCTCATCCACAAAACAAACAACAACAACAACAAAAAACATACTAGTACTTCTTCTATTCACATGACGAGTATAAAAAAACCCCAGAACCAAAATCACCCCATTACTTCAGTATGTGCCAGTACCCAAGTAATATTATTTTGAACCTTTCCACGGGATTTAGAAGATGTTAGAGGATCCACAGCTCATTAAAATGAACTGCGATTCCTTTATATTATATTAAGGAATAGTGAACTCAATAATCTGTATGACGACCCCGTGTTTTGACACACGGGTCACTGATCTTGTTATCTTGGATAAACAGAACCCAGTAAAATTGAATTTTGGTTTTTTTTTGTTTCCGTTAGAATCCCGATGTTTTACAGAACATGAATGCCACTTGGAAATATCTTGGGTGCAAACCATTTTTCGAAATGATCTCTGGATTATTTTTAGTCTATCTAGTAAAGCCAACATTCTGGCCTCAAGTCACACAAACAACTCCACTGATGTCAATGCGAGCTGCTATTGGGAGACTGAAGGCAGTTGTTTGGCTCTTAAACATATGTGGTCTTAAACTGTGTGAGAACTGAATAAAACCAAGATGGACAAAAATTTCATTCAGCATAAAATGCAGCTAGACTAGATGAAATTTCAGGAGATGATTAAAAAAAAAAAGGAGAGATGGCCAGGAATATATGCCCACGGACCAACTGCTTTGAAAAAAAAAATAAATTACTACTTGGATGATGGAAGTTACTGTAGCATTCCTAAGAAAAGCAACTCCTTAAAAAAAGTTAAATGGGCATTCCTGTTGTAAAATAAACCTATTACATGAGCACAGAGCACCTTGGAAAACTTTCATCAGTTCCTTTTAAACACACCCAATACCCATTTTAAAAATATCCTTCTCCCCTAGAAGAGCATCTTTTAGTCTCAGTTTCGACAGAGGAAATACTTTCCCTGGAATTATAAAGCCTATGAGGCGTAAAATTTAGAGAGTACACCGGAAAGGATTGACAGAGCCTTAACAACTGCCGATGCAAAAGTGCTACTAAAATGCATGAAGTTTTTTGTAGGAGTGTGTTTATAATCACTTATATGCGCACGACACCTCCCCCCTCCCCAAAATATTCCTCTAGGGCTATAAAAACATAAATGATCTTTTTTGTTTGCCATATCGCACCAATGATTATCTCACACTTGGGAGGAAAAAAAGAAAAAAAGGCCTTGTAATCCCAGATCAGCAAAAAAGGGCTCAACGACCAAGATTCTCACAGCACAAACTACTTGCTGGAGCCCAACTCACCACTGATACAAAAATAGCTTTTGAAATTCTGAAAAACCATTTAAAAATACTCATGTCTTCTTACGTGGTATAACATGCAGCGATGAAACCTGGAATAATACTCCCGACCTTCACGCTCAGGATCACCCAACTCAACGGCCCCAGGCTTCCCTCCGGCCACACGCGTGGTTATGACCAAATGAACCTACTGGGAAATATTATCCAACTTTCCTCGGAGCGTCCCTACCCCTGTAAAAAAGGTTTTAAGTGGCTAACGGATTTCGTAGTTTAATCTCTCTTCCAATTCGGCAGCCGATCTGTACCTGTAAAATTTCTCTCTAGGCCCGTAGAAGAGAGCACGGCTCTACGTAGAGCCGACTTGTGTTTTCACAACAAAAAATCCCTCAGAGTTGAGCTTGGCAGCTCTCAACTAAGCCTGGTCAGAAAACGTTTTTTTTCCCCCCGGGAAACCCGTCGAGCGGAAATCCCCCACATCTCCCCCGATGAGGCCTATACGTTCTCTCTGGATCACGATAAAGTGCAACGCAAGGTTTACCTCTAGTATCTACGGGGCAGAATACCCCCCTCTCTCCCCTTTCCCCCCCCGACACCCCCGACCCCAGGCTGATCCGCATACGTTCCCAGTCTCGATCGGTTGAAAGGGATGAAATTATTTAGCTTGGGGAAGGCTGGTGTTTCCCAAGGGGAATCGGTGAGCGATGGATTGGTGTGAAATGGAAGGCGCGAACCCCCCTCCGGAAGCAGAATACTCTGGAGACGTTCCCGATGACAGACGAGGGGCCCGGAATTGGAAAGAATAAACCCAACCACCCCCTCCCCCCGCGTCCCCCCACCCCGGCCCCTTCCCGCCCCCCACCCCGACCGACTTCTCGGTGTGACCCCGGGGCCGTACTTCCACGGCCCGCTTCTGGTTTCCCACCGCGCCCGCCGCCGGGGCGGTCGTCCGGCCCGCTAGTCGAGGCCCTCTTGCTCTTCGCCGCTGTCCCCTCCGCCGTCCATCCTCTTTCTTTAGGCTGTTGTAAATCCTCCTCATCTCCTCTTCGTACTTGAGAAAGTTTTCCCCAAACCGTGTCCACGCTTTGTAGGGGACGGTGATGGTGTTACGGTAAGGCGGTCTGACCTCACTTACCTTGAGGAAGATGCCATACCTATTGGAGCCCACATCAAAGTAGAACCTCTTGTGTCTACCCTGAAAAGAGGTCCCCTCGGGGAGCTCGGGGGCTCGTCGCCCGCTCCTCTTTCGCTCCTCGACGTCCCTTCGCCGTAGTCCTCGATCAGCTGGACCAAGGCGTCCTGAACTCGATCATGCCCTGGCGGGCAGGACGATGGTCTGCTCCTGGCCCAGCGCATGGCCGAAAGTAACCGATGGACCCCGGGCCCCGGACGGCCGTCTGCCGGATCCTCAAGAAGCGGCCGCGCTGGTTCTCCTTGAGGTCCAAGTAGTATCTCCTGTTGTCCCCTCTCGATGGAGTCCGTCTTCAGGACGCTGTGCGGGTGGCCGTCGGAGGCCGGGGAGGCCGGAGGGCGGGGACGGGGCGGGTGGGCCGTCCATGGGCCGAGGTCGAGGCCGGGAGCGGCCTCCTCCTTCGCAGCCGCGGGCCCCCGTTGGGCTCCCGGCCGTCGGCCGGCTCGGCCCGGTGGCCTTGAGGCCCAGGTGGGCGTAGTGCTCGATGAAGTCGCCCAGACAGTCCTTCAGCTCGGGCCGCCACGACAGCGACAGGGTCAGCTTGCTCTTGCGGATGTTGTCCTGCCGGCCCCGGCCGATCCACACCTCGGCGATCTTCAGGAAGCGGCCCCGGGAGCTCTGCTTCACGTCCAGGTAGAACCGCTTCTTCTGGATGTCCACCCGCTTGGAGGCCAGCTCCTGGATGTCCGCCAAGCCCTGGCAGCCGAGGCCGAGCCCGAGCCCGAGCCCGAGTAGTGGGTAGGAGGCCGGCGCGGCGGCGGCGGAAGGAGCGGCGGCGGCGGCGCTGCTGGGCCTGGGAATAGATGCTGCTCCTGCTTAGGCCGGAGCCCCCCACGCTCCTGCCGCCGCCTCCTCCTCCTCCTCCTCCTCCTCGACCCGCTCGCTCCATCTTCAGCTGCAAGATACATCCCGGAGAGGAGGGAAAAAAAAAATCACAGGCGGGGAGCGCCTCCCCCATCCCCGCCCCCGGGTCGACCTCCCCGCCATCCACCTGCCCGCCTTCCCGGGGCCCTCCCCGGGCCACCCGACCCTCCTGTCCTCGTCCTCGTCCTCGTCGCTCCCCGCCGAGGGATCCACAGCAGAGACTCACATCACTCCGCCATCACCGGCGACGCCGATGCCCTTCACCGCCGGCTCCCGGACCCTCCGCCCGCCGCCTCCTTCTCCTCCTCCCCTCCTCCTCCTCTGCTCGTCTCCCCCCGCAGGACTGGCCCGGGGCAGAGGGCATCGCCCGCCGCTCCCACCAACGCCAGCCCCGAACCGTGACACCCGGGCGGGGACCGGGGAGACCAGACGGGCAGCGGGGTGGCGGGGAGACCCCCGCCGACCCGCTCCCCGCGCCCGCCCGGCCCCCCGGGACGCCCCGCAGCGCCCCATCCATTCATTCCATCCTATTGTATTCAGCCCTTACTATGTGCACAGGTGGTCATAATGGTCGTAAGGATATAGTATTTCTTAAGCGCTCGTGTCGGGCACTGTTCTAAGCACTGGGGGAGATACCAGCAGTCAGGCTGGACCCCAGTCCCCGTCCCACGCGGGTCTCACAGTCTAATCCTTATTTACACAGGAGGGAACTGAGCAGTTAAGTGACTTGCCCAAGTCACATAGCATTCGTTCATTCGATAGTATTTATTGAGCCCTTACAATGTGCAGAATAGTCTTTAGGATGACAGTATTTCTTAAGCACTCTGTGCCAAGCACTATTTTAAGCACTGGGGTAGATACAAGGCAGTCAGGCTGGGACCCAATCCCCGTCCACGTGGTCTCACAGTCTTAATCCTTATTTTACAGAGGAGGGAATTGAGAAGTTAAGTGACTTGCCCAAGGTCACATAGCATTCGTTCATTCGATAGCATTTAATGAGCGCTTACTATGTGCAGAATAGTCATAAGGATTATAATATTTTCTTAAGCACTCTGTGCCGGGCACTATTCTAAGACTGGGGTAGATACAGGCAGTCAGGCTGGACCCAATCCCCGTCCCAGCGGGTCTCACAGTCTTAATCCTTATTTTACGGAGGAGGGAACTGAGAAGTTAAGTGACTTGCCCAAGGTCACATAGCATTCGTTCAATTTGATAGTATTATTGAGCGCTTACTATTTTGGCAGGCATAGTCATAATAGTGATAAGGGATTATGGTATTTGTTAAGCACTGACTATGTGCTGTGCACTATCTTAAGGACTGGGGTAGATACAAGGTATCAGGGCTGGACCCAATCCCCATCCCACGCGGGTCTCACAGTCTCAATCCTTATTTTTACAGAGGAAGGGAACTGAAAAGTTAGTGACTGCCCAAGGTCACATAACATTCATTCATTCATTCAATAGTATTTATTTGAGTGCTACTAGTGTGCAGAATAGTAATAATGTCAAACAGGATTATGGTATTTCTTAAGCGCTATGTGCCAGGGCTCGTTGCACTATTCTAAGCAACTGCGGGTAGATAACAAGACGGTCCGGTTGGGACACAAATCCCTGTCCTATATGGGTCTCCACAGTCTTAATCCTTCATTTTACAGATGAGGGAACTGAGAAGTTAAGTGACTTGCCCAAGGTCGCATAGCATTCATTCATCAATAGTATTTATAGAGCGGCTTACTATGTGCAGAGCACTGGACTAAGCGCTTGGAATGGACAATTCGGCAACAGAGAGAGACCATCCCTGCCCAATAATGGGTGCACAGTCTAATGGGGGGAGACAGACACCAGAGCCAAACAGAATGAAACAAAAACAAGACAACATTATCACAATAAATAGAATCAAGGGGATGTACACCTCATTAACAAAATAAATAGGGTAATAAAAATATATATAAATGAGCACAGTGGTGAGGGAAGGGGAAAGGGCAGGAGGAAGAGCAGAGGGTGGAGGGGGAGCAGAGAGGGAGCAGAGGGAGCAGAGGGAATGGGAGGGATCAGTCTGGGAAGGCCTCCAGGAGGAGGTGAGCTTTCAGTAGGGCTTTGGGGAGGGGAAGAGAGTTAGTTTGACGGAGGTGAGGAGGTAGGGCATTCCAGGATCCGATGGCGGGGCGGGCAAGGAGCAAAGAAGAGAGCTGCGGGTGGAGGAAAGTCGGGGACGAGGAGAGCGGGAGGGACCCTTCCTCGCTTGGCTTATCCCTTGGAGAAGCAGCATGGCTTAGTGGAAAGAGCCCGGGCTTGGAAGTCAGAGGTCATGGGTTCTCATCCCCACACTGCCATCTGTCAGCTGTGTGACTATGGGCAAGTCACTTCACTTCTCTGGGCCTCAGTGACCTCATCTGGAAAATGGGGATTAGGACTGTGAGCCTCACGTGGGACAACCTGATTACCCTTTATCTACCCCAGCTCTTAGGACGGTGCTTTGCATATAATAAGCGCTTAACAAATACCAACATTATTATTATGATCAGCTGGGTGACCTTCGGCAAGTCACTTCCCTTCTCTGGGCCTCAGTGACCTCATCTGGAAAATGGGGATGAAGACTGGTGAGCCTCACATGGGACAACCTGAATACTTTGTATCAACCCCAGCACTTAGGACAATGCTTTGCATATAGTAAGTGCTTAACAAATAGCATAATAATAATAATAATAACTATGCTCTGCACACAGTAAGCGCTTAACAAATACCAACATTTTTATTATGATCAGCTGTGTGACCTTGGGCAAGTCACTTCCCTTCTCAGGGCCTCAGTGACCTCATCTGGAAAATGGGGATTAGGGACTGTGAGCCTCTCGTGGGACAACCTGAATTCCTTGCATCAACCCCAGCGCTTAGGACAGTGCTTTGCATATAGTAAGCGCTTAACAAATAGCATAATAAATAATAATTATTATGCTCTGCACATAGTAAGCCGCTAAACAAATACCAACATTATTATTATGATCAGCTGTGTGACCTTGGGCAAGTCACTTCCCTTCTCAGGGCCTCAGTGACCTCATTTGGAACATGGGGATGAAGACCGTGAGCCTCATGTGGGACAACCTGAATACCTTGCATCAACCCCAGCGCTTAGGACAGTGCTTGGCATATAATAAGCGCTTAACAAATAGCATAATAATAACAATAATAATTATGCTCTGCACATAGTAAGCGCTTAAGAAATACCAACATTAGCATTACTATCCAGCAGGCCAATCCCGGCCCTGGAGACCGGCACCGCCCCCCCCTTCTGGAAACTACATTTCCCGATCTCCCCCGCGGCGGAGGGCTGGAACGGCGCATGCGCAAACCACGGCTGACCAGCTCGGCGGGGGGAAGGAGTCGCGGGAGCGGGAGCGGGATCGGGAGTGGGATTGGGAGCGGGAGCGGGAGCGGGAGCGGGAGCGGGAGCGGGAGCGGGATCGGGAGCGGCCGTCTGCAAGGGGAGCCGGCGATGCACGGCCCGGAGCCTGGCAGAGAAGCCCTGGTCCTCGGCTGCAGGGAGATTCCCCCGTCCGGCGCCGCGCCTGCAGGGCCCCGTGCCATCAATCGCCCGGTGGGAAAATCCAGAGCGAGGTAATAATAATAATAATAATAATAATATTGGTATTTGTTAAGCGCTTACTATGTACTGAGCCCTGTTCTAAGCGCTGGGGGAAAATCCAGAGCGAGGTAATAATAATAATAATAATAATGGTATTTGTTAAGCGCTTACTGTGTACCGAGCACTGTTCTAAACGCTGGGGGAAAATCCAGAGCGAGGTAATAATAATAATGGTATTTGTTAAACGCTTACTATGTACTGAGCACTGTTCTAAGCGCTGGGGGAAAATCTAGAGCGAGGTAATAATAATAATAATAATGGTATTTGTTAAGCGCTTACTATGTACTGAGCCCTGTTCTAAGCGCTGGGGGAAAATCCAGAGCGAGATAATAATAATAATAATGGTATTTGTTAAGCGCTTACTGTGTACCGAGCACTGTTCTAAACGCTGGGGGAAAATCCAGAGCGAGGTAATAATAATAATAATAATGGTATTTGTTAAACGCTTACTATGTACTGAGCACTGTTCTAAGCGCTGGGGGAAAATCTAGAGCGAGGTAATAATAATAATAATAATGGTATTTGTTAAGCGCTTACTATGTACTGAGCACTGTTCTAAGCACTGGGGGAAAATTCAGAGCGAGGTAATAATAATAATAAGAATGTTGGTATTTGTTAAGCGCTTACTATGTACTGAGCACTGTTCTAAGCGCTGGGGGAGATACAGGGTCATCAGATTGTCCCACGTGAGGCTCCCAGTCTTCATCCCCATTTTACACATGAGATCACTGAGGCACAGAGAAGTGAAGTGACTTGCCCACAGTCGCACAGCTGACAAGTGGCAGAGCCGGGAGTCGAACTCATGACCGCTGAGTCCGAAGCCCAGGCTCTTTTCCACCGAGCCATGCTGCTTCCCCAATAATAATGGTGTTTGTTAAGCGCTGACTATGTGCCCAGCACTGTTCCAAGCGCTGGGGCTCATTCATTCAGTCGCATTTATTGAGCAATTACTATGTGCGGAGCACTGGACTAAGCGCTTGGAATGGACAGTTTGGCGACAGAGACCATCCCTGCCCATCGACGGGCTCACAGTCTGATCGAGGGAGACAGCAAAGCAAAACAGAACAAAACAAAAACATATGTGCCGAGCACTGTTCTAAACTCTGGGGTTCATTCATTCATTCGTATTTCTTGAGCGCTTACTATGTGCGGAGCACTGGACTAAGCGCTTGGAATGGACAATTTGGCAACAGAGACCATCCCTGGCCAACCACGGCCCCACAGTCTAATCGAGGGAGACAGACAGCAAAGCAAAACAGAACAAAACAAAAACAACAAACAAAAACTATGTGCCGAGCACTGTTTTAAGTGCTGGGGTTCATTCATTCAGTCATTTATTGAGCACTTACTATGTGCGGAGCACTGTACTAAGCGCTTGGAATGGACAACTCGGCAACAGAGACCATCCCTGCCCAACAACGGGGTCACAGTCTTAAAGGGGGGAGACAGCACAGCAAAGCAGAACAGAACAAGTCTGATGGTTGATACCAGGTGATCAGGTTGTCCCACGTGGGGCTCGCAGTCTTCATCCCCATTTTATAGATGAGATACCTGAGGCCCAGAGGAGGGAAGGGACTTGCCCAAAGTCACACAGCTGACAAGCGGCGGAGGTGGGATTAGAACCCACGGCTTCTGACTCCCAAACCCGGGCTCTTGCCACTGAGCCATACTGCTTTGCTTTCAGTTAGGTCAGTTGTCACCTACAGGCTGCAACTAGGGTGTCATCACTAAAACGATCGTATTTACCGAGCGCTCACTATGTGCAGAGCACTGTTTGAAGCGCTTGGGAAAGTCCAATCCAGCAGAGCTGGCATTCATTCATTCGGTCGTATTTATTGCGCGCGTACTCTGCACAGAGCATGGTACTAAGCGCTTGGAATGTACAATTTGGCTACAGATAATAATCATAATGCATTTGTTAAGCGCTTACTATGTGCAAAGCACTGTTCTAAGAACTGGGGGGGGGTTACAAGGTAATTGGGTTGTCTCACGTGAGGTTCACCGTCTTATTCAATAGTATTTATTGAGCGCTTACTATGTGCAGAGCACTGTACTAAGCACTTGGAATGAACAAGTCGGCAACAGATAGAGACAGTCCCTGCCGTTTGACGGGCTTACAGTCTAATCCCCACTTTACAGATGAGGGAACTGGGGCACGGGGAAGTGAAGTGGCATGCCCAAAGTCACACAGCAGACAAGTGGCGGAGTCGGCATTAGAACCCATGATCCCTGACTCTCAAACCTGTCCTCTTTGCACTGATGCGTGCTGCAGATAGAGACAATCCCTACCCAACAATGGGCTCACAGTCTAAAAGGGGGAGACAGACTCCTTTTACACCCCCAGCCCTGTCTTTAGGAAAAAGCATAATGGCCCAGTGGAAAGAACACGGGCCTGGGAGTCAGGGGACCTGAGTTCTAATCCGACCACTTGCCTGCTGTGTGACCTTGGGCAAGTCATGTAACTCTTCTGTCTTGCCCAAATCCCCATTCATCTAAAATGGGGATGAAGACTGTGAACCCCACATGGGACAGGAACTATGCCTAACCTGATCCTCTCGGCTCTACTCTAGTAGTTAGAACAGTGCTTGACACATATTAAGCACTGAACAAATACCATTTTTAAAAAAAGAAAACAAATTTACAGTCTAGAGGTCGACAGATGTTAATATAGATAAATAATTTCTAATATACAATTTAAAGATATGTACATAAGCACCGTGGGGTTGAGGGTGGGGCAGATATCAGATCACAGATCCAAGTGCATAAATGATGCAGAAGAGAGAGGGTGTGCAATAATTATGGTATTTATTTAGCGTTTACTATGTGCCAAGCACTGGTCTAAGCACTGTGGTAGATACAGGGTAATCAGGTTGTCCCACATTGGACTCACAGTCTTAATCCCCATTTTACAGATGGAGTAACTGAGGCACAGAGAAGGTAAGTGACTTGCCCAGGGTCACACAGCAGACAGGTGACGGAGCGGGATTAGACATATAACAAGAGTTGGTAGACATGATCCCTGCCCTCGAGGAGCTGACAGTCTGTTGGGGATGACAGATAAAATAAATTACAATTAAGGAAAGGGTCAGAGTGTAAGGATATGAAATAAGCACATATTACCTCCCTTGAGATTTACACTTTAATGGGGGGAAGATAGAGGCTAATTTATGGATAGTGACAGCGCCAAGAAGAGAATCGGTACAAGCACTTAGATTGTGAGCCCCATGCGAAAAAGGGACTGTGTCCAACCTATATCTACCCCAGTGCTTAGAACAGTTTTGACTTGTAGAAAGCACTTAACAAATACCATAAAAAAACCCCACATCACGGTGAAACAGCTGAAATAGTGAAATGTACAGATAAATACAGAACTCTAAAAATGCCTTTCTGTGCAAATGGTAAGGCATCCTAGGCAAATACAAAAGTGTCCAGGGTGGTGGTTAGTTTGACATAGCTAGGCTCTTTGTGAATTAATTGGGGAAGGCTTCTTTGAAGAGGTAGGATTTTAGATGAACTTTAGATGAACTTTAGATGAAGTAGTCAGGGGTCAGTACCATCAAGATAAATAGAATCATAGATATATACACATTATTAATAAATAGAGAAATATATATAAATATACACAAGTGCTGCGGGGAGAGGAAGGGGGTAGAGCAAAGGGAGGGAATAGGGGGAATGGGGAGGGGAGGAGGGGCAGAGGGAAAAGGAGGGCTCAGTCTGGGAAGTCCTGGATGAGGTGAGCTCTCGGTACGACTTTGAAGAGGGGAAGAGAGTTAGTTTGACGGTTATGAGGAGGGAGGGCATTCCAGGTCAGTGGTAGGATGTGGGCCAGAGGTCGACGGCGGGAGAGGCGAGAATGAGGCACCGTGGGGAGGTTAATGGTACAGGAGTGGAGTGTATGGGGTGGGCTGTACAAGGAGAGAAGGGAGGTGAGGTAAGAGGGGGCAAGGTGACAGAGAGCTTTGAAGCCAAGAGTGAGGAGTTTTTGTTTCATGCGAAGGTTGATAGGCAACCACTGGAGGATTTTGAGGAGGGGAGTGACATGCCCAGAGCGTTTCTGTAGAAAGATAATTCAGGCAGCAGAGTGAAGTAAAGACTAGAGTGGGGAGAGACAGGAGGATGAGAGATCAGAGAGGAGGCTGATGGAATAATCTAGTGGGGATATTATGAGAGCTTGTACTAGCAAGGTAGCAGTTTGGATGGAGAGAAAAGGGTGGAACTTGTTGATGTTGTGAAGGTGAGACCGGCAGGTTTTGGTGACGGATTGGATGTGTGAGGTGAATGAGAGAGAAGAGTCAAGGATGACACCAAGGTTGGGGACTTGTGAGGTGGGAGGGATGGAGATGCACAAGTGGTGGGGGTGGATTTTGAGAGGAAGCGGAATATTTCCTCTGGAGATACTCCTGGGAAAGATGGGAGAGTTGAAGGGGCAGGAAGAGGGCCGGGACTGGAGAGGAGCAGGAGGGGATTTTAGGGAGACCATGCCTGAGAGTTTCAATTTTCTCAATCAAGTATGTGTCCAGGTTATTAAGGGCAAGATGGAGAAGATGGGGGGGCAGGAGGTTTGAGGGGAAGTTAAACCTCTGAAACAGTTGGTGAGGGCAGTGGGAGTGGGTGTCAATAAGGATGGAGCGAAAATTTTGCCAGGCAGAGGCAAAGCACACAAGGATAAACTTGAAGTGGATTAGTTGGCCTGATATCTAGATTTCTGCCAGGTGCACACTGTTGCTCGGGGACAGGAATGAAGAAAGTGGGCTGTAGACTTCAGTAGAGAAGATGGTGTTAAGGGTGTCATTTCGGTCATCAAGGGGAAGGTAGTCTGGGTATGGAGGCTAAATGGCACGCGACAACTTGAGGAAATTGGATGGGGTCAAAAGATAGGTAGCAGTGCTTCCCTGAATCTAGGAAATGCAGAATTGTAGATTAGATGAATGGTTGGGCCTGGAGAGCTAGATTTGGAAGTCATATGCATAATCATTCAACTGGTGGTGTTTATTGAGTGTTTACCTTTAGCAGAGTACTAACTTCTTGGGAGATTACAACATAACAGAATTGGTAGACATATTCCCTACCCACAATGAGCTTACAGTCTCGGGGGACGGGACGGGACCGACATTAATATAAATAAATTATGAGTATGTACATAGGTGCTGTGGGCCCGAGAGAGGGGTGAATAAAGGATGCAAATCCAAGTGCAAAGGCGTTGCAGAAGGGAGTGGGAGAAGAGGAAATGAGAGCTTAGTCCAGGAAGGCCTCTTGAAGGTGATGTGTTTTCAGTAAGGTTTTGAAGGTGAGTGATTGTCGGATATGAAGGTGGAGGGCATTCCAGGCCAGAGGCAGGGTGTGAGCGAGAGGTTAGTAGTGAGATGAGATCGAGGTACAGAGAATAGGTTGGCATTTGAGAAGCGAAGTGTGTGGGCTGGGTCATAGTAGGAAATCAGGGAGGTAAGGTAGCAGGGGGATTGAGTGCTTTAAAGCTGATGGTAAGGTGTTTCTGTCTGATGCAGAGGTGGATGGGCAGACGTTGGAGGTTCGTGAGGAGTAGGGAAACATGGACTGAACGTTTTTGTAGAGAAATGATCTGGGCAGCAGAATGAAGTATCTGTTGCCGAATTGTACATTCCAAGCACCTAGTGCAATTCTCTGTATACAGTAAGTGCTCAATAAATACGATTGAAAGAATGAATGAATGAAAAGTATCGCCTGGACTGGGGAGAGACAGGAGGTAGGGAGGTCAGCAAGGAGGCTGATATAGTAACCAAGGATAGGATAACTGATTGGATTAAAATGGTAGCAGGTAGGGTGGAGAGGGAAGGGTGGATTTTAGTGAAGTTGTCAAGGTGGAAGCAAGAGGATTTAGTGATCGGATATGCGGGTTGAATAATAATGTCGGTATTTGTTAAGTGCTTACTATGTGCAGAGCACTGTTCTAAGTGCTGGGGTAGAGACAGGGTAATCAGGTTGTCCCACATGAGGCTCACAGTTAATCCCCATTTTACAGATGAGATAACTGAGGGACAGAGAAGTTAAGTGACTTGCCTATAGTCACACAGCTGACAAGTGGCAGAGCTGGGGCTCGAACCCATGACCTCTGATTCCCAAGTCTGAGGTCTTTCCACTGAGCCACACTGCTTCTCTATAATAATAATGATGGTATTTGTTAAGCGCTTACTCTGTGCCAAGCACTGCTGTAAGTGCTGGGGTAGATACAAGGTAATGAGGTTGTTCCACGTGGGGCTCACCGTCTTAACCCGCATTTTACAGATGAGGGAACCAAGGCACAGAGAAGTGAAGTGGCCTGCCCAAGGTCACAGCAGACAGGTGGCGGAGCTGGGATAAGAACTCATGACCTGTGACTCCCAAGCCCGGGCTCTTGCTACTAAGCCACGCTGCTTCCATGAATATGAGAGAGGAGTCGAGGATGACACCAAGGTTACGGGCTTGTTCATTCATTTATTCAATTGTATTTATTGAGCGCTTACTGTGTGCAGAGCACTGTACTAAGTGCTTGGAATGTACAATTTGGCAACAGAGACAATTCCTACCCAACAACAGGCTTACAGTCTAGAAGGGGGTGACGTACCGCAAAACAAAACTGGAAGGATGGTGGTGCTGTGTACAGTGACAGAAAAGTCAGAGGAAGATGGGATTTGGATAGGAAGACAAAGAGTTCTGTTTTGGATGAGCAAAGAGGTTTTAGTCCAAATCACTTGAGTAGGTAAAACACCACAAGAGGGTATGTTTGGAGTTTGAGAAGAGTAAGGGGTTCAGAGTACAGTGCTCTGCACATAGTAAGCGTTCAATAAATACTATTGAATGAATGAACAGAACCTTGTGGAACAGTTACAGGGAATGAGAGAGGGAAGCTGAGCTAGTGAATGAAACCGAAGAGCTTTTCATGAGCTAGTAAGTGAACCAGCTGAGGACCTTTTTGGGAAAATTCTGGCCTGAAAGAGTGTCAAGGTAAAGAGAATGATCCGCATTGGCACAGGTGATCAAAGCCACACTTTTTTGGAAACTCTCTTCCCAGTTGTGTAACACCACCTACTATTCTGTCTCACAGAATAGTCCAGGGACCCCAGATGACCTCATTTCCAGAACCCCCAAATACTAGACACATTTCGTGAGCCACTTTCCACAGGATAATTGATTTTATTTTACACACAGCCAACTCTAAATTACCTATGGGAAAGGTAGCCAGAAGAACATGGCTAATTGGATTGTTTATACATTTCAAAGAGCCTGTTTTAGTTATTAGCATCATGTTCCTTTACCACCTGTTTTTTTTTTTCCCCACTCCAGATCTGCCTTCAGGTTGCAAAATTGACTCATTTGAGTTTCTTTTCTTTCTCCACCCCTTCACCTTACAGACATGATGGTGAGCATTGAATTGGTGTGAGGGCAGACAGCAGAGAATTAGAGGAAGCAAAAGCTTTGGAAAATGCAGTCAGTCATTGTTTCTTCAGAATCTCGGGGGGCAGAGTACGTTATTAGCTGCTGGGAGAAGTGTCAAACGAAATAGAAGATAAGAGCTGTCTACCGGGCTAGAAAGGATAAACAAAAATAGATGTGAATGGAAATGATAGAAATATACCCAAGCAGCAGCTGCTACACAGATCCCCCTCTAGACTGTAAGCTCACTGTGGGTGGGGAATGTCTCTGTTATATTATTGCATTATACTCTGCCAAGCATGTAGTACAGTTCTCTGCACATGGTAAACACTCAATAAATACGATAGATTGATCGATTTAGCGCAGCGTGATCTTTGAGATGATGAGCTTAAAGGTTTGGACTTGAGTTGCAAAAAACTTTGGCGTAACTTGAACCAAGTTGGGCTATTTTGGAAAGACATCATAGAGGCGAGTCAGCAGAATTTTGAAGAGATGTAGTATGTTTTTACATTTAATATTTTCCATTAATTTATACTACTTTAATTGTTGTGTAAATTATTCACTGATTAGCACTCAGTCACCTTGCCCCTTCCTACCTTACCTTGCTGATTTCCTACTACAACCCAGGCCACACTCTTCATTCTGCTGATGTCAACTTGCTCCCTATACCTTGCTCTAGTGTATCTCAGCACCGACTGACTGCCCATGTCCTCCCTTTGGCCTGGAACTGCCTCCCCCTCAATATATGACAGACCACCACTCTACCCACCTTCAGAGCCTTAAAAGTTACATCTCCAGTAGGTCTTCCCTGATTAAACCCTCATTCCCCCCCAACTTACTCTTCTGCACTTGGATCTGAATTCCTTTAAGCCATTGATATTCACTCCACCCTCGGGCCCATAGCACTTAGGTATGTATCCACAATGTATTTTAGTGCCTGTTTCCCCTTCTAGACTTTTAGCTCCTTTTGGGCAGGGAATATTTCTACTAACTCTGTTATATTGTATTCTTCCAGGTTTCCTCAGGCAGAGTTTTGCATACAGAATCATTCAGTAAATATGATTGTTCTAGCAAGGAATACAGAGATTAAGATAAATAAATAATGTATAGAAATGTACATAAGTGCTGTGGGGATGAGGGTTGGTGAAGACCAGATGTTCAAAGGGCCCAGATCCAGGTGCATAGATAGCGCAGAAGGGAGAGGGAGCCTGGGAAAAAAGGGCTTAATTGGGGAAAGTCTCCTTGGAGGAGATGTGACCTTAATAAGGCTTTGAAGGTAGGGAAAGTGGTGGATTGGTGTATATAGAGGGGGAGGGAGTTTCAGACAGAGGGAGGACATGGGAAAGGGGTCAGCGGAGAGGTAGGCAAGATCGGGACACAGTGAGCAAGCTGGCAGTAGAGGAGCAAAGTGTGTTGGCTGGGCTGTGGTAAAAGATCAGCAAGCTAAGGTAGGAGGGAATGACCTGGTTGAGTTCTTTAAAGATGATGGTAAGTATAATCATTTGTTTTGGATGCTTATGGTATGCAGAACAATGTATTAAGCACTTAGGAGAGTGCAATACAACAATAAACAGGCATATTCCCTGCCCACATTGAGCTTACAGTCTAGAGGGCGAACTTGCCGGAGGGTGGGTTTTTTTTTTTTTGGTTTTTTTTTTGATGTGGAGGTGGATGTGCGTCTCCTGGAGGTTCTTGAGGAGTGGTGAGACATGTCCTAAACTTTCTGATCTGGGCAACAGAGTGAAATGTGGGCTGAAATGGGAGACAGGAGGCAGATGCAATAGTCAAGACAGGATAGAATAAGGGCTTGGATCAGCATAGTGGCAGTTTGGTTGGAGAGAAAAGGACAGATGTTAGTGATGTTGTAAAGATAAAACGGATGGGATTTGGTGACAGTTTGGTGAATGCGTGTGTAGTATGAGAGATAAGTTGAGAATGACACCAAGATTATGAGAGATAGGATCTTCCCTATCTTGTGAGATAGGAAAGATAGTGATTTTGTCTACAGTGATAGGGGAGGACAGGGTTTGGGTGGGACATGTTTAATGTGAGGGGTTGGTCAGAGGTTGGGGTAGAGATGTCCTGAAGACAGGAGGAAATGTGAGACTACATAGAAGGATAGAGGTGAGGGTTGGAGCTGTAGATGTGGGAATCATTGGCCCAGAGATGGTAGTTGAAACCTCGAGAGCTAATAAATTCTCCAAGGGAGTGGGTGTTGATGGAGAATAAGAGGGGATCCAGCACTGAGCCTTGAGGGACCCCCACTATCAGAGGGTGGAAGGCAGAGGAGGAGCTGGTAAAAGAGTCTGAGAAAGAGTGGACAGAGAGATAGGAGGAGAGCCAAGGGAGGACAGTCTCAGTGAAGCCAAGGTTGGATAAAGTTTCACAGATTTGGGTTGTCAGACTTTGTGAAAAGAAGGCCATTGGTTACCTTAGAGAGGCCTGTTTTTGTGGAGTGAAAGGTGTGGAAACCAGATTGGAGGGGATTAAAGAGAGAATAATAATAATGGCATTTGTTAAGCACTTTACTATGTGCCATGTGCTTACTTGCTGGGATAGATACAAGGTTATCAGGTTGTCCCACTTGGGGCTTACAGTCTTAATCCTCATTTTACAGATGAAGTAACTGAGGCCCAGAGAAGTGAAATGACTTGCCCAGGGTCACACAGCAGACAAGTGGCAGAGGCAGGATTAGAACCCATGTCCTCTGACTCCCAAGCCTGTGCTCTTTCCACTGAGCCATGCTGCTTCTCTGAGCCACGCTGCTTCTCTAACTGGAGGAGAGGAAGTGGAGACAGTGGGTGTAGACAATTCGCCCCAGGAATTTGGAGGAGAATGGTAGGAGGGAGATGGAGTAATAGTGGAGGGAGCTGTGGGGTCAAGGAAGGGTTTTTTTAGGATAGGAGGTGCCTAAGCATAGTTGAAAGTAGTGGGGAAGAAGCCACTGGAAAGTGAATGATTGAAGACGGCAGTCAAGAAGGGGGCAGGTGTTTTAATAAGGTATGAACATATTGCAGGTGTAAGGTATAGATTTTGAGAGGAGTCGAGAAATCTCTTCATGAGAAACTCCTGGGAATATCGGGGGAGTCAGAAAGTGTGGAAGAGGTGGGGGAGACTGGTGAGGAGCAGGGGATATTTTAGGGAGCCTGATGGTTTTGATTTTGTTCAAATGTTTGGCCAGGTCAATGGGAAAAGAGATGGAGGGGGCAGGGGGACTGGAAGTTTGAAGAGAGATTTAAAAATCTGGAACAGCTGTCAGGGGCAATGGATATGGGAGCCAAATACGATCACAGCTGTCTCCATGTTCAGAGCCCTTGTGAAATTTTGTCTCCTTTAGGAGGCTTTTCCTGATTAATTTTTCTTCTCCCAGGTCACATCCTCTTTCTATCATTTCAGCACTTTTGTCTTCACTATTTCCCATTGCATTTTTTGTACATTTCATTTTACATATGCTATTATTTGAGCCATTTGTTCTGTTTGTAAACTATTTTATGTCTCCTTAGCTAGATTGTAAGCTCCTGCTGTTCCAAGTGCTTAGTACAGTGCTCTGAACTGTAACAGGGATTATATAATTCAGTGTGAAGTTGGGCGTCTTGGTGGAGTCCTCAGAAAGATTCTGACATGGGAGAATTGGAGTGATCCTTTTTTTCCCCCTGAAAAACTGAGCAACAAAAGGGAAAGTTAGGTGAAAGTGAAATTCACTGTTCTTTTCTGGAACTCTTCCAAACCTGAGAGGTTGGGGGTGAAGAGTCCCTAAGAGAGAAGTAGAATGTTGGCATCTGATTAGATTTGTGTTTTTTCATACATATTTTCCTCTTCCTTTCCCACCCAGAGTGAGAATTTAAAGTCTGAAATAAGGCAGGCTCAAAGTTCTGTTATCCTCCTGAGAGATACTGAGAGAGAACAGTGAACTAGGAGGAGGCTTAGGTTCTGTTTTAGGTTCTGGTTTTGGTTTAAGTGAGTTACTTAGTAAGAACAAAAACACCAAACTGGGTTATAATCGTTTCAGCCAATCTGTCAGTCATTCAGTCGATGGTATTTACTGAGGGCTTTCACTATATGTGCCTGAGCACTCTACTAGGCGTTTGGGAGAGAGCAGTACGGTAGAATTGATAGATACCATTCCCTGCCTACAAGAAGCTCAGGGTCTAGAGCCCATTGTTATGGATCAGATTTGGTCTGAAGTGATAGAGACCCTTCCTCAAATCTGACAGAAAATTACTCTCTCCCACTTCAAAGCCTTATTGAAGGTACATCTCTTGCAAGGGGCCTTCCCTGACTTAAGGCCCTCTTTCCTCTTCTCCCACTCCTTTCTGCATCACCCTGACTCTCATCTTTATTCATCCCCCCTCCCAGCCCCACTCTGTCCCTTACAGAGCTAATTTGTTTGTATTAATGCCTATCTCCCCCACTGTAGACTGTAAACTTGTTGTGGGTAGGGAATGTGTCCAGTTAGTACAGTGCTCTGCACACCCTAAGCGCTCAATAAATATGATTGAATGAATGACTGAGCGAGGCCAGGGATTGAATTCCCAAGCTTCAGATGAGGGAACTGTGGTACAGGAAAGTTAAGTGACTTGCCCAAGGTCACAAATCAGGTTTGTAGTGGAGCTGGGATTAGAAATCAGGTTCTCTTACTCCCAGGCCAGTGCTCTGTCCACAGGGCTGCACTGCTTCCCTGGTTCATTAGTAACCAAGAGGGAAGAGGAAGGATGCAGAGCACAGTTGGCAGTAAAGTAAGTTGTTGGTGAGCAATGAAGCGTAGGATTAGGCATTTGGATTTGATACTAGTGGCACCAGAGAGTCCATGGAACTTTTGAGCAGGTGAGTGGCAGCATCAGACTGATGTTGAGAAGGACAGTACATTCTGCCAGTTAGATTGGAGCCGGGAAAGACTGAAATCTGGGACACCAGAAGGAGACATCTTGCAAGAACCCAAGAGGGTGTGTTCTAAGTGAAAGGGTAGTTAAGATAGGTAGGATTGATAATGATGGAGAAATTAGGAATTGATGATGGTCTTTTAGAGCCTGTTTGAATTTTAGCATCTGATGGGTAAGGTTTGATCTTCTGGTACTTGTGTATAACCTAATAATAATAATGTTGGTATTTGTTAAGCGCTTACTATGTGCCAAGCACTGTTCTAAGTGCTGAGGTAGACACAGGGGAATCAGGTTGTCCCACGTGGGGCTCACAGTCTTCATCCCCATTTTACAGATGAGGTAACTGAGGCACCGAGAAGTTAAGTGACTTGCCCAAAGTCACACAGCTGACAAATGGCCGAGCCAGGATTTGAACCCATGACCTCTGACTCCAGAGCCCGTGCTCTTTCCACTGAGCCACACTGCTTCTCTAACCTGATGACCTTGGGGCCTATTTCACCCTGGGACCTCTCACCCACATCCTGCCTCTGGCGTGGAATGCCCTCTCTCTTCATATCCGATAGATGAGCAATCTTCCTGTATTCAAAGCCTTATTGAAAGCACATCTCCTCCATGAGGCCTTCCCCGACTAAGCCCTCACTTCATCTTCTCGTAACCTTCTGCATCATCCTTGCACTTGGATTTGCTCCTTTTATTCACCCGTCCCTCAGCTCCACAGTACTTAAATACATACATTATTTATATTAATATCTGTCCACACCTATAAACTGTGAGCTTGTTGTGGGCAAGAAATGTATCTACCAACTCTGTTGTATTGTACTTTCCAGAAAAAATATGATAGATTGGGGCTTGGCAAGGTTATGAAAGTCTACTGTCTACTTTTTATTTAGGTGTATTCTGATTACTCCCTGTCTTTTTTTTTTTTATTACAAACTAGAGCTACCCTAAGGTGGATGAAAAGAACTTCAAAATGACTCTTCAGCCACGTAAACTTCCTGAATGGATGTCTTCCCAGGATAAGGTATGATGTTCACTGTCGTTTTACTTCTCTGCTCTGCGAATAGTAAGCACTCAAGTAGCATTTCCTCATCTGTATACTGGAGATTGACTCCTTCTCCCTCTCCCTACATATTGGAGACTCTGAGCTCCCTTTGGAATAGAGGCTGTGTCCTCCCTGGTGATCTCATATCTACTCCTGCACTTGGTACAGTGCTCAGCAAATAGAAAGCGCTTAACAAGTACCAAAAAAATTAATTGATTCTGTGGAAGAGATTCAGCCACACTTGCACACAGTGATGAAATATGTGCCCTTTGGGCATTTGGTATTCACTCCTCCTTCAACTCTATGGAATTACATACATACCTATAAGTTTTATATTGTAAATTGTTTGTTAGTATCCGTATCACCCTCTAGACTATAAGATTATTATTATTACATTTTTTAAGTGCTTACTATATGTCATGCAGGTGCTGGGGTAGATGCAAGTTAATTAGGTTAGTCATGTCCCCCTGTCCCTTACAGAGCTCACTGTCTAAGTAGGACAGAGAAATTAAATGACTTGTCCAAAGTCACACGGCAAGCAATTGGTAGAACTAGGATTAGAACCAAGGTCCTCTGGCTCCCGAACCTGTTCATTTTCCATTAAGCCATACTGCTTTGTTGTGGGCAAGGCGCATGTCTTCCTGCTCTGTTCTACTGCATTCTCCCAAGCACTTAGAACAGTGCTTTGCACACGCTCATACTCAATAAATACCATTGATTGATATCACTGACAGCAATGTGGTCTTCCATTCTGGACTGTAAACTCGTTATGGGCAGAGAATTCTCTTGTATTGTACTCTCCCATGTGCTTAGGACAGTACTCTGCACATATTAAGCACTCTATAAGTACCATTAATTGATTAATTGATTTAAAGACAGAGATACTTGAGAATATTAAAAATGCCATTTGTGGGTCAGATGGATGAGCAATTATTGGAGGTTTTTGAAAAGTGGCGAGATGTGAACTGAATGTTTTGGGTTTTTTTTTTTTTGAAGAAAAATGATCAGGCACTACAGTGAAGTGTGGACTGGAGTGGGGAGAGACAGGCAGAGATGTCAGCGAGGAGGCTAATGTAGTCAACGTAGGATATAAGTGCTTGGATCAGCGAGGAGCAATTTGGATGGAGAGACAAGGGTAGAATTTAGCAATGATATGAAGGTAGAACTGACAGGATTTAGTAACAGGTTGAATATGTGGGTTGAATGGGAGATGAGTCAAGGATAATGCCTAACAAGCTTGAGAGACAGGGAATATAGTGGTATTATCTACAATTAAGGGAAAGACATGGGGGAGGACAGGGTTTGAGTGGGAATATAAGCAGTTCTGTTTTGGACATGTTAAGTTTAAGTTGTTGGCAAGACATCCAAGTAGGGATATCCTGAAGGCAGGAGGAAATGTGAGATTGCAGAGAAGGAGAGAAGTCACTGCTGGAGAGGTAGATTTGGGAAACATCAGATTTGGGATGTGTGTAGTAGCCAAGTTCAGATGCTTGCCACCTCCCCCAAGGACTTAATTCGTCCATTGACTAGCCATGCCTGGAGCACCAGTATCTTTGGGCAGAGACCTGGCACATTTGAAGTGTATGATTGAGCCCTTATGTTGTGGGTTGCAGCAGCATGCAAGAAGCAGAGAAGCAGCATGGCTTAGTGGAATGAGAACAGGTTTGGGAGTCAGAGGACGTGGGTTCTAATACTGGCTCTGCCACTTGTCTGCTGTGTGACCTTGGGCAAGCTGCTTAACTTCTCTGAGCCTCAGTTTACTCATTTGTAAAATGGGGATTAAGACTGAACCTCACATGGGACAACCTGATTACCTTGTATCTACTCCAGTGCTTAGAGCAGTGCTTGGCACATAGTAAGCACTTAACAAATACCATAATAATTATTATTATTAGAGATGTATTTGAAATTCCGGGACTGACAGCTGCATAGCCCAAGTTAGTTGCAGAAAGAAAAGTAGCTTTTTAAAAAAAATTGGTACTTGTCAAGCACTTATTGTATCAAGCACTGTTCTAAGCACTGGAGGGGCGGGGGCACCTTTATCAGCTTGGAAACAGTCCCTGTCCCACGTGGAGCTTATAGTCTAAGTTGGAGAGAGGAGAATTCTATCCCTGTTTTACTGATGCGGTGTCTGAAGCACAGGAAATTTAAGTGATTTGCTCAATATCACACAGCAGTCATGTAGCAGAGAAGAGATTAGAACCCAGATCATCTGACTCCTAACCCCATGATCTTTCCACTAGACCACACTGCTTCCCATGCTTCTTCTTGTGCTCCTCATCTTCCTTCCCAGGTCACTTGGGTGTTCTAACTAGGAGCTAGATGCCTGTTCCTGTACAAATTAAACACTGTACAAATTATTTCCTTCATGTATATGAGTATCTGTTGGATGCTTGGCATTTTTCTCAGTGCTTGGGAGCACACACTTCCAAGGGCGTAGTATTGTGCTCTGCACAAAGTAAGCACTCAATAAAAAACTTTTACTGATTGATTCCAGTAAAAGTAATGCAATACAATCCCTATCCTTGGAGTTGGATCCTTTTTAAAGGCATAACCCATGTTCTGTTCCTTGAAAATGTTGTTATAGAGTATCTTTTGGATGCTTGGCATTTTACTCAGTGCTTGGGAGCACACACTTCCAAGGGTGTAGTACTGTGCTCTGCACAAAGTAAGCACTCAATAAAAAACTTTTACTGATTGATTCCAGTAAAAGTAATGCAATACAATCCCTATCCTTGGAGTTGGATCCTTTTTAAAGGCATAACCCATGTTCTGTTCCTTGAAAATGTTGTTATAACATTTATAAATTAGGACCCATTCTAGAACCTCTGGAAAGGTAACATGAAATTTCTTTGCACACCATGTACAATAAAGATAAATGTCACTAAGTGAGAGTAATTTAAAATATAACATTGCGATATTAAATGAGCTGTAATATGGTTAAGTGTCTTAGCAAGAGGCTGCAGAACTAGAAGCTTGTTCAGCTGATTATGGTTTTATTACCTTAGGGAAGAATTGGTTCAATTTAGCCTTCAATAGCTTTCTTATTTTCTTCATAAAGCACCCTGTAGCAGGCTAACTTCTTCTGAAGATCTCTGCACTCCTTTGAACTCTTCTCTTCATTAGGGTCTTCAATCATATTTGTAATTTGTATTGTTGAGTATTGATGCCAGACCCTTAAATCCAATTTTTTAGCTGGAGGAAGAAACCCATAACTACATCTTAATTTGGAGTTTGTTCTGGATAAGATGCATTTACCAGCATTCCTCTGTTCTCTCCCCCAAAAACCATCTCATCCATATATGCTGTCAAATTTGATTTGAGGGCAGTGGGGTGGATTTCATACCCTGCCTCCTAATTCTCATTGTGACTGTGACTGTTTATTGAAATTTCATTAGCATGAGCTTTCCAGGAACCAGTTTAAAAAATTTTTACTTTTATTTCCAAATCCCTTATTCTTTGGGCTTAAAAGTACCAGTGTTCTTAGTGCTACTCTAAGGCAGGGCAAGTCGGGAGACTGCTTTGGTATTGGGGAGATAAATGAAGCCAGACTTTCGTCGTCAATCGTCTCTTTTTTTCTGACTCCAAAGAATATCTCTTATTGTCTCCTGATTTAATCTAATCTGGGAGATTTGAGTTTGCTTCAAAAATGGATCCTTTTTTACTGTGATCAGTTTTGATTGCTATCAGACCAGTTTAAATCTTTTAGGATTTATCAGTTGTTTCTATGTTTTTTAATGGTAACTGTAATCTCTCATTAGATTTACCAGGAAGGCTAAAGCTAAACATGCATGGAATTCACCTGAATAGGGGATAAAATAATTTAAAATTTGATTAATTTTATTAGTTTAGGGTGCTATTTTACTCTGTTCCCTGAATCTAGACCTACATCTGAATGAAGAAAATTAATCATTCATGCATTGTAATTGTATCTGTTGTAAACTGTAACACTTATTTTCAGAAGATCATTCTGGAAGATGACCTTCCCTTCTTAGAATTCACGGGATCCATTGTTTATAGCTACGAAGCTGGTGATTGTTCTTTCTTGTCAGAAGATATTCGGTAAGGGAGTTGGCTCTCTGAAGCTTGAATTTCTCCTTTTTAAAGAGTAATAATAATTTATAATGCTGTAGATTGTATGCCAAATTTCACAGTCAGAATAGATATAGGCTCATTATATCATTGTATTTCATTATTCTCTTTTCGATGTGATAACTTTCTTTTTTCTGTAAAAAATGTATAATTTTCCTTTAAATAAGGTTTATATAAGGTCTAAAATTAGTACATGGAGACTTTAAGCGTGCTTATAAATTAGTCTGAAAGTGTGATATATCTTTATCATTTTTTCTGGAATGTAACATGTCAAGATCTATAAATTACATATTATAAATTATTTATATTTATGTGTGTCTCCCTCTCGACTTTAAACTCATCGTGGTCAGAGACTGAGGGCAGTGGGGATGGGAGTCAGTAAGAATGGAGATAATTCTGTTGTGTTGTGCTCTCCCAAATGCTTAGTACAATGCTCTGCACATAGTAAGTGCTCAATAAGTACAGTTGATTGACTGATTAACATTTAAGTAAGTGTCTCTATAAAGCTACAGAACAGTCAATTGAAAATTAGTCACCTTGGGGAAATTAAGTTCCACTGTAAACAGTTAATATATTGCCAAAGAAATACTACCTGATGCTTGTTTGGACATATATTGCTGTGAGAGCTGAGCTTATGATGGATGCCACATTCTACTTTTTAAGGAGCCGTAGCTCCCACAGTGTCATTGATATGCCATTCTTCATAACACATGTCAAGGCAGAATCACAAACAACAAAGTCCTGAACACCCAAGAAGTTGCTACAAAATGAACTTAAAGTGGGAAGGCCATAGGAACAGAAGGGAGAAGAAACAGTTAAAAGATTCACTGAAGCATCGCCATCCAGAAGACAGTATGAGCTGTCCTTGGACTTAATCATTGGTATTCATTGAGCACTTACTATGTACAGAGCACTATACTAAGTGCTTGGGAGAGCACAACAGATTTGATAAGTACGCTCTGCTCACAAGGACCTTCCATTCTAGAAGGGAAGACATGATTGGTTCTTGAAATCTGTATCTTAAGTTAAAGCGTTGTAAATTTGACTGATTTTCCGCTACGGAACAGTATTAAAAGTGGTTACTGGGTCCTGATCTATGGCCAGTATCCTTTTTGTTCCAAAATTACCCTGAAGTGCGTATTTATTCAATTAAAGATTAATGTACTTTATATTGTAAACAGCAATCATTTTACTATAAATAGCAATCTATTGACACGGGATTGCAGGGCAGCTCTGTATTTTTGCCGTATTTTACTAAAATTATCTTGAATTGCGTACTGAATTAAAGTTAAATAATAATGTATCATATTGCAAAGGGCAATCATATTAGCAACATTAAAAAAGCAATCACATTGACATGGGGTTACAGGGTAGGTCCAGCTGTGGCTATTGTGGCTGCTTCTGCTGGCACTGCCAACTCCTATGAAAGGAAATGGAACCTATGCTTCGTTCATGGGGATGTGGAAGGAAGGGAAGAAGGGAGCTGGAAGAGAATCCCCATGTGTACTCCCCTTCTTGAGCTACAGAGTCACCACTCCTCCAAGACTAAAGCCTAATTTCTTCTTCTCCCATTCCCTTCTGCATTACCTGATTTGCTCCTTTTATTTACCATCCCCACCAGCCCCACAGCACTTATGTACATAGCCGTAATTTATTTATTTATATTAATGTCTGGTTTCCCCTACAGACTATACGTTTGTTGTGGGCAGGGACTATGTCTACCAACTCTGTTATATTGTACTCTCCCAAGTGCTGTGTGCTGCACACAGACAGTAAGCATTCAATAAATATGATCGATTGATTGATTAACTGTCATGGTAGACAGACCAGCTTGTAAACGGAAAACTTGAATGAAGATAACTTTTTTGAATGTCGAGGGTGAATGGAAAACTTGAATGAGGATAACATTTTTGAATGTCGAGGATGATTTCAAATGAAACTATTTTAGTAGGCTGAATTTTTTCGTCAGGAAAAACTAACGCACTGATTTGGGCTCTATGCCAGAGTGAAAAGCAGCGCTGCCAGAATGAAACATTTAGATCCTTTCTCGGTGGGAAGTCCAAGACTTAAGATACTTTGTGCCTCAGTCCATCATCAGCCCCCCTCTTCATATACAAGCCATTCAGAGATATGTGTATAAGGCAGACCCCATTTCTTTCATGTTCTGTAGCTATCTCAAATGTGTAGCTGTTTTTAGCCAACTTGGACACATCTAGGAATGTTCCTCATTGGTTGTGTCTTCTATGAACATGAAGGCCCTGAGCATCCTCAGTTGTGCTGCTGCCTATGTTTATGCAGTAGCTAAGAATAGATTGGATGCATGCTAATAATAATAATAGTAATAATGATGACGGTATTTGTTAAGCGCTTACTTACTATGTGTCAGGCATCCTGTAAATGTTCAGTCCAACCTGTATGAAACAGTGATGGAAGAAATTGGACTTGAGAATTACTGCCCCAAATTGTGGACAGAATTGAAGAGAGTATCTGTTCAACACTGGAATTATGGAGAGGATAGAAGGCCAAGATAATGCTAAGACACAAATCACAACAGAATTCTAGTTTGACAACTCATATGCCTGAATTTGGCATATGCTGCAAGCTCATTATTTCTTAAGAGTAACACAGTAGTGTCACCCAAGGATCTTAAGCCATTTTGCTAACAAACTCCTTACATTCTTCTATTGTACTTTCTCACTACACTGGCCTTATTGTGTAGATAGGAAGAATGAGAAAATTTCTCTAAGACCATCAATGAGATTGCAAGCCTGGACTTTGTATTATACCTAAGGAAAGTATCCTGTTGCCTTTCCTGTTTCAGAATTCCCCAGAACTAGGCATCTTGGGGCCCCCTCTTCAGAGTGGAGATAGCTTTGTTGTAACTTATCCTGAAGGACAGATGACAATAGGAAAGCTCCCTTCCTTTCTTCCCAAAAGGGAACTTTTTTAAAGTAAAAAGGTGGGGTTTTGTGAATGGATACTTTACAGGTAAGCTATTGTACTTAGAGGAGATAGACAAAATAGTTTACAGACAGGTGAGAAAAGAATATGGAGAGATGGATAGGTGAATGAATAGTACTTAAATAGAAGAGCATGTAAATTACTTTCTACACAGCAGCTGTGGAAGACTATGAGTGTGAAAGTGCTGAGGCAGTGATTGGGAGGAGAATAGAAATAATTGGGGAAAGCTTCTCAGAGGAAGTGGCACTTCAAGAAGAATTTGAAGATGATGAGAGCTGGGCTCTAGTGGAGTTGAAGGGGGAAGGATTTCTAGGTAGGAGGAAGGTCATGAACAGATTGGTCAGGGAGAGTTGACAATGAGGCACAGGGGAAAGGTGAGCTTGGGAAGTAAAAGATGTGAACTGGGGTGTAGTGGGAGAAGAATGCAAAAATAAAAGAGATGATGGAGTGCCTTAAAGCCATTGATCAGGAGTTTCTGGTCAATGTGGAGAGGAATGATAAAGTATGAATGGTTTTTTAAACACTTGGTACTTATATGCTAGGAGGAAACAAAAAAATGGATGTGAAAATTAGGCATGGTCCCTGGCCGTCAAGAGGCTCTCAGAATAAGGGAGGATAGAGGGGATGGGCAACAGGCAAATGAGGAGGAATGAAACAATAAAAACAGAAAAACAACATGAAAGTTGACATCTTATATATATATAATGAGGAAGATAAAACCTTTTGGCCAGAAGAGCAGAGTTTGGGCTTGTGGTGGCTCTTTGTGCTAGGCCAGGGATAAAAGCTGCTGCTGTGCACTGTCAGCATGACCGCCATTAGCTAGCCAGCCATGTGTCCTTTCCAGGAACCAGCACTGACTCTCTGGGCCATTCAGTAGAATCCATCCCATGCTGTCTTCCACACCCTGTTAGGAAACAGGAAAGCATGAAGTGTCCACAAAACCTTTGGAAGACTGGTTGCTGTGGTTGCGGGTGTGCCTTGGTGTCTGACATTATACTCCTCTAACCACAGCATCCTACTGATATTATCTTAATTTTGTGTATTTGTCTTGTTTTAGTGTTGCATCATTCCTGAGGTGGCTGTCTCCAGTCCCTTCTTCCCACTTATACTCTTAGATTGTGAGCCTATTGAGGGCCAGGGACCATGTCTAAATCTCACCTGTATATTCTCTTCCAGCCCTCAGTTCAATGCTCTGCACACAGAGACGCTTAATAAATACTATTACTACTACTACAGCTGACAGATCACCACTCTCCCTATTTTCAAAGCCCTACTAAAATCGTATCTCCTCGAAGTGGCCTTCCCTGACTAAGCCCTCATTCCCTCTGAGTCACCTATGCACTTAGGTCTGTTCCTCTTAAACAATTTCATACTCACTCACCCCTGGCCTCACAGCACTTATTCGCTGTTGCTTCCTTTATTTCAGTGTCTGACTCTCCACACTAGATCGTAGACTCCTTGAAGGCAGGGATCAGATCTACCAACTCTATTGTATTTTATCAATCAGAAGTATTTACTGAGTACTTACTGCTCAAAGACCACTGTACTAAGCACTTGGGAGAGCACAAAGCAACAGAGATGGTAGTCATGTTTCCTGCTCATAAGGAGCTCTCCCAAGCCCTTAGTGCAGTGTTCTGCACACAGTAAGTGCTCAATAAATACCACTGATTGAGTGATTGATTGAATAGGTGGGCTTGCAAATGTGTGAGTAGGGGTTTAATGGGAGAAGAACGAGGAAAATTTGTTTGCTCCCATGACTTCAACTACCATCTTTACGTGGATGATTCCCAAACCTACTTCTCCAGTCCTGACCTCTTTCCATCTCTGCAGTCTTGCATTTCCTCCTGCTTTCAGGATGTCTCTACTGGGATGTCTCACTGACACCTCAAACTTAACCCATCTTTCCATCCAGACTCTTATCTTTCCCATCACTGTAGACAACATCATTCCCCCCCCCCCCCCCATTTTAGAAGCCTATAATTTTGGGATTGTCCTAGACTCATCTCTCTCATTCAATCCACATATTGAATCTGCCTCCAAAGCCTGGCAGTTATCATATCCCTCCTTGACTACTGCATCGACTTCCTCACTGACCACCCTGCTCCTGTCTCTCCCCACTCCAGTCCTTGCTTCCTTATTCTACCTGGATCATTTTTCTAAAAAAAAGTTCAGTTTACATCTCCCCACTCCTCAAATCCTCCAGTGATTGCCCATCCACCCCACATCAAACAAAAACTCATTTCCATTGGCTTTAAAGCACATAATCAGCTCGCCTCTTCCTACATTACCTCGCTGATTTCCTGCTACAGCCTACTTAGCCCACAAACTTTTCTCAGCCATCCTACTCACTGTACCTTAATCTCATCTGTCTCATGGCTGACCCCTTGCCTAAGTCCTCCATCTGGCCTGGAATTCTCTCCCCCTTCATATCACTCAATCAATTGTATTTATTATTTACTGTGTGCAGAGCCCTGTACTAAGCATTTGGGAGACTACAGTAGATCAGAGTTGCTAGATCTGAAAGACCACCCTTCTCCTTACCATCAAAGCCTTATTAAAAATCACATTTCCTCCAAGAGACTTTGCCTGAATCACCTTTCATTTTCTCTCCCTTTTGCCTTTCCTATACACCTGGACTTGTAGAGAAGCAGCGTGGCTCAGTGGAAAGAGCATGGGCTTTGGAGTCAGAGGTCATGGGTTCGAATCTATGCTCTGCCACTTGTCAGCTGTGTGACTGTGGGCAAGTCACTTAACTTCTCGGTGCCTCAGTTACCTCATCTGTACAATGGGGATTTACTGTGAGCCTCACGTGGAACAACCTGATTACCTTGTATCTACCCCAGTGCTTAGAACAGTGCTCTGCACATAGTAAGCGCTTAACAAATACCAACATTATTATTATTATTATTACTCTTTTAAGCACTTGATATTTACTCCAACCTCAGCCCTACAAGGTTTATGCACATATCTAAAAACTACTGTGTGTCTCCCTCTTTAGACTGTAAGGTCCTGCTTGACGGGAAACATGTCTTCCAGCTCTGCTGTAGTGTAATCTCCCAACTGCTTAGTACAGTGCTATATGCACAGTAAGCATGCAGTAAATATCATCGGTCAATTAGTTGATTGGGGAGAGAGCTGATTATGTGCCTTAAAACCCACTGTCAGGAGTTTTTCTGCTTGATGTGTTGGGGAATGGGCAACCATTGGAAGTTTTTATGGAGTGGGAAGATGTGCTGAGTGTTTTAAAATATTCAAGCAGCAGAGAGAATTATGGATTGGCAAGGGGAGTGATTGGGGCTGAGTTAATCAGTGAGGTAGAAGGCTCAGTTTCCTTGTCTGTAAAATAGAAATAAGACACCTGCTTTCCCTACCCTTTAGGTGATAAATTTTGTGTGGCACTGGGACTGTGCCTGATCTGATTATGTTGCGTATCTACCCCAGCACTTACCATATAGTAAAGGCTTAATAATTATCTTCATGATAATAAAAGACAATGTGAGAGTGCAGAAGAGATGAGAGGTTGGTGATAGCAAGATAGATTTGTTCAGCTGAAGCCATGAGAATGTTGATCTGTTCTGGAGAGGAGAGTGGAAAATCATAACTGTTATTAGTATCCTGTGGGAGAATGGAAATAGAGAATTTTTGAGGGAGGAATAAATGGATGGAAGTAAGCAATTGAAACAAGAAATAGCTTTCACCTTTCCTGTTAATGTTGAATTCAACCAATTTTGAAAAAAAATTAAAAAAAAAAATACTGCCCTACAAAAATTTCACCTGGTCTACAAAATTTTCATCATCCCATCCCACTCTAGCCAGTGGCATAACTATGATACATTTTTAATTCTTGCTTGCTGCTGGATGACTTTTCAAAAGAATATGTGGCCTAATTGCTTTTAGGCCCCAAGCCTGCTGGTGTAAGATAATTTTAAGGGCTGAATTAAACACAATAGGAATAAGATGGTCTTTAACTTCTTTTATTTTGCATGAAATAGAGTATAATTATGGGGAAGCTAAGGAATGGGCTAGGTATATCAGCTTGCATACAGTGACTTGCTTTGCCGTAAGATTTATGAAAATAAATCACAGGTATCCTTAGTAATATGGATCGTCAACCATTTTACATAATTGGTTTTACTTGAAGAGTAATCAACCTGATTTAAAAAAAAAAACTGCTTACATTTTATAGGGGTAGGTGTATTCTTGTAAAGGACAGATAGTCCTAGATGTCTCTATGATTCATAAAAGCACATTTGTTCCCGCTGCAGGACAAGTCTAAATGATGGATCTGTGATAGGATTTGATATTGAATGGCCACCCACATATTCCAAAGGAAAACTTGGAAGAGTTGCACTAATTCAGCTGTGTGTTTCAGACCAGAAATGTTACTTGTTTCATATTTCTTCTATGTCAGGTTGGTACAGTTATTGTTTTGGTTTCAAGGAGGAAAATATTTCCCTGTCAGATTATATTGTTTCATCTGCAAGAGCCCTTTGCGATTCAACCCAAGAAAAGTGTGTTTCCTGTAATGTATGTTAACTCAACATAGAAGTTAATATAATTAATGTGGATGCAAGTGTAAGGGTGTGAAAAATAGCATTGAGGTTCATGAAATAAATACTACTTGGAAGAACAATTTTAAACCTTAGTTAATAGGAATGTTAAAATCTGTCGCAGGTTTTCCGAAGGGACTGAAAATGCTGCTGGAAAATGAAGCAATTAGAAAGGCTGGTGTAGGAATTGAAGGAGATCAGTGGAAACTCTTAAGTGACTTTGAAATCAAATTGAAAAGCTTTGTGGAACTTGCAGATGTTGCCAATGAAAAGGTAAAAGCGTCATGGGTTTTTTTAAAATTCTTATGACTGTTCTTTATTCTTAAGGACCATTTTAGCTATTTGAGTATATTCATTTTAAGAAATACTACAGGTGTTCTCGAATAGTTGGAATCCTGAAGACACCCCCAATGACTTCCAATCATAAAAGCATACAAGTTGCCATCTTTCCTTAAACAATAACAATGACAATGATTAAATGCTATGTGCCAGGTACTGTACTAATCACTGGGATGAATACAAACAAATCAGGTTAGACACAGTCCTTGTCCCATGTGGGCCTTACAGTCTCAATCCCCATTTTACAGATGAGGTAACTGAGGCACCGAGAAGTCAAGTGACTTGCCCCAAGTCACACAGCAGACAAGTGGCAGAGCTGGGATTAGAACCCATGACCTTCTAAATCCCAGGCCCATGCTCTAATCCACTGCACCATGCTGCTTCTCATGCTTCTATTTTTCTTTTCAATCTTGGGTCAAACTTTTTTTATATAATTGTTATATTTTTGGACCGTAGAAGACAGTCATACAAATTTTTCCTCTAGCCATTTAAACTAGAACTTGAGGAGCAGGGCAGCCTAGCTGAAAGAGCATGGACCTGGAAGTTGGGGTAGCTGGGTTCTAATTTGTCTCTACCACTTGCCTGCTGTGTGACCTCAGGCATGTCACTTAACTTTTCTGTGCCTCAGTTTCCTCATCTGTAAAATGAAGATTCAGTACCACTTCTTCCTCCTCTTCAGACTGTGAGCCCTATGTGGAACAGGTACTGGTCCGAGTAAATTGTCTTGTGTCTAAGTGCCTAGTACAGTCCTTGGCACATAGTAAGTGTTTAGCAGTAATAGTAATAATAATAATTATGGTATTTGTTTAGCACCCACTATGTGTTAGGCACAGAACTAAGTGCTGGGATGGATGATAATAATAACTGTGGTATTTGTTAAGCACTTACTATGTGCCAAGCACTGTTCTGAGCACTGAGGTGGATACAGGGTAATCAGATTGTCCCACGTGGGGCTCACACTTTTAATCTCCATTTTACAGATGAGAGAACTGAGGCATAGAGAAGTTAAGTGACTTGCCTGAGGTCACATAGCAGACAAGTTGGAGAGCTGGGATTAGATTCCCAAGCCTGTGTTCTTTCCACTAAGCCACACTGCTTCTGTAGCCATACTGCTTCTCTGGATAAAAGCAAATTGGGCTGGTCACAGTCCCTGTCCCACATGAGGCTCACAGTCCCAATCCCCATTTTACAGACTTCTGACTCCCAAGCCCGTGCTCGAATCCACTAAGCCATGCTGCTTAACAAATACCATGACATTATTATTATTGCTCAAATATTTTCCAAGGAAATAGAAGCAGTTCTGACTGAATAGTTGCCGTGGAATGATTTTCTACATCAAGCAGAAACTGCTTACTGTTGCCCCAGCTGTCTTTTACACATGAGGTCTCTTCACTCTCTGTCCCTGGGTTAGCATTCTCTACTCCTTCTAAACTTCTAATTCTACCCCACGTTCACCTCTTCAATCCCCATCCTTTCACTCCTGCTGTTCCCTGAGCTGGAACTGTCTCACTCCTAAGCCCACTTTCCCCACTCTCTCAAAATCTTTCAGCTTTCCCCATCTTCTTAGCCTCTGTGAAATCCCACCTTCCCTATTCAAAATTATGGAAGTAGGAGGAAGAACAAGGATATAACTGGTAGTAGCAAGAATAGGAAAGGTGAAATAGATGAATGTGAATAATAAGTAGCAAATATAGAATCCCCTAAGCCATTGATCTAAAATATACAAGAGCTTTGCCAATGGTGGTTAGAATGCTGAGTTTTCCAATAACGCAGGGATTGTGTTTTCCAGAGCCCTGCGTTAAGGAAAACGTCCCTTGTAATACTCATTCCGTGTCCAGTCCCTCATGCATGCCCACAACTGTTTCTTCTGACACTGCACGAGGCAAATCCAGCAGATGTGCACTTTTGGAAGAACGTTTCCTAATTCTGCTCTGATGTTCTATCCACAATGCATTGTGAAAATTCATGCTCTAGCAGAACTGTATTTCCCAAGTTAAGAATCTAATTGAACGATTTCGTTTATACCATTGTTGGGTCCAACAAAAGAATCCAGTCATGGCAACACAGCACAAGGGGTTTATTATTGCAATACTAATACAGATCTGTATGGGTGAAGACAGATGGAGTCTGTTGTCCTAAAAACGGGGTCAACCTCATCATTGAAAGGTTGGGGGAGGTAGTTAGTTATAGTCAGTGCTGGGCGTGGTATTCCTTCATACCATCAATAGAATCCAATTGAGCATGGCTTCAGTTTTCTTAACTGATGACAGCGGAAGGGTGTGGCTAAAGCATGATTTAGGAAAACAAGCTAGATTAAATAGAAAATGGAGATTGAAAACAAAGTGGAATAAGGCTGGCTAAGAGTTGGTTTCCACACCCTATAATCAAAGGTACCTCCCTTACCATGGCCCCATTATCCTCTTTGAAATGACAGTCATTTCATTCAGGAGCAATGTAAAGTTATAACTGGTTGGTATCCTGGTGAAAACTTTGAATTTGAAACCCACGGAAAGGTGAATAGGAAATGTTGATTACACCTGGGAAAAATAATTCCTGTTTGATGCATTTGGTTTGCCCTGTTCTTAGCTTAAATGTAAAGAGAAATGGAGCCTCAACAGTCTGGTGAAACACCTCTTTAACAAGCAACTTTTGAAGGACAAGGCCATCCGCTGTAGTAGCTGGGATGAATTTCCACTCACGGAGGACCAGAAGTTATATGCTGCTACTGATGCTTACGTATGTATTTTAAAATAATATGGTATTTAATAAGAGCTTGTCACGTGCCAAGCACTGTGCTAAGCACTGAGGGGGATATAAAATATGTAGATTAGACACACTCCTGTGCCACAAAGCGCTCACAGTCTAAGTACTTGAAGACAAGTATCGAACACTATTTTACAGTTGAGGAAACCGAGACATGAAGAAGTTAAATGATTTGCCCAAGGTGCCACAGCAGGCAAGTGGCGGAGCTCGGGTTAGAACCGTGGTCCTCGGATTCCAGGGCCTGTGCTCTCTCCCCTAGGTCACACTGCTATCTCTGTCTCCTTTTACTAAAATCCTACTCATTTAATAAGTTGTTTGAAACCTGCTCACTATTTTATTGTTTGAAATATTTTAACCCTGCAGATCCTGGCGTATCACCAAATTATTACCTCTAAAATTGGATCCAAAGTTCATGGAAACACTTTTCTTGCCATTTAATTCTCTCAATACCAGGCAACTAGTATTAATCACAGATGGCTGAATTCCAGGAAATATCATTAACATTGAGCCAACAGAATGGCCCGTTCTTTGTGTAAATTTAAATTCCAGCATTTCAGGCTTTTTATATAAATAGAAAACATTATAAGCCTTTCATTGTCAGGCACTAATTTCCTATTGTTTGATAGGCTTGTTAAAATTTCAGATTAAAAATAATTGCAATACATAAGGAAATGAGATTAATGTAAAACCTTTTTAATCACTGAAATTTTGACCTCTGGTTTTGGCTTGTTGTGGTAAGTGAAAAATGTTTTCATTAACAGTGAATTCATTCACAGTGAACAATTGGTATATCTCTTTACAAATATACTCAGCCCTGCCATAACAGTATATTCACTGCACATTGGGCTTGGCATTGTCAGGAAAGTAGGGAGAGTTTGCCCTACAATGTAAACAGTGTCAGTGGAATTGTTTTGTGTGCAATTCTGTGATACTGGAATGAGTTAGTGCTATAGCATGAATTTTCTTTAGGGTTAAGTTTTGCACAACCCTCAGGTTATCAGACCTAGGTTTATTGTTAATCTTTCCTTGAGGCACGCTTTTTGTCCCAAAGTTTCTTGGTAAATCAAATTAATAAGCCACTTTCCTACTTGATTCCTGTCTCAGGAGTGGAATGGAGATGAGAAGCAGCATGTCTTAGTGGATTGAGCATGGGCTTGGGAGTCAAAAGGACCTTGGTTCTAATCCCAGCTCCACCACATGCCTGCTGTTTGACCTTGGGCAAGTCACTTAGCTACACTGGGCCTCAGTTACCTCATCTGTAAATTGGGGATTAAGACTGTGAGCCCCATGAGGTTCAGGGACTGTTCAACCTCATTAACTTGTATCTATGCTAGCACTTAGAACAGTGGTTGGCAAATAGTAAGCGCTTAACAAGTAATTATTATTATTATTACTTCTGGCTGGTATCCAAGGGAATAACTTTTATCTTCAGCAGGAAAATGTTTGGTAATTCCCTTTGTTTCGCAAATGGGTGAAGGTCATTAAACTAACTGGCAATTAGGAGGGCTATACTGAAATATTAGTTTTCTAAGGTGCATTCACTGAGTCCTTCATAATAATAGTAATAATAATAAATAATACTAATTGTGCTATTTTTTAAGCACTTGCTTTATGCCAGGCACTGTACTAAGCACTAGGTAGCTACAAATAATCAGTTTGGACACAGTTCCTGTCCCACATGTGGTTCACAGTCCAAATTTGAGGGGGAACGGGTATTTAGTCCCCATTTCACCGAAGAGGAAACTTCAGAATTGGAGAATGGGTGGGGTAGGATGGGGGTGTACAGGCCTGGGTTTGCCTAGTCAGGTCCAACAAAAGAATCTTGTCTCAGCAACACAGCACAAGGGGTTTATTATTTCACTAGTAGTACAGATCTGTATGGGTGAGGAAAGACAGAATCCCTTGTCCTAAAAGCGGGTTCAACCGAAAGGTGGAAGAGGTAGCTAGAGTCCATGGTGGATGTGGTGTTCCCTGACACCATCAATGGGATTCAGTCAAGAGTTGGTGCTTTTGATCAAGTGATCCAATCAGTCCAATCAAGTATTGGTGCTCCTGATCATATGATCCATTGGGTCCCATCAAGTGTGGCTGCGGTCTTTGTAACTGACAACAGGGTCGGGGTGTGCTGAAGCATGACTTAGGAAAACAAGCTAGAATAAATACAAAATGGATTCTCAAAGCAAAATGGAACAGGGATGGATAAGCGTTGGTTTCTACATTTAACAGCCCAAAGGGGTAGATTAATGTAATTGGTGGGTTGGGAACAGTCAAGACCTTCTGACTAGCCTAGAATTGCCACTCTGAATCTGGAGAAATGTTTGGGGAACAGTGGAAAGTGGGAAGGAATTGAAGTGAGCTAATCTAGAACTTAATTGAGGTGGCGATCTTTTGCATTAATTCTTCATCAGATTTTCCATGAGCATGTCCTAAATCCCAAGGGACTCTATTCACTGTTCACTAGGAAAATTCAGTGTCTAAGTGAGACATTTAAATTCAATCTAATGTTTTGTGCAGTATCTTGGCATTTCTCAGAGTGGAGTAGGGAGTTAGTGGTCTCGTAGCATTTCACAATATATGGTAAGTAACATTAACGTCTTTGAATCTGTCTGAAGCTTGTCCACATACAAAATAGATCCCTTTTCTAAATACCTATATTGTAGTAGGTTTGTAGAATTGAGTTTTGTTTTCTTTCTCAGGCTGGCTTCATAATTTACCAAAAATTGGCAACCTTGGGCTGTGCTGAGCAAATACTGTTCAATGTAAAAAGAGGTAAGTTGAGGTTAGCAAAATTAGAATAGTGGGATTCTATCTAGTGAGCTTAATTTTATTAAACAGACACTCAAGCTATGTGCCATCTATTTGCTTTAGGAAAACATTCAATAGAGTAAAATATGTTAGGCTGAAGTTCAGTGCTGGGATTCAGTATCATGCACCTTTAGCCAAATTTGAAATGCTATTGTGTGGATTTGCTGTTTTTATAAGTGATCATTTTTTCCAATTTGCCTTCTTGTTGTTCTTGAACTAATAACAGGGCTCTGCATTCAAATAAACTAGATGGCCCCCATTAAGTCGGCAGCTTTCATGCAATAATAATAATAATAATACTATAATAATAGTAATAATGCTATTTGTTTAGCGCTTACTATGCGTCAAGCACTGATTGAAGCACTGAGGTAGATAAAAGCTAATCAGGTTGGACACAGTCCCTGTCCCACATGGGGCACATGGTTTCATTACCCATTTTACAGTTGAGATAACGGAGGCCCAGAATAGTTAAGTGACTTGGCTAAGATCACATAACAGTCATGTAGTAGAGCCGGGACTAAAACCCAAGTCCTTCCAACTCCCGGACCTGTGCTCTATCTGAGAAGCAGCGTGGCTCAGTGGGAAGAGCCCGGGCTTGGGAGTCAGAGGAGATCTAGTCCCGGCTCTGCCACTTGTCAGCTGTGTGACTTTGGGCAAGTCACTTCACTTCTCTGTGCCTCAGTTACCTCATCTGTAAAAAGGAAATGAAGACTGTGAGCCCTACGTGGGACAATCTGATTACCTTGTGTCTACCACAGCCCTTAGAACAGTGCTTGGCACATAGTAAGCGCTCAACAAATACCAACATTATTATTATTATCCATTAGGCCGTACTGCTTTCTTGCATTCCATTCCATGCAGTGGAACCACTCATTGATTGCTCATTGCCAAAGTGAAGTGGAAAAATAAGCAACCCTTCATTTTCTTTTGATATGCCAAGTGCATAGTAATGTCAGTGTATTCTTATTTTTTTTATTTCCCGGATGTTTTATACACTCCTACTTTGAATAGCCATACATTTTCTCATTTGCAGTACCTGTGTGAAGATGGGGGTGGGGGGGAACCTCCAGTTTTAGGTCCCCACATTTTATCTCAAAGAAAAAAATAAGCTCAACATTTCAGCCTGGTCTGCAGTCAATTTACTTACTCAGAAAAGAAATCTCAGGCCCAGAGAATTGGTAAAATAAAGTGGCAAAATGACTTGGTAGTGGATCAATTTCGATTAGAGCTTGATTGTTTGTAAAGGTGTCATTGACCCTGATGTTCCAGAGGAGATGTTACCCAGAGACTTGAAGGAGCAATTGACATCAATGTCTGAAGAGATAATTGATCTGGCTAATCACCTTCCTGTCACTTTTCAAAAACCAGAATGTCCACAGAGGTAAATATTACTTGTACATTTTTTTCCTCTATATCCTTTATTTCTTCTTTACCATTCACAACTATTCAATCATTCAATCAGTCAGTCATATTTATTGAGCGTTTACTATGTGCACAGCACTGTACTAAGTACTGGAGAGCGTGCAGTGCAGGAGAATTAGCGGACATGTACCCTGACCATAACTAGTTTACAGCTATTATTGAGTGACTGCTATGTAAGCAGCGTGGCACAGTGGAAAGAGCCCAGGCTTGAGAGTCAGAGTTCATGGGTTCAAATACCGGCTCCACCGCTTGCCAGCTTTGTGACTTTGGGCAAGTCACTTAACTTCTCTGTGCCTCAGTTACCTCATCTGTAAAATGGAGATTAAAACTGTGAGCCCCACGTGGGACAACCTGATCACCTTGTATCCCCCAGCGCTTAGAACAGTGCTTTGCACATAGTAAGTGCTTAACAAATACCACCATTTATTTATTTATTTTACTGAACACTGCACTAAGTGCTTGGAAAGTTCCAGTAGAAATAAAAGACCTAGTACCTGTCCTTGAGGATCTTATAATCAAATTTCCTTCAGGTAAAGCTTCTTTCAATTTGTGCTCTTGAAAGATATTTGACAGAGCCATTCCAGTATAGCTGTGTATGTGAACATTTGTTCTGAGAACGCTAATTCATGGAGGAATGAAAACTTTGTATCCAGGCAGGAATAATTCATCTTTTCTCAGTTAAAACATCAAAGGGACTTGGCAGCGTACTTTGTAGAATGTTTTATGAAAGTCTTAAACTGAGAGCATAAATTATGTGTCGATAAAATTCATTTAAACACATACACCAGAGAGAGAACTGTAAGATTCATATCTCCTTCCACTCTGAGTAATCGTTTGGAGCCTGTTTGTTCAAATTTGTGCAATATAATTTAACCACCCCTGTTACTTAGAAACTAGGAAGTTGGAAGGTGCTTTTTTACTATGTAGTAGTCTCTCTATTCCCCTGGAAGCCTCCTTTACAATTTCAGGTACATACTGACTCATTAAGAGACTGGGATTTCTTTTTGAAAACCATTTAGAAATGGTGTTCAGATTTAGAACAGGAAGTAGATGGTTTGTAACATTTGGTGAAGAGTGTAGTACAAATGCAGTGTATTTGTATTATAATCTTTATAGCGCAGGTGCTTTCTTCTCTGTACTCTTGGGCAGTTATTTCTGCACAGACTGTGAAGTCACTTTCTGGTGACTCTCCAGCAGCATGAGTTCCTGTGGAATGAGAGATTGCACTGGGGTAATCTAATCTTAAAACATTAACAACACAGAAATCTCAGAAGCTGAGCTGAGCTGAGCAAGTGATTTTTCATTGAGATTTAATTCCTCTCAGGAATTTTAAATTTAAGGTTCTCACGAGGCAAAATTAGTCAGTCAATCAGTAGTATTTATTGAGCACTTCCTATGTGCAGAGCACTGTACAAAGCGCTTGGGAGAGTACAATATAACAGAGTTAGGAGACACGTTCCCTGCCCTTAACGAGCTTACACTCTAGAGAGGGATACAGATATTAATATGAGTAAGTAATTTATGATATATAATTTAAAGATATGTACTTAAGTTCTGTGGGATTGAGGGTCGGGTGAATATCAAATGAACAGAGGTCACAGATCCAAGTGCATAGAAGACACAGAAGGTAGAAGGAACCGGGAAAAAGAGGGGTTAACTGAAGACGGCCTTTTGGAGGAGATGTGACCTTAGTAATGCTTTGAAGATAGGGAGAGTGGTAGTCTGGCATATGTGGAGGTGGAGGGACTTCCAGGGTAAAGGGAGGATGTGGGGAAAAGGATCAGCTGTGAGTTACACAAGATTGGGACTCACTGAGTAAGCTGGTGCTAGAAGAGCTAAGTGTGCAGTCTGGGCTGTAGTAGGAGATCAGTGAGGTGAATTGAAGGGCAAGCTGATTGAGCGCTTTGAAGCCAATGGTAAGCAGTTTCTGTTCAATGCAGAGTTGGATGGACAGCGATTGGAGGTTTGTGAGGAGTGGGAAGACATGGACTGAACGTTTTCATTGAAAAATGGTCCTTGCAGTAGAGTGGAGTATGGACTGGAGTGGAGAGAGTCAGGAAATGGAGGTCAGCAAGGAGGCAGATACAGTAGTTAAGATGGAATAGGATAAGTGCTTGACTTAATGTGGTAGTAGTTTGAATGGAGAGGAAAGGGTTGATTTTAGCAGTGTCACGAAGGTAAAATGGACAGTATTTGGCGACAGACTATGTGGGTAGAATGAGAGATGAGTTGACATCGCCAAGATTATGGGCTTGTGAGATAGGAAGGATAGTGGTATTGTCTACAGTGATAGGAGAGGCAGGAGGAGAACAGAGTTTGAGTGGGGAGGTAAAGAGTTGTGTTTTAGGCATGTTTAGTTTGACATGTTGGAGGGACATCCAAGTAGAGATGTCCTGATGGCAGAAGGAAATATGAGACTGCAGAAAAGGAGAGAGATCTAGGGTGGAGATGGAGATTTGGGGAGTCATCTGCATAGAGATGGTAGTTGATCATATGAATTTAAACACCCACGTATATATGTTAATGTAAGATATCTATCTAATTGTGGTGTTATGCCATTTCAGTTTATTTTCCTTGTTCTCTTCACAAGGGCAGAAGTTTCTCTGGGTACCTTTCAGACATAAATAGAAGCAGCGTGGTCTAGTGGATAGAGCATGGTTCTGAAGGACCTGGGATCTAATCCTGGCTCTGCCACTTCCCTGCTCTGTGACCCTGGGCAAGTCACTTAACTTCTCTGTAACCTCAATTAAGTTATCTTTAGAATGGAGATAAAATAGCTGTTCATTCATTCATTCAATCGTATTTATAGAGCGCTTACTGTGTGCAGTACACTGTACTAAGCACTTGGGAGAGTACAGTACAACAATAAACAGAGACATTCCCTGCCTACAATGAGTCTAGAGGTTCTCACTCCGTCTTAGAATGTGAGTCCCATGTGGGACAAGGGACTGTGTCTGTTTTGTTTATATTGTATCTACCTCAGTGCTTATTACAGTGCCTTACACATTGTGTGTAAACACCACAATTCTTAGTGTTATTTTTGATGTTAAATTGCTCAGAATGTGTCTATTTTTTCCCTTATAATAGATATGTTCTTGAAGCATTTTGTGTTATGGAAAAACTGAGTTATAATATCCATCCTTTGATTGTCATCAAACACATGTGCACAACCATTTTTATTTACACTGGATCGACTTCCCTGACTTGTGGATTGTGCTCTATCCAGACAGATGTGCATTATAAAAAGACTCTTCTCTAAAGACATTTTGTAATGAAATGTGTTACAGGAGAATTAACTCTTTGTTTCTTTCTATATATGTGCATGTGTGTTTGTGTGTGTGGGGCTGTGGGTATTTGCATGTGCATAGCCAATCTTTTAGGTGTATAAATATAGGGGGTGAAGAAAAAGGAATGATTTGCTCCACTCTTAAACACTAACGTGTGTACATGTGTATTTTTTTCTTTCCACTTGCCCATTCCTCCCTTCCTCACTCTCACTCTTTTCTCTCTGTGTCTTCTGATATATAATACCCATTACTACCTAACAAAAGTATTTTGGAAAGTATGTCCTTCCAATACAAGATATGATTACAACTCATCCAGCTACAGTGAAGTTTGAGATTCTTAAGAGACTGTTCTCTCCCCTCCAACTTCCCCACTGCCCTCAGGAGGTTTAATAAAGTCATCTTTTCTGTTCTTCAAGTTTATCAGGAGAAAGTAGTGTAATAAATGCTGGATCCAAATGTCAAGTAATGTTTAAAGCCTGTTGTGTCCTTGTGCAAAAGTGGTGTTCACCTTTTCCTAGGTTATGCCTGCATCCTTGAGATTTTTGAGATTCCACACGTGATCAACACTAGTGAACAGCGAGACTTTTCTTTATAATATAATAATGGTAATTGCTAAGCTCTTACTATGTGCCAAGCACTGTTCTAAGCACTATAATAGACAAAAGGTAATTAGGTTGTCCCACGTGGGGCTCACAATTTTAATCCCCATTTTACAGATGAGATAATTAAGGCACAGAGAAGTTATGTGACTTGCCCAAGGTCACAAACAAACAAGTGGCAGAGCCAGGTTTAGAACCCCTGTCCTCTTTAGAACCCCTGTCCTCTGTCTCCCAAGCCTGTGCTCTTGCCACTGACTAACTCATGAGTATATGGGTGGCCCAGCCTCAACTCGCAAACCACACATGACTTAGTCACGTATGAGGTGATCCATGGTTCATTTGTTATTTTATCACAGCAAGGGTGGGGTGTGCTGTGCTGCTGGTCCAGCTGTTTTGGTAGGGATGTTGTTCCTTCTTACATGGGTCCAGGAAGGTGGAGGCGGGCGATGCCGAGCCCCAGCCTCTTCTTGTCCACCATTGCCACTCGCCACCCACACCCCCTTGAATTCCTGCTTGGCTTTCTGGTTAAGAAATTATTTTGCTCTGTGGGTCTTGGCCATGCAGTGTTTATAGTTGGGGCCTCTCAGTTCATGAGTCATGGGCCCTTCTCTGCTAGTATGTTAACATTCAATGTACTAGAAACTATCTTCTAATTTAATTTTCTTTTTTTATATACTGATAGAATTTCAAAGCTAATGAAGGACATTTCTGAAAACATAGGGATATTAAGAAGCCTTTTGGTTGATGTACCTACCTCTGAAACAAGAACCAACAATGATTTAAGCATGTCGTCACTGGAAAATTCAACTACAAGAGTCGAGGGGCAGAAAATATGTGAAGAATTGAAATTTTGCAAATTCACAGAGGAGTCAAAGGACGCAGCGGGTGATGAATTAATTGGGCATAAAGGAGAAGATTTGAATGAGGGTGCACTGACATGTAATGAAATTGGACCAAAAAGTGGACTTGGAATCAATCGATGCATAGACAATATGGACAGAATTTGTCTAATGTCATTAGATATTACGGAATATGAACTTGACATGTTGGAACATCAAGCTAAGGAAGAAATTCTAAATGAAGCTGCTTCTGTGGCTGCTGAGGTATTTAACTGTTGTTACATGGATGTATTCACTCATTCAGTTATATTTATTGAGTGCTTAAGTGTGCAGAGCACTGTACTATGTGTTTGGAAAGTACAATTCAGCAATAAAGAGAGATGATCCCTGCCCACAGTGGGCTTACAGTCTAGAAGATGGGCTTGAAATTCTGGCATTTATGCATCTGGGTCATTTAGCTACTGGGCAATTTAACTCCTGGTCATTTCACCAGGAAATTTTACTTCTATTTTAAAAAGTTACTGTGATTCAAAATGAAAATTACCAGTGAGGTTTAAAGAAAGTATACTATATGGATCATTAGTCATCATCATCAATGGTATTTATTGAGTGCTAACCTTGTGCAGAGTACTGTACTAAGTTCTCACAAGAGTACAAAACAGCGGAATTGATAGACACATTCCCTGCCCCTCAACAGGCTTTCAGTCTAGAGAGGGAGACAGACCTAAATGTAAATAATTACTAATTTATAATACATAGCCATTAATATGAATAAATAATTTGCAATATATATAAATGATCATGTTTAATATGTGGATACAGAGCTTAACAGAAGGTGAGATACTTTTCCTTCGGCTTGTCTTCTTCTTGATGATTTTGAGGCGTTCAGAGATGAGGATGATGCTTTCCTTCAAAAATTGGTGTCATATTTTGTAATGTAGCATATCAAGCTAAACTCAGCATCCATGTGGGATCCTTCTTTTAGACCCATCTAGCATCTGTTTGACTTGCCCGCTCAATCTTTTGTTTTTTGTGCTTGGAATTGGCATTGGGGTCATAAACAAGCTTCTTCCTTCTTTTGGTGCTATACTGCCCCCATTTCACTCATAATGAATCAAGTTAGGCTATCAGCACCAACCACCATCTTTTATGTGGATAATGTTCTCTTGGGGATTTTGTGAAGAGTTGCCATAGTCTGTATAATGCTAGAATAAAAGATGGTACTTTCAAATTTTGATATAAGAATTGATCATTTGAATCCAAAATCAGAACTGGAAAACCCCTAACAAATTGTGTAGTTCATATTCTAGTGACTGACTTCATGATTGTTTAGCGTTTTGTGAGAAATTTGATTTATAGTTTTTCCTTTCTGATCTATAGATAGACATATATCTACATATATATGTAGAGAGAGATTATACATAGACATAAATCTATATATCAGGAAGAAAAATCTATTTAATAGTTTATATAATAGTTTAATATTCAGTATACAAATAAATTAAGTGGTATTTGTTAAGCTCTGTCTATATGCCACACTGTACTAAGCGCTGGAGTAGATACAAGCTATTCAGGTTGGACACAGTTCCTCTTCTATATATGTGGCTCACAACTTTAATCCCCATTTTACAGATGAGGTAACTGAGGCACAGAGAAGTTAACAGCTTGCCTAAGGTCACACAGCAGGCAAGTTGCAGAGGTGGGATTAGAACCCAGTTTGTCTGACTCCCAGACCTATGCTGTTTACACTAGGCCATGCTGCTTCCATGATTCCTAGCCCATATCATTAGTTGTGCTCCATGTAAGATGCCACTGACAATAAAATACATACATATTCCTAGTAGCAAATGAAGTACTTTTCATTTGGTGTAATTTACACTCTGCTCATTGCAAACTATCAAGTTTTTACCTAGCCATAGTCATTTTCATCACATTTTAATAGTTTTTACTAAGAAAAAACAACATATACACAGTTATTATGGAACTCTAGGTTACCACAGATCTTACACAGTGGCAGAATAGTGACCATTCTTCCGACATTGTGCATTTCCAAACTTGGGTTTACTTGAGAGCAGGGATTTTTGACTATCAACTCTGTTGTATTTTGTGTTCCCCAGTGTTTAGTGCAGTGTTCTGTACATAGTAAGCACTCAATAAATACCATTGATTGTATACCCTATACCTGGGCGTATATCCTATGATGCATTATGTGTATACATGCAACATTACGCACAGCAAGAAGACTACAGTGTGAATTTTCCTTAGCACAGGCTTCTGCTTGAACATAGCATCTATGGTGTAGGAAAACTGGGTGTTCTATATATACCTGTTTCATTTCTTCTTCATTTCCTGCTCATGCTTTCCTTCAGGATCACAGGGGAGTCATTTGGCAAGTTGTATTTAAGAACCTTGTACTCTTTTTATGTATCTTTAGGTAGCATGCCTTAATTATGATTTTTCTGATCATTCTTAAGTGTTCTTCCATCTCAGACTGAAATATACTAGTCTTTGGTTTTTATGTTCTACATTTACTTCTTAATACATATTCATTGCTTCAATTAGTGAAGCAATTTCTTAGTATGTAGAGTCTCTTGAACTGGTCATAACCTCCACATTCATTTAAGTTCCCGCTCTGATTTTTTTCCCCATTCAATTATATGTTGTTATTTGGAAATCTGTGCCCAATTCTGAGTTAAATAACAGATTTGTGTTCAGGTTTTGAGAAAATACAATGAAAACACAATGATAGTGGTTTGAAAACTATTTTGGTGGGCATTTTTAAATTATTGAAACCACTGGAGAGTAAAGCTAAATTATTGAAATGAGAGAGTTTAATGTCAGTTGTATTTCTTGTTCCTCAGCATCTCTGATACTTCCAGAGTTGGAAAAGAGCCTGTTAAATTATTCTAACTGCTTATTCATGGATTGAAAATAGAAAACTTTAAATCATTCCCTTTAAATCAAAAAACAAAAACCACAACCAGAAACTGACTTTAAGGGGGAAGAGGGAGTGATGTAAATTAAGCCACTTGAAAAATGTTGTATATGTTTTAAAAATATTTATCCAGGACCTAGCTTCTTTGGATGATGAGCAAGATCTTTCCTGTGCCATTAAAAGTGATGAGGAATTTGAAACCGAGATGCTTCAGGTAAGTAGCCTGCAGTTTCATACTGTGGAAACGTTTTGAGTTTAATATGGTGGAAAGGTACTAACAGTGTTTATTAAAAACTTACTGTGTGCAGAGGTTTAAATTAAAATTCTGGGAGAGACAACGAGTTGGAAGAGAAATCACATGTGGGAATTAGATATGGTCCCTGTCCCAAGGGGTACTCACAGTCTAAGTGTATAAATGGGGAGAAAGAACTGGAGACAGGCACATCAGGAACAGAGTGATGTTAAAACACAACACAAATTAATAATAATGATGGTATTTGTTAAGTACTTACTTTGTGTCAAGCCCTTTTCCAAGTGTTGGGATAGATGCAAGCTAATCAGGTTGGACACAGTCCCTGTCCCAGATAGGGCTCACAGTCCAAATCTCCATTTTACAGATGAGGTAGCTGAAGCACAGAGAAGTCAAGTGACTTACCCAAATTCACACAGCAGACAATTGGCAGAGCCTGGATTAGAACCCAGGTTCTTCTGCCTCCCATGGCAGCGTGGTTCAGTGGCAAGAGCCTGGGCTTGGGAGTCAGAGGTCTTGGGTTTGAATCTGGGCTCTGCCACTTGTCAGCTGTATGACTGTGGGCAAGCCACTTAATTTTTCTGTGCCTCAGTTACCTCATCTGTAAAATGGGGATTAAGACTGTGAGCCTCACGTGGGACAACCTGATTACCCTGTATCTACCCCAGCGCTTAGAACAGTGCTCTGCACATAGTAAGCGCTTAACAAATACCAACATTATTATTATGCCTGTGTTTTGACAAAATCAGTAGGGTGTTGTAGGTAGAGGAACAGAATTTTAGGGGGTCCAGGGCACTACCGCAGCCACCAGTATTCCTGGGGTTTTGTGGAGCCCTTGTGTCGTGGTGCAGTTGGAGCAGCTTTTATCTCTGACCCAGAAGGCATAGAGATGCTGGGAGTGGGGTCTCTCTGTGGCAAGAGGGAAGGGGTCGGTCACCCCAAATATTCTCAGAGCTGATGGAGGAGTCTGAGAGCTTGGGGCAGCAGCTTTTCTCCCCAGCCCGGGTTGCGTAGTGCTTACTGATAGCAGGAAATCCTGGGTTGGTGGAGGGGAGAAAGCAGTTAATGTGGATGTTATTCTCAGCCATGGTGAATTCAACTCTACCCATGACCACGAGCCAGTACTCCATTTGTTTAATATATAGTGACTGAAGTCCTAATCAGTTAAATGATGTTGGATTATATGTGTAGGACTCAGTACATTTCATTTACTTATTGAAATCACATATAATTTTAATGCTCCTAGTTGTGGTAGATCTTTGTAATACATTTTATCTGTCATTTCTTACCCTTTTTCTAAACTACATTTTCACAGGTTCCTACCTTTCCCATATATGCTTCATATATAACTTTCTCTTGAAGACTGCAGATTATTTTTGCTGTGCATACTTGTTTGGCTGTTTCCCGTTTTCTTCTTGTCAGCTTTAGAAAACCACAGTCTTTTGAGGAAATAGAAATAAGAAAAGTCAAAAATCAAAGATGATCTGAAAGGGAAAGCCTTTACTCTAAATCCCCAGTACATGTCTTGTCAACTAACAAGAGTCAAAAATGGAATGTAAGTTATTGCCAAGTGAATAACTTGGCTTATGAAGAAGAATCCTGACATTTCCCTTAGTAAATACTATTTTCCAGCTTTCAGCATTTTATTTTTGTCATAATATATCAGTAGAACAACGTGATCTGCACCCGTAGATCCTTTCTCCCTCTCTTTTCTTGTAAATTTTTCCAGCTCTTCGTTTAGGGTTTCCAACTCACGTGTTGGTCTGTTTTTTCTTATTGTCCCTCTTTTTGCACTCCTAGTCTTATCTTGCTTGATCCCTTTTATGACTTTACTTTCTTTGCTCCTCACTCTCTTTTTCTTCTGACATTCAACATTGCTTTATTTTTTTTTAATTTGGTTGGAATCATCTCTTTCTCCACTGCCTTGTCTTCTTGGAACCTCTCTTGTTCGTCTTTCCATCCATTTGATGTATTTTCTCCTTACCTTTTCATCTCCTTTGTTCTTCCTTTTCCTTCTTTTTTATGATATTTGTTAAGCGCTTATTATGTGCCCAGCAACTATACTAAGTACTGGGGTAGAATCAGCATGGCTTAGTGAAAAGTGCACGGGCTTGGAAGTCAGAAGTTGTAGGTTCTAATCCCAGCTCTGCCATTTGTCAGCTGTGTGACCTTGAGGAAGTCACTTCACTTCTCTGTGCCTCAATTACTTCATCTGTAAAATGGGAATGAAGACTGTGAGCCCCACATGGGACAACCTGTTTACCTTGTATCTACCCCAGTGTTTAGAACAGTGCTTTGCACAGAATAAGTGGTTAACAAATACCAACATTATTAAACAAGCTAATCACTTGTCCTACATGAGGCTTGCAGTCTTAATCCCCATTTTACAGGTGAGATAACTGAGGTACAGAGGAGTTAAGTGACTTGCCTAAGGTCACACAGCAGATAAGTGGCAGAATCAGGAGTCCTTCTGACTCCCAGGCCCATGCTGTATCCACTAGGCTATGCTTTTCCTCTTCTCTCCTTTGCTCTCCTTTTTATACCCTTTGTTGGGTGTCTCTAGTTCTATCACGTATACCTTTCCCCTTTCCCCTTCTCCCTTTCTCACATTCTGTTTCTGTCACTCTTCCATCCTGCTTTTTCTTAAGCTTTGTATTATTCACTGCAATTTTCTTTGGTTTTGATAGCAGAAAATAGGAATGTGGTGGCAGTGGTGGGGACCATGTGGGTAGGAGGAAGAAAGACGGCAGGCAGAACAGTGTTCCACCTCACCAAAGATTTTGTCAGTTCTGTGAAGGAAGAGCTTCTCTGTGAACGGCAGTCCTGTTATTTGGAGAACTCCAAGATCATTTAATTGACTGGCACTGAACAATGTTGGTGCAACCTTCTGTAACCTCTTTAACCTCAGGACTGGGGAGGAGGCAGAGTGGGACTTTTTGGTGACTAGTTCCCCAGTCTTTTCTCCAAGATGCAGTTGTTTTGGATGCTCTCTGTAGAAACCACTCAGTAGATATGGCCCCTTGAGCGCCCTTAGAGGCTGAATATAGAGAATATATTCAAAGGTCTTCTGATGATCAGTCATTTCTTGGTCCTTTGTACCTTAGCAAAGCACAGGTTTTTGTGGCCCCTTAGATTACATCAGCGGCCTTCTGGGAAGAGGGGGAAGGTGGGGGCCCACCCTTTCCTGCCCAGATTCAGCCTGCTGCCTGACTCCTATGGGAGGCAGAGTTGAGGTGGTTGTCTGGCCAGGGCAGGGAAGATAAAGCCAGCCGTTGACTTTCTTTAGGCCAAATTGGCCTCTACCTCTACAGGAGGGGGCTAGTTACTGGGGACATGTGCTACATGAGTGACCTTTGCACCCAACCCTTCTCACATCATCAGTGATATTTATTGAGTGCTTACTATGTGCGGAGCACTGCACTAAGCTCTTGGGAGAGAACAGTACAACAGAGTTTGTAGACACATTCCCTGCCCTCAGTGAAGGTACAGTCTAGACAGATAGCCATGCTGCCTGGGAACCATATCTAAGCCAATCAAAATATTCAGAAGTGATGACCCAAGCAACAACAGTGCATGTGAATGTATATGTGTGTGTGTATATATATATATATATATATAAATATGCATATATATGTTTACTAAGCCTCCTTTCTCTTCTTTATGCTTGTAGAGTGGTCTTTTCTATTAAAATAGACTTTTCCAGGACTCAGAATTTGCTTGGCAGGCACCTTCTACTTGAACTGCTACTCTAATTTTGAAGAGCATAATGAAGCAGCATGGCCTAGTGGAAAAATCACTGGCTTGGGAGTCAGAGGACCTAGGTTCTAATCCTGGTTTTTCTCAGTTGCTTGCTTTGTGACCTAGGGCAAGTCACTTAACTTCTCTGTACCTCAGTTCTCCTGTTCCTCCTCCTCCTTAGACTCTGAGCCCCATGTGGGACAGGGACTGAGTCCAACCTAATTAAGCTGCATCTACCCCCTTCTAGACTGTAAGCCTGTTGAGGGCAGGGATTGTCTCTCTTTGTTGCTGAATTTTACTTTCCAAGTGCTTAGTACAGTGCTCTGCACATAGTAAGTGTTCAATAAATGCAAATGAATAAATGAATGACACTGAATAAGTGCTTACCAAATGCTATATTAAAAATAAAAAATAAAGTGTTAGAATGTTATGAGGGCTTACCATGTGCAGAACCTTTCCTCTATAGCAGTTGTAGGGTATTGGTTAGCCCCCGTCTACCCACTGTAAGCTTTCCCAAAGGCACCCAATTAATTGTGTTATAGGTTTGAAGACTTCCCTCTCAAAAATCCTTCTCAAAAATCAATTTTTCAGAGCTAAATTAATCAGCAAGTAATATTGGTACTAATGCCTTCTCCTCTCACTCTTCAACACCTTTGGCAGTCAGGGATCACCCAGCAGTTTTTCCTGGGGAAAGTGGGAACTAAAATCTGACAGCTATTTATTTCTTCACACCTTTCAGTGAAGCAAATCATCATGAAAACTAAGTTTAAAAATATTCAAATGTGCACTTTTGGATTGTGGTACACTGTTCTAAGTCCTTGGGGTAGATAACAGGTTAAGGCACAGTCTCTGTGCCACAAAGGGCTCACAGTCTAAGTAGTAGGGAGAAGGAGTTAATCTCTATTGTACAGATGAGGAAAAAGGCTCAGCAAACCTAAGTGACTTATTCAAGGTTACACAGCCTGCAACTGGCATAGCTAGGTTTAGAACCCAGGTCCTCTGACTCCCAGCCCCATGCTTTTTCCACTAAGTCTCACTGCTCCTTGTCATAGGCAGCAATCAAGCACTCCTCTAATTGGCTTCCAGGGAAGATTAGCTTTAAAAAATTGATATATTCTATACCAGAACAAAGTTTTGCCTAGTTTATGAACGATTAACTCATTATGAATCATGATAAGGACACTTAAAAAAAATCAGTAAAAGAAAACTCATCCACAGTGACAGAATTTATAGCAACTGCCAGTAGGTGAAGTGTGGTCTCTTGTGTTGGCCCTTTTAGAATGTTGGAAGGATTCCATCTTCCTGTGTCTTTTTTAAAATGGAATGCTACTTTTTTTGGTGATGTTTCTTGCGCACTTGCCAGTTTCAAACAAAATTGAAATCTTAGCAATTTTCTTTTTATGTTTTTTTTTGAAAAATATGCCAAATATGGGTGGCTTTACTTTTTAAATTTCCTCTCAATTTTTAGGCGCTAGAAGAAATAGACAGTGGCAAGAGGAAGCAGATTGATTCTGAGTCTTTGGAAACAAAAAGCAAGCTGAATATTTCCACTGAGGAAGATGATGAAGATTCATTCAGTGTAGCTATCGAAGAGGAAGATCAGTGGGGTAAATATCGAAGTATGGCTTAAATCACTTTCCAATAATTATAGCCACACAGTAGCTGCACATTCAATAGAAACTTCTCAGCTTCCGGTTGTCCATGACTCTGTGATGTATCTTTGGTAATATTAACCGTGTAAGTCTTTTATTTGATGAAAGTATTTTTCACCTCCAACCTGATTGTTCATGTGTTTGTTCCTCTTAAGACCCGTTGCTACCAGAACCCAGTGCAAAACACATCAGTTGCCTAAAGACATACTTTGGACATTCTCGTTTTAAACCGTGAGTATGAGGATAAAGTGAAATGCCCAGTTTAACTCTATCAATGCAGCCATAATGCTGTGTATTCCTTAGGAATAAACTGCCATGATTGTTTTATGGAGCACCTTCGTTTGCTCACTAGTGACAAAGTGTTTTCTTTAGAAGACATTCTACCTGGGTAGTTTGATTAGTAACTTAATTTCTATTCAGTGCTGATGATCAGTCTTGCCATAGTCACTCTTTCCTCTAAGTCTGTTGCATAGTGATAATAATAAAAATAATTGTGGTATTTGTTAAACACTATGTATCAAGCCCTCTTCTAAACACTGGGATATATACAGTGCAGCCAGGTCAAAAGATGGGTCTATGCCCCTTCTGGAGCTCACAGTCTAAGAGGAAGGGAGAAGAGGTATTGAATCCCCATTTTGCTATGGTGGCATGTATAGTAAAATTCAGAACAATGCAGAGAACATTAGCATGGCCTCTTTTTAAGGATGACATGCAAATTCGTGAAGCACTTCATATTTCCTCTAGAATATAAGGTCGTCGTGGGCAGGAAATGTGTCTGTTTATTGTTATATTTTATTTTCCCAAGACCTTAATACAGTGCTCTGCACACAGGAAGTGCTCAATAAGTATGATTGATTGATACAGGTGAGGGAACTGAGGCACAGAGAAGTTAAATAACTTGCCCAAAGATCTCCCAGCAGGCAACTGGTAGAGTTGGGATTGGAGCCCAGGACTCTCAGGTCCATATTACAGCCACTCAGCTATCTGTACCTACAAACTTGGATAATTGCAATTGGAATTAATTACCTTTAGACCTTGGAACTTTTTCCTATTTGTTATTACTCAAAATTCTGTTTGTAGAAAATAAAAAAAAAGAAGTTCCAAAACAGTTTATATGTTTGTAACTGAAATTCCCATCTGATTTTGACTTCAAACTAAATTTTATTCTTCTAAGTCTCTTCATTGAGGTTGCTTGTTTTGGCTACTGCATCCCTATTAAAATGAATACAGGGCAGTTGTCTGACAGTTTCATAAAATAATTAAAAAGTGCCTCAGAAACCTTAGCATATAATGTAATGCTGTTTTCAACATATAGGACAAAATGAGGATCAGTTGTAAAATGACTTGGGCATCTAATTTGTCTAATTTTTCTCCCTTCATATATGTCTTCGTGAAAGACACATGTCTATTCTAAGAAGACCTGAACCTAACTTTATAATAATAATAATGTTGGTATTTGTCAAGCACTTACTACATGCAGAGCACTGTTCTGAGCGCTGGGGTAGATACAGGGGAATGAGGTTGTCCCACGTGAGGCTCACTTTATCTCTATTGTGATGGGGCTGCTTAGCTGAATGGGAATGTTTTCTTCTCAGTTTGGGGGTTTATCCAGGATCTTCTAGGATGTTGTAAAAATGACAGGGAATTGGAGCAATAAAGGAAATAGAAAGTTAAATGGACTTCAAACTGTTCCCTGGAGACTTGGGGTTTCTCCTTGGGATAGTGAAGGCAGCTTTTTTTTACTTTTTTTTTAAATTTCTTTTTCAAGGGTTCAGTGGAAAGTGATCCATTCCGTTTTACAAGAAAGGAGAGATAATCTTGTTGTTATGGCAACTGGTGAGTTAACCTTAATCAAACATTCTCTTTAAAAAGGATAAATAGCAGGGTTTAAATACTTAATCTTTCATTGAATTTATAATGTAAAATATGGAACCATCTGTCTCAAGTCTCATTGTACATATTTACTGTTTTTTTAAGAAGACAGTTATAGGTCTGAGAGGTGGTTAAGGAGGAAATGAAATGTGTTTTTGGTGTCTTCATTAGCGCATTGTTTTCATTTTAAGGATATGGAAAGAGTTTATGCTTCCAGTTTCCACCAGTTTATGTAGGCGGCCTTGGCATAGTCATCTCTCCTCTCATTTCTCTGATGGAAGATCAAGTTCTACAGCTGGAGTAAGTAATGCTTTCATGGTAGATTGCCACAGACTCCTCCGCTTTCCGTTTTCGTTCATGAATGAAATGTCTGCTACATCATTCTTAGGAATAATGTCTTGTAACTTGTATAAAAACACAGATTTTTATGAAAAATGTGGATCATTACATCTTTCTCTCATTGCTCCTTGTTTGGTATAGATTAAACGCCCCAGGGACTTACTAAAAGGAAAAAATTTTTACTTCTTAAATGGTAGACTATAGATCCTTCCAGCAAACTTTGATGTTTTCTAAGAGAGAAAACTGAGCCAGGTTATTCGTCTTTTAAGGGAATTTGGTTGAGAATTCAGCTAGTTATCAAGAGAAAAAGAGTGTGAAAAAGTAGTCTATGAAATATTTTCCCTACCATTACCTCTCTGCCTTCCGTCAGTTGTACACCATTTTGATAAACTTTTGTTTTAAGAATTTTATTTGAATGATTTGTGTCTGAAAGGGTAGGGTGTCTTGCTTGAAGGCAAAGAAAGAAAAAATTGAGAGACACGCCCCTGGTTTTCATTGACATCTTATTCTAGAGATAGTCAATATTATTCTTTTTGCTTTATGTTTTAATCATAACTATAATTAATAATTTTGGTACTGAGAAGCAGCATGGCATAGTGGATAGAGCACGAGCCTGGGTGTCAGAAGGTCATGGGTTTTAATCCTGGCTGTGCCACTTGTCTGCTGTGTGACCTTGGGGAAGTCACTTCACTTCTCTGGGCCTCAGTTCCCTCACCTGCAAAATGGGGATTTATTTGAATCAACCCTAGCACTTAGTACAGTGCCTGCCACAAAGTAAGGACTTTACTGCTTTACTTAACCACCTCCAGTGTTTGTCTATCAACCTCCGCACGAAACAAAAACTTCTCACTCTAGACTACAAGGCTCTCCATCACCTTGCCCCCTCCTACCTCTCCTCGCTTCTCTCTTTTTACTGCCCACCCCACACGCTCTGCTCCTCTGCCGCCCACCTCCTCACTGTCCCCCGTTCTTGCCTGTCCCGCCATCGACCCCTGGGCCACGTCCTCCCATTGTCCTGGAATGCCCTCCCTCCTCACCTCTGCCAAACTAATTCTCTTCCCCTCTTCAAAGCCCTACTGAGAGCTCACCTCCTCCAAGAGGCCTTCCCAGACTGAGCTTCCCCTTTCCCTCTGCTCCCTCTGCTGCCTCTCTACCCCCCCTTGACCTCCCCTCAGCTAAGCCCCCTTCCCCCTCATTTCCCTATGCTCCTCCCCTATTCCCCCTCCCCTTAGCACTGTGCTCGTCCGCGCATTTGTATATATTTTTATTACCCTATTTATTTTGTTAATGACATGTACATCCCCTTGATTCTATTTATTGCTATTGTTTTAATGAGATGTATATCACCTTGATTCTATTTATTGCTGTTGTTTTTGTCTGTCTCCCCTGATTAGACTGTAAACCCGGCAGTGGGAAGGGACTGTCTTTATCTGTTGCCTATTTGTACATTCCAAGCGCTTAGTACAATGCTCTGCACATAGTAAGTGCTCAATAAATACTATTGAGTGAATGAATGAATGAATGACTTAACAAATGCCACAGTTATTATTATTAAGCTCTAGAGAAGCAGTGTGGACTAGCAAATAGAGCACAGGTCTGGGAGTCAGAAGTACCTAGTTTCTAATCCCTGCTCTACTACTTATATGTTGTGTGACCTTGGGCAAAGTCATTTAACTTCTGTTAATCAGTTACTTCATGTGAAAAATAGAGATTAAGACCGTGAGCCCCTTGTGGGACATGGACTGTATGCAACCTGATTAGGTTATATCTACTCCAGCGCTTAGTACAGTGCCTGGTAAACAAATATTATGAAAAAAAGGCAATTAGTACATAAAAAGTACTCCACTAAGCAGTGGAGTAGATAGAAGATAATCGGGTTGGACACAGTCCCTGTCCCTCATCAGGCTCACAACTCGAGAGGGAGGGCAAACAGTCATTTAATCCCCACAAAAGTTAAAAGATCTGCCCAAGGTCACACAGCAGGCAAGTGGCAGAGCAAAGCTTTGAACACCAGTCTTTTGACTCCCACTCCTGCGCTCTTTCCATTAGGCCACACTGTTTGCCATTTGTATTTATAATCACTATTTCCCAAATGTATTTATAATCTGTCTGTCACTGATTGAGGAATTCTCCCTATCTGTAATTTACTACATTACATATTGAGTGAAGCTTATATCAATTTTTTTTTTGGAAGCATTTAACTCCTTTTTTGGAGTGTGCCGCTTTTAACATATGTACTTGTCTCAAACTTCCATCACTCTCACAGGATGTCCAACATTCCAGCTTGCTTTCTTGGATCAGCACAGAAAAAAAATGACCTAGAGGGAATCAAAGCGTAAGTTGTTCATTTCCTCTCTATTGCTTCTATTTGAGAAAAGTTTGCACCATAGCATAACTGTTTAGATATCTGAGTCATTAAATCAGAAAATATTTACATAAACTAGATTTTGTGTTATCACACATTAGAGTTAAATTACAAGTCTTTTTTGGTTTGTGTAAAATCTACAAATTTGAGTTTCTAAGGTGCCAGATTAGTTCCCTAACTAATCTCTATATAAGACTTTATTTTTGTGCCATGCCTTGGGAGTAGAAATGCATCCTCTATAATAAAATAGAGGAACCTCTTTGAATGTTGCCCATGTAAGGCATTGCTTGGGAAAACTGTAGTAGGAGTGGAAATGAGAATATAGCTAAAAGGCATGTGGAAGAAAAACTCAGTATCGTTGAGCGAATGAGCATCAGTTAAAGAAACGGGAGAAAGAATCGAGGAATTTAAGTTACTCTGAACTGCTTAAGAAAAGGTATGTGTACAGACTGTAATATTAAGTAAGTGTAGGTGCAGATGAAGGCAGATGAAACAGTAGGAGGGTAAAACAAAACAAGAAATGACCCGTCAGAGGATGAGAATATGGCTAAAGTTTTTAACTGAGAAAGGAATGAACGTTTCTGTGGGGCTTTAAACTGTCAGAATAAACTTCAGTTTCCAGGAGCTGTATATTTGGTTTCATTGTAGAATTGGGCCATGCATAATGCCTGAAGCTCTTTTTTCTCAGGATGCACATGCCTCCCTTTCCCCAAACTTGCTTCTTTTGAAGAGGTAAACCATATAATTCTTTACCCCAGAACAGGCTTACGAAAGGCATTGAATGTAATGGTCTTTATTCAGTGCCCACTGGATATAATGCTCTTTAGTAAGTTCTTGGAGAGATACAGCTGAAAGGAAAAGTATGTTCCCTGACCATGGGTATCTTACATTCTAATAGTGGAGATCAGCATGAGTCATTTTTCAATCAGTCAGTCATATGCATTGAGTGTTTACTATGTGCAGAGCACTGTTCTAAGCACTGAGGAGAGTAGAATATAGCAGAGTTGGTAGACATGTTCCCTGCCAACAGTGAGTTTATTTGTAAATGGAGTAATTTGGTTTAATAGACTGTATTTGTTATTGTTTCCCCCCCTCACTTCCAATGTCTTTTGTTAGTTTTTAGGTGTTAACCCAGTCAATCCGTGGTATTCATTTACTAAGCATATTTACTATAAAGGGGTGTGGTGCATCTGTGTGGGATTTGAGGTTTTAGGCAGAATATTGATCTCTTATGAGGGTTATTGCTACTTCTCACCCTTTTAAAGTTGGCTGATAAGATCTTAATGGTGCATTGTATTTCCATGTATTCCCAATGTTGTCCCTTGTGTTCTTAGAAAGATTATCTTTTATTAGGGGAAGAACTTTTTTAAAATTTTGGAGAAAAATCAAATTGCGTATCAATCTCTAGATCATCAATTGATAAAGTGGAAAAACAGAGACAACTTAAGGTTTTTGTTTTTGTGGTATTTGTTAAATACTTACTATATGCCAGGTACTGTTCTAAGTGCTGGGGTAGATACAAGCTAATCCGATTGGACACGGTCCATATCTCTCAAGAGGCTCACAGTCTTAATCCACATTTACAGACGAAGTAACTGAGGCATAGAGCGAGGCAGAGTGACTTGTCCAAGGTCACACAACAGACAAGTGGTGAAACAGAGATTCGAACCCAGGTACTTCTGACTCCCAGGCCTGTGCTCTGTCTCCTAGACCACATTGCTTCCAGAGTGCTAGAAATCAGGACTTTGTTTCTATTTTGGCCATACCCATGTTCTCATCATTTAATATTGATCTTGAGACCTAATTTCATTGCTGTAGAAAGTGAGAATTATACATTCATAACAATTTTTATATTCATCTCCCCTGTTAGAGTATTAGCTCCTTGTAGGCCAGAAGCACGTCTTATGATTCTTTATTACTTTCCCAAGTGCTTTGTACAGTGTATTGCGCTCTGTGGAAACTCAAAAATTATAACTGCTACCAAGATTTATTACTACCAGGGGATTTGAAAGTTCAGGTTGAATTGCAGAAATACAGTGACCTATGTCACTGACAGATTGAAATGGTGTGGGTTTTTTTTGGGGGGCACAGCTGTCAGTGAAATAAATTGTTTACCTGTTTCATTTCTAGCAATGTGATTTCTGTCCTCTCCTGTTTATTCCACAGGGGCAATTACAGAGTTGTATTCCTAACTCCAGAATTCTGTTCAATGAACTTGCATCTGCTTCAGGAAATTGACAGTATTGTTGGTAAGTGAACGCTGATGAAATCAGTATTTTGCCAAAAGTTGAATTACATCATGATCATTCAAAACTTCCATCAAGAACAGTTCTAAGAGCTGGGGTAGATACAAGTTAATCACTTGGATACAGACCTATGTCCCATTTGGCAGCGTGGCTCAGTGGAAAGAGCACGGGCTTTGGAGTCAGAGGTCATGGGTTCAAATTCCGGCTCTGCCACTTCTCAGCTGTGTGACTGTGGGCAAGTCACTTAACTTCTCTGTGCCTCAGTTACCTCATCTGTAAAATGGGGATTAAGACTGTGAGCCCCACGTGGGACAACCTGATTCCCCTGTGTCTACCCCAGCGCTTAGAACAGTGCTCTGCACATAGTAAGCGCTTAACAAATACCAACATTATTATTTGGGGCTCATAGTCTAAACTCCCCTTCTAGACTGTAAGCTCTCTGTGGGAAAGGAATGTCCCTACCAGTTTTCCTGTACTGAATTTTTCCCAAGTGCTTAGTGTAATGTGCTGCACACAGTAACCCCACAGTAAATATTACTGATTAATTAAATCCCTTGGGAAGCACATTATCAATATCCTTTTTCCAGTTATATTTGCAAGTGTTCAGGTTATTAGACTAGCTCATTTAAGTGAGTGGGATTTGTGCTACTTTGAGTAAACTGTTAAGGGTTCAACAATAAAGAAAAATGAATTGAAAATTGCTTTTGAAATATTATCCTTGGGTTTGCCTGCAGGAAATGAGATTAATTCCATAGAAATGAATACATTGAAAATTTTCTGTGGGCAGTATTCTGACATTTCACTGAAAGCATTTACAGTTGTTACAGAGTATGTTAAATTATGTAAGTACCCTGTGGGAGCTCATAGCAGAGATAGAAAACATCCATATATGGGGAAGACTCAGAACATGTCTGCACGGAAATCATGTCTTTGGGAGAAGAGTTTTCCAACGGCAGGTTTTCCCCCAGATTTGCATAGGGCTGGCCTCACAGTAAATACTGCCCAAAGATTAGCAGTAATTGAGCCATGCAGACAATACCAAGGATGTAAAGCCATGCATTTCAGAAACCCTGAAGTCAGCATGACCTTAGGATTGTCAGAACACTGTAGCACTTCTCACCTCTCCAGCTCTATGCCCTAGTCTTTTACTGGCCCCAGGGCCGTCTCCAAAGCCCAGAAAACTATTGGTGCCAGATGGAGAATAGAGAATGAAAAAGAGAAGACCTCTCCTTCCTCCACCACATAGGGAGAAGGAAGGTTGCTTAGTGGATAGAGTACATCCACTTGATGTGAGTCAGAAGTTCTGTGAGTCAGAAGGTCCCAGGTCCACTTGTCCACTGAGTGACTTGGGACAAGTCCACTTCACCTCTCTGGGCCTCAGTTTCCTCATCTGTAAAATGGGGATTAAGACTGTGACCCCCATGTGGAACAACTTGATTACCTTGTAACACCCCCCTCCAGTGCTTAGAACAGTGCTTGGCACATAGAAAGCACTTAACAAATGCCATCAATATCATTATTATTAGCTCATATCTGCCCCAGAGCTTAGCACAGTGCCTTGCACAGAGTGAGTACTTAACCAGTAACATAAAATAAATAAATAGATTTAGAAAGGGAAAAGCAACAGCACGGGGTCTCCTCAACCTTTAAAATGTTTGGAAAGGTGTGGTCATGTTAGATGTCTGTGACTATTGTAACTGTTGTATGCTGAGGCAAGAGTAGCTGAAAACTCTGCTCTTTTAGCCACAGCGGCTTTTGCTCTGTTTGGATTGTGAAATTTTTAAGAGGGCTTTGAACATAAGGAGAGCTAAGGGCTGTCAGGTTAGGGATGAGGAGGGGAGTTCCAAGCCCTGAAAGCAACATGAGTGAGGAAATTGAGATGGGAGAGTAATAATAATAATAATAATAATTTTTATGGTATTTGTTAAGCACTTAGTATAATAATGTTGGTATTTGTTAAACGCTTACTATGTGCAGAGCACTGTTCTAAGTGCTGGGATAGATACAGGGTAATCAGATTGTCCCATGTGAGGCTCACAGTTAATCCCCATTTTACAGATGAGGTAACTGAGGCACAGAGAAGTTAAGTGACTTGCCCACAGTCACACAGCTGACAAGTGGCAGAGCCAGGAGTCGAACCCATGACCTCTGACTCCGAAGCCCAGGCTCTTTCCACTGAGCCACGCTGCTTCCCATGTTGAATTGTTGCCGAATTGTACATTCCAAGCGCTTAGTACAGTGCTCTGCACATAGTAAGCACTCAATAAATACTATTGAATGAATGAATATGCGAGGCAACATACTAAGCCCTAGGGAGGATACAAAGCAAATTGGGTTTGACACAGTCCCTGACACACCTGGGCCTCACAGTGTTGATCCCCATTTTACAGATGGAGTAAATGGGGCACAGAGAAGTGAAGAGACTTGCCCTAAGTCACACAGTGGACAAGTGATAGAGCCAGGATTAGGGTAAAGAACACGGGAGTTTATCTTGGAAGAATGAAGAGGGAAAACTTGGAATTGGCGGGTTGAAAGAACTAGTATGTAAAGCAGAGGAGATTTGGTGGAGAGCTGTGGAGCTGATCACAAAAAAGCTTTTGCTAGGTCAAAGGGGGAATAGGAAGTCATTTTAGCCATTTAAACGGTAAAGAGGAGAGTCATGCAAAAGAACACTTCAAGAGGATGATTCATGGAGCAGAGTGAAATATAGGCTGGAGGAGAGAGATCATTTGAGGAGGTTAGACGGATAGTGTAGCTCCCTGTGACAAGAACATATTCCAAAGTAGTGGCATTTTGGGTGGGGAAGGGGAAGAGGCCGATCAGGGAAATGTTGTGTAAGATGAACCAATAGATTTAGCTGTAGATTGAATGGGAGAGGTGCAAGGCATTAAGGAGTCAAAGATGGCAGCAAGGTTGTGGGCTTCTGCGTCAACAGGATGGTAGTGTTATCAACAGAGATGGGAAAGTTGGGGTGAGGAGGGAAGCTAAGATCGGTTTTAGGCATGTTAAGTTTGGGTTGCCGGTAGGATAACCAAGTTGAGGAATTTGGGAGGCAAGAGGGTCTTTAGAATTGTAGGTTAGATGAGAGGTTGAGATCAGGCAGGTATATAGGTAGGTACCATTTAGAAGTGGTAGCTGAAGCCTTGTGAACAGATGAGCTCCAGTGAGAGATGGTATGGGGTGGGATGATATTGCTGACTCGTTAAAGAGAACCTGGCTACATTGAACTCATCTTCCCTCCTAAACCCATTCTTCTTCTCCTAACTTCCCCATTGGGCACAACCTGACCATCCTCCATGTTCTAGCAGCCTGCAACCTTGGTATTATCTTTTAATGTTCATATTCCATTTGTTGCCCCTAAATCTCCAGTGACTACCCATTTCCCTCCATAGCATGCAGGAGCTCTTTGATCATTAACTTCAGGGCACTTTGTACATGTCTTTACGCTCTATTACTTCTTCCTATCTGTAATTGATTTTAGTGTCTGTTTCCCATGGTTGCTTGTAAACTCCAAGGGGCAGGGATCATATCTGCTAATTCTGTTGTTCTCTCCTATGCTCTTTGTACAGTACTTTGCACAGAATAAGCACTCAGTAATTTCTGTTGATTGATTTTATTCCATCATAATCATCCTTTACCTCTCGGCAGTCTTTGTTACAGTGGACCCTCCCCCCTCTCTTGGAAACAGTATCAAACTTTGGTTTCTCTGATGGTTCTGTTTTGGTTCTCCTATCTGTCTGATCACTATTTCTTGTTCTGTCACCAGGCCTCTCCTCCGCCTCCCACCTCCTAACTGCAGGAGTCCCTCAAAGCTCAGTTCTAGTTCCCCTTCTTTTCTTTAATTCCCCTTCTATTCTTCCTTTACACCCACCTCCTTGGAGAACTCATTTGCTCCCACAACTTCAATTACCTCGACTACGCCAGTGACTCCCAAATCTACCTCTCCAGGCCTGACCTCTTTTCTTTGCCATCTCACATTTCCTCCTGCCTTCAGGGCATCTCTAACTGGACATCCCAAACTCAAAATGTTCAAAATTACTATTATTAGTACTAGTACTTCTTTGCAGAGATCACACTGTACTAAATACTTCAAAGAATACATGGGTATTGTTTTGGGCGCAATCCCTGGCCCACAAAAGGCTCGTGATTAAGAGGCCATAAGGAAAGCTTTGACATGCAGAGGGGAAAAAAATAACAGGATAAAATTGAAACAAATAATTCAGAACTTCGGCAGTAAAAGATTACTTCTCTTCACTGTGCTATATGTCTCCAGTTCAGACTGCATTGTCCAAACTGTCACCGCTTTTCCAAGAGGTAGAGACAGGCTACTCCAGGGTATCAGGCAAGGCAAAGGGCTTCCTTAGGCCTAGGGACACCAAACCAATTTAGTAGCCCAGGGCTTTAGGGCTGCCTTGACAATATCATGTGTATTATACCCTACACCTGTGTTTTAGTCTGTGAATCAGCTGGGAAATACAATAATGTATGTGTTAAACTGACATGGGCTCTCAGTATTGGAAATATATAATTCAAGAATTTAAGCAGTTCAAAATTAATGTTTTAAAGTTCCCGTCTGAACAGTGTCATCTTGTTTATCTGAGGAGAAAACGTCTTGTTATTCTGAAGTGTATCTAGTATTGTCTTGATCCTCGATATATAGAAAATAGTCATCTAAAGGAAGAAAATGGTTCTTCTCTCAGTGTTCATTTGAGTGCTTAAGTAGGGGCACATCACTCGGGCAGGACTTTGAATGTTCAGAGGGCTTCCATTGGATGGTGATGCGAGTCTTGCTTCTTGAAAACCTATCCCATCATGGCTAACGATGCACTTCATCTTGAAGGTGGCGTTCTAGGTCCAACTCTCTTGATAGATAATCCATGAAATGATATTGAAAGAATCACAGAAGTGGAATTGAATAGCTCTTTACTAGAATGTGGATGCAGAAGATGGTCTCTGAAGGATAGGTTTGAGGACAGAATAAATCATTAAGGCAGCAGTTCATTCCTCAGAGGAATAATGGGAAAAAGGCAAAAATCTAATAAGTACGTTTCTTGGAGATATGGGATGATATTCCTTCCCTTACTACCCTTCTTTCCCATCCCCTCCCTCTGAAATAATAACTAGATTTCTTTGGAAACTATGCATGCCTGTGTTTGGGTAAGACTGAAGGCTGAATCAGAATGTTTGTTCTTCTTTTTGGAATAGTCTTATTTTCTGAAATGCAGTCATTGGTTTTTATTTTGTTTCAAAGTCCATGCAGATGAGTGTTTGATACTTACTTTTTTTACGTGAATTTGTGTTTATTTCCGTCTTTCTAGGCATTACACTGATAGCTGTGGATGAGGCCCATTGTGTTTCAGAATGGGGTCATGATTTCAGAAATTCATTTAGGACTCTGGGCTCATTAAAGACAACACTCCCTTTGGTAAGTTTACCTTAATGTAATGGATTCCAAGGGCTATCTTGTTTGACACAAATGACCTTCGAATCCAGGTTCTTAAGCTTATGGATTACCTTGACTACTGCATCTGCCTCCTCACTGACCTCCCTGCCTCCTTTGTCTCCCCACTCCAGTCCATACTTCACTCTATTGCATGGACCATTTTTCCAAAACAAATTTCATCTATGCTTCCTCACTCCTCAGGAACCTCCAGCGGTGGCCTGTTCACCGTTGCATCAGATAGAAACTCCTTACCATTGGCTATAAAGCACTCAGTCAGCTTTTCCCATCCTACCTCAGTGATCTCCTACTACAGCCCAGCCTGTACACTTTACTCCTCTATCTCCGGCAAACTCACTGTGTCCCGATCTCATATATCTTGCCGCTGACACCTTTCCCGTGTCTTTCCTCTAGCCTGGAAGTTCCTCCCCATCCATATATGCCTGACCACCACTCTCTCCACCTTCAAAGCCTTATTAAAGTCACATTTCCTTCAAGAAGTGCACCCCTACTAGGGCCTCTTTTCCCCTGGCTCCCTCTCCCTTCTGTGTCGCCTATATACATGGATCTGTGACCTTTAAACATTTGATATTTTCTCCACCCTCAGCTCCACAACAATTTTGAACATATCTATCAATTATCTGACATAAATTAATTATTTGTATTCTTGTCTGCCTCTCTCTCTAGACTGTAAGTTTGTGGTGGGCTGGAAATGGATCTACCAACTCCGTTGTAGTGTACTCTCCCAAGTACTTAGTACAGTGCTCTTTTGATTAAGTATGGCTCTGATCTTACGGATAGCTAGGAGCAAAGAGGTTTGTGGGTGTTGCTTATATATTGGGGTAGGGAAGAGTAAGATAGGGAAATGGCTTCATCTAATCCTACTACTTCTCTTGGTCCACCACCGGGTAATTGGAAAGCTATATCAAAGTGGGGCTACCAGAATCCATTTCAATCCAGGCATGTCCCTGGTTATGACCACCTCAAGGTTGTGATCTGCACTGTTCCTTTCCTGACCACAGCATTTGTAAGCTTGGCAATGATTTAATATCCAGTCAGTCGCTACGGGTAGATCAAACCCACACAGCGCCCGCCCCACCCTTCCCTGTTGTCACGGTCTTTCTTTGCCCTTCTTTCTGCATCCTGAATCCCATCCCCCAGCCCCTCCCAGTTACAGTTAATTGCTGTGGTTCCAGCCACCACCACCCCTGGTTTTTCCTTCTCGTTGGTAGTCCTTCCCCTCCATCTTAGTCAAGGTGATGGCAGAGGGGTTGGCCAGAGGCCCTCTCCCAGATCAATCTTGGCCTCTGAGATTTTGGCTGGGGTGGGGAAGAACAGAAGCTACAGAGAAGCACCATGGCCTAGTGGCAACTGCATGGGCTTGGGAGTCAGAGGACATAGTTTCTAATCCCGGTTCTGCCACTTGACTTCTGTGTAACCTAGAGCAAGTCACTTAGCTTCTCTTTGCCTCAGTTACCTCATTTGTAAAATAGGGATTAAGACTCTGAGCCCCACCTGGGATAACCTGATCACCTTGAATCCTCCCAGCGCTTAGCAGTGTGGCTCAGTGGAAAGAGCATGGGCTTGGGAGTCGAAGGTCATGGGTTCTAATCCTGGCTCTGCCACTTGTCAGCTGTGTGACTTTGGGTAAGTCACTTCACTTCTCTGTGCCTCACTTACCTCATCTGTCATATGGGGATGAAGACTGTGAGCCCCACATGGGACAACCTGATCACCTTGTATCCCCCCAGTGCTTAGAACAGTGCTTCGCACATAGTAAGCATTTAACAAATACCATCATCATCATCATCACATAGTAAGTGCTTAATAAATACTATAATAATGATTATTATTATTATTACAATTGGAGAGTTGTGGGGAGCCATGGGGGTTGTGACTGCAGCGACTGTGGTCTCTATGGTTAATGTAAAAATGAAGGGGACTAGGAAGACAGGGAGGAGGTGGAATGGTAAGTACTGTGGTGGAGAGGAAAGACTTGAAAACCATCGAATGGGTGATGATGGCCAGAGTGGCACAAAAGGAATTGACGGATGGGGGAATTTGCAGGGCAATTTCTGTTTACTGGTAGTATTCAGTCATTGCATTGGGAGTTGGTTTAAGAATTGATCCTAACTGATTATTCATTCATTCAATAGTATTTATTGAGCACTTACTATGTGCAGAGCACTGTACTAAGCGCTTGGAATATACAAATCGGCAGCAGATAGAGACAGTCTCTGCCCACTGACGGGCTTACAGTCTAATCGGGGGAGACAGACAGTTTAAAACAATAGCAATAAATAGAATCAAGGGGGTGTACATCTCATTAACAAAATAAATAGGGGAATAAAAAATATATACAATTGAGCGGACGAGCACAGTGCTGAGGGGAGGGGAAGGGAGAGGGGGAGGAGCAGAGGGAAAGGAGGGGAAAGGGGGCTTAGCTGAGGGGAGGTGAATGGGGGGGTAGAGGGGCAGCAGAAGGGGCAGATGGAAAAGGGGAAGCTCAGTCTGGTTATCCCAAGTGGGGCTCACAGTCTTAATCCCCATTTTACAGATGAGGTAACTGAGGCACAGAGAAGTTAAGTGACTTGCTCAAGATCACACAGAAGACAAATGGTGGAGCTGGGATTAGAAACCATGTCCTCTGACTCCCAAGCCCGTGCACTTGCCACTACCCCATGACCAGATTTGCTTCCTTGAAACTGTGGCTGTATCAATAAGGTACAACCATATGACTATTCCCCCTAATTTTAGGCCAGTTTACTTATGAGAATTATAAGGCTGGCCTTTGTTTCAAGCTTGAAACGTTAAATCTTATTTTAAATGTCAACTGTTTGTAATTTTTTTTTACATTAGGATTTCTTTTCACCATATTTTTCAATCAGACATTCAGTTAATGGCATTTATTGAGTGCTTACTTTGTTTAGAGCATTGTACTAAGGCTTTGGAGAGTACAATTCAATGCAGTTGATATAAAAGATCTCTGCCCATAAGGAGCCTCCAGACTATAGAGTGAGAGACAGACATTAAATATATTGCAGATGAATATATATGTATGTGCTGAGGGGTTGGAAGTGGGCTGAATATCAAATGCTCAACAGGAACAGACCCAAATCCATAGGTGACACAGAAGGGAGGGCTAAGACAGGAAAGTGAGAGTTAGTCAGGGAAGGCTACTAGGAGGAGGTGGTGTGATTTTAGTGGGGTTGAATTTCTTTATAAAATGCAGTATAAAATAATCAGTGGTATTGTCTTATTGTGTGCAGAGCAGGTAGTAAACATTTGGGAGAATACAATGCAATAAGAGTTAGCAGACCAATCTCTACTTACAAGAAGCTTGCAGTCTGGAGTCAGATCTACAGTCAGATCGAACATTCTGTCCCATGGGGCTCACAAACTAAAAGATAGGGAGATCAAAGTAAGGAGACCTAATATTTTATCCCAATTTTACAGATGAAGAAACTTAAGCACAGAGAGGGTAAGACCTTTCCCAAGGTCACAAAGCAGGTCTGAGGTGAATTCACCAGTAGATCTGACACCTAGTCCTATACTTTTTCCACTAGGTCAGAATCAGGCATCATGCATTTCCAAAGGAAGCAGATATAAAAATTATAATCCTTCCTATTTTAGATGTGCATTCTGTCCTTTTTTTGTGTACAGGATACATAGGACCTGAGGAATGGCTTATGTTTTTATCCTAGGGATTTACTGTAGGTTCTGAAATACCAAAATACACATCACTTCCCTCCCATAATCCTCCATCGATGTCCTGTTGATCCTTGTCTAAAGCAGAACTGCAAACCGTCAGATTTAAAACTGTCTATCCGTTGGCTCCTTCCTACTTAGTTTTTTTAGTTATGCTAGTCCCTGATTCAGCTCACATTTCCCAGTCTTTTCAAGGTAATATCTTAGCCATCCCTCATACCTAACTTTCCTCAACTTTGCCCCACTCATGAGGAGAAATGATGGGGTCAGCCCTTCTGTAATGTCCTCCCTCCTCCCCTTTGCAGGATCGTAGGGCACAACTGTGTAACATTGTCTCCTTCCTCTGCCAAATTCCAGTGCGTTCCCTCAGCAGTCTGGCACTTGGCATTACCTTTTGTGTGAGTGTGTTCGTGTTTGGAGAGAATATATATATATATATATATATATATATTTGGGTGGTGGGATCTATACTCAAACATATATGTGGTGTAGTGGATAGAGCACAGGCCTGGGAGTCAGAAGGGCATGGGTTCTAATCCCAGTTCTGCCATTTGTCTACTATGTGACCTTGGGCAAGTCACTAAACTTCTCTGCCTCAGTTACCTCATCTGTAAAATGAGGATCGAGACCATGAGCCCCACGTGGGACAGGGACTGTGTCCAACCCAAATAGCTTGTATCCACCCCAGTGCTTAGTACAGTGACTGGCATATAGTAAGCGCTTAACAGACTATCATCATCATCATATATATTTGATTTTTTGTTTGCTTGCCTCATTCCAAAAGATGGTAAACTCCTTGAGGTCAGGGATCATCTGTAAATTTCCTAAGCAGATCATACAGTTAGTTCCCCTATAAAATCTTAACAAAATTTACATTCTAATACGAACACAGGTCTTATAATAACCTGGGTGGTGCACGTCCACAAATCCATTTTTCCCAGCATTATATTTTATCTAGGAAGATGCACTATATAGGAAAACCATTCTTTAACAGTAATCTATGTAAAATGCCTAATAAAAACACATGGTATGAAAAAACTGAAAGTTCCATGCTTTGCATATAACAGGCATCCAAAACAAACTATTGATGTTACTCTGATAATGTATAAGGAAGAATGTCCTGAATTGAAGGATTTAAAGCCACTGCAGTGGGTTTCTCCAAGGGATTTTATAGGATCCACTAACTTTGGAAAGCTTTAAAAATAAAGTAATTCCTTCTCCTGTAGGAATTGCTTTAGGTGTGGTTCTTTTTTGAACCTTTGAAAATCCCTTTCTGCTGTTAAATGGTGAAGAGTGCCGCCTGGTGGCTGTTGAGTTGAGTTTTTTCTACTATATTTGTGCCTTATTTTTAGTTTATTTCAGGTTCTCTGTATTTCCCATATTTTCACTGTTATCCTCTGACATTTTCTCCGTGGCCCATACCCTTTCCAGAGAAATCATTAAATGCCAGAGTTAAGGCCATTTCTATGAAATAATCACTCATAATGTTTATTGTGTATTTAGAGCTAGGTGCTTTAGAGAGAGAGAGAGAGTGTGTATGTGTATGTGTCTGCGCATACAGTCATACAATAAATACACTAATAAACAAATTTATCATATTTGAATATTCAAGAATAAGGCATAACTGTATCTATATAAAAACAACCCTTTGTGAAACACCTTCAGTGTCTTGAAGGAAACTGCCACACAAGTGCAGAATTATAATTATGTTTTGTAGAGATCAAATTACTGTTTTGAAAACAGTCAATTTATTTAAGTCAGGGCTTGTTTTTCCATTTCTGTTATTATCAGGAGTACTGCCACCTGCTAATTAAGGGTTTCACATACTGCAAAATTTTTCTAAAACAATTTGTGTAGACATAGTATTCTTAGAAAAATAATAAATACATCTACTTTTTTATCTCCCCTGTGACACTTTAGTGTGCTAATTCAGCTGGAGTTTCAATTAAAACAGATTAAAGTCATTTTTGAAGTAGCTTGAAAATTGATGTGTGAATATAAGAAATAATGACAAACCAAATCTAAGAGCTTGTTATAGTTTGTTCAGGTATGCATTGATACACATGATGTCAGTGGGTTTTTGTGTTTTATTTAATGGTATTTGTGATCCAGGCACTGTAGTACTGGGGTAGATACAAGCTGATCAGCTCGGACACATTCCATATCCCATGTGAAACTCACAGTCTTAATCCCCATTTTACAGATGAGGTTATTGAGGCACAGAGAAGTTAAGTGACTCATCCAAAGTCACAGAGCAGATGTATGTTGGGGCCACGATTAGAATCTAGGTCTTCTGACTCCCAGACCCAGGCTAAGCTGCTTCCTTTTAAATACTGTCTTTTCTTATGTGACTTGAAAGTAGAGCATATTCCATTTAGGGTGGCTAGTTGTTCCTATTGGATAATAATCTTGCTTTCATTTTTACAGGATGTTTTTATTTCCTATTAAAAGTACAGATTTTTAAAATTCCAGTATTAAAGATGTTCCTGTAATGAAATTGGGTCCAGGTAGCCAAAAGAATGATAGGATATAAGAAATGGCATTCCTGGATTAATAATGATAATAATGGTACTTGCTAAGTGCTTACTATGTGCCAAGCACTGTTCTAAGCGCTGGGGTAGAGATACAAGGTAGGCAGGTTGGACACAGTCCTTTTCCCACACAGGGCTCACACTCTTAATCCCGATTTTACGGATGAGGTAACTGAGGCCCAGAGAAGTGAAGTGACATGTCCAAAGTCACACAGACATTTGATGGTGCCGGGATTAGAACCCATGACCTAGCAATTAGAGTAGCAGTCTATTCCATCCCGAGTTCTGTGTTCGATAATGGCATGGGGTATCTGGATGAAGAATGATGCTTGTCTTATGTAATGAACATCCATGGAAACAGTAAAGGTTGTACCATCTAACATCTCTTCAATTCTCCTCTACATCCATAATGCTCCATTTGGTAGCTAATTTATTGATTGCTGCTCTGTGTATTTAGCCCAGTCACTCCTGTGTGTCCAGATATTTTTCAGGATAATCTGGTGAATATATCAATAGCAATTATTGGGTATATACTTTGTGCAGAGCATTGTGCTAATATAGTGAGTTGAGATTGAATCAATGGGTATAGTTTGGTTTTAGATCACGTCATCTGGAAGTAGTGTGGCCTAGTGGAAAGAGCATGGGCCTGGGAGTCAGAGGACCTGGGTTCTAATCCTTGCCCCAACACACTTCTGCTCTCTGACTTTGGATGTCACTTAACTTCTCTGTGCCTCAGTCACCTCATCTGTAAAATGGGGATTAAGATCTGAGCCTCACATGGGACATGGACTGTGTCCAAACTGCTTAGCTTGTATCTGCCCCAGCTCTTAATATAGTGCTTGGATCACAGTCAGCACTTTACAGATACCATTAAATAAAACAAAAAACTCATCAATATCATGTATATCAATGCATCCCTAAACAGACTGTAAATAAGAAACTCTTAGGTTTGGTTTGTCATTATTCCTTAAATTCACACATCAATTTTCAAGCTATTTCAAAAATGATTTTAATCTATTTTCATTGGACCTCTAGCTGAATTAGCACACTAAAATGTCACAGATGAGATAACAGAGTAGATGTGTGCAAAATGGTGTTTTAGGAAATGACTCAAGCAGTAGAGTGAAGTGGGGACAATGAGGGGAAAGACTGGAACCACGGTGGTCTGTGACGAGGCTGATGCAATAAGAGCCCTTGGATGCCCGTGAGGGAGGCAAAACCAAACTGGACTTTCGGCCTGCCCAGCAGTGACCTGAAACTCAGGTGGGAGCCAATGAAAGCTCTTCCAGTTCCCTCGAGATTAGAGCTTGTCCACTCTTGTCTCAATCCATCAATCGTATTTACTGAGCACTTACTGTGTATATAGAGCACCGTACTAAGTGCTTGGGAGAATACAATGTAACAGATTCGGTAGACACGTTCCCTGCTGTCCTCCTTTCTCCCCAGTACTGACATCAGTGGGAACAGACCCTTTTTGTGGGTGCCTGGATGGTACCAGCCCTGACCCAGTCCTCTAGGAATTCATTCAAACCCACTGACTTCAGAACTGAAGTATGTAAGAAAGAAAGATGACTCCTTCCATTGAGTTCCATGTTCGTATACTGGGGCTGGCCCAGGGAGGTTGCTGGTTGTTTGTAATCAGTCAGTTAGTGTTATTTATTGAGCATGTGTGCACAGCACTGTACTAATGCTTGGGAAAGTACAATACCACAATATTGATGGTATGTGCAAAGCAGAGTTGGTAGACATGTTCGCTGCCCACAACAAGCTTACAGTCACCTGATCCTTGTGTAATTGGTAATAAGTTGAGCTCCCATTGGTTAGAAGGCACTATGTTAACGTTTGGGAAAATACAACAGAATCACAAGGCATGTTCCTTGTCCACAAGGAGCTTACACTCTAAACAGACCTGACAGTATTTCCAAGCATGATTTATCCTTGTATTTGCTGAGCCAAAATGACAAATTCATATTACTGTTTTTAAAAATATGTTTTTGTCCTTTTACAAAAGATGACAGACACATAGGAAAGGGTGCTGACCGGATAAGGAAAGTAATAAACCTTATCTCTTAAGGTTTAAGAGATATTTCTTTTAGAGTAAAAGGTGTGGATAAATTGATCTTTAGTGGCGTACTTATTGCACAGTTTGTCCTGTTTCTCTCCTTATAGAAATATCACAAAAATGTCTATACATTTTTTAGCTTATTTACATATCTTTTCCATATGCCCTTTATCAGGTTCCTGTTATTGCTTTGACTGCCACTGCAAGCTCTTCAATCAGAGACGACATTATGCATTGCCTGAAGTTGAAGAATCCTCAAGTTACCTGTACTGGTTTTGATCGACCTAACCTATACTTAGAAGTTGGACGGAAAACAGGAAATGTTCTTCAGGATCTAAAACAGTTTCTTGTTAAAAAGACAGGGTGAGATTTAATCTTTTGTTAAATTTAGTTACCACATTATTCCGTTTAGATGTTTTCTACTTATTTTTTCTCAGATAAAATGGTTAGGGGATGCAGCCAAAATTATATTAAAATGGGCTCTTAGGTTCCTAAATGGTCTGGTTCAGAAAGTAGTCTGTTATTATAAATGACTGGGGGTTATTTACCTCAAATTCATGCGTAAGTAATTGTGATAATTTCTATTGAACTTTCATCCATTTTGAAAGAAAGTAATGTTTCTAAATTTTAACACATTTGTTACATATGAAACTCAGACATTGAAATGTAAACTTTTCTAGGAGTTCTATCATCATGTAAAGGTACAGACATAAAATCAAGAATACATATTTGTAGCCATTATTAATTTCCTCTCTGTAATTCATTTGTTCAAATGAGAATGTATAGGTTGAGACCACGAATCTCAGAAGATGCAGAATTAAAGCCTTTTCACTTTACTACTGTTGTTCATATTCCTTAGGGGTTGGATATAGTCAGCTGTTAAAAGCACCCTTAGCTATAGGTTCAGGCCCTGTTTTTGCATCCACTTGGCAGTGTGCTGTACCCTTGCCTGCCTGCTCTTTTGCTGCCCTCCAGGCCCCAACAGGAGTACGACTGGCAAGGCCTGGCATGGTCGAGTGTGAGGGGCACCTCTAAAGCCCAGTATCACAATAATCTATTCCTTTGCACAGGCTCTTAGTCCTGTAGTCTAAGACTGAGGCTTGCCCTTCATTCTCTGGGGGAGACTACTTAAACTGTGAGCTCCAAGCGGGACAGGGACTGTGTCCAACCTAATCAACATGTATCTATCCCAGTGCTTAGAACAGAGTTTGACTCACCCCAAGTTACACAGCAGGCAAGATACAAGCAGGCACAGTTTGTCCTGTTTCTTTTCTTATAGAAATATCACAAAAATGTCTATAAATTGATTAGCTTATTTACATATTTTTCTAAATGCCCTTTATCAGGTTCCTTTTGTTGCTCTGACTGCCACTGCAAGCTCTTCAGGTGGAGCAGAATTAGAACGCAAGTCTCCTGTGGGCTTTTCACTAGCTCATTCTGCTTCCACATGTACGCGTCACTTTTATCATTTAAACCATAGCAAAAGCATTTACGTCAGTAAGCAATCTTTATGAAAAAGAGCTCATTTTCTGATTTCATCATATAAAACAGTTTAGCCCTTGAAGTGTGCCAATTCTGCATTCCTTATTGAATGAATCAGTTGAATGAATAGTCGATCGGTCATATTTTTGAGGGCTTGCTGTGTGCAGAACACTGTAATATGGGGGAGTACAATACAGTGAAATTGGAAGATGTGATCCCTTCCCACAAAGAGCTTACAGTCTACTGGGGGAGAGAGATGTTTTAAAAAAAATACAGAGAGGGAAAGTAGCAGAATAAAAGGTTAATATACTTCAGTGCTGTGGGGCTGGGAGGGTGGGTTGAGTATCAGTGTGTTTTAAGGTTTCAGACCCCAGAGCATAGGTGACTCTGAAGAGAAAGTGAATAGGGTGGGGAAATAAGAAGTTAGGGAAGGCTTCTTGGAAAGTAAATGGTTTTACTAGTGCTTTGAAGATCCAGAGAGTGGTCGTTTGTCCAATATGAAGGGAGAAGGAATTCCAGGCAGGAATGCAGACATGAGCAAGGAAGGTGAGATCAAGGTACAGTAAGTAAATTGATGTTACATAAGTGAATGTGCAGTTTGAGATGTAGTGGGAGATGAGCGAGGTTACATAGAAGGGGCAGAGTTGACTGTGGGCTTTAAAGCCAAAGCTAAGCCATTTCTGTTTGATCTGGAGATAGATGGGCAACCATTTGAGATTTGCCCTTCAGAGAATGAATCTCACACTTCATTATATTGTTATGCTGTGCTCACACAAGCACTTAGTACAGTGCTCTGCACACAGTAAGGGCTCAATAAATGTGATTGATTGGGAAATGTGTAGAGAGCTATTTTTTGGAAAAATGATCCGGGAAGCAGAGTGAAGTATGGCCAAGTTTTATTAAACAGTCCTAAGTAACATGGAAGAAGTTGTATGCAGTGAACTCTCCAAGTTTTTAGATGATAACTAAACACTTTGGGTAATGAAATGTGCAAATAAGAATTTCGTGTAAGAAGATATCATAAAGCTCTGTGAAAAGGCCAAAAAGTGGGAGATGAGTTTCAATTTAAATAGCGTAATGCATATAAGGAAAAATTATCTCAACTACACTTACCCACCAATATTAACGAATCCTGAGGTCATTGTCAGCTGCTCCCCTAATTCATCGACGCATCCTTTGAGCAAAAGTCTTAAAAAGACAAAATTTTAGGTATAACCATGAAGAAATACAAAATTTTATAAAAGTATAGTTTGCTACTTTGTAAAACTGTGGAATATTATATACAGTTGTGGCTACCACATCGTACAAAGGACTTACAATATTTAAAGAAGGACAATTAAAATGATCAGGGGCTAGAGCAACTTTAGATGGGGGATAGCTGGAATATATTATCTAACAGCCTGCAGCTCTCTTCCTCTTCAAAGGCCTTCAAATCTCATCTCCAGTTGGCCTTCCTAGATCAATTTCCAGTATCCCTATCTTACTATATTCCCATTGCCATATCAGCAGTTCCATGTCAACTAAAACCCTAAGTATGCACAATCCCCAAGCCATAGCACTTATATAAATCTCTCGTATTGTCTATTAATTCCTACTCTCTTAATTTACTTTAGTGACTGTCACCTCCTAAACTGTAAAATACTTGAGGACAAGGATCCTGACTGCTAATTACAATACTTAAGTGCTTACTTTGTGCCAAGCACTGTTCTAAGCAGTGGGGTAGATACAAGTAAATCAGGTAGGACATAGGGCTCATACTCTTATCCCCATTTTAGAGATGAGGTAACTGAGGCACAGAGAAGTTAAGTTACCCAAGGGCACACAGCAGACGTGGAGGAGCCGGGATTAGAATCCAAGTTCTTCTGACTCCCAGGTCTGTGCTCTATCTTCCAAGCACGTAGTACAAAGATCTGTACACACTAGGCACTCAATAAACACTACTGATTGACTGATAGGAAATTAGCGGCATTTTCCCCACAATATATCTTTGAATCTAACACAATAGTATCAGAAGAAGCGGGTTTGCACAAGCACTTGGTATTGGTTAAGACTTGAGATCTATAATGCTAGTTTTCTGTGACACAACATTTTCCCTGACTCTAACTTACACATTATAGGACTACTGTGTTTTAGATGCAGTTTTATATTCTCAGATTTCTGATGCTGTTGATGTTTTTGATTTCTTCTTCTTTAGGTCAGTCTTAGAATTTGAAGGTCCTACCATTATCTACTGTCCTTCCAGAAAGATAACAGAACAAGTAGCTGTTGAACTGAAGAAACTGAATATAGTCTGTGGTACATATCATGCAGGCATGGGGATTAATTTACGAAGAGAAACCCATCATAAATTCATGAGAGATGAAATTCAGGTAGGAGAATATACTGCATTTACATGGTCTCATAGGGGAAATGAATTGGTTATTTCTTGCAGTGGGGAATACAGTCTCCTTTGGATTGATAACTATATTATCATTTAGTTTTTTAGAGTACTGAATTATGGCAAGAATTATTACAAAGTGCCTTTGTAATAATTAATGTCTCCCAAGAGATCTTTGAAGTAGATTAGAGCTGTTCTACCTCTTGCACAGGCAAGTACTCTGAGGCATTAGTTGGCTGTTATTTTTATCAAGAGTTAAGAAGCGTATTTGTGACTTTTGTAAAGTAGAGCCTCTGCCCACCTTTAAAGGGATCCCTTCTCCCCTAAATATTGGGGAGAAGCTGAGCTCATTCCAGCAAGCATAATGGAGAGGCCAGTTGTAAGCTAAAAAGAGACTGTGCCAGGAGATGAACTGGAAGAAATTGAGGGGAACCCAAGAATTGCTGGAAGGGAGTGGCCTCCAGAATAAAAGATACTTTTCTTTATACTGAGAATCATTTTTCCCTCAGTTTCACCCATTGTGTTTGGGATGTTCCCAGTGGCCAAAATCAGAGCAGGACAGGAAGCATTTATGTCTGTTGTCCAATGCTTAATTCTACCAACGAATGTTATCTTTTTTCTTCTTATCTGAAAATTATTACTTAGAGAATTTGGAGTCCTGGTGGATGAAGGAGAGATTACTGCATACATGCATAGATCCATGTGAAGCACCATGGCTTAGTGGAAAGAGCATGGGCCTGGGAGTTAGAGGTTGTACTACTACTACTAATAATATTGGTACTTAAGTGTTTTCTATGTGCCAAGCACAGTTCTAAGCACTGGGGTAGATACACATTAATCAATTTGGACACAGTCACTGTCCCACATGGGGCTCACACTCTTAATACCCATTTTACAGATGAGGTTACTGAGGCCCAGAGAAGTGAAGTAACGTGCCCAAGGTCACGCAGCAGACAAGTGGTGGAGCTGGGATTAGAACCAGGTCCTTCTGACTTCCAGGCCCATGCTGTATTCACTGAGACAAGCTGCTAATCCTGGCTCCACCACTGGCCTGCTGTGTGACCTTGCGTAAGTAACTTAACTTCTCTATGCTTCAGTTTCCTCATCTGTATGCTTGTTCTCCCTTACCCTTAGACTGCGAGTCCCATGTGGGATAGGGACTGTCTTATCTACTCCAGCACTTGGCAATAGTAACACTTAAAACATGCCATTATTATCATCATCATAAAAAATTAAAATAGGGTTCAGAATGTAGAGCTCATTATGGGTGGAGTCATGGATTGCTAGGCTAATCCATGCACTTCTTTGTGGGAGGAAAGTGACTCACAGCTACTGGTCATGTGGGCCCAGTCTATATTGGACTGGATTCTGGGAATTTTGCCTGCATAAGGCTTTCCTGAAAAAGGACAGATATTCTGTAACCACATATTCACATATTGCACATATTCATATACCTGTCAGAAGAACAGATATGGAGTCCCCATTTAGCGGATAAGGGAGCTGAGATACAGAGAAGTTAAGTGACTTGTTCAAGATCACACAACCAGTATGTGGTGGAGCAGAGATTAGAACCCAGGTCCTCTACTCCCAGCCCATGCTCTATGGTCACTTCTCCTCCAAGTGGCCTTTCCTGACTAGGACCCCATTTTCTCATCTCCCACTTCCTTCTGCATCACCCTTCCTCTTGGATTTGCAGCCTTTCTTCACTGCACACTCAGCCCCACAGCACTTATGTATTAAGCTGTAATTTATTTATTTATATTAATATCTGTCTTCCCCTCTAGACTGTAAGCTTGTCGTGCGCAGGGCATATATCTACCAACTCAGTTGTATTGTACTCTCTCAGGTGCGTAGTACCATGCTCTGAACACTCAATAAATACCATGGATTGATTGATTAATTGCTTGAATGCTGATAAGAGGGGATTTTGCATTGCCCAGCAAGACGACACTTTCATAAGAGGATAGGGATCAGTCACAACCCCCAAGCAAGTCTCCTGTCACTTTGCTCCTTCATGCCACTCCCCCACATGCTCACTTTCCTCTGTTTTTTTAAAAAAACAGATTCATTTAAATTAAGCATGCTAGTTAAGTTTTTCTGTTTATTCTTAGTGTATTGTGGCCACTGTTGCCTTTGGAATGGGCATTAACAAAGCTGATATCCGCAAGGTCATCCATTATGGTGCACCTAAAGAAATGGAATCCTACTACCAAGAGATTGGCCGGGCTGGCCGGGACGGACTTCCTAGTTCTTGCCATACGCTGTGGGCTCCGGGAGACATGAGCTTAAACAGGTATTTGATGAAAGTTAATAGTTGTGTGTAAATTCAGGCTAAGAAGTGGGTTTGGACAAAGGTGCAAGTTACATTTTTTTTTAATGTAAACAGTATTCACTTGGGAATTTGTGGCATGTCCTGCAATTTAAACTCAGCAGGTACTATGTTTGTGGTAGTATTAGCCTTCACAATAAGTGTGTACATGCATATCTACGCTCACCCTACCAGTGAACTCATTTGCTCCTATGGCTTCAACTATCATTGCTATGCAGATGATTCCCCAGGCTATCTCTCCAGCCTTGACCTCTCTCCCTCTCTGGTGTGGCATTTCATCCTGCTTTCAGGGAATCTCTGGATGTCCAGCCACCAACTGAAGCCTATTATGTCTTAACTGAACTCCTTATCTTCCCACCCAATCCCTGTCCTCTCCCAGACTTTCCCATTACTATATACATCATCACCATTCTCCCTGTTTCACAAGCCCGTAATCCTGGCATTATCTGCTACGCATCTGTCTCATTCAGCCTGCACTGTCTCACCAAATTCTGTCAGGTCTACCTTCTCAACATCTTTAGAGTCCTCCCTTCCTCTCCAACCAAACTGCTACCATCATGATCCAAGAATTTATCATGTTCCATCTTCACTACTGCAACAGGCTCCTCATTGACCTCCCTGCCTCCTCTCTCCCCTCTCTAATCCATACTTCACTCTTCTGCACAGATTATTTTTCTAAAAAAACTGCTTGGTCCATGTCTCCCTTCTCCTCAGAAACCTCCTATGGTTACCCATTCATCCCGACATCAAACAGAAACTCCCTACTGTCCACTTTAAAATACTCAATCTAATCTTCCCTCCCTACTTTGTATCACTGGTCTTTTGCTACAATCCAGTCTGCACACTTCATTTCTCCAACACCAACCTTTTCACTGTACCTTGATATCATTTTTCTCATTTTTTCTCATTGCTGACCCTTTGCCCATGTCCTCCCTCTGTCTTGGAGCTCCCTCCCCCTTCATATCTGACCAACCATCCTCTCTCCCATTATCTTCAAAACCCGAGAAAAATCACTTTCCACCAGGAGGCCTTCCCTGTCTAAGCTCTCACTTCCCTATCATAGGCCTGCCTCTGTGTCACCTGTGCACTTGGGTATGGTCCCCTTAAGGACATTGATATCTACACTTCCTCCATCCATATCTACCTCTTAGGTACATAGTCATTTGTATTGCATTTTAATGCCTGTCTCCCCTTCTAGTCTGTAAACTCCTTGTGAGCAGGCACTGTCTATAGAGAAACAGCGTGGCTTAGTGGAAAGAGCACGGGCTTGGGACTTAGAGGACATGGGTTCTAATCCTGGATCCACCATTTATCTGCTCTGTGACCTTGGGCAAGCCACTTAACTTATCCGTGCTTCAGTTACCTCATCTGGAAAATGGGGATTAAAACTGTGAGCCCCATGTTGAGCAACCTGATTACCCTGTATTTATCCCAGTGTTTAGTACAGTGCTTGGGACGTAGTAAGCACTTAACAAATACCATAATAATAATAATAACTCTTTATCAGTGAATCAATCATTCAGCAGTATTTATTGCTCACTTCTGTGTGCAGAGCACTGTACTAAGTGCTTGGAAGAGTACAGCTCAACATAGTGGGTAAAAATCTTCCCTTCCTATAAGGGGTTTATAGTCTAGAGCAGGAGACAGACATTAAAATAAATTTCAGATATGTAATAATAATAATAATAATCTTGGTAGTTATTAAGCACTTACTATGTGCCAAGCACTGTTCTAAGCGCTGGGGTAGATACAAGGTAATCAGGTTGTCCCACTTAGGGCTTATAGTCTCCATCCCCATTTTACAGGTGAGGTAACTGAGGCACAGAGAAGTTAAGTGACTTACCCAAGGTCACACAGCTGACAAGCGGAGGAGCTGGGATTAGAACCCATCACCTCTGACTCCCAAACCTGTGCTCTTTCCACTGAGCCACTGTACCTCTCTAATATATGTTCATAAATACTGTGGGACTGAAAATGGAGTGAATATCCAGTGCTCAAAAGATACAAGTCTAAAGGTAAGGGGGATGCAGAAGGGAGAGGTAGTAGCGGAAATGAGGGCATATTTAGGGGAAGTTCTCTTGGAGTTGTGATTTTAATATGGCCTTGAAGATAGGTAAAGAGGTGGTGTGTTGGATATGAAGGGGAGGGAGTTCTAGGCCAGATAGAGGACCTGGACAAGAAGTGGTGGTGAAACAGGTGAGATCAAGGAACAGTGAGTACATCGACATTAGAGGAGTTGTACTAGGAAATGAATGAAGTAAGATGGGGGAAAGATGACTGAGTGCTTTAAAGCCATTTGTAAGGAGTTTCTGCTTCATGCGGAGATGGATGGGCATCCACTGAAGATCTTGAGGAGTCCTGAACCTTCTTTAGAAAAATTATCTGGGCAGTAAGGACTGAGTGGGGAGAGGGAAGAAGCAGGGAGGTCAGCACAGAGGTTGATGCAGGAGTGAAGAAGGGCTATGATAAGAGCTTGGATCAGTAAAATAGCAGTTTGAATGGAGAGGAAGGACATATTTTAGTGATGTGAATCTAGAACCAACAGGATTGAATATGAGGATTATATGAGAGAGATGAGTTGAGGATAATACCAAAGTTACAGGCCTGTAAGATAGGGAGAATGGGGGTCCTGTCTAAGGTGATGGGAAAGTCCGGGGGTGGAAAGGGGTTGGGCGGGAAGATGAGTTCTGTTTTGGACATTTAAATTTAGGGTGCTGGAAGGACATTAAAGCAGATATATCCTGAAGGGAGGAGGAATTGTGAGACTGCAGAGGAGATCAATTAGGACTGGAGATGTATATTTGGATTTCATCCATATAGAAACTGTAGTTGAAGCCATGCAAGTGAATTAATTCTCTGAAGGAGTTGGTGTATATGTAGAATAGAAAGGGACCTAGAACTGAGCCTTAGAGGACTTCCATAGTTAGAATGTGGGAGGCAGAGGAGGAGCCCATGAAAGAGACTGAGAATGAGCAGCCAGAGAGAGAGGAGAACTAGGTGAGGAAAGTGTCAGTGAAGTGTCAGATATAGATATCGTTTCCCGAGGCTGTGGTCCACAAAACTGAGAGGTTGAGAAGGATTAAGATAGAGTAGAGATGGTTGGATTTGGCAATTAGGTCATTGGTGGTCCTAGAGAGAGGGCAGTTTCTGTGAAGTGAAGAGGGTAGAAGTCAGATTGGAGGGGGTAAGGGAGAGAATTGATGGAGAGGAAAATGGAGGCAGAGGGTAGTTTGCTACAAGAGTTTGGAGAGGAATGGTAGGAGGGAGATGTGACAAAAATCAGAGGGAGCTGTGGGACTAAGGGATGGGTTTTTTAGGATAGAAGTTATGGGAGCATGTTTGAAAGCAGTGGGGAAGGAGCCATTGGAAAGCGAACAGTTGAAGATGGGGTGGTCATGGAAGCAAAAGGGTGGTGGCAAATGTTTGATTAAGGCATGAAGGGATGGGCTCAGAAACTCAGATGTATGAAGTACCGTAATGATGTATTTTGTATTGTAATCTCCCAAGCTCTTAGTATGGTACTCTAAACACTATAAGGTCTCAGTTGGTCAGTCAGTCATATTTATTGAGCACTTATTCTCTGCAGAGCACTGTACTAAGCACTTGGGAGAGTACAATACAACAATAAAGACATATTCCCTGCACACAATGCACTGTAAATGCTGTGATTGATTGTATGTAAAATGCAAACTTTTCATTAAGATTTTCAAGCTAGTTTTGGAAGCGCTTTGTAATTTGATTCATCCTTATGTTCTTTTGAATTGACAGGCATCTTCTAAATGAGATAAAGAATGATACATTTCGCCTGTACAAATTGAAGATGATGGCAAAGATTGAGAAATATCTTCACTCAAGTATGTGTAGGCGCAAGTAAGTATTGTGCATTTTCAATGAATTAGCAAGAAATTACTCACTCCCCCTCACTCACAATTTTACTTTACAATTAGGTCTATTATTGTCAACATTGAAAGACCTTTAGAATTTGATCAAATTTTTCTTACATTTGGAATTTGTCAAGGTAAACTTTCCTGCATCTGAATCAAAGTCAAATAATGTGTTCCCAGATGAATCAACTAATGATGCTTTTCAACTCATTATTTTCTACAATGAATTTTAACATGTAAATTCTTGTTCTTTTTATTCAATTCCCAATGTTCTCTTGGGTAGAATCATCTTGTCTCACTTCGAAGACAAACAACTCCGAAAGGCCTCCTCAGGTATCATGGGAACTGAAAAATGCTGTGATAACTGCAGGTCCAGGTAAATGTTGCTCCCTGAGGATTAAAGGATTTAAAAGAACTTCCTTTTTATTCTCTGGACAAATAAAAAAAAAACCCAAAAAACAAAAGTTATTGAGATTATTAATAGTTTGAATTTCTTTAATTAAAATACTGTGGCTTTATAGTGTACTCAAGCTTTTAGAAGTTTACCTTTATAGTTTTAAGGGTATTCGCTTTTTCTTTTAGGTAATTAGTGCTCTAAAGCTCACTCAATGAGTATCCAAGGTTCAAGGTATATAGGCCAAAAAATTCAAAAAATTGGAAAGTCAGTTTTTGACTTAAAAGAAGGAATTTCAGCTTGCTAAAAAGCAAATTTATATTCACAATTTCATGTCCATAAGGACAGAAGTTTTCCTGTTTATGTTTTAAAGTTATCCGTATTGAAGGAAGCCCTTGAAATGGTGAAATCGGCCCATAGTATAAATTTTAATAGGTTTTAATTCTATCAGGTATATTTACTTTCTTTAACTTACAGGGTTTCATATGCACATATATATTGGTGGGTACAGAAGAACTGAACTCTGAGGTTGCCACAGGTGAAAGAGTACTTTCCAAAACTTTCATAGCTACATGCTCAGATTCGTTATCAAGTGTAGACATGGTCCACTGAATGTCAGCAATGCACAACCATAGTACCACAAAATGTCAACAGGGGCAGGAAATGTCAGTCTGGGGAAATTGATCTTTTTTCTTTTTCTTCTTTCATTTTATTTGTTTAATGCTTACTGTGTACCAGGCACTGTACTAAGCGATGGGGTATATACAAGCTAATTAAATTGGACACAGTCCATGTCCCACATGTGACTGACAGAATTAATTCCCATTTTACAGATGAGGTAACTGAGGCACTGAGAAGTTACGTGACTTACTCAAGATCACACAGCAGACAAATGTCAGAGCTGGAATTAAAATCCAGGTTCTTCGGACTCTCAAATCTGTGCTCTATCCACTAGGTCAAACTGCTTCTCTAAGAAACCTCAGTTTTTTTCCTCCTATGGTATTTGTTAAGTGCTTACTATGTGCCAGACCCTATATGAAGCACTTGGGTAGATACAAGCTAATCAGGTTAGACACAGTCCATGTCCCGTATCGGGTTTACAGTCTTAATCCCTATTTTGCTGATGAAGCAACTGAGGCAGAGAGAAGTTAAGTGATTTGCCCAAGGTCACACAGCAGACAAGTGTCAGAGTGAGGGTTAGAACCCAGGTCTTTCTGACTTTTAGGCTCTTGCTCTGTCTTCTCTGCATTGGTCAGGCCCTTATTGGAGTGCTATGTCTCGTTTGGTCATCCAACTTTGTGCAGGATATTGAGAAACTGGAGAAGGTCCAGAGAAGAAGACTGAAAATAAATCGAAGGTTGGAGACGAAGTCCTCTGAGGAGAGGTTAAAGTAAGAGATTGTTAGCCTATAGAAGGCAGAGGGACTTCAAGAATACTGATTGTTCTGTATATTCACTGAGGACCAAAGAAGAGGCAAAGTACCTTAAACTGAAACAGAAAGACTTCAGATGTATTAAGTAATAACTTTGCCAGTCAAGAAATAGTGGAGTAGACTTCTGAAAGAGGTTTAGTCAGGGACTCCACCTGTGAAGATCTTTAAGAAAAGGATAAATAACAATCTGTCTACCGGATTTAGTCATATTCAGAAGCAGCGTGGCTCAGTGGAAAGAGCATGGGCTTTGGAGTCAGGGCTCATGAATTCGAGTCAGGGCTCATGAATTCGAATCCCAGCTCTGCCACTTGTCGGCTGTGTGACTGTGGGCAAGTCACTTAACTTCTCTGTGCCTCAGTTCCCTCATCTGTAAAATGGGGATTAAGACTGTGAGCCCCACGTGGGACAACCTGATTCCCCTATGTCTACCCCAGCGCTTAGAACAGTGCTCGGCACATAGTAAGCGCTTAACAAATACCAACATATTCTTACCTGGAGACAGGGGCATCATTCAGATTATCTAGGATTCCATAATGATTAAAGTGAAAGGAGCCCGTTCATTACTGTCTCTCCTCTACTTGCTAGATAAATAATGAAATTAGATTGACAGAAAGTGTGAATCCATCATTTTAAAACTGGTAGTTACCACTATACCTCTTTCCATTTTGAAATGTATACTTGGTTGTTAATCCTGGTCTCCACATCATTCTTTCTGTTTAGATCAAGTTATTACACTACTGATGTCCCAGAAGATACTTTACAAGACTTTGGGCCACAGGCGTTTCAGTTTATATCTGCAGTGAAAGTCTTAGGAGAAAAGTTTGGAATTGGACTTCCAGTTCTGTTTCTTCGAGGTTCTGTAAGTGTGATAAAATTCCCAACACATTTCTGCACCTTCTGAGTTTCTCTCTTTGTTTTCTTTTTGTTGCCTCTCTTATTCCCAGTGGAAGCTCTGGGTCGTAGTGAGTCCTGTGGCAGAGACAAAAGTTTCAAGTCATGAGCTCAATGAAATATAAATTTTGACGGGTATGCTGACCATTGACAAATTGAAAGTTGTGCATATTCTTCTCTTCTCCAGGCTTTGACTCATGTTTGGATATTTAGCCAAGTTACTTAGTAACTTGTTACATGAAAGTCCACTAAGTCTATTAAACTGGCCTTCCTTAGGATAATTAGGGAAGTTAACTTTGACGATGTCAAGGGGCAGGAGAAATTGATGCTCAGCTGTTAATTTGACACTCAGAAAGTGATATGTGAACAAACCTTTGAATATGCTGAGCATTTTCTGTTAACCTAGGACATTGGTAATAGTTTGCCACAGTAAAGGTGAACTTTCTAGTGAATCTGATCTTTTTATCTAGTGTCATTCCTATCAGAACTTATCCACTCACTTTAATTTTGCTTATACTAGAGTAGAAAAATGCACATAGGACTTTTAACATTCCAGTATTTTCTGAAAGTATGCACATCAGAAGAAATGTTTAAGTGAAAGCATATTTAAAATTTTAGACTTTGTATATAAAACATTTTCTTTTCAACAGGTACTTATTGAACAGTAGATTATTTTAGGAAGGTTTTAGCCATTATTTTTTTTCCAGTCCATTCTGTATGTATAGTTAGAAGTACATTGCGAATTTCACAGTATTTATGGTTACTTTTTAAGATATTGAGTGTTTTGGGGTTTTTTTTTGAGAAAAATATGGAAGGAAATTGTCTGAGGATGTGATAACTTTGTAGACCTTCAATTGAAGAAATTAGTTGATTATCATTTAAGGAAGAATTCAGTATTGATTTCAGTAAAATTATAGATCCAGGATTCCTTTCTTGTAATTTTTCATTTTGGTAATTACTGTGCTAATCATTTTAGAATGCAAGTTGTTTAAAATTTTAGATTTTTAAGTTGAAAATTGTAAAAAATGAATTGTGAGATACTGCCAAAAAATGCATTCATAGCAGACTATTACTGTTTGCTCTATCAAGTATGTGAGATCCTCAATTTAAAACCTCAGTATTTTTAACACTTGGAAACAAAGAGTTTAAATATATTAACAAGCCCATTAAATGTTCCACCTGACCCTCTCTCCCAAAAATGTATTTGTCCCAGTTGGATTTATAGTTAAAAAAGTGTGGTTTTAATTTGGTGTAACCCAGCACTGCCCTTTGGCAACAAACAAGTAGAAGTGGGCTCTGAGACAGACTTCAGGTAGGACACAAGAGAGATCAGATTTCACCTATTATTTGAAAACTGAGACAGATCTCTCTACTGAACAAGTCCTTCTGGGAATCTTCAAATTAAGAAGTTGTCCTAGGTGAAATTTTATACCACCCTTGCTAGACAAAGAAAGCTGTAGAACTTTTTAAAGTGTCACTTTAATAAATGTAAGGATTATTCATTACAGTAAAAAAAGAAAAGCAAACTTTCTTTCCATCTTATTATTGAATATCTGCACATATTTGTAATATTTGTTTCTAAGATTGTCTCCATCATCTATCTTTCATTAAAGGAATAACTTTATTTTAATATAACAGGCAATAACTATCTGTTTGGAAGCCTAGCTATTTAGCATGTTCTTTGAACTAGGGTTACAGCTGGCACTTTTGACATTTTTGCTTACTTAAAATGATTTTACTTTAAAGGAAGAATCAGTGAATCTCACAAACTTTCATAGTGTATCTTAAAAGTAGTGCCATTTATGAATTGCTGACTATTGTGAACTGATCATTCCTAATCTTTCATTAGTTCTTTCAGGGTTCCATTGTGCACAGTGGAGGAGTAGTTTATGACATCGTATTTTTGAACCCTAAGAGAGTTAATCTGACATAGTCATGCTAACTTGTATCTGCTGAGTAGTTTACTCAGATAGCAGGCTTTGATTGATTATTTTAGTTGTCAGAGGAGCAGTTAAATATAAACCATGTTGGTCTGTAAGCCGAACCGTTGTTTTCTTAGAGACTTAGGGGCCACTGGTTTTTTTTAGCACCTTTAAATATATAAGACCAATATATAAATAGAACCAATTTAAAAAGTCACTCCTTAAAAACTAAGAAGTGGAGAATATTTTTTCTCCTTCTGAAGACTTTATTTTCGATTTCTCATAAAGATTCTATAGGAGTGTCTACCCAAGAGCAAATTAACTTTTGATGAAAGAACCAATTAGAGAAGCATTGAGGCTTAAATAGGTAGAGCAATGGGCCTGGGAGTCAGAAGAACCTGGGTTCTATTCCTGGCTCCACCACTTGTCTGCTTTGTGATCTTGGGCAAGTCAGTTAATTTCTCTGTGCCTCAGTTACATCATCTGTAAAATCAATTAATCAATAAATCAATCAATGTTATTTATTGAGCGCTTTCTATGTGCAGAGCACTCTACTAAGCACTTAGGAGAGTACAATACAACGGAATTACCAGGCATGTTCCCTGCCCATAACACGTTTACAATCTAGAAGGGATTAAGACTGAGCCTCATGTGGGATAGGGATTGTGTCCAACTTGATTAGTTTGTACCTACCCCAGCGCTTAGTCCTAATACACGGTAAGCATTTAACAAATATCAGAAAAAAAGCCAACTCTTAGAGAGAATTGGAGAAGTAGTATTGCCTAGTGGAAAGAGCACCGGCCTAGAAGTCAGAGGACCTACATTCTAATTCCAGCTCTGTGACATTGAGTGAGTCACTTAACTTTTCTATGCCTCAGTTTCGTCATCTGGAAGCAGGGACTTAAAACACCTATCTCCCCCCATATACTAAGCTCATTGGGGCCAGGGAATGTGTCTACCAACTCTGTTATATTATCATATTGTACTTTCCCAAGTACTTAGAACCCATGACCTTCTGGCTCCGAGGCCCGTGCTTTCTCCACTAGGCCATGCTGCTCCTACACCGTATTAAGTGTGGAAGTAAGAACTGCTTCTCTTTGGGTTTTGAAACTCAAGGAATATTGTTTAAAAAAAGGTTGAAAACCTATGTATTACTGCATATAAAATTGGTATAAATTGATAAACTGATACTTGGAACTGCCCCCACATATTTAGAGGTGACAAAAGCTTCTCAAGACTGTAAGCTCATTATGGGCAGGGAAAAGTCCACTAATTCTGTTGTATTGAACTCTCCCATATGCTTAGTACAATGCTCTGTACTTAGTAAGCACTCAATAAAATACCATTGATTAACTGAAAATAATATAGTCCTGGTTTCTACTTTCATTGTGGAAAAAATAAATTGGTCCCTCATCTTTAAAAATAAAAATAAGCTACTTCATAGTTCCATTTTAATCATTCCTTGCGGTATTTATTATGCAGTTCAATTACTTTGGTTGGTCTAAAAGGCATAAGAATCCTGCTGCCAGTCACATGGTATTTTCAAATTTATTTTATTGCTGACGTAGCCAATAATTGAAAAGTTTCAAAGCTATGCCTTTTTTTCCTACTGCTGTTGTCTAATCTTTGGTTGAAATTCCAATAAGACAAATTTGAAGGCCCATTTCTACATCTTATCATTTCTTCTACCTAAACCACCTACCTGGAGATGACTGAGTTTTAATGATATGTAATTTTAGGAAGATAAAAACCTGGCTTGTGATGCCATAGAAAATCAATAACTTGAATTAACTAGGATGAAGAATGGTTTATATGAAGTTGGATTTCTGTGCCCGATTTTCTCAGACAAGTGCTTGCCCAGTTTTGTTCAACTGTTTTTTTGTTATTTAAACTGACCTTCACTTGAGTAAATAACATCTTTCCAGTGAGTGCCGTATGTTAAAAGTCATGTTAATAAGAAATGTTTATTTTGACAGGTTATGCTTGTTTCATTTTATGGGCTTGTTCATGTAACTGTGCAGAGTTTTTTATTTGGTATGTTTATTCATGATTACAGAATTCTCAACGTCTTCCAGATAAGTTTCGGTGCCACCATCTCTTTGGAATTGGCAAGGGTCAGCCAAGTAATTGGTGGAAGGCTTTGGGACGACAGCTCATTCTTGAGGGATTATTGAAAGAAGTGTCTGGACAAAATAAATTTACAGCCATTTGTGTTCTGACAAATAAGGTACAAAGTGGAGGAATTAGTTTGTCAGAATTTGTTTTTCTTTCCACATTGTATTAAAGGATCTTTTCTTTGTTACCAGGGTAAAAATTGGTTTGCTGAAGCTCAGAGCATATCATCTCAGAAACTTATGCTTCAGGCTAATGAAGAATTATGCCCAAGGAAGCTTCTTCTCCCGAGGTGCCTTTTTTATGTTTTCTTGAGGTTTTAAAAAAAACGTATTTTAAAACAATTCGGAATTATGTTATATTCGGAATTTCCAGGTCACATAGGCAATCTAAATAAAGGTAGACTTCTTGTTTCTATCTGTATAGTTCTTTATCTTGTGGGGGTCAGTGGCAGAAAGATATGCCTTACTGAAGACTTTTGAAGTTGAGAGGAAGGGGCTAACTGTAGCATTGTATCAAAACATCTTCCCTCAGCATTGGCTCTCAGCGTGCCTCAGTGGAAAGACCATGGGTTTGGGAGTCAGAGGTCATGAGTACTAATTCTGCCTCTGCCATTTGGCAGCTGTGTGACTTTGGGCAAGTCACTTAACTTTTCTGTGCCTCAGTTACCTTACCTGTAAAATGGGGTTGAAACCTGTGAACCCCACATGGGACAACCTGATTACCTTGTTTCTCCCCCAGTGCTTAGAACAGTGCTTGGCAAATAGTAAGTGCTTAACAAATACCATCATTACTATTGTTTGACCTTGGGCAAGGCACTTAACTTCTCTGCCTCAGTTACCTCATCTGTAAAATGGGAATTAAGACTGTGAGCTCCTCTTGGGACAACCTGATTACCTTGTAGCTACCCCAGTGCTTAGACCACTGCTTGGCACATAGTAAGTGCTTAACAAATACCATAATTATTATTATTATCTTCCCATTGATTAAAGAAGAAGTTTTAAAAGAACACATTTATGAAGCCTTGTTCTTCATTCTTTCATACAGAGAGTGGAAAGTGAATAGATATGTTATCTACCTTTAAGTACCGTAGTTTCAGGATCTAAATATCATTGTCAGTATCTTCCTTTGTGCTTCTCAGGCCAGCCAAGAGTTTTCCTGAAAAGCAGTATGAATTTTTCTGACTGTTAACACTGTCATTCTGCTGAACAACACTCTCCCCTGGTAACTAGGGGTGCAGAATATGCATCCACTACTTGTGCAGATTGAAGTAGAGCCTCCTACCCAGTTCCTGAATTCTCTGCTTATCCAACATTCACTTACTCTCCCCTCACCTTCAAAGCCTCATTGAAAGGCACATCTCCTCCAAGAAGCCTTCCCCGACTAAGCCCTCTTTTCTTTTTCTTCCACTCTCTTCAGCCCTCCTACATCACGTTGACCTGCTCCATTCATTTTCCACCCCCTCCCAGCCCCACAACACTTATGTACAAATCCATAATTCATTTATTTATATTAATATCTGTTTCCCCCTCTAGATTTGTAAGCTGGTTGTGGGCAGGGAATATATCTGTTATATTGTTGTTTCATACTATCAAAAGTATTATGTACAGTGCTCTACACACAGTAAGCACTCAGTAAATATGAATGATTGACTGATGACTTCAACCAGGTTTATACCCTGTCTAAGTAAATATTCACTTCAATGCTCCTCCCAGATAGGTCCTGAAAGGTATGCAGGAGTCATCTTGAAGGGAATGGAGCAGTGGCTGCCATGCTCGTGCAGTAACTGCCGAGAGCCCATTTATTACGTTGTCACCAACAATTGTACAGGAGCGCATTCTTCTGTCTCCAACTCTGTTGCATTGTAATCTCCCAAGTACTTGGTCCAGTGTTCTGCACTTAGTAAGCTCTTATTCAGTACCGTTGATGATGACACAGACTAGAGATTTAGGTCTTCCCTGTGTAAACCAGTCTGAAGGTGTCTTTTGTGCATTTATGATAAGCCACTCCTTGGGACACAGGTGGTGATTATCATACACCACAGTAATGTTGTGGGGATTAATGATTACTGGTTTCATAGAGCACCAGTCATGATGATTTGTAATTTCCTATATACATTTTTGTTTGTGCTTTGATTATTCAAGTTTTCAGAGTAACAACTAGCTTTTCTCTTTTCTCTTTTTAGCAGTGCCACAACAACCTCTTCAGACAAAGAACAGCATTTTCCCAGCAAGGGATTAACTAAATTAACGCCAGAGAAGAAGGTCTGATTTAAAAATATTTTTTTCCTTTTATTTTTTCCAGGAGGCTTAGTTCTTTAGCTATTGATTTAGATTTATAAAATGTATTTAGATTGGAAATATTGGGAAATATTGACACCGATCATACAGATCAATCAGTCAGTAATAGTTATTCAGTGTCTACTTTGTTCAGAGCCTTGTACTAAGCACCTGGGAGGATACAATAGAATTAGACACAATTCCTGGCCCCAAACTGTTTACAGTCTAGTGGGGGAAACAGATACTGAACTAATTCATAGATAGGAGAATGAAGAAGAAGAAATGTATAGGAGTTAATGCTTGCATTGAAAGGTATGTGAGTGCTTTATGGTTTTGTAAATTTCAGGAAAATTGCTCAAGTGATAATTGGGAGGATATAACCTGAGGGGAAGAGAAATTATGAAAAGCAGACTTTAGGAAGAGATCAAATTTCCAAATGGCTCAGTAGGTGGAGACAGCTATAGTCTGGTAGAATTGAAGGGAGAGGCAGTCTCTGACCTGGGCATAGGTTGTAGGTGGGAGAGATGAGAATGGGGCATAATGAATAGAATAGATTACCAGGAGCAAAGAGGATGAGCTAGGGTGTAATGGGATAACAGAGTGGCTAAATCAAGGGTGAAGAACTTGCGGATAAAAGTTAGTATTATAATTTCATGATTAATATACTCCTGGGAAGGAAATGTGTCTTCCAACTCTATTTTATTATACTCTCCCAAGTGCTTAGTAAGTGCTCAGCACACAGTAAGCACTCATCATACAATTGATTGATTAAATAACACTAATTCAGAAGTACCACATGAGTGGATAAACTACTTTCATACAATTATTTAATGTTGCAGTGATAATTTTAAAAGTTAAATTTCCTTCTAGTATGAACGAATTGAAATATTTCAAATCTGGTTTTTAAAAATTTTTGAGGTTTTTGGTTTGGCTTGGTTTGGGATTGCATCTAGAGTTCTCTTTCATTTTATGATTCAGCTAATTAAACAGTGTTGATTTTCTTATAGTAATGTTATAAGGGGAAGAATATGCCCTTGAATAAATGATTTCATAGTCCTTTAGTTGATTTTTAGTTTACATTTTTGCATATTTTGAGCAGGCAAATTTGCAGAAGATGTATTCTTATCAAGTTGCCGAAAAGATTTCTTCCAGAAATAAAAGGTATGCTGTTTAATTTTCTTCTCTATATAAGTTCTGTTTTGTTTTGTATTAGAGAAGAAAGTGGGAATACTTATAATGCTGATTTGAGAGTTAGGGGATAATAATGAACCACAAGTTGAACATGAGTCAGCAAACTAGTGGCTAGAGCATGGGCCTTAGAGTCAGAAGACCTGGTTTCTAATTCCGCCTCCTCCACTTGTCTGCTGTGTGACCTTGGGCAAGTCATTTCACCTACTCTGTGTTTCAGTTACCTTATCTGTAAAATGAAGATTAACACTGTGAGCCCCATCTGGGATGTGGATTGTGTCCAACCTGATTAGCTTGTACCTACCATAACATTTAGTACAGTGCCTGGTACATAGTAAGTGATTAACACATACCATCAAAAAAGTATTTTAAGTGCAAATTTGATGCAGAAATGCATCAAGAATAGGTGGAATAATTTGAAGGAAGCAGAGATAATTTTGTTATACTCAGCTGTGTCCAGGCTTTGTTCTGTGTCCTACAATTTAGAGTCTTTAGGCAAAGCGTCGAATGATGTCAGAATGGGAAGTAGCATGGTGTAGTGGATAGAGCACGTGCCTGGGAGTAAAAAGGCTATGGGTTCTAATCCCGGGCCCACTAATTGTCTGCTATGTGGCCTTGGGGGTGTCACTTCACTTTTCTTTGCTTCAGTTACCTCATCTGTAAAATGGGCATTAAGACTGTGAGCCCAATGTGGGACAGGGACTGTGTCCAACCCGATTTGTTGCTTGTGGTCACCCCAGTGCTTAGAAAAGTGCCTGGCAGGTAGTAATTGCTTAACAAATAAAACAATTATTATTATTACCATTAATAATAATAATAAAATAAGAGAACCTCATGGATCATTGAACAACAGCAGCAACAACAATGATAATGGCATTTGTTAAGCACTTACGATATACCAAACACTGGACTAAAAGCTGGGATCGATACAAGATTGTCAGGTTAGAGATGGTCCCAGTCCTGCTTTGGGCTCACAATCTAAATAAGAGGGAAAGTTAGAGAGTTAAGAGTATTTTTCCAGAGGAAATAAAGCTGACGGGACATTTACCAGTTTTCAAGGAGATTAGAGATTACGTATGTTTGATGGAAACTAGCCATCTATGACTCCATTGTGGACAGAAACAAAGAGCAAGGACTAAGACCTAGAGCTGTAATTTTAGGTTAGGTACAGAGAGGACTTCCTGACAAGATTCTATGGCTATTCAAATAATAGCAATAATAATAATAATAGCAGTGATAGTAATAAGATTTGTTAAGCACTTACTCTGGGCTAAACACTGTCCTAAACTCTGGGATAGTACAGAATGTTTGGTTTAGACTTGGTCCCTATCTTCCTGGAGCTCACAGTATGGGTTTGAGAGTGAATGAGCATTTGGCCCTCCTTTTGCAGATGAGGAAATGAGGCATTGAGAGGTGAAGTGTCATGTCTGGGGTTATGCCATAGACAGGTAATGTAACGAAGCTTGAAACTCAGATGCCGTGACTCCCGTAGGTCTGTCCTCTTTCCACTAGACCCTGCTGCTTCTCATATTTATTTATTTTAATGTCTCCCTCCCCCCTCTAGACTCTTTCCTCAATTATAAAATGGAGAGTCAATACCTGTTCTTCCTTCTTAGACTTTGAGCCCCATGTGGGACAGCGACCGTGTTCATCCTGATTAACTTGTTTCTACCCCAGCTCTTATCACAGTATTTGACACACAGGAAGCGCTTAGCAAATACCATAATTATTACCAAGTCTATTGAATCACTCTCCCAAATGCTTACTGTGGTGCTCTGCGCATAGTAAGCACTTGATAAATTCCATTGATTGATTGATTTATAAAACACAGGATTGCTTTCCCAGGGAGGGTATATAATCCTTGAAGATCAGAGCTTCTTAAAGAAATATGCATATGAATTTTTTTATGGTAATTGTAAAGTGCTTATTGTGTGTCAGGTACTGTACTAAGCACTGGGATGTAGGTACAAGCTATTGGGTTGGACACAGTCCCTGACCCACGTAGGGCTCCCAGTCTTAATCCCCATTTTATACATGAAATGTCAGTTACAAAAACTTTCGAAGACTTCACTGGCTAGTATTTGGAGGTAGTGTTCTAATTTTTTTTTTCTCCTGAGGTTTTGAAGACAGCCAATTTGGAGAATTCACCCCTGAAACATCAGTTTTGATAAATCCATTGCAATATTCTAATACGCTGGGGCCTGCCATTTGGTTATGATTTTTGAAAATTCAGTGTTCCTCATTTTTTCTTACTGTTCATAATGTAAGAGACATTGAAAGGCATTGACAGTGTACTTGTAGCAGTTTAAAACACTTCTTGCAGTGCAATCCTTTTAAATATTCTTCATCAGGGAAAATTATCTCACATGCTAAAGTTAACATTTTTATTTTGATATAATTATCCTGAAATTAGTCAGTTTTCCAAAATTCTAAACAAATTTATTAACTTAAAAGTATATTATTCATTCATACATTCAATTCAATCATATTGAGCGCTTATATGCAGAGCACTGTACTAAGTGCTTGGAATGTACAAGCACTTAGAATGTACTTTTGCTTTTCTCTTTTGGTCATCTGATAAGTGAATTATTTTTGGTTACTCAAGGATTCATAGTTTATTAAGGCAGCAAATCATATTTTGTAAGCAAAACTGAAGAAAGATTACTTATGGGATGAGCTCTTTTGCTATCTAAGAGGTAGTGATGTAAAATCAATTCATTGTAGAATGAATTAATCAAACTGGGAGTGGTGTTACACTTCACTGAGGATAGGGAATTCATAATTTCCAAAAGGAAAAAGATTTTGAGGGAGCACATACATCTTGTAGTAGCTCAGACTTTCATTTTAGCCTTGTCAATTCACAGTGAGTGGAGTTGATATGGAGTTTATTAAATGTCAGGATGTCATTTCAGTAATGACCATGACTGAATTGTAAAATAAGAACTGTGACCTTGGAAAAATAAAATACTACTTCATTATTTGTTTTTTTACTAATTGATTAGTGACATGATGCAACTTCTTCCTGAGCCATATAAATCTGCCAAAACTGCCATTTCCTCCAGTGAACCGGATTATCAGGTATGTTTCCTACAAAAAGTGCATCTCATTTCATTAAAAAATACATTCATACTCTAATTGTATATTCTTGATCCCATTCAAGTTAAAAGAGAGTTTTCTTCATTTTTCTTAATTGGTGGGATCTAGTAAGCCACCTAGGTTTCTTTTCTTTTTTGTGCTTTTGAGGGCACATAATTTGACTCCTAAACAGTTAATGTTTTTAAAAATGAAGTTGTGGAATTCTTTCTTTCCTTTTCCTTAGATGATGCTGTATGGCAAATTGTTGGCTGCTAGACAAAAATATGCCAATGAAAAGGATATCCCCCCAGCAATATTGGCAACCAATAAAGTCCTGGTGGACATGGCCAAAATGAGGTAATGTGTTAGAACTACAAATATTGTTAAAGACTAAAATAAGTGAAATCACATTAAACTAGAATGCATTTGAACTCTTTCTGCACCAAGTAACATGATAAGAACAAGCCCAGATTCCTTTTGGAGGTTCAATCAAACTTGCCTTTCAGTGGTATTATTTGACCCATTGTCTAGCCAGATCTGCAGTTTGATGAACTGTGTACTTTAATATTTGAAATTAAGTATATTATAAAATCGTAACTTTATCATCAGATTACATTGTTTTCTCACATAATTGTCTCCACTGCATAATTTCCCCACTCTTATTTTCGAGGAAAAAAAAGATTATTTTTTGCAGTACCTAATTGTAAACTATGATAATGGCACTCGACATGGTAGGAACAGGAGCAGGATCAGAATGCAGTAGTGCCGGTGGAGACAGGTTGCACTGGAGGAAGGGAGATTCTTCATGAGAAGTGTTAACTCCAGGCTAGAAAGAGAAGGGAAGAGTGGTTAATTCATAGAGTGCCCTCTTACCTCCGTCACCCTCCTTGCTGATCTCCCTGTCTCCAGCCTCTCCCCTCTCCAGTTTGTATTTCACTCTGCAATCATGGTAATTTTTCCAAAAACACTGTTCTTTACAAGTCTCCCCATTCCTCCAAAATCTGAAGGGGAAAGAGAAGGGCCTGAGTATTTCACTGCTTAGTGAGTGAAGGCTGCAGTGAATCGGTGACAGAAAAGTATTAAGGGGACACTGGGGAGGAAAATATGTTAGGGTGGTGAGAAATTAAATCAGATATGGCTTTCTGGTGGTTATATGATTTTAGTAGGGCTTTGAAGATGGGGAGGGTAGTGGTCTAAACAAGATGTCAAGTGATAAGGAGTTCCAGACAGAAGAGGGGTGTGAGCAAGATGTTGACCATGAGAGAGATGAGGGCGGAGTGGGTTGGTGTTAGAGAAATGAAACATGTAGGTTGGGTTTTAGTGGGAGAAGGCCAAAACATGTAGGGCGAGAGAGAGCCTTGAACCTGATGGTCAGTTTATGCTTGATATGGAAAGGAATGGGGAGCCAGTGGAAGATTTTGAGGAGTGAGAAATGTGCACAAAATGATGTTTTAGAAAAATGATACCGGGACCAGGATGCAATCTGGGACTGAAAAGAGAGTGTAGAAGCAGAGAGGTCAGTGAGGAGGCAGAGGCAGTAGTATTTGAGTCAGGATATCAAAAATGCCATCACAGTGAGATTGCTGTTCGGGTGGAGAGATGCAATGAAAGAACTGAAAGGATTTGGTGATTGATTGAATATATAGGTTGAAAGAGAGAGGGGAGACAAGGGTAATGCCATTTTTTATGGTGTTCGTTAAGCTCTTACTAAGTGCCAGACACTGTACTAACTTTTGGGGTAGATTAAAGTTGATTATGTTGGACAAAGTCCCTGACCAAGATGGGGCTCACAGTTTTAATCTCCATTTTACAGATGAAGTAACTTGGGCCCAGAGAAGTGAAGTGACTTGCCCAAGGTCACAGAGCACACAAGTTGTGGAGCCTGGAGAGAGCAGCGTGGCTTAATGGAAAGAACACAGGCTTGGGAGTCAGAGGTCATGGGTTTTAATCCAGGCTATGCCACTTGTCAACTGTCACTTAACTACTCTGTGCCTCAGTTACCTCATCTGTAAAATGGGGATTCAGAGTGTGAGCCCCACATGGGACAACCTGATTGTCTTCTATCTACCCCAGTGCTTAGAACAGTGCTTGGCACATAGTAAACACTTAACAAATGTCATCATTATTATGATTATTATTATTATCAACCCAGGTCCTTTTGACTCCCAGGCCTGTGCTCTATCCATTAGGCCATGATGCTTCTCTAAAAGACTACAGTCGTCTATACTGTAAGCTCATTGTGGGCAAGGAATGTGTCTACCAATTTTGTATTGGTCTCTCCCACGTGCTTGGTACAGTGCTCTGCTCACAGTATTCATTCATTCATTCAATCAATCATATTGAGCGCTTACTGTGTGCAGAGCACTGTACTAAGCGCTTGGAATGTACGATTTGGCAACAGATAGAAACAATCCCTACCCAACAACGGGCTCACAGTCTAAAAGGGAGAGACAGACAGCAAAACAAAACAAGTAGACAGGCATCAGTACCATCAAAATAGATAAATAGAATCATAAATATATACATATCATTAATAAAATAGAGTAATAAATAATATATACAAATATACACAAGTGCTGTGGGGAGAGGTATCCAACAGACCCATTCTCCCCATTTTCAAAGCCCTACTAAAATCATATGTCACCAATAAACTTCCCTTGACTGACCTCTCATTTCCCCAAATGCCATAGTTGCAGACTTGAGAGAGGATGGATGGTAGTATTGTAAACGGTCATAGAAAAGCTTAGGGTTTGAGAGGGAAGATTTGGAGGGAAGATAGTACAGTTTTGGACATGTTGAACTTGAAATGCCTGCAGTGCATTCATTTAGAGATTTTTGGGAACGAAGAGGAAATGTGACATTACAAAGGAGGAGAGGGGTCAGGTTAGTGAGGTAGATTTAGGAGTTATCCACAAATAGATGATAGCTGAAATCATGGAAATGGATGAATGCCCAAGTGAGTGGATATAAATGGAGACTAGAAGGGGACTCAGAACTCAGTTTTCAGGGACTCTCAGAGTTAGGCAGTGGGAAGCAGAGGAAGAGGTGGCAAAATGGTGCCCAAGAAAGGAACATCCAGAAAGTCAGAAGACAGTGTCAGAGAAACCAGAGTTAGAATGTTAATAACAATGATGGTATTTGTTAAGCACTTACTATGTGCAAAGCACTGTTCTAAGCATTGGGGTAAATACAAAGTCATCAGGTTGTCCCACATGGGGCTCACAGCTTAATCCCCATTTTACAGATGAGGTAACTGAAGCACAGAGAAGTTAAGTGACTTGCCCGAGGTCACACAGAAGACAAGTGGTGGAGGCGGGATTAGAACCCATGTCCTGTTAATTGTACACTAGTTCTTATTCAATGCATTTGAAGCCTTTTAGAACTATTTTATTGGTTTTTCTCTCTTTCTCCAACAGACCTACTTCTGTTCAAAACTTGATCACGATTGATGGTGTGTCTGAAGCCAAGTCCACGATGCTAGCCCCACTTTTGGATGTCATCAAAATATTTTGTCAAACAAATAATCTTCAGGTAAGATGCAATGGAAATATTTTTGAGAATCTATATTCATTTTTCCATTTCAAGACTTGAGGTGTTGCATCATAACCTATGTTCTCCTATCCATGGAAAACTTACAACTCCTTGGGGTCTACTAACTTTTTGTCACCTGCATGTATTTTATTCTGAGGTGAGATATGCGGGCAAAATGGATGACAGAAGGATTCCCAAATATTTTCTATAGGGTGGCTAAAACAGGGCAATCGAAAGAGGCAAGGAATGTTTTTACAAGCAGTAAAAGAGACCAAAAAGGCAGGCATCACAGCTGAAAACAGGGGAACATCTGCAGGATATAGACCAGATTTGTGCATTGCAGTAGAGAAAGGAGTGGATCTTTTTTAAAAAATAAAACGTCGAGACATCAGCAGAAACAAAAACAGCACAATAGAATGTGGTCTGCACTGTTTAGCATATACCTTTGTTGTCTTATGTTTAACACCTGGTGTTCATGATTTCTCATTCTCTCCAAAACTTTAGCTTAGAAAAAAGCAACCTCCCTACTTGATAGCAGTAAGTCATGCTGGTCTCTCCTAGGCAAAGAGACTCCATGTAAACTGGAACTGGCCAGTTGTTTATCTTCAGTCCCAAACAAAAAGGAACATTAGGATTCTATGTGGCAATAAAAACAGCCCATCAGCACATAAGAACAGCTCTGATAGCACATGAACTAGCCAGGTATAGCACTAAGTGAGCTTAGACTACCTACTGATATGCAGCTGACAGAGTTAGGTAAAAGGTACACCTTATTTTGGAGGGGCCTTCCCTCTTCAGTTCGATAATAATGTTGGTATTTGTTAAGCACTTACTATGTGCAGAGCACTGTTTTAAGTGCTGGGGTAGACACGGGAATCAGGTTCTCCCACTTGGGGCTCACAGTCTTAATCCCCATTTTACAGATGAGGTATCTGAGGCACAGAGAAGTAAAGTGACTTGCCTACAGTCACACAGTTGACAAGTGGCAGAACCGGGATTCGAACCCATGACCTCTGACTCCAAAGCCCGTGCTCTTTCCACTGAGCCACGCTCCTTCTCTAATGCCTATTAGAGAATCGATGCCTATTAGGGGTTAGATTTGCAGTGACAGTCACTAATATCAGGCCTCCCAGAATAATGTGATGGTCGCTGACACTTTGTATGCCCCTGAAACAAAAGCACTTTGCTGACACCATAAGCACTTATGACCCTACAATGATGAACTGCAATAAAGATAGAGAATTCTTCTATAAAAATCTAAACAAACCCATCGCAGGTATATGAATGTCCGATAAATCAATTGTAATGGGTAATTTCAGTGCCAGGGTTCTAAGTAATGCCAACAAATGGAGGGAAATAATCAGACCACTTATAAGATTAAAGCTTGAAGTGAACTGTTTTACTTGTTTCTGTACATTTCTCTGACACATATGAGTGGTCATAAGCATCTTAAGGGAAACTCCCTTTGTACTTCTCCCCTCCAGCCCCACAACATATGTACATGTCTGTAATTTATGTATTTACATTAATGTCCATCTCCCCCCCCAGACTGTAAGCTTGTTTTAGGCAGGGAATGTGTCTGTTTATTATTGTACTCTCTCAAGCACCTAGTACAGTGCTCTGCACTCAGTAAGCACTCAACAGATATGATTGAATGAAAACTAATTTGCACTGCTTAAAATCAATTTCCAGTAAACAGTAAATTTTAAATAGTTCTAATTGGTTTCCTTTGTTATGCTAACAGGGTTATCACAAATCCTGTCACTGAATAAAACTGATTCCCAGGAGAACTGCATGACAGTATTGCCAATTCACCCCAATAATGTACCTATGTTCCCCTATTCTTTCATTGCCTTTTATCCAAACTACATAGTGAAAACTCATGTTATAGCAGAAATGACTTTAGTTGAGTGATACCTAAATTAAATTTCTTTCTAATTGAAACACGAAGTGGCCATTTATCAGTGGTTAGTCATGCAACCCATCACTGCATCAGTGGCAGTGCTTAATAGTGGAGGGATCAAATCAATCAGTCAGTGGTAATTGAATGCTTACTATGTGCAGAGCACTGTACTAAGTGCTTGGGAGAGTACAGTGCAATAGAGTTGCCCAAAAAGAGCTTGAAGTCTAGAGGTGGGGTGACAGACAGTGAATCAGTAATACTTACAGACATTAAAATAAATTGCAGATGGGGAAATGGTGGAAGGTTTGGATAATAATGTTGGTATTTGTTAAGCGCTTACTATGTGCAGAGCACTGTTCTAAGCGCTGAGGGAGATACAGGGTAATCAGGTTATCCCATGTGAGGCTCACAGTGAATCCCCATTTTATAGATGAGGGAACTGAGGCACAGAGAAGTTAAGTGACTTGCCCACAGTCACACAGCTGACAAGTGGCAGAGCTGGGAGTCGAACCCATGACCTCTGACTCCGAAGCCCAGGCTCTTTCCAGTGAGCCATGCTGATTCCCTATTATAATCAATAATAAAGGAATTAGTAGCCAAGAAATTACGCCGAAGATTTGCTATAAAGGGCCTTGAAAAAGTCATGAAATGTGCTGATGTAACAATTGCCATAGAAGTACAAATTTTCAACTCTGATGTTTCCAGTGACACTGAATGGATCTGAAAGCTGGACGGTGAAAAAACAGGATAGAACGAACATTGATTCTTTTAAATTGTGGTGTTGGGAAAAGCTTTTGTGAATACCATGTACTGCCCGAAAATCAAACAAATGGATTTTGGAGCAAATTAAACGAAAGTGGTCTTTGGAAGGTCAGATGACTCAACTTAGATTAGCATATTTTGGACACATAATCAGGAGGACTAATTCTCTGGAGAAGATACTAATATTAGGAAAAATCCAGGGAAGATGTGAAGAGGCATCTCTAGATGGTTAGAGACCATAGCACTGATAGCGGAAGAACCATTAGAAAGGTTGCGGATAATGGCAGAGGACAGGACGTTCTGGAAAAAGTATATCCGTGGAGTCACTATGAATCGGAAACAACTCAATGGCACTTAAAAATAAGAATAAGGAAAATATACATGAGTGCTGTTGGGATGAGAGTGCGGCTAATATCAAGTACTTAGAGGGTGGAGTGAATATTAAGTGCTTAAGGGGTTAGCTTCAATTCCACAGGTGATAAAGAAAGGAGGGCGAGTAGGGGCAATGAGGTCTTAGACAGGAAAGGACTCTTATTGGAGTTGTGGAAGGAGCTGGGCCTGGGAGTCAGAAGACTTGGGTTTTAATCCCCGTTCCACCTCTTTTCTGCTATGTGACCATGGGCAAGTCACACAACTTGGGTACCTCAGTTCCCTCATCTGCAAAATAGGGCTTCAATACCTTTTCTCCCTCCTACTTGGACTGTGAGCCCCATGTGGGACCTTATTATCTAGTTTCTACCCTAGCACTTAGTACAGTGCTTGGCACATAAGAAGTGCTTAACAAATGTCACTATTATTATGTGACTTTTAGGAGAAATTTGAAGATAGGGAGAGTTGTAATCTGTCAGATATGAAGAGAGTCCCAGGTCTGAGGAAGTGTGTGGGTGAGGGATCAGCAGCTAGAAAGACAAGATTGAGGTACAGTGAGTAGGTTGCTATTAGAGGAACAGAGCACGTGGGTTGGGTTTTGTAGACAATCAGTGAGGTAAGGAAGGAGATGCTTGGCCAAGCTCTGAAGATTCTCGAGGACTGGGGAATGTTTTAGAAAAGTGACTTGGTCAGCAGAGTAAGGACTGAAGTAGGAAGAGATGGGGCGATCAGTGAGGAGGCTGATGTCGTAGTCAAAATGAGATATGATAAGTGCTTGGATAAGCATGGTAGCAGTTTGGATGGAGAATAAAGAAATGTTGTGAAGGTAATAATAATAATGATGGCATTTGTTAAGCACTTACTATGTGCCAAGCACTGTTTTAAGCGCTGGGGGAGATACAGAGTAATCAGGTTGTCCCAGTTGGGGCTCAAAGTCTTAATCCCCATTTTACAGATGAGGTAACTGAGGCACAGAGGAGTTAAGTGACTTACCCAAAGTCACACAGCTGACAAGTGATGGTGCCAAAATTAGAACTCACGACCTCTGACTCCCTAGCCCTTGCTCATTCCACTGAACCACACTGAAATGACCAATTTGGTGACATACTGAATATGTGAGTTGAATGAGAGAAATGAGTCGGGGTTAGTGCCAAGGCTGATTCAATTCTCAGGGAAGATGTTGAAGTGGGGCAGAGGGCTAAAGACTCCCAGGGGAGTACTCCCTAGTGTTATGCATCAGGATACAGAAACTGAGTATTAATTACTGGGGTTAGGCGTCCTAGTCAAACAGTTTAGCGAATTGAAGCCGTCTTAGTGGATGGATAATTGAATAAATTTTAATGTTTATTAAGTTTGGAACTTTGGTTATTTACCAGTTTTGCACAGTTTGAGGTTCACCTAAACTTTTAACATAGCTCTTTCTAAGAGGAGAACATGAAGGACATTTGGGTTTTTTTCTTGAGAAATATTAATTAGTTAAATTTCTATAAGATTGGTTAGTCAGGGAGCGAACCTACCAACTCTGTTGTATTGTACTCTCCAAGTGTTTAGCGGTGCTTTGCATACAGGCAGTGCTCAATAATTGATTGATTGAGTGATTGTACCCGTTTTACAGCAGGGGGAACAGAGTTACACATTGCTCAATAAATACCATTGATGATGATGATGTTCAAAGCCAAACTAATGGTGGTTATGGAGCTAGAATGTAGTTTCTAGACTTATGGGACATAATCTACGGTGCTCTTATCACTTCAGCGGAGATGGGGTAGAAAATGAAAAGAGCAGATATCCTGGGGTGGAAGTACCTTGGGGTCAGTCAATCAATCAGTTGTATTTCTTGAGTGCTTACTTTGTGCAGAGTGCTGTACTAAGCGCTTGAGGGAGTACAATACAACAATATAACACACACATTTCCTGCCCACAACGAGCTTACCCTCAAGAGGATTGGTAGCAAGCATTGAGGAAAAACAGGTAATATGCCTGAAGAATAGTGTGTTCTGTCACCCATCTGCACAACTCTTTGCTGTTGCTGTTTCAACTACTCCTAAGAGGGAGTGACATTCACATTTGTCATTGTCATTCTTTTTTGTCAGTATTAAAAGTGTTTTGTTGTTATTTTTGCCAAAAACATAATTGTGCTTTGGCTTATGTGAAAAATGTTTTTCCACACCTCAAAATTGCATCATTTTTTTCATATGTAGCTCCAATTATAGGAGAAAATTGGGAAATATTTATGTCTACTTTCCAGAAATTTTATTTGGGCAAACCTTCTGCTTCACTTTGTAGACAGACTTATTTTCCAGCTCAAGACCGAAAGAAGAAACACAACTTTTACAGAAGAAAGAAGTATACAGCTCCCTTTCTCCATCAGAGGCCATCACTTACTCTTGGTTCCAAGACAAAAACATGTCTATGGTAAGTGTTTTTGTGTGTGAGCGGAAAGTTACCTATTACACTTGGTATAGATATTTTGGGTTGTGGTTTTTATTTAAGAATTAAGATTCTATTTTTCTATAGTGTCAAAAGCCCTACCAAAAGATTTGATTCTGTATTAACACAAAGAAGACTTTCGTTTTCACCAGTTATTTGAGTCATCGCTCACTCTCTGCATGTAGTTTGGCAGCAGTTTCTTTAGGTTTGATTGTCTTCTAAATTCTAGCCAAGAGGAAAAAACAAATGCATATTTTTCACTATAAAGTTATTATGAGGGCATTATACAAAGCAAGCAGAGGTTTGTTAATAACCCTTAGTGTCAAGATCAAATGTCTTGACGTAAATGGAAAATGTTTTAATTTTCTTTAAAAATGTCCTCTTCATCCCCTTGTCATTTTGGCATAAATCCCCAATTCATTTGAGTTTACCCGTTCACTAAAAAGGAATAATGTATTGTTCCTTTTTTCTCTTTTTTAGTAAGCGTAAATGTGAAGTTTGAAATTATTGGCCAGGTAATGGCTATGGGTTGAGATGCATCTAAGGAGGCTCAATTTGATCCTTATTCTGCCCCTGTTCCTTTCTCCCATTTAAGTTGACTTTGCAACAAACCAGTTCATCTGTGGGTCTTTTTGCGTTTCTCCACCTCTTTGACGACTAGCCGAAACTATTCTAACTTCTTGTCCCTTTAATGGTAGAATGCAGATTGACAAGAACCACCGGATGCACTTAGTAAAAAAATTTTGTAGTAACAGTAATAATAATAACTGTGGTGTTTGTTAATGCTGGCTAAATACAATTAGGTCACACACAATTTCTGTCCCACATGGAGCTCCCAGCTTCAGGGTAAGGGAGAACAGGTATTTGATCCCTATTTTAAAGATAAGGAAACTGAGGCATAGAAAAGTCAAATGACTTGCCTCAGGTCACACAGCAGGCCAGTTCTAGAGTTGGAATTAGAATCCAGGTCTCCTGGCTCCCAGACCTAGGTTCTATCCAAAAGGGCTCGGTGCTTCTCTAATTATTCCATCTCATAGTCATTTAAATTAAGTATATCTACATAGTTTTTTAAAATGGAAATCTTCAGGAGTGAGATTGTTGCACAGATTTTGAAGTTGAGCCCAGAATAGTCAGGAGTTGCATATCTCTCAACAGCAACTGTGAGTGGCTGATACTTTTGTTATACTTTATTGTTTGTATGGTTAGACATATTTCATAGCATGATGTACCAGTATGAAGATTAAGGTGGGCCACTAACCAAATGTAATGTAGCAGAATAGGGCGATTTGGAAATAGACTTTCACTTACAGATGTACTTTATGCATTAAATTATGGTTTAAGCAGAAAAATGCATTGGGGCTAAATTTGAGGAAAGCGGGTCGCTAGAGATACCCTTTGCTTATGTTTTTGTTAGGCGTTTGATTGGGTGATATGACGATGCAATTAGCTGCCCTTCCCTAGGGTCAGAGAATGTCTTGTCAGTTAAACACAAAATTTAAATGTCCCAGGATTAATTAACTGGGAGCAATTGTGCAATTAGTGTTATGTAACCTGATGCCCTGTATCAGATGTCCTTAATATTACTTACACATGGTGCACTGCCTAGGCGGTAAAGATGAAAAGCTAATGAATGTAACTTTAAACCAGTGTTTGCAGGAATAAGTGTTTTGTTAAATTTGAACCTGTGTGTGTCAATCTCTCGCTAAACAAAATACTGCAGGACAATTTTACAAGGTCAGTGTATCACCATATGTTAAAATGAGGTTCTCTTAACATAACTTTTTCTGAGTTCATAAATGTAACCAAGGAATTATTTTAGGTAGCATAGCCAAAATAGAGCTGTGCACATTATCACATCAAAAACCAGTTAAGTCTGTTAGCATAATTCACTTTAAGTGCACCAATGTAATAAAGCTGTTATTCCCTTAAAGGATGGAGCCAGTCAGATTTCTGTTAATGCCTCCTCCAGACCACTTACTAAAAGCATTTTGAGCTTCATGTTGGATAGCAGTAAGAATGTGCCGTTATGGAAATTTGTCCATTTACCCAACACATTAGGTACGGCAGACCTATTTCTCGTATAGGGTCTCAGATTACAGTTTATTACATCCTGAAAAGGTGGTGACAATCATTAGACCAGCACAAAGTGGCAACTCTCTCCAACCCTAATAGAAATTTTCAGAGTGAGAGAATGCAGAAACAGAGGGATAAATTCTTGTCCAAGACCAAGTTCCATTTTGCTAATTCCAGTGTCTGCTATGTAGAATATTTAACAAGAAAGACTTGCTGCTATTGTAGGCTTTGTTTGGACAGACAACTATAAATAGGAAATGAAAAAGAAAATGATATTCTAATTTGATTAGTTAATTTGGTGTTGCTGTTTTGCTAGAGCGTATTAGAGCCTCCAGAACCTGGTTATTTTATTTTTCTATAGCTTCTTATCCATTTTGAGACTCTCTGATTTCTGTTATTCTTATTGTCTCCCCAGAGAAGTATAGCGGAGAGCAGAACTCTGCCCCTCACAGTGGTTGGCACTCACTTATCCCAAGCGGTGAAAGTGGGCTACCCTGTTGACACAGAACGAGCAGGCTTGACTCCTGAGGTTCAGAAGATCATTACGGATGTTATCCGAAACCCTCCCATCAACTCAGGTGAGAAGCCCTAGTCTGTAGCCTTTTAATGACTCAAAGTCATTGAAAATTAAGTGAGATGAACAAGGAATCTGTTGACCATTTTCCCTTGTACATCAGGCTGCCATTAAAAATGGATCGACTTGGTAAATGGGGTGTTATTTGGGGGGAAAAAAGAGACCATCTTATTTAACTTTTAAATGTTGAGGGAATTGTGAAGGTGGTTAGTCACATTTTGAATGATCCCTCATGACCTCTCATTTTCCCCCTCCAAACAGTGCCCTGTCATCTTGTTCTGGTCCACACCTCCACTGCTGAAATGGACCAAGTTCTTCACTGTGTCCTTTTCTATTCCCTACCTCCTGGACCTTTCAACTAGCCCTTGATTTTAGATTCTTCTTTGGGGTCGTTCCTCACTTTTGGATCCCAGTACTCGTTATATCCTCCCTCGACTTAAGAGAAGCAGCGTGGCTCAGTGGAAAAAGCCCGGGCTTGGGAGTCAGGGGTCATATGTTCGAATCCCTGCTCTGCCACTTGTCAGCCGTGTGACTGTGGGCAAGTCACTTAACTTCTCTGTGCCTCAGTTACCCCATCTGTAAAATGGGGATTAACTGTGAGCCTCACGTGGGACAACCTGATTACCCTGTATCTACCCCAGTGCTTAGAAAAGTGCTCTGCACATAGTAAGTGCTTAACAAATACCAACATTATTTGAAAGAGCCCGGGCTTGGGAGTCAGAGGTCATGCGTTCGAATCCCGGCTCTGCCACTTGTCAGCTGTGTGACCGTGGGCAAGTCACTTAACTTCTCTGTGCCTCAGTTACCCCATCTGTAAAATGGGGATTAAGACTGTGAGCCTCACGAGGGACAACCTGATTACCCTGTATCTATCCCAGTGCTTAGAACAGTGCTCTGCACATAGTAAGCACTTAACAAATACCAACATTATTATTATTATTATTATTATTATTATTATTATTATTATTGACTACTGCATCAGGGCTCCTAGCTGACCTCCCCTCCTCTTGTCTCTCCCCACTTCAGTCCATATTTCACTCTGCTGCCTGGATCATTTTTATAAATATGATTGATAAAACACTGTTCAGGCATGTCTCCCCACTCCTCAAGAAACTCCAGTGGTTGCCCATCTACCTCCACATAGAACAGAAACTCCATGCCATTGGGTTTAGGGTACTCAATCACCTTGCTTCCTCCTGCCTTTCCTCACTGATGTCCTACTACAACCCAGCCAGCACACTTCTCACCGTTACACCGAACTACTCACTGAATCTCGATCTCATCTATCTCACTGCCAATCCTTTGCTCACATCTCCCCTCTAGCCTGGCATTCCCTCCCTGGTCCTACCACCCGTCAGACCACCACTCTCCCCATCTTCAAAATCCTATTAAAATCATATGTCCTCCAAAGAGGTCTTACTTGACTAAGCCCTCATTTCCCTTACTCCCTCTCCCTTCTGAGTCACCTATGCACTTGGATCTGTACCCTTTAACCACTAGATATTCATCCCACCCTTGGTCCCAAAACTCTTAGGTACCTATCCATAATTTATTTTAATAAATCTCTCCCCCTTAGACTGAGCTCCTTGTGGTCATGTAACATGTCTACCAAACTGTTGTATTTGCTCTTCCAAGTGCTTAGTAGAGTGCTATGCACACAGTAAGCACTCAAAAAATACCACTAATTGATGGAATGATTGATGTCGTCCCCTCTAGACTGAGCTCCTTGTGGGCAGGAGACATGTTGACTCTTTTGTATTGAACTCTCCAAATCACTTAGTACTGTGCTCTATACAGAGTAAGTACTCAATAAATAACATTGATTTATTGAGCACTTACTCAGGGCACTGTTACTTGGTACAGAATTGTTAGACACGATCCTGGTCTTCAGTTTGGCAGCATCTGCGAGTTGTTGCATCCTGAGTTGTTATATTACACTCTCCCAAACACTTACTAAGTGCTCCCTAAGTAGCAATGATGGATGGATTAATCCCAATACTGGTAATGCATCTTTCATAGTTTGATCTGTGTTTCCCTAGGCAAGTTTTTCTAGGCCTCTGTTATCTTATGGTTATATGGAATTTAGCTAATTAGCCAAGGTCACTTAGTAATTTACAACTAGGAAGCATGTTTCCTTTCGTGGGGGCTGGTGAGGCAGTTTGAGGTAGTTTTCTTCAGTTGTATTTGCTTTGTACATATTTTTCTGTATGTGAAAAGAGAATATGCGCAATCATTGTACAGTGACCAGTATATGAGTAAGATGAATTAATGGGTTAATTAATGGTATTCATGGATGATGATGGTGATGATGATGAAGATGATGTATGTATTACTACTACTAATAATAATTATGGTATTTGTTAAGCCCTTACTATGTTCCAGGCACTGTACTGAGTGCTGGGATGGATACAAGCAAATTGGGTTGGACACAGTCCCTGACCCACTTGGGGCTCACAGGAAACTGAGGCACAGAGAATTGAAGTGACTTCCCCAAGGCACACATCAGACAAATGGTGGAGCCTGGATTGGGACCCATGATCTTCTGACTCCCAGTCCTGTGCTTTATCCACTATTTGCTGTCAAGCACTTTTCAAAGCACTGGGCAGATCAGTCAATCAGTGGTATTTATTGAGCTCTTACTGTGTGCAGAGAACTATGTTAAGCATGTGGGAATGTAAAATATGAGAGAGTTGAGTGACACATCCCCTGTCCATAAGGCGCTTACAGTTTAGAGGGGGAAGCGAACATACAAACACATTACAGATTCATACCTAAGTGCTGGTGGGGAGAGGGTGTGGTGAAAGTGCTATCTTTGTATGTGACTGAAAAGGAACAATGTGCAACCAGCAAGCCCTTCCAGCCTGTAACTGAGTAAAAGTGATCTTTGTTTTGTGACTGCACACTCAGCTTCTACAGAGTCTGACTGAGGCTTTTGCCCCAAAAGAACCCCCCGTTCATGCCTGCTGCCTGCTAGATCATATGCTGCTGTTGTTTCCCAGTGGTCTACAGCACTGAGTTTCTCTGCCTTTCTCGTGTGGTAACCATAGCCTCAGGTCACTGTAGAACAGTTACTTGGGTATTCTCTTGTTGAACCTCATCTCATGTCCAGTGGAGTTAAATTGCATCAGGCATTACTTTAATATTTTTAGGATGATTACAGTCCCGCATTGCATTGTTGGCTGTAGTTTTATATTAAGAACTATGGAGATACTTGTTAATCTCTGCAAGAAGCCAGATGTGATTCTACCACCGCTTCCATCCATCTTCTGACATGCCTGGCACATATTGTCCTTTTCTCCTTGATTTCATACATATACCCTCAGGTTGTCTAAGGATTTGATGACCTTGTTTTAGTTCTCTACCTTTTGTATCTTTTTGGCCTCTCTTACCGTGCTGAGGGAGAGTACTACACAGGTAACAGATAACAGAATTTGATAACAGTTTTCAGCCCTATTTTTTCCTATGAGAAGTTTTGGCTGAAGAGTCATGGTAGGGTGAAGGTTTCTTCAGGCCTACCAGTTCACAGTGCACTGCTGACTCTTTAATGCAGTTAGTATAGTGCTTAGTATGGTGCCTGGCACAAAGTAAGTGCCGAACCAATACCCTTAAAACAAATTATTCCAAATTCCAAATTATTGTCATGTTTTTTGTCAACACTTCCAGAATACAGTCATCAGAAGTACTCTACTCCAGTTTTATTGGTTTAGGCACTTTTATCCTTGTAGCCTGTTGATTTAAAGGAGTTTTTCAGATGTCTGGAAGTATATCTCAATACCAGCTACTATATTCTTTGTTTCAGAGTTGCAATAAAATGGATTGAATAAAACTGCTCCTTTTTCCACAATCCTGTTATAACTTCATTGCTGATGTGAATGGGTCATTTCTCCTGGGTCCAGCCATTGCATAGTGAATTGGACTTAGAATCTTGGTGAATGTCTCAGGGTCAAGTATTTTTAAAAGCCGCTGTATGCTGGGTGTACATGTGATGCCAAATATTTTATGCAGTCGACTTGAGGTTTTGATGTGGTTCTCTGCCCTGTGCATGATGTTCAGCAAAGATCTTATTCATTGTATCATGTTGTGTTCTAAAACCTATTGTTGCTAGTGAAAACTTTTAATAATAACATTGATAATGATTATTATTATTATAGTGAGCTGTTTAAGCACACTATGTGCCAAGCACTGTATTAAGCACTGAGGTAGATACAAAATATTTAGGGTGGACACAGTCCCTGTCCAATATGAGACTTGAAGTTCTGGAGGGAAATGCTCCCATAGCAGCCTGTTTGGTTATGTGCTATAATTTTACTCAGTTCTAGTGTGCTATTTAGAATAGTTTCCTTAATTTTTTTTTAGAAAATCATATTAAAGTTATGAATAAAAATAGAAAAATGAACTTTAGCTTGTCCTGGCAGTTAAAAGGACAAAAGTGCTTCTCCTTGAGGAAAGTGGAGGAACTAGTGTTACAATGTAATTGCCTTTTATTTAGAATTCAAATCAATTAATATCATTTATTGAACACTAACTGTGTGATAAGAGCACTGTACTAAGCATGAGGGAGAGTACGGTACAACAGAATTGGTAGACATGTTCCCTCACAACAAACTTACAGTCTAGAGGGGGATACACCTGTTAATATAAATAATAATTCAGATATTTGAAATGAACAGTTCAAAGTGTTTTTTTTTTAATTTTTGTCTTCTAAGATTTCACTCGACTGCTAACCATCAGGACACTGGTTCCAGAAAAGATTGAATTGTACCTCATCAGGATGACAATTGAGCTCTTGAAGAAGGCTGATGACAGAAGGTTGCAGGGCCCACAGCAATGTGATTACACCAAACAGAGCGCATTGTGCAAATCTAAGGAGAAGCAGTCAGCAACGGCCTATAAAAAGGAAGATGTATCATGGATGGAAACCAAGGTTCGTTGACACTCAATTGTGTAAGATGAATTCTAATAAACTAAGATTTTTGCTTGATATTGTATTGAACTAATAGGTTGTTGTTTAGCTCCATCAAAATCATTTATTTCACACTTTTCTGGGTGTTACACTGACTAATCATTGTCACACTGGGTCAGACCATTGGTCAATTTGGGGCAGAAATATGCTTCTGAAAGCAGCAGCAAAAGATGCTTACAAGAACTATGTGATGATTGCCTTCTTATCATCCTTCACGTGCCCTCAAAAACTCATAATTGTTGATTGTGTCATAATTGTTCATTTTTTATCTCATAAAACACAACTTGAATTCAACTCTTTTTAGACGGTCTTTTCATCATAAAATAAGCTTAGTACCCTGTTGCTTTCTCATGAACTGTGCAGGTTAATTGTAACCAGCCTTCAGGTTCCCAGCGACAAGGTGAGAACTCCCAGGATGCCCTCAGTCTCGCCTCCTGGAATGAATCGCTTCAAGACTCTGAGGAAGAAGAGTTGTTTTCAGACAATCAATTAAAGGTAAAGGTGGCTTCATTAAACAGTGATCCAGCAAGCACTGGCAACGAAGATGTAGGTTGAGTTGGGAATGTGTGTGCACTTCTGGCAGAACATTTCAATCCCTTCTAGTCCCAAAGTTGACTTCTTCATGGCAACCGTTCCCTTCTAGTCCCAAAGTTGACTTCTTCATGGCAACCGTATATCACCTCATTTCTCTCTCTGCCCAAGTAAAAACTATGTATTTGTTCAACTGAATGATTATTGCAAAATTCAAAAACATATCAGGCACACCTAGTTACTACAAACTTCAGGCAGATATATACTGTTGGAGATGCCTCTCAGATAATAAGAACATGATTCATGTAAAAATGGTATAGGACTCTTGCAATGTACTATGCATTCTTTTCATTACTACAAAGATCAATCAATCGATTGGTCAATCAGTCATATTTATTGAGCACTTACTGTATGCAGAGCACTGTACTGAATGTGTGGGAAAGTACAGTATAACAATATAGCAGACACATTCCCTGACCTCAGTGAGTTTATAGCCTAGAGGGGGAGACATATATTAATATAAATAAACTATGGATATGCATGTAAGTGCTGTGCATATCCAGAGCTGTCCAGCTCTGCCACTTGTCAGCTGTGTGACTGTGGGCAAGTCACTTAACTTCTCTGTGCCTCAGTTCCCTCATCTGTAAAATGGGGATTAAGACTGTGAGCCCCACGTGGGACAACCTGATTCCCCTGTGTTTACCCCAGCGCTTAGAACAGTGCTCTGCACATAGTAAGCGCTTAATAAATACCAACATTATTGCTGTGGGGCTGGGAAGGGGGATAAATAAAGGGAGCAAGTCAGGGTGATCCAGAAGAGAGTGGAAGAAAAGGAAAAGAGGACTTAGGAAAGGCCTCTTGGAGGAGATGTGCCTTTAATAAGAATTTGAAGTGGTGGAGAGTAATTGTTGGATATGAGGAGTCAGGGCATTCCAGGCCAGAGGCAGGACATGGATGAGAGGACAGCAGCGAGATAGATGAGATCAAGGTACAGTGAGTAGATTGGCATTAGAGGAGTGAAGTGTGTGGGCTGGGTTGTAGTAGGAGAGTAGCGAGTTGATATAGGAGGGGGCAAGGTGATTGAGTGCTTGAAAGATCTGTTTTCAATTGTCCATATGGAGGAAGTAAATGTGTGAGCAGAGCTTGCTCCAAGATCCAGTCATTGATTGATTGGGCCAGGCCAGGTGAGAAGAGGTGGGGAGAGACTTACCTATAAGTGAAGGGTTCCCTAGAAGACTGTGAGTTCTGTGTGATCCTTGGCAACAAATACCACAAGTGTTATTTTTACTGTAGCACTTGACCATAGCGATCGGCCTTTTGCTGAATCCCTAAGTTAATAATAACAATAATAATAATTGTGGTATTCGTTATGGATTGTTATGCAATGGGATAGAGATGAGATAATCAGAAGGGACACAGCTTCATAGTCTAAGGGTTGGGGAGAACAGGTATTTTACCCCCATTTTGGAGATGTGGAAAAGAATGCACAGAGGAATCAAGTGATTTGCCCGAGATCGCACAGCAGGCAGATGAAGGAGCCAGGGTTGGAATCCAGGTCCCCTGATGCTCTAAGCCGTGCCCTTTCTACTCATCCATGCATCCTCTCATTAGGTTGTATGGGGTGACTGGAGACTGGGTGTGCCCATGTGCCTATGTGGCGTTTTTACCAGTTCTTCCCTCACATACTGGTGCCATTCTGATGATGTGTTTAAATGAGCCTATAGGATTGCTGTGATTGGAGCGGGAGGGGTGTCTAATTTTATTGCTTGCCGATGGAATGCTAATTCTAAGTTTAGCCTGATTTGTTTTAGGCCATAGTCCCAAGGACTTGTGTTACTTTGCATAGCTGATCTAATGATGTACTCTGAGGATAAATAAACATGATTACTCCCCTTAACTCCACAGGTTTCAAGGAGAAGGAAATTACCAGAATGGTTTACACCTACAAAGGGTAATGTCTCTTCCAGCAGTACCAGTAAGAGACCCAAAACACATGGGGGTCTCTTTGGTTGAGTTGGCCATTGTCAAAAGAGTTACAACTTGTGTTTGTTTTCAAAGGAGACTGATAAAACATCTCTGAAATAACTGGAGAGTACTGTATATTAGAAACTTTGGAAGCCAAAGATAAAATGTATCTGTTTCATTTATTTGCGGGGGGGGGGGGTTCCCCTGTTTGTTTATGTAAAATAGTGTAATATCTAATAAGGAATGTATGGAACTATTTTACACTACTTTTGAATTTATGTAAAATTATACTGGGTGTTTCACAATGGAGAAAAAAATAATTTAACAGTGGCTCCAATCTTCAGAATGACATTAGGCACTTTGTGATATTATTTTACTGAAGCAATAAATCCAACACTTGGTATTGGGTTTTGGTGCTTTATTGTATAAAAATCTTTTCCCAATTTATTCTTCCTTTATAGGGTGTCAGATCTTGATTTATCTGAATATTTATCATTGAATTGTTTTGGCCTGGCACCAGTGAAGATAAAGTAATCAAATATAATAATAATAATGGCACTTAAGTGCTTACTGTGTCCCAAGAACTGGACTAAGCTCTGGGGTAGATACAAGGTAATTAGGTTGAACATAGTCCCTATCCTACATGGGCTCACAATCTTAATCTTCTTAGAGAAGCAGCATGGAAAGAGCTTGGGCTTGGGAGTCAGAGGTTGTGGGTTCTAATCCAGCTCCGCCACTTGTCAGCTGTGTGACTTAAGGCAAGTCACTTCACTTCTCTGGACCTCAGTTCCCTCATCTGGAAAACGGGGAAGAAGACTGTGAGCCTCCCATGTGGGACAACCTGATGACCTTGTATCTCCCCCAGCGCTTAGAACAGTACTTGTCACACAGTAAGTGCTTAAAAAACACCATAATTATTATTACTATTATTATTAATTATAATAATAATTATTACTATTATCAAACCCTATTTAACAGAGAAGTAAAACTATTTGCCCAAGGTCACACAGCAGACAAGTGGCGAAGCCAGGATATGTTTTTTGTATTTTATATTTATATATTTTAGAACATGGAACTCAACAATCTAAGCAGTCGGCCCTTGATAGGTATATAAAGAGTAAAATTTTCAAAACGCTTAGTCCAGTGCTGTGCACAGAGCACAGAGTAGGTGCTCGATAAATGGCATTAATTGAAAAGATAACATATAGCCAGCAGAAACACTGCTATGATCAAGGGTGACAGAAGAGGTGACCATCAGAGGATCACTTAGAGTGAAGGGGAGGCTAGTGGAGGGTGACCCAGAGGAAGATGGATGGGCAGGGCCGGCGAGTCTCACATCTGAAAATGCCCTCCAGGGGCCCTACTGCTACCTCCAACGTAGTTACGGGGACCCAAAGCAGAGCTTTTACAGGTCCCACCAGGCCGATCCTCCTACGGGAGAAAGGTCCTGGCTGCAGCAGTCTGGAGGAAGATAATTCATCTGTGGAATTTAGTCCCCTGTCAGGTTCTTCTACTTTCCCAAGCTCCTAGTACAGTGTTTTTCATACAGTAAGTGCTCAGTAAGTACGATTGATTAATAATCGATGCTTCTGTGGGAGATGGAACTATGATGGAGAGCAGGCAGTTAAGAAGGAGGAGACGGCCATTCCTCAAGGCTATTTTTCCAAATGCTTTGCCCTTCAGGGAAAGGGTGTCTTGGCCATGTCTTTAGAGTCCCAGTTCTCTTAAGCAGTCACTGTTTGGGTCCATTTGTGGGCCAATGAAATGCTCAGAGATAGGGACTCAGATTCAACAATTACACAGACACACATGCAGACACACACTTTTTTTTGTAATGGTATTTGTTAAGCGCTTACCATGTACCAGATACAGTTCTAAGCACTAGGGTAGATACAAAGTAATCAGATTGGACACAGTCCCCATCCCACATGGGGCTCACAGTCTTAATCCCCAGGTAACTGAAGCACAGAGGAGTTAAATGATTTGCCCAAGGTCACACAGCAGACAGTTGGTGGATCTGGGACTAGAACCCAGACCCTTCTGACTCTCAGGCTTGTACTCTATTCCTACTATGTCCAAAACAGTGTACAAAGCCTCGGGAGAATATCATAGACATAATACATATAGATGAGCTGTCCTAAGAGGATACCCTAAACTGTACTGGCTCTAGAAAACTATGTAGTGCTGTACATGAGTTGAGAAATTTCCTGCTTTCCTTCCCTTCTTATTTTAGATTAAGTCTGGTTTTTTGAGGACTCCTAATCAAATTTCTTTCAGTAGGACTAAGCTCTCAAATTGCCACCTTATTTGTAATACTAAACATCTCTTTCACAAAGTGAAAAGAGGAATATGCTTGCAATGGCCAACTAATTGTTGCATTTTTGATAAAGACCTCAGCCTGTTTGGAAAATTCCTTACGGCAGTTTTGTTACTGACTTCATCTGCATTTTTGAATGTGTATGATTTTTCTCTTAAATGATTTTGCTATTTTTTTGTAAAAATGTCACAGAGTTCTGAGTTTCTTTTATCGATGCCAAAAAGAAAAATTCTGAGAATGGGGTTGCAAGGATACATGCTGAGCATCTGTCCTTTCATAATAAAACTGGTGCTGCTCTTTTGTTTCCTGTTCTTTGGGTTTAAGAAGGACTGCTGTGCTGCTCCAACATGGGTGAGTGGAAAAAAAGACTGCTACTAGAAGAGCAACTACAGCTCACACTGATTCTTGGAATAATCTTTTTTGTTAATGCTCACAGGAACTGCTGACCTGCCTGTGAGCATCACACCAGGTCTTCTCCAGAGGCAGGACAACTGTTCCTAGGAAGGAGTAGTGGGGGAGAAGATACTGCCTGCCCTGAACCAAATGCAGAGGAGCGGTGTGGTCTAGTGGAAAGAGCTGGGGCCTGGGAGTCAGGGACTTGATTCCTAATCCCAGTTTTGCCATTTGCCTTCTGTGTGTATATTTTTTTTAATTTGTTTTCATTTTGATATGTTTCATGGCATTTAAGTGCTTACTATGTGCCAGGCACTCTACTAAGTGCTGGGATGGGTACAAGCCAATTAGGCACAGAGAAGTTGTGACTAGTTCAAGGTCACATAGGAGGCAAGTGACAGATCCAGGATTAGAACACAAGTCATTCTGACTCCTAGGTCTGTGCTCTATCCACTAAACTACGTTGTTTCTATGTGACCTTGAGCAAGTCATTTAACTTCTGTGCCTTATTTTCCTCATCTGTTAAATGGGGATCAAATACCTATTCTCCCTCCCCTTTTGGGTGTGAACCCTCGGTGGGATAGGGACTATGTCCAATCTATTTATCTCTTATATACATCATTGCTTAGTACAGGGCTCAGCATATAGTAAGTACTTAATAAATATTGCTATCATTATTAGTAGTAGTAATAATAATAAACAGTTCTTCCAGCCCTTCTGACCCAAATGAATTATAAGTTGACCACAGGAAAACTGGGATTGCAAGCTTTTGATGGGCAGGGGCTGTGGCTTTTTCTTCTGCTGTGAATTCTCAAGTATTTATTGTCATGCCCCTCTAGACTGTAAGCTTGTTGTGGGCAGAGAACATGTCTACCAACTCTGTTGCATTGTACTCTCCCAAGTGCTTAGTACAGTACTCTGCACACAGTGCTCAATAAATATCATTGATAATGATGATGATGATGCTTGATCAATCAGTGACATTTACCAGGGGCAGTTAGGTACACATCTCTACACACAATCAGTGCTCGGTAAATACTAAATAAAATACCATTAGTGCTAATGGTATCCAAAGCTCCTCCTACAATCCTGATGATTCCAACTACTGCAGGGCCCTTTGGTAAATAACACAGAAGAGAACTGAACAAATTTTATTCCTTTGTCAATGGAGGGCAGGTGGATATAAATTTTTTAAAGAAAAAATATTTGTTAAGTGCTTACTCTGTGCCTGGCACTGTACTAAGTGTTGGAGTAGATACAGGCTAATCAAGTTGGGCATAATCCATGTCCCACATGGGGCTCACAGTCTTAATCCCCATTTTACAGAAGAGGTAACTGGGGCACAGATTAGTTAAGTGACTTATCCAGGGTAACACTGCAGCCAAGTGGCGGAGCCAGGATTAGAAACTGGGTCCTCTGGCTTGGGCATGGTGCTCCTTGGAGACATAGGCCATTTCTCTAATGGACATGTCCCATGATACTGCTATGTCTGGTCCTTGAAAGTGCGGTTATATTGTGGGGCATTTTTTCCCATGATTTATTAATATATTCATTAGGATCCATTCCCAGACCACTGGAAAAGAGAAAATTCCTTTTTTCTGCTATATCCTGTAATCATAATTGCCACTAAATCACTTTCTATTCCTTATTAAAGTAATTCAGTGCATAACACATTATTAAAGTAGTTTTAATGTGGTTATGATTTTTTGCTGGAGATTGCAGAAATAGAAACTTGTTCAATCAATCAATTATTCTGCTGACTGTGGGAGTAGTTCTTCAACTTTGGTGAATAAATTGCTCACCTTAGAGTAGTTACATGTCAGTGACTGGGGTAGTAAGTTAATCAAATTGGACACAGTCCCTGACCCATGGAGAGCTCAGAATATGAGAGGGAGGGAGAACAGGTATTGAATCCCCATTTTACAGATGAGGAAACTGAGGCATAGAGTAGTTAAGTGACTTGCCCAAGGTCACCCTTCAGGCAAGTGGGAGAGCTGGGAATTAGAACCCAGTTCCTTTGACTCCCAGGCTGGTGCTATTTCCTCTAGGCCATGCTGCTTTTCAGCAGGTTCCTTCCTACCTTATCTTGTGTCAGGCTAACTTCTTAACACAATTTCGGTAGGATGATGAGTTCCTTTTTGGACATGTTAGATTTGAGATGATGGCAGGACATCCAAGTAGAGATGTCTTGAAGGCAGGAGGAAATGAGAGACAGCCAAAGTGGGGAGAGATCAGGGATAGAGATGGAGATAGAGATTTGGGAGTCATTCACATAGAGGTAGTAGTTGAAGCCATGGGATCAAATGAGTTTTTGGTCTGGTTTTTTTTTGCATTTGTTAAGCGCTTACTATGGGCTAAACACTGTTCTAAGTGCTGGGGGTAGATATAAGATAATTAGGTTGTCCCACATGGGGCTCACAGTTTTAATCCCCATTTTACAGATGAGGTAACTGAGGCACAGAGAAGTTAAGTGACTTGTCCAAAGTCACACAGCTGACAAGCGGAGGAGCTGGAATTTGAACCCATGAACTCTGACACTGACTCCCAAGCCCATGCTTTTTCAACTGAGCCATGCTGAGGGAGTGGGGACAGGGATGGAGAATAGAAGGATATCCTAAACAACCTGAGGGACCCCCACAGTTAGTGGAGGGAGGCAGAGGAGAAGCCCAAGAAAGGACTGAGAATAAGTGGCGAGAGAGAAGCAGCATGGCTTAGTGGAAAGAGCCTAGGCTTGGGATTCAGAGGTTATGGGTTCTAATTCTGACTCTGCCACTTGTGTGCTGTGTGACCTTGGGCAAGTCACTTAACTTTTCTGTGCCTCAGTTACCTCATCTATCATATGGGGATGAAGACCGTGAGCCCCACGTGGGACAACCTGATTACTCTGTATCTCCCCCAGTGCTTAGAACAGTGGTTGGCACACAATAAGCGCTTAAATACCAACATTATTATTATTATATAGGAGAACTAATAAGGGACAGTGTCCAGGAGGCCAAAGTTGGATAATGTTTCCAGGAGGAGGAGGTGGTAGAGAGTGTCCGAAGGCAGCTGAGGGGTCCAGGAGGATTACGATGGAGAAGAGGTCATTGGATTTGGCAAGAAGGAGATCATTTGTCACCTTTGAGAAGGTGGTTTCTGTGGAGTGAAGGGGGTGGAAGCCAGATTGGTGGGTGTCAAGGAGAGAACTGGAGGAAAGGAACTGGAGACAGTGGTGTAGACAACTGATTCAGGGAGTTTGGAGAGGAATGGTAGGAGGATTTTCTTAATCTGAGGGGAGGAAAACATTAATGCTGTTTCTATGAACTGCAATATACACAGCACGTTCTGTAAGACAATACCTGATTTTCTGGTGCCTTCACGTGGTGTGGACAACTGGTTCAGGGAGTTTGGAGAGGAATGGTAAGAGGATTCTCTCAATCTGAGAGGGGAAAAAAAATCAATGCTGTTTCTGTGAACCGCAATGTTCACCGCACATTCTGTAAGACAATACCTGATTTTCTGGTGCCCTCATGTGGACAATGAAAGCAATTGGACTGCAGCCTCTTCCCCTATCTTCTACGAACATCGTATAGACATTTCAAAGAAACAGCAATATCAATGACATTTGATCCATTCTTTTGCTTCCCATAAAATCAGCTGCAAATGTTACAGAAAAAGAATTTCTTTTGCCTACCATAAAATAAGCTGCAATTAGAGAAAAAGAGTCTTCCTCCCTGTTTTCTATATCTGCCTTTGTAAAGGAATCTGGTGTTTCCGAAACCTTTACAGTAATATTTCTTCCAAAAAGGTGGTCCTGGGGCTGCTCTCCTGCAGTATAAACTCATTCTCCCTAATGCTGCCCTCAGGAGTCCCAGAGCTTGGCCTTGAACACCAACAGCAGGTCAGGTAGTACAAAAATCTTGGATCTGTCTTAAAGGGAAAATATAGATCCCAGCAAAAAGGGAATTCCACAGGTAATGGTATTTATTAAATACTTTCTGGGTGTGGAGAATTATACAATTGGGAGGTTACAGTACAATAAATTTGGCAGACAATTCCTGCCTCAAAGAGGTTACAGTCTAGGAAGCAGTGTGGCTCATTGGAAAGAGAGCGGGTTGGGGAGTTAGAGGTTGTGGGTTCTAATCCCGGCTCCGTCACTTGTCAGCTGTGTGACCTTGGGCAAATCACTCCACTTCTCTGTGCCTCAGTTACCTCATCTGTAAAATGGGGATTAAAACTGTGAGCCCCACGTGGGACAACCTGATTACTTTCTATCCTCCCCAGAGCTTAGAACAGTGCTTTGCACATAGTAAGTGCTTAAAAAATGCCATCATTATTATTTTGCTCTCCCCCCTCTCTAGATGGTGAGCTCATTGTGGGCAGGGATTGTGTCTCTTTATTGATGTATTGTGCTTTCCAAGCGCTTAGTACAGTGCTTTGCACACTGTAAGCACTCAGTAAATACAATTGAATGAATGAATGATTGGCTTGATAGTGGGTTTGGGGAACGTACCTGGGTTCCAGGTAGTTAAGTCTTCACTAGCCATTAACCTTGTATTGCACTGGGAAACAAATGAACATATGTGCAGTATAAACAGTATTGGTGAAACCTGTCACTTGTGAAAAAGTATGGCCATAGTGGAAGGATCATGGGACTGAGTATCAGAGGACCTGGGTTCTAATCCCCGTTCTGCCACTTATCTGCTGCGTGACATTAGGCAAGTCACTTAACTTCTCTGTGCCTCAGTAACCTCATCTGTAAAATGGGGATTAAAATTAGCACTGAGGTAGATGCAAAATTGGGTTGGATGAGTCCTCTGTGAGACAGGGACTGTATCCAACCCAATTTTGCATCTACCTCAGTGCTTCTTAGCATATTGTCTGGCACAGAGTAAATTTTTACAGAATACTATAAAGCAAAGAAAAAAAGTGGTGGTCAGGAAACCTGGGTTCTAGTGCCTTGCTCCACCACTTGTCTGCTGTGTGACCTAGGACAAGTCACTTGACATCTCTGTGTCTGAATACTTAGTACAGTGGCACATAGTAAGTGCTTAACAAATACAGTGGCACATAGTAAGTGATTAACAGAAAGAAATACCATAAACAACAGTTCCCTCATGTGTAAAGTAGGAATTAAATCCCTATACTCTCATTCATTCAATCATATTTATTAAGTGCTCATTGTCTGCAGAGTGTTTGGGAAAGTACAATACAACAGTAGACAGTGAAATTCCCTGCCCACAACGAGCTCACAGTCTAGAGTTGGGGAGACAGACATCAATACAAACAAACAAAATTACAGAAATATATATGTACTGTGGGGCTGGGAGGAAGCAAAGGGAAGAAGTCAAGGTGACACACACCTCAGCATGAGAGGCCCATGTGGAACAGGGACTGTGTCTGATCTGATTAACCTGTGTCTTTCCCAGAGCTTAGCACAGTGCTTGTTACAGAATAAGTGCTAAACAAATAGCACAATTATTATTTTGTTTGTTACTATTAGTAGTAGTAGTAGTAGTCTAAGGCACCTGAGCCATAAGCATTCTACCCTGGTGTTCCAGGGTTGCAGAGGTAGACCATTTTGCAGTACTCGATCCTGGAGATTACAGGTGTTGAGTCACTGTAGCAAGTTCGGTGTGCGAAAATACTGGGTTCACTCTCCTATCTACGGGAACAACTCTGGTTGTCAGAGCTAAAGTACAAACTTCTGTTTTCAGATGGGACTAAAATACCCCCATTACTATTACCTGTTTACAGTTAGCTAAGCCTCAGATACAGCCAAGTCATTACGGAGGGGGAGAAGGCACAAAAATCACCCTGTCCGGATCCAGTGAGAATAATAATAATTCTGATTGTCTTTATTAAGTGCTTACTGTGTGTCAAAACTGCTCTAAGCACTGGGGTAGATACAAGCTAATCATGTTGGACACAGTCCCTATCCCACATGGGGCTCACAATCTTAATCCCCATTTTCCAGATAAGGAAACTGAGGCTCAGAGAAGTGAAATGACTTGCCCATGGTCATGCAGCAGACAAGAATTGGAGATGGGGCTAGAATCTAGGTCCTTCTGACTCCCAGGCCTGTGCTTTATCCGCTAGGCCATGCTGCTTCTCCAGAAACATAGACTGCCCTAGACCACAAATACTGCAGCTAGGTCTAAACCTCCCTAGCAAGGAACAACCTCTCCCACCTGTAACATTGAGTAGGTCATCCATCACTGAAAGCACCCAAGAATAGAACTGGACCAAAAAGATTCAAAAAATAGTTATATATTCGGTCTCAGCTGCTTCTCAGTAGCATTTGTCTCTAGGAAAGAGAAGATGGAGGTTGGATTGCAGTGATACGTAGCACATGTCAACCTAAAGCTTCTTTAATGTGAGATTGTCCTGTTGTTTTCAGGGAGGCAGTTTATTTAATCATGGGTGAGCCAAGGGAGGGGGAAAAGGCATAATTGTCTTCCCAGGATGCCTTGTTGCTTAAATGCCCCTTGATGTGCTTTAAGTAAAAGTATTAGTGAAATCCCCCAAGAAAACATGTGGGTGATTATGAGCCACATCTCAGAATCAGCAATACACTATGAATGGGAAACCTGAAGAATAATAATGTTGGTATTTGTTAAGCGCTTACTATGTGCCGAGCACTGTTCTAAGCGCTGGGGTAGACAAAGGGGAATCAGGTTGTCCCACGTGGGGCTCACAGTCTTAATCCCCCTTTTACAGATGAGGTAACTGAGGCACAGAGAAGTGAAGTGACTTGCCCACAGTCACACAGCTGACAAGTGGCAGAGCTGGGATTCGAACTCATGAGCCCTGACTCCAAAGCCCGTGCTCTTTCCACTGCGCCATGCTGCTTCTCCAGAAGAAGAAGACTGAGGTTATGAACCAACCCACATCTGTCAAGCTCTGGCCAGAAGTGTTTGAAGCTCAATGACTCTAGGATGGCTCAGGAGGTCAAGAACTGCAATAATAATAATAATAATAATGGTATGTGTTAAGCATTTACGAAGT